>NC_039274.1:34230641-34953141 GCF_003368295.1 Carassius auratus
TCTATCTGTCCTGACTGGTAAAGGCTTCTCTTCTCCTCCCTCATCCCTCCATTTTCTTCTTTGACAATCCTTCTCTTTCTCAACCATTTTGTATGGAGGCATATCTACTAATCTTAAATCCCAAATCAATACTTAATAATTGCAAATGTATGTAATAAGGTGTAATTATATCCAACAGTTTTGAATGAACTTTAATCACTTCTTAACAATGGGACCCATTCATTAAACACAAGCCGAATGAATTTGTGTGTGTATATGAGTGGTTCATAAAACCATTCTTACATAAATTGTGACTTCGTCAGAATGACTTCACAAACAATTCACACAGATTTGTTCCTCTTGTTTCCATGACTGTGGATGCATATGCATTTCCATAATTATACAGTTATCTATTATTTACAGGTTAATCAAGCTAAATAATGCAAAAATCAAAGCTGTTACTATATAGCATAGGCTCTCATACATTATTGCTTATTTGTTCAAATATACAGCTTGTAATTAGTTATTTTGTCCAAACCAAGTTAAAGCTGCGACATAATGAAGTTGCAATCGATATTTTTTTTGTATTGTGATGCATATCAAAAGGAAATAAATTTCCATTTCATTACTTTAATACAACACATGTATTGTATATTTCTTTTTATTTTTAGTTTTGTTTGTGTGCTTATATGTATCTTTTTGGATCATGTAGACTGTATTTGTGCACCCTCACATGGAAGTGTTGGCATATGAATGTGAAGACATTTAAAGAACAGCAAAGTTTAAATGCATCGTTACCGGCTTTACACACAGTTTGAACTTTGAATTTGAATGGATACTCATATAATACCATAAATGCAAATGCATCACACATAGTCTGCTGAGCATTACAACAGAGAGATGTGCTGAACGCCCCTGTTTCTCAGCGCACAGGCCAAAAGGTCCTCGTCTGGCACAGACTCTCTCAGATGCATGTATGCTCGCTCCTCTCTGTTCTGCCTGGAGTATGGGGTGAAGCGTTGTTTTTGCATATCGAACCTGTCACTTTTTTTCATCTACTTATGCATTTCCATTACCTACTCCTTTTCATATAATCAATCAGTATTGTTTTATAGAATACATCTTGTGTATACCTTTTATTTGCTTTGTTGCCGCTTCCTTCTGTTCATCTTCTTTCTGTTGCGTGCTGTGACGTACAGTATTGTTCAAAATAATAGCAGTACAATATGACTAACCAGAATAATCAAGGTTTTTAGTATATTTTTTATTGCTACGTGGCAAACAAGTTTACCAGTAGGTTCAGTAGATTGTCAAAAACAAACAAGACCCAGCATTCATGATATGCACGCTCTTAAAGGCTGTGCAATTGGGCAATTAGTTGAAAGGGGTGTGTTCAAAAAAATAGCAGTGTCTACCTTTGACTGTACAAACTCAAAACTATTTTGTACAAACATTTTTTTTCTGGGATTTAGCAATCCTGTGAATCACTAAACTAATATTTAGTTGTATGACCACAGTTTTTTAAAACTGCTTGACATCTGTGTGGCATGGAGTCAACCAACTTGTGGCACCTCTCAGCTGTTATTCCACTCCATGATTCTTTAACAACATTCCACAATTTCATTCATATTTCTTGGTTTTGCTTCAGAAACAGCATTTTTTGATATTACCCCACAAGTTCTCAATTGGATTAAGGTCTGGAGATTGGGCTGGCCACTCCATAACATTAATTTTGTTTGGTTTGGAACCAAGGACTTTGCCATTACTAGTGTGTTTGGGTCATTGTCTTGTTGAAACAACCATTTCAAGGGCATGTCCTCTTCAGCATAGGCGCAACATGACCTCTTCAAGTATTTTACATATGCAAACTGATCCATGATCCCTGGTATGCGATAAATAGGCCCAACACCATAGTAGGAGAAACATGCCCATATCATGATGCTTGCACCTCCATGCTTCACTGTCTTCACTGTGTACTGTGGCTTGAATTCAGAGTTTGGGGGTCGTCTCACAAACTGCCTGTGGCCCTTGGACCCAAAAAGAACAATTTTACTCTCATCAGTCCACAAAATGTTCCTCCATTTCTCTTTAGGCCAGTTGATGTGTTCTTTGGCAAATTGTAACCTCTTCTGCACATGCCTTTTTTTTAACAGAGGGACTTTGCGGGGGATTCTTGAAAATAGATTAGCTTCACACAGACGTCTTCTAACTGTCACAGTACTTACAGGTAACTCCAGACTGTCTTTGATCATCCTGGAGGTGATCATTGGCTGAGCCTTTGCCATTCTGGTTATTCTTCTATCCATTTTGATGGTTGTCTTCCGTTTTCTTCCACGTCTCTCTGGTTTTACTCTCCATTTTAAGGCATTGGAGATCATTTAGCTGAACAGCCTATCATTTTTTGCACCTCTTTATAGGTTTTCCCCTCTCTAATCAACTTTTAATCAAAGTACGCTGTTCTTCTGAACAATGTCTTGAACGACCCATTTTCCTCAGCTTTCCAAATGCATGTTCAACAAGTGTTGGCTTCATCCTTAAATAGGGGCCACCTGATTCACACCTGTTTCTTCACAAAATTGATGACCTCAGTGATTGAATGCCACACTGCTATTTTTTTGAACACACCCTTTCAACTAATTCAACTAATTGCCCAATTGCACAGCCTTAAGAGCGTGCATATCATGAATGCTGGGTCTTGTTTGTTTTCTGAGAATCTACTGAACCTACTGGTAACTTGTTTGCCACGTAGCAATAAAAAAATATACGAAAACCTTGATTATTCTGGTTAGTCACATTGTACTGCTATTATTTTTGAACAATACTGTACATGATTCCGTATATGTTAATGGCAGAGCTCATAATCTTTTCACAGCATGAATGTTTGTGTTTTCAAACCATGTTTCGCATGTGTATGCAAGAGAGAATTTCTGAGTGAGAGAGTATCAGGAAGAAATGGAGAGAAAGAACGAACTAAATAAGAAAAGAAGAATGAAAAAGAGGGGGAGGGGAGTGAGGGAAAAGAGCACTGTGTATGTGTGTATTCTTGCTTGCGCCAGAGAGAGAGAGAGAGACAGACAGAAAGAGAGAGAGGGGAGTGGGGAGGGGAAATCAGAGAGAGAAAAAGAGTGAGAGAGGAAAAAGAGAGCACACATACACAGAGAACAGAGAGAGAGAGAGTGCAAGAAACACAGAGGAGAGTGTGTCTGTTCTGGTACTGAAAACATGTAATGTATGAAGGGGAGGGCAGCGGGTGAATTCGAACCTGTGACTCTGCGTCAGAATGAGATCTCTCAAACACCTGAAGCCACAGACCAAGAAAAATGTGGTGAGTTCCCCTTGCAACTGCTCCAGTGCCCTCTGAGGGCTCAGTTTGTTTAGCAGATTGTTTGTTTATGTATGTGTGTTCACTAAACTGGACGGCCCAATTGAATGGCCTGATCAAATGATTGGAATATTTTAAGTATTTGATTGCATCTTGTTTTTGAATTGATGTTTTATTTGCAGTGATTATTATTTTCTCAGTTTCAAAATTCATCAGCTGCTTTCAGTCTTCTTTGTCTCTCTTACACACTAATCCTTCATTTTCCCTTTAATTTTTTCAATCTCTGTTTCTTTCCCATTCTCTCTCTTTCTTGCTTTCACTCACTCATCCAGCCACTCTCTGCCCCTCCTTCTCTCTTTCTTCTTCTCTTTCTGTTAACTCACTCACTCTCCCTTCTGTCCGTCTCTCTTCTTTTTCTTTTCCTCAGTCTGTACTGTATCTTCCCAGTCTTTTAAAAGATTACGGAAAAACTGTTGTTCTTGAAAATGCCTACTAGCAGCACAATTATCATTACATATTTTATTTGTGTTACATTATTTGCACAACGCTTAAGCAGAGTTAAAATAATTTTAAGGTGTGGAATCGTCCTTAAATAGGGTCACCTGTCTGAGGGAATGTAGTTTTGTGTTGAGCGAGCGAGTGAGTGAGATGATAGGTTGTAAGTAAAACAAAAACTGGACAGCGCTGACTGGGTTACCTTGTTTTATACTGATAGTTTACCCAAAAATGAAAATTTGGTCGTCATTTACCAACCCTCTTGTCATTTTTGACCTGACTTTTTTGTGTGGAAAAATAAGAGGATATATATATATATATATAGTCACTTTTTTTTTTTTTTTTTGTCGAAAAATTTGAGGTCAGTGGCATCCACAACTGTTGGGTTACCAACATTCTTCAAAGTAGTAGAGGTTTGGAATGACATGAGTAAATAAAAACTGTGTATTGATTGAACCATTAGTGGCACCAAATAGTACTGCAGTGGTTTGTTTCCACAGGCAGATAGATATTGGTTTAGCCAGCTGTGGGAGACTGTCATGGGGTTACCTTTATAAACTAAGCAAGATGAGGGGAGTGTTTGAAACTTGTTTGAAAACAGTCAGTTTGGTTTGGTGCCACTAATGCAGATTGGTTCAGTTTTGCTCAATCAGTAACAATATCTTTACTTTTTAGGTTATTGACAATCATATAATCACAAAAGTACTAATATAGAAGAAAAAAAGTTTTAATGCTTATTAAAACGTTTAATAATCAAAACATCAAATTCAATAAAAAAAAAAAAATACAGATTGACCACATCAGTAAATGTTCCATAGTGTTTTACACTAGTCCATGCTATACATGTTTGCAAATGATCTTTTACCTTGCACTTGAACAAGTAGTTTCAAACAAATAGACAAACTGATAATGTAGGCCTACTAAAGTAATCTGTGTGTTTGTATGTGTGCTTTACAGGAGGAGAAGACACAGCGGCTGGTCAGATGTTACTCTGAGGCCATGCACCAGCAGATGGATGTAGGGACACAGACAGACCCTGTGGTGGTCCTGTCGCTGGCCCAAGCTGCTGTGTTGGGACTCATTTCCCAGAACGAGGTCTTTGGTGCCACCATCGCCCCCAACGGCTTTTACACCGGAGACCCCAAAGAGTCCCCTGCTCCGCCAGGTGAGAGAATGGACTACGAGTACGCCGACCAGCTTATAGGTGCCAACGGTGACTATCTTGGGGAGAATTTGGGTGAGGATGGGCACATGCACTCCAGCTGTGCTGAGAGAAGGTGGCAGGGTCAATCCGAGAACAGCAAACCCCCTATAGGGCACCAAGACATGGCATCGCACGTTAAAGGAGAAGCCGTTACCCCAGGTTTGCCCTCCTGCACTCACATGATGAACAACATGGTGTCCAGAGAAGGCATGCAAATGGTCGATCCCTCCAGCTATAGGGTCCTGCCCAAAGCCCAACCCAACAACTGCTGCTCCACCTGTGTCCGAGACCCCAAGAGTACGCATCCTCCACCCGATCCACATTTACACCCTCATCCCCATGGCCACGCACCTCATGAGGTACCTTCACGCAACAGGGGCCAAACACATGAAAAAGGAGTAGATGAGGTAACTGAGGTCAGGGAAAATGGGAGAAATGGTATGGGGAAAGCAGGAACCGGTGGCGAGGAAATTAGCAGTTACTTTCAGCCGAGCGAGGCTGGCTATGAAGGTGGCGAGATGGAAGGAGTCGGAGACTTCGATGAGAACAATGAGGCGATGTTCTGGACAGAGCCAGTGGAAGAAGAGGCACCCCGTGGGCGCCGTATTGACCGACTGGACATCAACATCCAGATCAATGAGTCATACTGCGTGGACGTCGGCGAGGGCCTCAAGCGCTGGAAGTGCCGCATGTGCGAGAAGTCGTACACCTCCAAATACAATCTGGTCACACACATTCTGGGCCACAATGGCATCAAGCCACATGCATGTCCTCACTGCGGAAAACTCTTCAAGCAGCCCAGCCACCTACAGACGCACCTGCTGACGCATCAGGGCACACGGCCACACAAGTGCACAGTGTGCAAGAAGGGCTTCACCCAGACCAGCCACCTGAAGCGGCACATGCTGCAGCACACCGATGTTAAGCCCTACAGTTGCCGTTTTTGTCGCCGTGGTTTTGCATACCCTAGTGAACTCCGTGCTCATGAAGTAAAGCATGAACGAGGTCGGTGCCATGTTTGCTCGCAGTGCGGAATGGAGTTTCCCACTTACGCCCACCTGAAGCGTCATCAGGTGAGCCACCAAGGGCCTTCCACCTTCCAGTGTAGCCAGTGCAACAAGTCTTTTGCCTACCGCAGCCAGCTGCAGAATCACCTGCTGAAGCACCAAACACAGCGCTCCTTCTCCTGCAGTCAGTGTGGCCTGCAGTTTCTTCAGCTGCATCAGCTACGCCAACACTCCCTCACACACAAGACAAACAAGCCTCAGGCCCGTGCTACTAAGGTACAGAAAGCAATAGTGTGCTTTTGGATAACTATGTATGTTTGCGGTTTGCTATGGTGAGGTCATGTCCTTATTTCAGGACATTATCAATCAATGCTACATTATTCTGTCTGTTTGGTAACTTAAAGCAGTGTTTTCAGTAGGTTTTTTGGGGCCCCTGTGCAGTTTATTCCATTGGGTTTGAGTTTACTTAATTGCAAACTCAACCAATGATTCTAATTAATTGGTTTATTAATTTTAACATTTTTCATCTAAGCTGCAGATTCCAAAGGAAAGGCCTCCTTCTTCATTCTCATCCCTCCCTTTTCTTTCTTCTCATTTTCACTCACAGCCATTTTCCTGTGAACAGTGTCCATTGTAGCAGAAGATCTATGTAGCCTGCATTAGTATCTTAAAATACAATGCAGTATAGTATTTCAGCCAATAACATATTTCATAGACATGCTAATTGAGATTAATTATCTACTGCTGGGGTCTAAAATATTTTTTGTACAGTTTATTTGATTGTTTTTGCTTGTGTTTAACAGGGAATAAAAGGGTTTAAGTGTGATGTATGTGCCAGAGAGTTTACATTGTCTGCAAACCTGAAGAGACACATGTTAATCCACGCCAGTGTCCGGCCATTCCAGTGTCATGTGTGCTTCAAATCTTTTGTCCAGAAACAGACCCTCAAAACTCACATGATCGTACACCTGCCTGTGAAACCCTTCAAGTGCAAGGTAAAACATCAAACATTTATCACACATTTCCATGTGACCCTTTCTCCATCTGGTTTGTAAAGCTCTTTTGATCTTTGGATTTGACAGGTGTGTGGAAAATCATTTAATCGAATGTACAACCTCTTGGGCCACATGCACCTCCATGCAGGCAGTAAACCCTTCAAATGTGCATACTGCTCAAGTAAATTTAACCTGAAGGGAAATCTTAGCAGACACATGAAAGTCAAACATGGAATGGACGTCTCTCCAGATGGACAAGGTGAGAAGAACCCAACAGTATCTGATTATCATCCTCTGGCATGGCAGTAAAACCTTATAATCGTACGCCCTTTATAATATTTTATTTTGATGTTTAATATAGATGGCCCGCCCGACATGGAGCCCCATGAGGACTATGAGGATGAGAACTTCAATTTTACAACACCAGAGAATATGGAAAATAATGATGCGCCAAACCTAACTAAGCTCTCCGAGGTTGCCATCCAGGAACTTGACTATTATAACTTTGGAAAAGATGTGGGAAACTACAGTACAGGATAAAGAAATACTGTCTGAATTACAAGTAACAAATGGCCTGTGCTGGCACTTATCAAACATGAGGTGATTGAGATGTTCCTCTTTGAGAACCACTGCTACCCTTTTTGAAGTTGTTGATGAGCAGGTAGTTGGAGTTCATCTTGACCTCCTGGGGTTGATTTAATGAGGTAGCCACTCCAGTTCTGTCTCTAATTAAAAAGGCACTGGTAGTTTTGCGAAGAGTCCTTTGACTCGATCCAGCTCGAACAAACATCAACGCTGTATTTTTAGTATGTTGTGAATCACATGGTTACATTAATAACCAAAACATTAGCAGCATAAAATGCTGGTGCATACACATACAGTCTCGTGTAACGTAATACACACTGTCCTCCAAATATAACTTTGTTTGGGAATATGGGAATAGCAGGTGCATGCAGCCTTGTGGCCTTCATCTGTGTGGTACCTCAAAGCAGTCGATTTACTTATTTTCATTTACATTGCCTTTACTTACAGCAGCACACATAAACACAAACTCATAGCATAAAACAAAAAACATGTAAAGCCTATGTAAATGGTTGGATATCTGCATGAGTTGATAGGCTTGTGTGGGTAAAAAAAAAAAAAAAGAGGAATAAAGAGTGAGTGTGTGCCTGGGCCGTGTACCAAAGCTACTGGAGAATTACGGTTCTGTTATATTGATTTGCTATTTATTTTGCACTTTGAAAAAGCCAATTAATTACTTCTGATGAGCCTCTTTCGTCACTGACTGTTTGAGTTCTGGTAAAACTAAAAGAGATAAGGCCTGTGTCCCATTCGTAAGAAGCGGTTTCTTAAGACAACTCTGTAGATTCGTAAATAAACTTTTTTTTTTAAAGTTGTTTTTGTAAGTGTATGTACTCAAATGAATGACAATGTGCTCAGCTGACTGGACTACAGTATAAACTTGGTGTGTGAGTGAATTCAGGATGAGCAGGTGTTATAAAATACAATATAGAGGTACAAATCATAATCTAGGTTCAGTTACTTTATCAAGAGGCATTATTTAGGGGGGAAAAAAAGTGACCAAGATAAGATTATTCAAGAGTTTATATCATCTTTATTATAACATGTTACAGGAACAAAAACAAATAGCATATTTGATATAAAACAGAGTAAAAGCAAATACTTTTCGGTGTACAGAAAGGGAAAAAGAGGGACTCAAATCAACAAACGGGTAAAAGAATTAAGATTTTCTAGTTGATAAAAGAGTCAGTAAATATGTGCAGCCTCCCACTTGAATTTCCTCCAAGCAGAATGTTCCTGTTTGGGTGGAAAGCTGTGATGGAGCACACCGTGGTCAGGTGGTCCATGTTTCGAAAAGTGTGAAGAAGGCGGCCACTCTCGTGATATACCTGAATTCGGCGAGGCCTGTCCACACTACCAATCACAAAACATTCTTGCTGCTTTGGATCCCACACTGCACTTAGTTTGGACAACCACCGACCTGTCTGCATGTTGTGCCTGCATAAAAGTGATTTAGCAGGCTGTTACAATGGGCACCTCGAATAAAGTTATTAGGAAGAAAATAAAAATACTTTTGCAAAGGGCCAGATGTGCATAAATTCATCAATTCAAATTTGCTAAATAATCTAGAAATCTGGTCATAATAAAATGAAGAAATTACATATGCATTAATCATCAGTAGTAATACCATATTTTGTATTCCATTTAGTTAGTACATGTTTTCATCCACTTTGTGGGGCATCATTTCACATATGTTCTTTGACCATATTTTGCAGCCCTGTTCACGTTATGTAATTCTTTTGATTTATAAACAGGTCTGTATCATGATGTTTGTAAAGATATTCCACTGTTCAAAAGTTTGGAGTAGGCAAGATTTCTTCTCTCATGCTAACCAAGTCATAAATATAAGTAAAACAGTAACATTGTGGAATTATAATGTTTAACATATAATGTAATATTACGTATAACAATTTATTCTTTGGCAAAGCTGAAATTTCAGCAGCTATTACTTTAGTTTTCAGTGTCCTCTGATCCTTCAAATCAAAATTATTTAAATAAGCTGTTTGGCTGCTCAAGAGACTTTTCTTATTTATCAGTGCTAAAAACGGTTGTGCTACACAATATTTATGTGGAAAGGAATACTTTTTTCATTATTCTTTAATGAATACAAATTTAAAAGATGATTTTTACATAATACCCAAACTTACGTAATTGATTTTAGTACAGGAGTCCTGCCATTAATTTTGGAAGTGTCGAATACCCTGAAAAAAAAAAAAAAAAGGCAAATTAATACATTTGCAATACATTTCCAAATCTTAAGGCTCCAGCATCCCATGACCTTACAGAAAATAAGCAGTTTGGACAGTGGATGGCATTTCCAACTCTATTAAGAAATGAATAAAGTTTTAGTAGTTAAAGGTGCTGAATGTAGGATTGACACCGAGTGGTTGAACTTGGTATTGCAGTACAAATTCAAAATACTGGAGAGGGTTTTTTTTTTTCATCCAGCCCCTTCACCTCAGACTCAGGTTGCCAGATTGACGACACCAACAGGAACGAGGGCATTTGACGATTAATGAAATGAAATGCGCTGTGTTTTCTGCCAACTGGCAACCCAGGGTACTGGAATACAATTGGGTAAACTAGCAGAGGGCGGGTTTCCCAAAACAGAACAGAGACTGACATTCCCGGCCCAGAACAGACATTTTCAAAGGAGAATAACTGACTGTAGCATGCTTTAGTAGAGTCAAAAACTTACATACAGCACCTTTAATGAAAAAAAAAAAAAGCCAATACAACCTATTTGTGGCCTAAATTATGGTCTTCGCCATAATGCTCTTGACACCCTCTACTGGTACATTTTCAAGAGAGAATATAGGAATATTCAAGATTTAATATGAGCACTTTAGCAGTGATGCATGCAATCTCTGAGCACCTGATCTTGTCGTCCATACAAGTGGTCAGAACTCGGTTTCCTGTGAGTGGAGAGAAAAAGGCACTGGATACGCTGCGGCTGTGACCGGTGAGTTCACCAACTGCTTTATTGTTTCTTCTTTTCAGATGGCGCAAGTCATATATGTTTACAAAACTAAAAGA
The DNA here is from genome assembly GCF_003368295.1 of Carassius auratus. Taxonomy (NCBI): domain Eukaryota; kingdom Metazoa; phylum Chordata; class Actinopteri; order Cypriniformes; family Cyprinidae; genus Carassius; species Carassius auratus. The sequence continues at coordinate 34,241,262 of NC_039274.1, forward strand.
ATTAAAAAAAACACACACACACAATATCATTCAGTCTGCAGGATATGTAGTCATTTACTCTGCAACTTGTGAAAATTTATTTATGAAAATGTACTTTTTTCCCCAAACATTATTCTAGTAAAGAAGTATTATGAAATACCTGTTCTCTGCCACTACAAAGTAATGCTGTTGCACAGGATGGACATGAACACAGCGCAGTGGATTTGCAGCCATGGTATACAGAGATTCATGTAACTTCCTGCAATCACATGTGTTCTTTATTAATTATGATGAAAATAAATATATTTCTGTGGTTTATTTAGCCTCAGCATTTGTGTTGACATTTTGCTCTTACTCAGGAGTTCTACGATCAACGACGGCAACATCCCCATTCCATAGACCGAGTAGTAAAGTGGAGCAGTCGGTCGTCAAAAAGTCAAAACTTTTCAGGCCAGAGGGAGAGCGATACACCTGAGTACAGAACAGAGGGTTTTTTTGTGAAATGTTGAAGGTTGTACTTATGATGGTGAAAAGAAACAAGATCAAAACAGAAATATTTGATGGTAAGAGGGTGTTAAGTAATACAATTAATCTTTTTTTTTTAATTACGTTTTACAAATACTTCAATTAGATTTATAAAAATACATATTTTGTTACTTTTATTTTTTATTTTTGTAGTCAATTTCACATCTGTCATTAATACACTACCATTAAAAGGTTTTTAATTTGTTTTTGAAAAATCTCTCTTGCTCACCAATTGCTCAGGTAACATTTCTTCTTATAAATGCTGCTGTTTTATATTTTTGTGGAAACAGTAATACACTTCTTACATTTTTCCAGTATTCTTTGATGATAAGAAAATGTACAAAAGAACAACATTTATTTTACATACAAATCTTTTTAAATGCCTTTTCTGTAATTTTTAGTCAATTTAAAGCATTCTTGCTGAATAAAAGTATTTATTTTCAAAATAAATAAATACTGACCCAAACCTTTCGACCAGCAGTTTATATTCACAGGCAATTTAAAAGTTTCAGTTAGATTAAAACATCTGATCTTTAATGTCCTTGTTCAGATTGAATACACATTGATCAGACTACATTTGATCTCTAGATTGTGTGCTTGCTCTGAAAGACGGAGGTGATGTGCAACATGTATTTAATCCTTCAAATATTAAATTGTGCATTTTGTCATGTTTATGTGATAAAGACAGTAGCTTCGGAAATGAGTACATAACATGATATGACATGCATAACTAATGTTTCACCTCATCAAACACTGCTTTCTCCAGGTCCATGCTGCGTGCAGAGCCATCAAAGCTTACTGTTATAAGGTTGCAAGGGTGAGATGAGAAGGCCATGCTGGTAACTGTACGAGAGTGGGGCTCAAAGTAGATTACACCATCATCACCCCATTCTGCATCCTGAGGGAAACACAGTTAGTATTGTGCATTATTACAAGCAAAGCGGAGAACATCTGGAATAGCCATTAGTCCCTATGTAACATTGCCACTTTCATAAACATCTCTCCTTTTTAATCACAACAGTCCACTGTTATCTCACCGGCTTCCAGAGTCCCACGTGGCCCCACTTGTCTCCTGCTGCCATGAGCAAGCTGGATGAAGAGGGGTGAAAAGCTGCAGAACAGATTCGCTCTTTCACAACTTTCACCACACAACCGTCATTGATGGATAAGTTCTGCAGCATTTGTTGGTACCTGAAAACAAATTTGTTGACATATTATATGCAATATATAACAGTCTCATCACACAAAAAAGGAAAAATGACTACTAATTAGTACAAGATGAAACCTTATCTGAAACTGATAAAAGAGACACCAAAATGACACGTGTAGGTAAACTCTTTTTATGACATGTTACTCACGATTTCAAATCTGACATTCCTGTTTCTTGTTTTAATGGGACCTAGAGAAGACATCAAACAGTTTCGGGTGACGAACAAGGGTTTTTGGAATATGACCAATTCCTGATAAATACAGGTATGGGTCGGCGATCTGTCAATTTCTTATCGTGATCATCTCGAAGATGTCTACAATCTACTTTAAGCGATTGCAAACCATAGAGATAATAATGTTAAAACTACAGCAATGAATGCTTATAAGATGACTGTGGCTGGTCAAATGATATCACATCTCTGTCATGTGTCTTTCATGTGTGGTGACGTACTTATTAAAAAAACAATGAGTATTTACATTAAGACTCAAAATTGGGAAGATCTTTATTCAGATCTTGGATCCTGCTTTTTTGTGACAAGATCGTGATATGATATTTTGGGAAGATCGCCCACCCCTAAATACAGGAATGTTTTATGTAGACACTGACCTCATTCCAGAGATTTATCAAATCTTCAGGCAGCCTGACATGTTCGTCCAGGTTGATTGGATCAAGTGCTATTGGTCCTGGGGCTTTTCTTGCTTTTTCTTCCTGAAATAAGACATATTTAATGAATTTCAGATTAAATATTTTTCAAAGGGTTTTGTCAAAGTACAAAAAAAAGGTCAAAGTTTTGTTTGAGTTCAACATAAACCCTTCAGATGCATATCAGTAACTTACAGGCTCTCTGACTGTAGAGAAAGTCATTTCTAGAGTGGTGGCTTTCTGAGGACCCTTGTTCTGTAACCGCAGTGACTTGCGAACAGGGAGCATCTCTGGTTCTGTCTTTTCCCTAAAATAATTTACTTTAGTTAGATAGTGAGACGGAGGGGAGTTTAACCTTTGACCATTAAGAGCAATTAAAAATAATATCATAAAATGTAATCTATTAAATTTAAATACATAAAATTACTCATAAGTGACCCTGGAACGCAAAACCAGTCTTAAGTGTAAATATTTCTACATTTTGATTTAGAAATCATCTGAAAGTTGAATAAATAAGCTTTACATTGATGTATGGTTTTTAAGCATCGGACAATATTTGACCAAGATATATCTGGAACATCATCTTTACTAAATACCTGAATTATTTTTGGCATAAAAGAAAAATTAATAATTTTGACCCATACAATGTTTTTTTGGCTATTGCTAAAAATATACCCCAGCGACTTAAGACTGGTTGTGTGGTCCAGAGTCACACATTATTTATTAATTGTATATATTTTCTGAATTCTGAATAGTTTCTATTAACGTTACCTTTTCAGGCCTTTCTGAGTAGGTTTTGGCTTGGGTCTCAGAGCTTCAGAAACCTGCAGTACCAATGAACAAATCGATTACAGTCGTGAGGTCAAGCAAGTTTCATGTGGAAAAACAGCTAAAAAACAAAGATGGAAAAAAGTAAAAAAATAAATAAATAAAGATTACTCTCCTGCCTCACTGCAAAGTTTTACCTGAGGTAACTTAAGGGAACTGAGGAAGGCCTGGTTCTGTCTGATATTCTCCAGTCGCTCCAGCTCATATTTAGACAAACCCCCACGGTTACCCTGTTAAAGATAAGACAAAGATAAGGTGGATTCTGCCATTCAGGTGGACCATCAGCATCTGATGCAGTGTTTGTACTTACGTGAAGAGATTCCAAATCATGCTTTATTTGTGTCTCTTGAATATTTTCTTCTTTCACATGGTCATTTTTCTGAAGGAAAATATGTAAGTCAATACACAAATTCATAAATATGGTAAGAACTAAAACGTTCCATAAGGGATGTAGTTTCACCTCAGACATAAATGTCAGACATTTTGGGGGGAAAATTTGTTTCTTTTCTCGGTTTTGTTTTTCTGTGATCCTCCGGGACGTCCGACGCACGGGTCCATCCTTTCCAGTCTCCTGAGGAGGTGTCCTTTCCTAATAATGAAAAGTTATGGATTAAAAAAATATTATTTCGCTGTGTCCGGCAGGGTGCGCTAAAATCACTGCTTTGAGGCAAGCAGTTTCTTTGAAAATTTACTATAAAACATAAAAACTCTACAATGCTGACGGAATCGGTTTTTTATTCGACGGTTAACGTATCATGAAATTCATTTCATTAAAGGAATAAATTCTTCGAAGTCGTTCTGTGATCAGATGTTAAATCAAAATATCAGTTCTCATCTCGTTTTCAGGAAAGACAACATACAGTTGAATTTTGCAATAATAGCGGAACTAAACAAGTTATACAAGTGTAAGGTGGTCATACGTGTGAATCACTTCAAACGCATGCGAGCTACCGTTACAATGCAATATATAAACTATCTATTGATATGTGCTTATGGCAGGTAACTAACGTTAGTGTCAAGATTTGTGTGACATACTGAGCACGTGTTGTATTTCTATAAAGTGTGCAAATGAGAAAATAAGGAGCGAACGTCGAGCTTACCTGTAAAAGTTGCATCGTCTTTAAACTTGTATCACTTTTATCTGCATCCATGTCTACGCAGGTCAGGTTATTCAACACACTTCCTTAAACACGCTGTTATGAAAACTCCCGCGCTATTGATCCGTTTTGTAACTTTCCCCGCCCACTTTTTGTTATGACACCAAAAGAGTGAACGTTGATTTGCTAATCTCTGAAGATCTTCTTTAATATTCATTATATGGGTGGTCTTTAGGTGCACTCGTGACGTTTCATGTTTTGGTAATAATGTAATCCTTAATAATAATATCTTATAATATCTTGGGTAATATCTTAACCACTGCACGTGGCGTACAGTCGACGAACACGGCGTTGATTTGATTTAATTGATTTGTAATTTAATCAATTATCAATTATCTTACTATTATTTTATTCTTTGAACTGAATCACTTCTAACGAGTTTAATAACCCTTAAATGTCTTGTGTGTCTTGGCGATTTCATTTAAAAAGTTGTGGCGTGAAAATGAGTAAAATGGCGTAATTTCTGAGAAATATCTTTTACTGTGTATGCAAATAAGGGGGGGGGGGGCTCTGCATATTACTCAACTCAGACATTGAACATTTGATGACTTAAATCGTAGCAATGACTCACGACTAAATAAATATATAAATTGATAATATAAACAATGTTCATATAAATACATTGTAAATAAAGAAATACAACTTAAATGTATCTAAAAGTAAACTGTTATTTTTCACCAAACGCAAACATTTTCCTGTTGCATTCAGAATTCAAAACAGCATACTAATTTTACACATTACACTTTTTTTGTGCATTTAAATATAGGAATTACATAGTATATCAGATGATCTGCACTACATATAGAAATATATTCACTGTTGCTATACAGTACATATCCTACAGGAGACAACTGAATTAGTATTTTTTTATTATTACTAATGCCCATTTCTTATCATTACTTATTACATTTGTGAATTAAAAAATTAATAATACACACATTCGGATCAATGTAGTGATACATGATCTACTGTACATAAACCTACCTAATTCACTGTAGGTTTCATATATACAGGAGATTGAGTGATATATACATTGTTGTGAATTTATAAATAAAAAGTTAAATTCAGATATCAACCATATTTAGTCCATCAGACATACAGTATAATCATGTGGGCCATCAATGAAGTATTAATTTAATATTTATTTATGCTTTAGTATTCACTATTGGTGGTCATACAGCTATACAAAACATAGCTTTTTATGAAGACAAACACAATTCACCCCTTTCTAAAATTCCAAGGGTCATTTAGCCATCTGAGAAGGAAAAAGGCAACTTTTTGTGAAGGCCTTCAACAATATTATAAACACCATTTATTAAAAACATGACCTAGGATGACTCGCTTGCTGCTTTTCTTTAAAGGGTTAGTTCACCCCAAAAATGAAAATTATGTCATTTATAACTCACCCTTATGCTGTTCCAAACATGTAAGACCTCCTTTTATCTTCGGGACACAGTTTAAGATATTTTTTATTTAGTCCGAGAGCTCTCAGTCCTTCCAATGAAACTGTGTGTACGGTATACTGTCCATGTCCAGAAAGGTAAGAAAAACATCATCAAAGTAGTCCATGTGACATCAGAGGGTCCTTTGGAATATTTTGAAGTATCGAAAATACATTTTGGTCCAAAAATAGCAAAAAGGACGACTTTATTCAGCATTGTCTTCTCTTCCATGTCTGTTGTGAGAGAGAGTTCAAATCAAAGCAGTCTGGATTTCCGGTTCGCGAACGAATCATCCAGTTCACCAAATCGAACTGAATCGTTTTAAACGGTTCGCATCTCTAATACGCATTAATCCACAAATGACTTAAGATGTTAACTTTTTTTAATGTGGCTGACACTCCCTCTAAGTTCAAACAAACCAATATCCCGGAGTAATGCATGCACTCAAACAGTACACTGACTGAACAAAAGCAAGGGCACAGATAATGGACTACTAAAGAATTGAGATTGATCACACACCCAAAGTGGCCAAGTATCATTTCGCATGTTTAGCTTTTTACAACAAAATGAAAAGTGTCTCTTATAATAACCACAAAAAACATCGTCTCACATTATGGCTAAACCATTTGAGAAAATGTGAATCTGATATCATGCAGAGTAGAGCTAATACATGAGACCTGCCTCTGGAAAAAGTACATCCATGATGAATTTGATCTGATTCTGGTCACTGTGGGTGCGCTGTCCAGAACTGAAGTCAGGTGAGAGTGGATCGCATCAATCTGCTCCTGATCTTCACTGTATACAGGCACTGTCTTGGCAGAATCCTGGGAAAATGTGTAAAGAAACTTTAAATTCTTTTGGCCACTGCCTTGCTTTTCAAATTAACATCCTAAGCACACAAATAACACCAATAAAGAATACTTTTTATTTTACTTCTGACTTTTGGTAGATGTCAAATAATACATGCAAGTTGGCAGTGTATATGTCTTTGCCCTGTCAGAGTAAAATAAAAGTTAAACAGAATACCACTTGCCATTCATATATGAAATGAAGAAACCGACAACAACAACAACAACAAATAGCTGATATAAAATAATGTGAAAAAGATAGATGATTCATAGATGAGTTTCATGCAGTCATTTCCAATCTGCAAGAGATAACACAAAAGTCTAAGTTCTTTTACCAAAGAAAACAAATCGCATAAGTTACATGCAAATGTTACAATTTACATCTACCGGATGAGGGTCAATTAAGTAGGCTACCTTTATTGTCTCTCAGTATAAATGATATAGACCTATTTATTGGAATATTGAAATTAATTGAAATCTACTTTTACCTACACATTTAATTATAAATGTTGTAACAATGCACGATGGCCGAGCAATAATCATAGACATTAAAATAAATAATAGCGATTATTTAACATACTTCGTCTTATTCGTGTGGCTTTGGTCTGTTTTGATGGCTCACACTGTACAGCCTCCCCCTACTGGATGCACCAGGAACAACAGGGGCGTAAGACTGCCTGGGCCGCACATCTGTCTCCCTCTAGTGGCTGAGCAGTTCAAGAGTACAGCAGCAAAACCGTTTTAGGCCTAACTTTATCTAATAATGCCTGTTTACCTCTCCCGTCTATTACAATTGCATCTGAAGGGATTTGTAAGGCAGAAAATAATCTTATATCATAGAAAACCAATTTTGTGTTAACCTGAAAAAGGTAACCAGAAGTGCCTGCGTGGCTATTAGTTTTAATGGCATATTTATTGTAAATGTATGTGTTTCAATTTGTTCCTTATGGAAAATGGTACATAATAAAGCCTCTTTCAGTTGACTAAGCTGTTTTATTGTTATGCTTCACTGTAGCTTAACTGCTTTAAATTATGATTATTTTAAAAGTTGTTCCCAACACGGATGGCAAAACTAGTTTTATCTGTCAACAGCAGAGTTACTGATATCCAGAATGTGTTGCTTTTAGTGTTATCTATAGCATATAGAATGTGTTATCTTTTCCTGGGTATAAAAATCTCAAATTCAATATCATGTTTCTTAAAAATAAACTAAAAATACATTAAAATATTAAAACTTGAATTAAGCCCTTGGGTGAACAATTGAATGTGATTTTATTATATGCAGCTTGAAATTAAATTATTATTATACATTTTTGCAGGAAGGTTATTTTTCACAACTCCTCATGTTTCCACTCAAAGGTAAAAGTTCACAAGGTCAGTCAGTCTGACTTTGTCTTTTCAAAATAAAACAGCTGTATAAGGCAGAATATTATCACTTTAAAATTAAGCAAGGAATATGTGTACTTTACACTTTAACATTTGTGACTGTGGCAATGGAAATATATGCCATAGCTGATCCTAACGTAGCCTACTTTGAGAGCAATAGGTCTATGGATTTTAATTATTATTTATAATTACGCATCCATGCAAAGATAAGTTAAAAGCAACAAAATTTGGGCCATCACTATTTCTGCTGTTGACAGATAAATCTACGAAATTTTCAATTTGAATATATGCACTGTATTAAACATATTATTGCAGTAATGTATCAATAATAATATGCATGTTCCTTAACATTACATTTATAATAAAAACAATAAATAGAACATTCAGTCAGTAAGATCTCAAACATTTGATAAATGAAGACTTTGGGAGATATTTGAATATCATGCTTCTAAAATTTTACAGAAATTCATGAATTCATACTTAATTTCATACATAATTCAGTTCATATGTTGTTTAGTTAAGGCTAAAGTGTAATTTAGATTGCAGAGTAATCATTTGCATTAATCGTAAATGACACAGTATTTCTTAATTAATACCCTAGATATATATCTAATCACAAAAATAATGTAAATGATTTTTTGATAACTAAACTTATTTTAATGATTTTTAATTAGAGCGATGAACAGGAGATGACTGCCAGTAATGCTGGGAATGTGTGTTCTGTAATCCCACTCCGGTGCTAAAGATGTTTTAGCACATATCCTGTTATCCACATGAGTGATCCTGGTGTCTGATTTGGACGGAACTCCAGGATCAGATAAAGGACAACAGAAGCTTGTTTGCTTTGCATGCGACTTTCACACCATCCAGAGGAACTCAACTAGATAATTGGCAACAAAGCCCACAGAGTCACTGGCTCCCTTTTCCTGACACTGGCATGCCAAGACATCACTAACCATTACTCACAAAACAACCAGCCATGCGGAACAACTGCTCATCTCTCTGCGCTAAAGTTGAGTCCATGTGCCCTTTTTTATGTATTACTTAAATGTATCAATAAATGTACTTTCCTTTATATATAACTGCATATAAATCTGCTTATGGGCAAGACTATGTCTTTAAATATCCTTTTTCTTTTCTTCTTCTTCTTTTTTTTTTTTTTAAATAATATCATGCAATTTAAACTAGGTTTCTTTGGATTTGAGAAACTAAAAAAAACATGAAACATTTATTAACTTTTGAATTTTATGTGCATGTATTAACTATTAGCTTTTAAGATTAAGTTCATTTTTGTCTTAGAACTAAACCAATGCATCATGTCCTGTGTGTAAAGCATTTGTTGAGTTATTGAGAGATGAGCGTGATTTAATTTTTTGGGCAGCTGTCTGGCCACCTCCCTGGTGTGCTTTAAAATGTGTGTGTGTGTGTGCATCTGCATCTTTGCGTTCCTGTGTTTTGAACCAGATAAAAGCTTTATATTTCTTATGCCTCTGACATCCATTACACATGATTGCAAGTGATAAGTTCCTGGTCACATTGAAGGATGATTAAGCCTTTTACTTGTTTTGACTCGACTGAAGCAGAAGCTGTGCATTGATTTTGTATTGCCTGGAATGCTACAAACCTGCATTCCCATTGACAAACACACAAACACACACACGCCCAAATACATCCATCAGTATATCTGTGCGTGGGGAAGTTTAATGTGATGTTGATTGCTCAGATCCATCAGTGCGTGTTACTGCTTGCACCCATAAAACCAATAGTTCTCACACACACACACACAAAAGGATATTCATTTTATTTTTATTTTTTTCAATGAAAGTCAAGCAGTCCAATGTTGCTTTGACCCCAGTGACAGTATAATATGGACAAAAATATTATCTCTTTTGTGTTCAGCAGAAGAAATAAGTTTTGGAATGAAATGAGGGTGAGTAAAAATGACATACTTTACTTTTTTGGGTGAACTATCCTTTAAGGGCCTATATATCAAAGAACTGCATGGAGGAAGTGCATGTGCATGTCAGATTCTGTACAGCAAAACTGAGCAAAAGCTTTACGCCTTCAAAATAGTTCTCCTCTTGGTTTTTTAAACCATCTGTGTCATTAAACACATTTCTTATGTCTTTATCTCTTACTAAGCATTAGGTGGCAAGTGAGGCTGAGTGATTCTGGCAGGTGAAAGCCCATGAAAACCACCAAACCCACAGCAGGAGGTGTTCTGTCTCTTGTCTGAAGAGGGTGTGTTGCAGCCAGGGACGCAGAAGAAGAAGAGATGGGCAGACAGGTATGTGAAGACTGGAATGTACATTTCAGTCACACCTGGGATGAACACACCTACCAAACGTGGTCTTTCCCTTTTCATTGGCTGGTTTGATCAGGACTGGCAGCGCAAACAACAAATAAACACCCTCTTTTGGTCGCTGAAGGGGTTTGACCTATGATTCCCAAATGTGAACCAATAGCATGTCAAGGTTGACTTGCAGATAGGTGGGGTGGAGAGGAAATAAAACTCATCTGTGAGGTGTGTCTCCACAGTGGCATGCTTACAGACTGTGAAGCTGTGCTCTACCATCCAAACCTCCCGCCTCAAAACGATGGTTTGTGGAAGACGGACTTAGACTCATCCTGGTCGAAAGCTACTGGAAAAATAAGCTGGTAATCTCAGCTGCTGCTACCTATGAGGAGAGACGTCATGAAGACTCATTTGATGTTCCTTTGGCTAAAAGAATAAAGCTGGACAGAGCAGGTGGGAACTTGTGCCGGAGTTTTGTATGGAAGCAGTGGGAGTTCTCAGTAGGACTGTTGAGTATATGAACAAATGGTCGCTCACATCTCCTTATCACTTTTCCAGCCCAGCTAAAGATGGTGAATCTGTTGGACGGAGAACTGATAAGGGCATGTGGCTGACACATACAGCTTTGTACCCGCTGGGCACACAGGTCAGGGTTCGTTGGTGATAGCACATTTGTGAATGTCAGGGACTTAACTGAAAGTTGTTAAAATGTTTAAATCAGTATTATTTTTAAACGTTTACAAAATCATATGATATACAATTTTTTTCAGATACTGCTGAAGCTGCGTAATTTACTCATTTCATGTCATATGTTTATATATATATATATATATATATATATATAAAGTTTGAATTTTGTATATATAAATTATAGCCCCGATGAGACTTAATTTTAATGATGTATTTATTAATAAATTAAATATTTCTCTGTGTAAACTTGACATTGTACTATCAATCTGTTTTGGCTTTTGGCATCTTTATATTTACCAAATTTAGAATATTAATCGCCCCAAGTTAGAAGTCTTTTTTAGATTGAGGAACTTTGCAAACTGGTAAAGTATCTGTTACTATTCTTAATAAATACTTGATTATCATTTGATGACAAACACGCTTGTCACTTAATGAAAACAGTATCAAAGTGTATTGTTTTAAATTTAAATGTGTTAATTTACAATGAAATTTTTAATAAACTTATGTAAGAGGGTTTTAAAAATTCAAATTTTATTCCGAATACTTCTCATGTTATGCTACAGCTTTTATAAAATGCTCTTTACCATATACTCATTTTATAGAGGGTAATGATTCATTGTCGTTATTCACTATTCAAAAATAGGCTCCATTAAAATGTTAACCTAAAATCATATTACATATAATTTCATTGTGATACATGGTTACAAATTACATAAGTACTGGCAATGAAATCCAAACGTCTAATTAAGCTATGCACAATGGTCAATGGCATTACAGTACATAAAATCTCACAAATTTTTTAATGCTGAAATTCACACTTCATATTGCAGGTCATCTTATTGCGTAGGCACTTTGTTCCAAACCAAGCTCATCCTGCACACCAAAACACTACTTTGCTACATTCTTAAACTGACTCTCTGTACTTTATATGAATTAAGCAGATTTATTAGTCTGCAAATTTGAAATGCAGTCTACACAGGAAATGTGATAGGTCTTGTCTCAAGCCAGGCCCACCATGGAAGCACTGAGATCCCACAGTCTGCGGGCTGCAGCATCATCCCTACCCTGAGGAGCTGCCTCTTTGACTGCACAATCACTGTAAAACCACCAAAAGAGAAATTAACCACAGACTGAAATGATCATAATTGAACAGTAATGGTCTGAGAACACTATGTGAAAAAGTGGTGAAAAAAGTTTGTTTTCATTTTGAACATGACATCCTTTGTAAAACAAAGATCGCTGTGCAAAATCTTACTACATTACATTTAACACATGTGATAGAAAAAGCTACTGACCTGTAGTAAAGGCCGCTAGAATCCTGCAGACTCTCACTCACTGCGCAGTAGATGGTGGTCTGCGCACCCTGCCAAGGTGTTTTGACAAAGAAAAAAAGGGGCATGAACAAAAGCCTTTTCCACCGAGGCAGAGAGGGGAAAAAGTGTCGGCCCAGCTCAGTATTGATAACTCCAGGATGAAGAGTGTAAGTTGTCACTCCTGTGCCTGAATGATATAAAGGGAGAAAGATTGAAAGCAGCGTGTTTGAGAGTGTGCATGTGTGTAGATGCGACATTGTGATGTTTCGATACTGTAAGAGTGAGAGAGTTTTCACGATAGACCTAGTCAGGGTAGCGCTATATTGAACTTTTAATAAGGATTGAAAACAAGGCTGTGAGGGATAGAAGTATAGCGCATTCAATGGACTGCATGTACTGTTGTTTTAACATTATTTCAAATGTTCAAAGTCTTTCAGAAAAAAAAAAAAACTTCCTATATAAATAATGTATAAAACTATGGAGCTTCACACATGAGAGACTTAGGTCTCTGCAGAGCAAAAGTGGGCGTTTATCACCATGTGGGTTTTTTTCAAACTGCTGGGTGTTTCTAAATCATGCAAACTAAATGATCCCCCTTACCCAACCCCACCCCTAAACCTAACGTCACTATTACATCAACCAATCAGGTATCATGGTGTAAAAACACCCTGATCTGGTAACTCCCATTACTTTCCTGCAGAGACCTATACTTGGGGAAAAAATAGTTGGCTAAATTGTGTGCACGATGTATTAATTTGTTCCCTCAATATACTAAAACGTGCACGCGATTACTATTGTGTTCCCTCGATTTATAAATCGTGCGCATGATTTAGCAAATCGAGGGAACGCAATAGTAAATCGAGGAAACGCAATAGTAATTGTGTGCATGTTTTAGTACATTGAGGGAACGAATTAGTATATCGTGTGCACAATTTATTAACATTTTCTTGCATGTCATGCGCGGGGCTCCGTAATAAAACAGATCTGAGTTTGTGAGTTGTGAAAATGATATGATCTAGAACCTTTATACATTACGTGTACTGTCAAAAGTGTAAATCCCTTACAGTTTCATTTTTATCCATGTTAAATTCAATACAGCATCCAACTTGTTTCAGGTCTGTAGTTTACCTTTCAGTCTGAGAGCTAGTTCCCGGGTAAACAGAACATTTGCCAGCTTGCTCTGTCGATAACTTATTAACGGATCATAGTTTTCCTCCAGGTTTATATCATCAAAATGAATCTTGCCTGTTCAACAGAAAATAATTAGAAATTTTATAAGAAATCCAAATACTGAATGTTCCCCATAAACACTTTAAATGTGTATACATTGTAAATGATACATATAATACATTACAATCAGAATTATGTATTTTTTTATGTGTTTATGTATATATTATGCCCTATAGCGTTTAAACACAATATCTGTCATTTATTCAAACAGTGCATCTTGTCAGGGAACTGGATAAGGAGTACAATCTCTGCTTGCAATAATTAAGAAAATTGTTTTGTTATGACTAATTCACAAATAAAGACATATGTGCCTCCACACCTGTGTCATGGGCCAGGCTGGAAACACTGACCACACGGCTGGGGGCTGATTTCTTCAACAAGTCCAGAAGTAAGTTGGTGAGCAGGAAATGACCCAGGTGGTTCACACCAAACTGCATCACAAAGCCATCTTCTGTTTTCCACTGTGGGCACATCATTATCCCTGTTCAAAGAAAAATATAATATAATATATAAAATATAATATGCAATTAAAATAAACAGATAAATACATACATAAATTGGTTTAATTAAATGATAGAGCTAATCTTTTTCCAAAAAATAAAATATTTTGTTACTATATCAACCCTGTGTTCATGCATTATAATCTGTCTGACATTCCTTACCAGCATTATTAATGAGAATATCCAGTCTCTCCTCGGTCTGCTCTACATCTTTGGCCAGAGCTCGGACAGACTGCAAGGAGGCCAGGTCCAGCATCTTCACAATCACATTGCCATTTCCACTCCTCCTCCTGACCTCATCTGCTGCTCTGTTGGCTCTGTCCATGTCTCTGCAAGCCAGGATCACCCTTGCACCTGAACAGTGGAGGTTTATGAACTGTTGTTATGTCCATCCATCAAGCCTTCAACAAATACAACAGTAAAGAATCTACAAGTTTCTAACTATGAAGGCTCGTCATTAGCCTAAGAATTACAAACTGGGCCATGTTAGTTTGATAAGTGATGTACTGCATATTTAAACCAGTTTCATCATCTCCATTATGTCTTCCTTTTGGTATAAATATTAATTAAGTTAATAATATAGAGCCTAAACAAACCATCTAAGCAGCCTGTCAGTGAAATGCATTGCTAAAGGGACTTGATGTGATGCTCATTTGGTGTCAGGATCTTTTATTTATTTATTTATTTTTTATATTGACTTTACTACTCTGAACACTATGGAAGCGCATTTATGCCAGTGAAGAAGACATTTTTTTTATTGCAATTTTATCTCACAATTCTGCCTTTTTTCACATAATTGTAAGATATAAATTAACAATTCTGACTTTTTTTCTCAGAATTGCATCATATAAACTCACAGTTGCTAGTAATAATGTTAGAATTGCAAGATATAGTCATTTTTAGAGACAATTCTCACAATTCTGACTTTTTTTCTCACAAATGCAAGTTTATATCCCGCAATTCTGACTGTATATCTCTAAAAATTCTGACTTTATAGCTCGCAATTGCATGTAAAAAAAATATTAAAAAGTCAGAATTTTGAGTTTATATATCGTAGCTCTGACTATATTTAACAGAATTGCGAGTTTGTATCACACAATTCTGAGAAAAAAGTGAACTGTGAGATAAAAAGTTGCAATTATTATTATTATTATTATTCAGTGACAGAAACAGGCTTCCATAGAATACACCATGTAATGAACATGTTATAAAACATACATGTATAATGAACACATATAATGAACATGTTATAAGACTCACTTTTGTGGAGTTTAACATGATAAATGTCTCAGTGGTGTAACTGTCTATAGAAAAGGAAAAAAAAACACCAACAACTATGAAACTATTTAGTTTTGAAATAGTTTTGTTAATCCTTTGTCCTTTAAATCAGGGTCAGTTTTTGCCATGTCATGAAAACAACAAAATCCTCACAGCAGTGTTCCAAGGTTGTCATTAAGTTACATTTTTTTATAGATCACATATTTCTAGTGGAAATCTGATGGACATAACAAACTTGATTTAAGAGGCTATGATTTTTATTATCTCGGACATCCCCATAATACATTAACATCACAAAATATGTTTGCTACTATATATAGGCTACTCCTGATATGATGCTAGTTCAGCCAGTACTAATAACATCTTTAGCGCTCCATTAAACCGAACAGACCTCTCTTGGCCATGTCCACCGCTGTCTCTTTACCGATACCGGTGTTGGCTCCCGTTATCAGAACAGTTTTTCCGTCCAAGCGGGCTTTGCTGCGACAGACTCCCCCAGCCAGCCATCTCCGCAGGACCAAGAGCCCGACACCTACCGGTACAGGTGCGACATTACATCCATCCATCCATCCATCATTATCTCACCTCTAACCGACTCTCTTAACGTCGGTACATCTGATAAGGACAGGCAAAGTTCATCCAGGACGCACACGGCTTATATTAAGAGATATGTTAATATTTATCATTATGACAAGTAAACATCTATTAGCCTAATAAGTCCCATCCCATGACTTTTCACTTTTACATTTTTACACGACTTGCAATAACCAGCCGTTCAAGCTTACTAGAACATGTTTGCATTGACAAAAAAAAAGAAAGAAAATAACAAGAAATCACCATACTAATAATTAACATTTTTGTTCCTTAACGCAGTCATATTTTATTAAAGTTATTTTCCACGGTTGTAAATCTCGTAAAGTTTTAAAGTGCCATATTTTTACATATTTCTCTTTGTTCTGGGAAACCACAACGAGTTTTAACGTTATCCTACCAGTAACCAGGACAACTGCGACACCTGTAGTGTGTTCTTCCACAAACTCCTTCACTGGCTTTGTGTAGTGCTGCATTATTACACCTGGCAGATTCTCCTTAGACGCAGTCCAGCTCCTTCAGCAGCGCAGCGCAATGATCTGCAGAGTGCACACAGTTCGCCAGCCGCCCACTACAAGTGTGTACAGTGTGGAGTCACGTGCTCCAGTCTCGAATGTCAAAATAAAGTCCGACTGTTGACTGTAACAATGCGGCTGTGGAATACTCAGAAACAACATTTATCAATAGTTTCAAGTTGGCTTACATTCTGATTTATCTGCGATAAAACGGAATTGCTACTCTGAGTGGTGTTGGGTAGAAAAACAAATACACTGTCAACTTAATTAAAGTAAATATTTTCCATATGTTTGTTTTTGTCACACAGGATATGGGATTTTATGCATGAAAGTATAGAGTTGCCTTTATATATAGTTAGTTATAAAATAGTATAGAACTGCTTGTGGTTCCGTCAAACCCATTGTTTCATCACATTTCACCATCCAGATTCGTACAACCATAACTCCTCCAAAAACAGCCAGAAATCTTGGAGTTATGATTGATGATCTATTGACTTTCTCAGACCACATTGCTAATTGCCCGGTCCTGCAGATTAGCTTTAATCAACATCAAGAAGATCCAACCCTTTCTTTCAGAACATGCTGCACAACTCCTTGTTCAAGCTCTTGTTCTGTCCATGTTGGACTATTGCAGTGCTCTCTTGGCAAGTCTACCAGCCAGTTTTATCAAACCTCTACAATTAATGCAGAATGTAGGAGCAAGATTAATTTTTAATGAGCCGTAAATAATACATGTCACACCCCTGTTTATCAATTTGCACTGGGTAGCTGCTCGCCTAAAATTCAAGGCATTGATGTTTGCCTACAAAACCCCCACTGGCTCTGCACCCCCTTATCTAAATTCATAACTTCAGACTTATGTGCCCTCTAGAAGCTTATATTCTGGAAGTGAACGTGGCTATATTGCGCCATCTCAAATGGGCACAATACCACTTTCACAGGCTTTAAAATGAACTGTTCCCTCCTGGTTGAGTGACCTGCCCACCTCAATCCGAGGAGCTGATTCCTTAGCCATTTTCAAGAATCAGTTAAAACACATTTCTTCCATCTTTATTTGACCCTCTAACTTCAGCACTCTAAATTCTTATTTTATTCTTTAAAAAAAAACTTGTCCCTTTTAGACTCTATTCATTTACTAACTACTTGTTTTCTTTAATAATAATATGTCCTCATTGTCCTCATTAAAATTGCTTTGGATAAAAGCATCTGGTAAATGACTAAATGTAAATGTAAATATTAGAATGCAATCATATTTGTGGATCCTCTGCATAAAATGTTTGAAAACACGTGCCTTAGTAAATACTGACAAAACCGTCTGTGGCACAGTGCAACTTATAAGGTCATTGTAATTGTTATAATAGTGTTTGGTTGTGTATTTCATGAGACTTTCTATTCAGGCGGGAGAACGAAACGAGAAATGTGGATGAGCAAATTGTGTACATAACCTTGTTCTAGTGCTACATGCCAGGGTTCTAGCCAATTTTTCTTTTTCGTCAATGAAAAAATAACAGTGATAAGAAATGTCAACATTTTAAAGGCTGTGCAGAAAATAACATTTTTAGAAATAAGGATCACAATAAGCAAGTGTCAGTTTGTTGTTGTTTGGTTATACAACATTATGTAATATTTAAAAAATCATAGTGAAAGGGTGAAAGACAAAAGATAAATTCGAAGATTAACTTTAAAGTCTGCATGAAATCAAAAACTTTATTTCCTTTATTAGGCCACATTTCTAGTCTTGATGTGAACAATTAATCCGTGCAAGTTAATTCGCTGAATTAAATTTTTTACATTTTTTTTGGTAATCCTAAATCAAAATCTGAACATTAATTACGCTCTGGAATGTAATTTCTTCTCTGATGATGTCAGTTTGACGGCTTGGGCAAAATATACTTAAATGCCCCTCCAACAGTTAGATTGCTATGAGTGAGTGACCCTTTCCCCAGTTTTTTTTACTCTTCACTCCATAGACATGGAGCTATCCGATCATTAAAACGTTTTACAATTAAGTGTAGACCACCTAATGTATGTAGCTACTGTTTGATTCTAAGCGGTTCTAAGTAATAGGCTGAGCAGGTGAGCCCATGTGGGGCCAATATGTGATTATTATTGCTTTATCTACTGCCATCTACTGGTAACTGTCTACAGTACACGGACACCTTAGCCTGGAACATGAGTAGAATTAATGCAATATCTTATAACACGTGTGCAATATATTAAAATATGCTACTTTTGTTATTATTTCGCATGATCGGTCATCATTTTTAATAATAATGATGATGATAATAATAATAATAATAAAACCTGTCTGTCGTCTCTGGACTCTTTATTTTGAAAAGTAAAGGCGCAAATAACCCGGAAGTATCCCGTCCTGCTGCCACGTCAGTGGTGTTAGGCTTCAAGCTGAAGCTATCAAGTGCCTGAGACGGTTCAGCAAATCAGCTGTAACTCAACGGAGGAGGCTTTCTGGGAATTTTAAAGAATAATTAAAATTGTCATTCCAAGTAAACACCATGAGATACCCTTTTATTTTTATTTTGGCTGTGTACATAGCCTTTGCGAATGCCACCGAGTTAACTTTTGAATTGCCCGATAACGAGAAACAATGCTTTTACGAGGACCTAGAACAAGGAGCAAAGTTTGATATAGACTTTCAGGTAACGTCAATTGTACCGACAGCTGCTTTAAACAAAACTTTATTGTTTTTTTTATTATTATTATTACTATTACTATTATTATCATTTTTTTCAGTGTTGGGTGATTATTTATATTTTGCTTTCCAAGTTGTTGAATAGTTGTCAACAACTAAATTGTATGGAACACAAACATATAACGTATCACCATGATTTTGTGGCGAACCTGTTCAACACTGTTCAGCACTGATAAAACATTGTTAAACAGCTGAATATGTATGCCATATTCCCAATATCAGTACTTGTCTTTCCATACAGGTTATTGCTGGAGGAAACTATGATGTTGACTGTTTTGTGACAGATCCACTGAATAATCTGCTTTATCAAGAACGAAAAAAGCAATATGACAGTTTTTCCCACACGACAACCATGAAGGGAGTGTACACGGTCTGCTTCAGCAATGAGTTCTCAACCTTCTCACACAAAACTGTTTACCTGGACTTCAGAATGGGAGACGATGACCGATTAATGCCCGACATGAACCGAGGAGCAGCTCTCACACAGGTGAGAAACACAAACCGCATGCACTCACACATAGCATGCACTGAGCATATATGCATTTGATGTGAACCTCTGAATAAATCATGCAGATGGAGTCAACCTGCCTGTCTATCCATGAGATCCTGAAGGTGGTTTCAGACTCTCAGACCTGGTATCGTCTTCGGGAGGCTCAGGACCGAATCAGGGCTGAAGACCTGAGTGAACGTGTGCACTTTTGGTCCATTGGGGAGGCCATCATCCTGTTTGTGGTCTGTATCGGCCAGGTGCTTATGCTTAAGAGTTTCTTCAATGAGAAGAAAACCAATATTGCCACCAGCACATAGACCTAGGTTTCTAGTCTGCCACCTTCTCTCTGTTAATCAGCTGATTAATCAGTCTGATACCCTTAAAACAAGCTCGACTGATGCTTACAACCAACCAAAAATTCTCTCTATATCTAACAAAATGCCTTAATTATGAGGTAAATATTTTGTGTGGTATATTCAAATTGGCCTCTATGTGCATTACTCACAATTGCAGTAATGGAAATTGACCTGCTGTACCATTATTCTGTTACATGTTCATTTCTGTTTTGTCCACTTTAAATATGTGCACTTGTTATCTTGAAATGCATATGTCTAACATACACTTTATATAGAAACGGAAGAATAGTTTTGGTGGTTTGTGTTTTGGTAATTATGACAAATATAATAATGAATGACTGTATTGTACCTCTGTTTTACTATTTAGCAATGCCCTTCTTTGTTTATCTCACATTCAAATGGGAAATGTCCATGGTGAATCATTTATGTATGTAGATATATCTGGCAAAATATATGGTTTTTAAAAATGAATAATTTTCTTAATTATAAATCCTGTCACATCATTACTGAACCCTCCCCCCCCCTCTTTAAGTTACTTTGGGGATATGGAACAAGGGCTTGCAGATATTTATTTATTTTCTGAAACATCTACTTAATGTGCTGCTGAAAAGCTTTTTTATAGACACATTACATGTTATTTGGATATTTGTTAAAACCATATATTATTGTGTATACCTCAGCCCGAGAAGTAGAATGTATTTGTTACATTTATTATGTAATAACATAAATTGAGTTGTTCATATTCCTGCCTTGTGTAAATTGACTAAGTAAAAAACAAAGTTTGGAATTTATTTCAATGAGTCTACCTCTATTTGATTTGTATGAGTCATCATGATATCATAATCACAGCCATATTAGAGCAATGGATAAGAAGATGCCAACTTGAATCAAGTAGAGCAGTGTTTGCATTTGGAATAGGTCATTCACCAACATGGGATACTATTATACACTGTATTTCTTAAAGATTTATTTAAATATATCAATATTTCAATAAATATTGTATATTTATATTATATATTTAAATAAATCAAAAGACCTGTTTTGCACAAGACCCGCATAACTGTTGACATCAACAATCATGTAAAATATATTTTAACACAGCTTTATTTTCTCAACGTTGTGTGCTATCATAGTGTTTTTCCTCTGATTTCTTGTATTTTTTTTTTTTTTTTTAAGTGCTAATGTTTCTCCAGAAAACAAATCTATCTCCATCTAAACAGTTATGAACATCGGCTCTCGCTGGCTTCTAGTTTATGAATACATTCCGCCTCAGCCCTCCCCAGAAATAATGCATGAATATGGATGGGCTGTTGTGCCTGAGTCTATTCAGTGCATTGGACTACCTCCAACGCTGGCATAAACCCAGCAACGGCAGAGGAGACCATACCGTCCAGTCCAAAGGATAGTGATGGGGAGCAATGACTCAAAAGGGCTTCTGATCACCGAGAAGGGTCTTTCTGGCATGTCTGCAGTGAGTGACATGTTGCGCTCGTCCTAAACGCTCGTGCGTCTGTATACTGACTGCCCAATATGTTGAGCCGACTGATGAGTGGCAGCGATCGGAGTCTTGACAGGGAATTTAACTGTACGGTGCGACTGCTGGACGACTCGGAATACACTTGCACGGTTCAGGTCAGTATTAACATGTTTTCATCATCACAAGCGGGTGATCCCCCGACACACGTGTCCTAATGCTCGCGCTGCTGATGCTGCGCATTCAAGCGGGAAAATCCGCGAGCATCTGTCCGAATCTGGACACTGCACAAGGGCTGCAATGCGTAATGACTAATTAACGTGTTAGGAAATTTCCGTTGGCTTACATGATGAGTGAATTAGTTTGGTGACCCGTCTGTTTCCTTCAGAGAGCAGCGGGTCACCTGTCACCAGCCCGAGAGACCTGAGTCACATTCAGTGGGAGAGACACTGGAAAGGTTTCATACATTAAATTGCCTCTCGGGGCGAACTATGCACGATAACAACTGCTGAAAGATTGTAGTAGCCTACGTGCAATACTGTAATGGTGACACAGTACTGTAAAGCTGCTGTGCTTCTGATTTGGCCACACATAGTTATTACTACTGTTCAAGCCACATCATTGTGCAATTCAAAAGATATAGACACATTCCTACACTCTTTCTTTATGCATTCAGAGACATTTGTTCATATTTGCGTAATGCAGCCCAAAAGCCTGCATGAAATATGAAATTATTTGTAAAACTGTTGATTAGAATGTCATTAATGACTTGTATTGGACTGCGTCATTATGTATTATTGCAGAACAATTAATTATATTTGAACAATTAAAAGGAAGGTTTGGGACAAACATCAAAATCATAGGATGAGTTGCCAAAAAGAACAGTGGTTCCGTTTTTTCCCTTTTTTGTCTCTACATAGTTGAGTTTGAAAAGCAAAAGCAATAAAAAAGTCTCAGGTGCTATTTCAGTGTTAGGCATGTTTTTATTAATGAGCTTCCTCCTGGGCCAAATATTCACAGATGTTCAGGATCAGCAATAGCTGCTGAAAAAATTGCAGAATCCTATATGCAATATTGTTGTGCTGAAGTAGAAGCTGCTCTGGCAGTTACAGTCTGATAGTTAAAATCAGATCTTCATTTAATGTGGATATTTCACTTTGACTGAGAGCAAAAATGACAAAACTGACATGCATTTTGGGCTAATTTGTTAAACAAATTAAGTTCATAACTACTTGTAAATAACAGCCTTTCTAAAACTTCCTTGTATCTTTACAACATAGGCTACATACAATACAAGGGTGGATAATTTGTGTATAATTTACCAGGTTCACAAAATAAAAGAAGAACAAAAGAAAACAATAAAGAAAAAGTACTAGTAATTTTCTGCCAGGACACTATCCATTAATGCGTTGACATTTTCTTTAACCCGAAACCACAACAGAGTGTATGTGTAATTCAAACTACTGGCGAAAAACCTATGTAAATCAATATAGAAAATTCCTTCATATTAACAGTTTAATGGGCCATACTTTTATGGACTAAAGAGTCAATTAAATACATATAAGGAAATATCAGTAGGGTCATTTTCTATGAAACAACATTTTGGTGCAACAGTTTATCATGGTTACATCAGCGAGTTACTGGATTTTGTGAGGATATGCAGAGCTTAGTTGAGGCTGAATTCTTGCCAAATGGAACAAAATATATCATAATTTTCAAAGGCAAGAAGTTCACTGGTTTGAAATTTCGTAAGTGTTCTGTGTATAGTTATATTCACAAGGGCTTTCACCACATGAAACATTGCCTCTGAACAGTGCATTTGCTGATTGTCTTTATTCAGGGCATTAGTTGTGTGAAGTCATGTCTGTTGTCTGTCTGGGAATATCAACCTTAGATTATTGTGACATTCCATTGTCCTTGGAATTTTGTGTGATGCTGTGGTCTCCATGGCAACAGACTGATTCCATCATTGCTTCCCAGCTGCTCCTGCTCTCATCAGATAGGATATGAGCACACTTGTGCACACGCACATAACTGTCTTTAACACAGGATCCATTCAAACATGGCGGGTGTACAGTATATTGCAAATAGAGATAGTCTTCTCCTGTTCTTTCCTTTCTGAGTCTCTCTTGGCATCGTCCTCTGTAACTGATTGATCAGGACAGTGGAGTTTGGTTAGTGATGAAATGCTTATTAGTGAAATATGGCCTCTCTGTTTTGAGAGACTGCTGACGGTGTTTGACTCCTGGCAATCACACATCTAGAGACCAGCTATCTGAGACTCTCACACATATACCTTCATTATTTGTGTAGTTCAGTGATTGCCTTTCAGGCAGATTTCACTGCTTAATGTTTGGCCACATACTACACGCCACTCCAACAAAAGATGCCAGCTATTCAGACAATAAAATGTTTCGTTTCAGATAATAAAATGTTATATAAGCCTCATCTCACATTGTTGACTTATCCTATCTGGGCTGGATGTTTCTAATTAGCATTTCAGAATCATAATTAACTTGATAAGAAGGTAGCAGTTGATGAAGGCATGTCCTCAAAGAAGGCACATCTTACTTGGTTTGCAGTGGCTCCTTTTCCTTCATATCTCACAGCTGCATGCATGATGATTTGCAGTTGTTCTTTTTTTCTATCAAAACATGTATCAAAAACTTTGGTAACACTTTAGAATAAGGTTCCATTAGTTAATGTTAGTTAATGTATTAATTAACATGAACAAACAATGAATAATACATTTATTACTGTATTTATTCATCTTCGTTAATGTTAGTTAATGAAAATATAGTTATTCATTGTTAGTTCATGGTAATTCACAGTGCATTAACTAATGTTAACAAGCACAACTTTTGATTTAAATAATGCATTAGTAAATGTTGAAATTAACATGAACTAAGACTTATAAATGCTGTAGAAGGATTGTTCTTGCTTAGTTCATGTTAACGAAAGTAGTTAACTAACATTAACTAATGGAACCTTATTCTAAAGTGTTACCAAAACTTCAATCAAGTCCTTTGTAGAATGAAAACTGGTATTATATTTTTCACTTCTTTTCCTCCCAGATGGTGTTTGGGGTGGGGGGGTTGTGCTGTACACAATCTGTGCATTGGAGTAATGGTTATTTATTGCAGGGCTTGTATCATTCTTTATCTCTCACTTCTGAATTGAAAATAATCCTCAACTCTCCCCTAAGCCAGTTATCAGCAGACCCTCATTCTCATTCACAACACAAAAGCAGACAGTTATCAATGAAGTGCACAATTCCTCTAAGAATCTGGATATTTATTTTCCACAGTAATTATTAAGCATATACAATGTTTCAGGAGGGCCAAGTAATTTTAAGCTGAGCTAATATCTATGTCAGTCCAATGTGACTGCCAGTGCAACATGAACAAGAACTTAGTGCCATTACAAATACAATAAATAAATAAATAGTATATATACACACACACATATACATTTACTCAAGCAGTTATTGTGCTGAAGAGTAGTAATTTAAATGGAAGGCTATTATGAACTCAACCTGCTGTGTAAATTGTAAATGACCGTGGGGTATGGCTTGTTTCTTTGCCTCATCAAATCAACTCCTCAGTCAGTCACTTGAAATCAACACATGACCATAAACAAAAGAAAGAGAGTAAAAAGTATGACAAAATTAATTCTGTTCATGATAAAATAACAAAAACGATTGCATTCATGTTATATTGGCATGTGCAGAGTTCATTAAAAGATTAAAAGAGCCTTATTTAAAATATTCAATGCAAATTCCTGCAGCTCTAACAGTAGAGCATAGCACAACACCAAGGTCAAGGATTCAATTCCCAGGAAATACATGAACTGAATAAAATGTATAATTAAAATCTGTCAAATACATAATTGTGGATTAAATTCAGCTACTTATAATACTACATCTTGCATGGTTACTATATAATGACACACCAGCATGAAGTCTTGCAAATTTAAACCTCTTTGATTGTTATACAATGTAAAGGTATTGTTCGAGTGCCAACTCTCATTTTCCAAGTCGTCTTCTCACACTCCCTGCAGCAGTGACAGTGCATGTCTTTCCGACTTTGTTCCTGTCTTGAACAGAGGTGGGTAGTAACGAGTTACATTTACTTCGTTACATTTACTTGAGTAATTTTTCGGGGTAACGAATACTTTTCGGAGTATATTTAAAGATGGGTACTTTATACTCTTACTTGAGTACATTTTTTGGGAAAAATCTGTACTTTTACTTCGTTACTGTGGGCGACGCCCCTCTCGTTACTTTATCTTAATGCAATAAATGCTTCAGTTTATTCCAAACGCGCCGTCTACTTTTCTCTGGACAATGAGCGATGCCCATTCGCGAATGATTCATTCTTTTGAGTCAACTCTGTTCAAAGGCTTGATCAAACCAATTGGCAAACGAGTGAATTGGTTCATGAATCAGTTTGATTGAGTCGTTCAGTTCCCTGCCGCACGCGCTGAGCGTCTGACGCGGTTCACGCAGAGTTGTAACGTTTAAGAATATTAGCAGCGTTGAAAACGGGGCTATGGAACTGCACTGAATTGAAAGCTCTGCAAAGGCTATTATTTGCTTGCGATGGAGATCCTTATTAGATGAACGCGTGTGCTGTCTACTGTTTAACAGGTAATAACTTGGGCTACATTCGATTACAAAACACGATACCACTGTGACATTAGTTTGTTGTACGTGTGTGGCTTATAACAGGTTGAATGCAGCTTCCAAAAGACAAAGAATAGCCGATTAAGATTTTATTAATTTTAATACAATCACACCAGTGCGAGTACGTTCAGCAAGTCATATCATCAGCTGCTAAATTCAGATCTGTGATCGCTTGCTGGCGCTGAGCCAGAGGCAGACGCGTTTTTACAGCACTGCGCATTAACCAATCACACACGGTTCTGTTGAGCTTTTGAATGCAATGGCCAATCAGAGGTGTTCCGATGAGTCATCGCTGAAATGCCGGTGCTTCCTTCACTCGCTCACTTACTGAATACCTCTTTCTGCCGAATTCTCTCGTCAGAAACAACAAAGTGCAGATGTGTGTACGAATCTATAATTAAGATATTGATTTCACAGTGTTAACAGTTTCAGTGATTTTAATGGTAGTTTCTGAGAGTGAATGAAATCTAGACTGTCAGTGAAAATTATGTTTAATAATGTAAATGTTATTTGCTCTCTTTCTGAACAATGAAAGATTAGTAGCAATATTTATATCACATTAACTTTCAATGTTAAATTCACATTTAAAATAAAGTCAGTCGTATTAAAAATATGTTATGGCATGATACCTATATTTGTTACTTAAATAAACAGACAGGGTTTTATAATAAATTACATAAATTGGATTAAAGGCTGGTGAAATATATACATTTATACACACACACATACATTACATACATTTTTTGTCTATATATCTATATAAAAAAAGGCTCCGTATATATGACCCAAAGTAACTAGTAACTAACTACTTGAGTAGATTTTTTATCCGATACTCTTTTACTCTTACTCAAGTAACTATTCAAGACTAGTACTTTTACTTTTACTTGAGTAAATATTTCTAGAATTACTTTTACTTTTACTTGAGTAAAGTTTTTGGGTACTCTACCCACCTCTGGTCTTGAACTAATGTTACAAGACAAACAACAAACCAAGAATTAGATAATCGTGGTCTCTTGTCCCCCACAATTTAGTGCGCTTGCCAGTATGGTGAAATGTGAAAGGATAACACAAGATTGATTTTTTTTTTTTTTTGGTGAAACCTCACTGATTTACTTAGGTCCTCAGGTGAATATCAAATTGTTGGCACTATTTTGCTCCTGCTCAAATGCTGCCTGTAAGATGATCTTCAAGCTATGCAACTATCAGATCAGGTCAGGATTGATTTATACTTTGATGGAAAATTTGATTCAATACAACAGGATGCAATTATATATAAGTTGCCTAAAGCCTTGTCAAAAATTTTCATGGGATTTTACTTAAAAGCAATGAAAACTTTGTGTGAATAATTTAATAATTATTATTATTATTTGTAATTGAAGAGGTGAGTTCTTGTTCTGGTTGCATTGATCACATTAGACTGTTACCAGTGCCATTGTGGAAATACTTGGCCCACCTGATATGTCTTGCCTTCTGTAAAATAAAATATTTTATTTAAACTACTGATATGACTGAATTCATCCCATATAGGTGAACATGTTTTTAAATACTATACATTTTTAAATTTACCATAATTTACTCATCTCATCTCATTTGGCTTGCTTTCTGCTGTGGAAAAAAATGTTTAGAAGATGTTGCTCTTTTTCATAAAATAAATGCATGTAGTGATTATTACCATGCTATTAACCCTTTAAACACCAAAAGAATGATAGACTTTAAAGGACTAAATAGACATCTGTATAAGGTTACAAGTATGTAGGTGAACTGACACTGGTTTCTCATTTTATACTCACCTGATGCATTCTGGGAAGTTGGAGGAATATGCTGCTGAGTATATATTGGCCATATGGAATAATTCCAAGATTTTGATACATGGTCCAGTGCAGCTGTCTAAATCATGATGTGGAATGTTTGGGGGTTTGCATATGAATTATTTAACATGTAAAGTGTGTATGAGAGCAAGAGAGAGGGAGAGTTTTCATTAAGAATAGTCATCTCTTTACACTACTATATTTTGTTATCAGTGATTAAGAACCATTTATTAACAATTTATAGACCTCTCTCATTCTCTCACACACGCACACACATACGTAAACAAACACACAAATCTCACCTTTACATCTCACTAGGTTTCCCGTCTCATGACTTGAAAGGCATAATTTATTCATATTGTTTGTGATGCTGATATGGAGCTGATCTGAATATTTAAAAAGAGTGAACAAAGATCTGAGAACAAACTGAGAGGCCTAGTGTCAGACATTGCTTGTAGTTTCTGACATGAACTCTGCCTCCCTTCCAATCATGAGGACCCTTATAAAGCAATAAACAAAATACCTGTCTGATTTTCCTGTTACTGTGTATAAACTCTCCTGGTGTTTTTCACACCACCCATGAGTCGTACTTGCATGTGCTGAACTGGGCAAATACTCTACCTTATGTCTGATAAGCCAGTCTTCTAGTTTACATCTGTCTGTTTACACCCTTTGACCCTGATCCTTCACTTTGCTGAACTGCTTTTTGCAGATAATAATTATTTTAAAATCTGACTTTCCTTTATCACACAGCTCTAAAGCTTTCTAAGAGGCCTTGAAAGTGCTGTGTGAATGTTAATATTTGATTGAGCTCTGATGTCTCCGGAGAGATTCTGAAATATTAAGCTCTCGACATTATGCTGGAACTTAAGCAGAAGTCAGACCACATGCTCATACCCTCTCTCTTTAAATGTCCTCTGACTGCCGCTGTAATTAATTATTGCCAACGCCTGGGCTTGATGTATAAATCTGTTCACCACTGTAACAAAATACTTCATTCAGCAATGATGTTTAAAGAGATGCATTCGACTAACAGCAATATTGTGATCCAGTGTGATCAGCAATTTAACCTTAATATAACAAATATATAGATATCTATTAAATATAAAAAGTATATTTATATATAAATGTCAACTTAAACAATAGCCAAATGGTACTAAGTCGGCCAAAGTGTGCCAAGAAAAATGTGGCCAACAGTTATAGGTTAGAATGCATCATATTTGGTTACTCTGTATATATCGCCAATCATGATCAGATGTATCTATTCATCTATTCAGCTTTCATTTTCACCATAATGCATCATCAAACCTGCTTGTGGTTAAGACCAGGGGTTTTCAGACTTAAGGGGGCCTAAAGTGGGTGCTAGGGGATCAATGAAAAAGAAATCTGAGAAAAAGGTACAAAATTAAATATGAAAATTTATATAAATAATAACACCAGATGCTTATAATAAAGTACTATAACAGATCGATTAATATTTCTGTTTTATTCTCCTTAGTCTGTAATCATTTGATTAATGACAGTTACTTTATTATATTTATGTTTTTCTTCAGGCTTATACAGTATATCTTACAGCACACTAAAAATATACAGTAAATAAAGTACATTGTACACATTTCTAACATTCTTTTTACTGTATAAATGGGTTTGAATAAATGAATATATACAGTGTAAAAACAAGTTATTTGTTGGTTTAACTTAAAATAAATAAACTGGTTGCCTCAAAATGGAGTTAATTGAATCAAAAGAAATTGATTTAGCTGTTTCTACTAATATTATGTTCTAATAATTAAAGATTGACAAAAACTTTTTGTTAACTAATTATCCTGGCATAAAAACAACAACTGAATGATGTATTTGTATATGAAAATAAACAAGCTGAAAACACTTCTCTAGTACTAAGCCTCAAAAGTCAACTATACATCAGATTGGTTTCTTCCTTAAATTATATATTTAAAAAAATGAATGGTATTATAATGTTAGGAAAAACTCTTAAGATAATGTAGAAATAATAAAAAAAAACACTTTAAACTAACTCTGTGGGAGGTGCTCATGTGTTTGCATAAAAGCAGTGTTGGGGGATAACGCATTACAAGTAATGCGAATTACGGAATCAGATTACTTTTTTCAAGTAACTAGTAAAGTAATGCATTACTTTTTAATAATTTCACAAGAAATTATCTGAGTTACTTTTTTTAAAATAAGTCATGCCAGTTACTTTGTTTTCCCAAGTATAGACTGAGAGCTCTCCTGACCTCATGTGGAGAGTTATCAGGAGTAAATGCAGAGGCGTTGTGTGAACATGATGTTACTGTAGTTCTGGACTAAATCTCAACATGTATTTACTCATAAATTACTCATACATAACAAAAAAGATTCTGCATTCCTCAAAATGAATAAAAACCATAAAATGCAAATTCAGGATATGATGCAAACATGTTAAATAATAAAACAAATATCCTTTATGTATATAATTATATTTTTTTTAACCAGTATCATTGCTGCTGACCTTCGAAGATCAACCATACTTATAAGCAAAGATTAATTCAGATAAACATAACATTTGTGTTCCTTTCTTTTTTGTGTCTGAAGAGAGAAAAATGAGGCCAAGGCAGATGAGAAAAAGTATTTTATTTGCCCCAAGAAATGTTAATTATATGCTGTCTCTAAAAGATATTATAAGCTCCTAAACACAGAACCAAAATGTTCGAGTATGTTGTGAATTTCTATATTATGCATTATAAATATCACAACTACAGAAAAAAAAGTATTCTTAAGTTCTTAAGTTTTAGTATTAAAATGGAAATGGAATCATTTAGAAAATCTTTAATGTTATTCAATAACAAAACTATGATACATTGTTCAAGTTTATGGAGAAATTCTTTGCACAAGTATGCCCTCGCACATACCACATACATACCAAGTATTTTGATTCTTGAATCTGAAGAAAATTATTTTATTGCTATTAATTTAATTTTTTGTCTTGTGTCTCTTTTCTTTTCTTTTCTGTTTAATTTATTTGTTTTTTTTTTCTTCTGTAGACTTTCTGGTTTATTTTTGTGTCACGTAACAGAAGACAAAGGCCACAGTATGTGTTTCCATGTCCCGAAAAACATCCTGTCAATAGCAGATTCATTTCTCTTTCGTGGCTTATTGCACTTTTAATATTTCTATTTAATATCAAGCACATCCCACTTTTTTCTTTCTCATTTATCCAAGTTTATTTATTAATGGTTTAAAACTGTCCCACCTACTGAGAACTGTGCTGATTATCATACATAAATATGACACATATAGGACATAAAAAGTTCTGTGCAGCCAAAGTATTCGGTGAAATGTTTTGAAATGTCTCTTGGCACAGCAGAGCACCAGTTCAATAAAAGTAAGTTTTGGTAACTTCTAATGTTGTCGGATTCTGTGACCCTGCTGCATACCTAATGCTGTTCACATCAGACAAAAATGTTTTCTAAGATATAATACACGGATAATTGTTAACATTAAGATAATTGGAAAAATTAAATTCATTATGTGTGAAATAGAGGGAGGTAACAGATTTCTGTGACCTTGCTGTATATCTGCAGCTTTTTACATCAGGCAAAAAATTGTGTTAATTTTAAATAACATTATAGCCATTGTGTGTGAAAAAAAAAACGTGGTGACAGATTTCGGTAACTTATTATGTGCGATTTAGTGACCCTGCTGTACTGTACTGTATATCAATCTGTAGCAAGACAAATATCAGACAAAATGCTTTCTAGGCTTTAATATAAAGGAGGTTAGACATCACCAGAAAGAATCCGGGTAACATTAAATCCACTATGTGATAACTGATTTCAGTAACCTTTAATACTGTGTTGTCAGATTCGGCGACCCAGCTGTATATCAGAAGCTTTTCACATAAGACCAAAATTACCAGAAAGAATTTCTGAATGGGAGTAAAAGTTTTTGGTAACTTTTATTAAATTATACATGTTGTCAGATTCAGTGACCCTGCTGTTTATATGGAGCTGTTCATATCAGGCAAAAATGCTTTCCAAAATACAAAATGTTGGAGGTTAGACAGCACTAGAGTGAATTTGGTTAGCATTAAAGCCATTGTGTCTAAAACAGAGGGGAGTTACGGATTTTGGTAACATCTAATGCTGTTTTTTCTTTCTGTCTTGGATTTGATGACCCAATGTTCACACATTAAAGAGGATATAAAACAGGTTAGACATCACCAGAAAGAATTTTGGTAACATTAAAGCCATGACGTGTCAAAGGGAGCGGGTAACAGGTTTCGGTAACCTCTAAGATGTGCTGTCAGATTCAGTGACAATGCTCTATATCTAAAACAGTTTATAACAGGAAATAAATAGCAGGTTAGACATCAGCAGAGTGAATTTGGTTAACATTAAAGTAACTATTAGAAATAGAGGGGGGAATATGAATATCGTTCACTCATTATGATCTTTTGTGCTGTGTTGTCAAATTTGGTGCTATATATCTGCTGTATACCTTGCTTAAATCCTACAATATAAAATATAGGAGATTACACATCAACAAAATATATTTGGGTATAAAAATATTTTTTTTAAGCCACTCTGTGTGTATATATATATATATATATATATATATAGTGGTGTAATGTATTTGTGTAAAGTATTTGATTGAAATATTAGATGTAATTAGTTATTGCACTGTAAAAAATATTCCGTAAAATATACAAAATATACAAAATACGGTAACACTGGTTTTGGTTTAGCGGTTTTATACCATAAAAAAACAGTAACAGTTAATGGTTTTACCTTAAATTTACAGTTTACTACCATAATTTAACTGATATAATATTAATATACCAACTTATTGAACTACTGAAATCTGTTTTGTACCTTTGTAATACACTGGTAACCACCAAAAGCAGGTGGTGATGAGAAAGTCACGTGATGAAACAAAGCCCGTCACAAGCAGCTTTTAAATAATAAGATATGTAGAAGGTGCACGGTGTCATTCACACAAGCACTCAACACCATCAAGGTGAGACTCATTAAACTGAAATATGCAATAAATATAACAGATAAGAAGAAAAAAAAAGAAGAAACATAGTTATTTCAAAGAAAAAAACATCAAATTCAAACAAAATTTGAAATGCAACGCAGAGAATTCTGGGAACATAATAAAATTTTTTCCCCTGTAAAGTTTAAAGGAAATTACCGTTAACCATTTAACAGGTTTGTACTGTAGCATTTTGACAGTTTTTTACAGTCATTTTTTACAGTGATTTTACTTGAGTGTCTTTTTGGCTGCTTTGTAGTTTTTTTGAGTATCAAAGATATTAGCAACCTTTTCTCTCTTCACTACACTTTTGAATGAGTATCTGTACTCTTTATTCCACTACATTTGAAATGAGTGTTGTAATTACACATTACATTTTGCATGGCACCTAACTTTTTCTGCAGCAGTTTATTTTTGCTACAGAAGCCTGTATCTTGTGTGTTTGCCTTACTTACTAAACTTGTCAATATGGCTTTTTTATGTGGATGTGAATGCATTATCAGAAAGTTGTCAATCTCTGGTGTTTTATGTGAGATGAGTACATTACTGCAGCCGGCAATGAAGCCGAAACCAGCACATCCATTGCAAAAAGGCTTTGACCTTTTCATTTTAATTAAACTTATTATATTTATCAGTTTACTGAAGAGACCATTTTGAAGGATATTGGTTTATTGATGAGCACTTGAACTTAAGTGAGACTTGGGTGTTTTTAACAGATGGAGGCTATGTGTTGACCTTGATTTGTTGGAGTTGTGAGGTGTTCAGTTTTATTATGATTTCAGAAAATAATAGTGATTGCCTTCCTAACAAATTTACTGTTTCTTGTTTTTCACTGACATGTCTCTTAGGTGTTGAAAACTAATGCTTCTTTGAGCCTACATTCAGTATCTGTAAAATACTTAAGTACTGTTAAAATCAGATACTGATTTTTCGCATATTCATCTTTGAATCATATTTGCAAATGTCTTGACTCCGCAGCAGAGAAAGCAATTTTATCTTTACTGTTCCAATACTTATGGAGGGCACTGTACATATAAATGTGATCCCAGGGAGTGTGTGTAAGCATTGTCACGTTGATTCCTGTGTCTCTCTGTTCCAGAGGGATGCAAAAGGTCAATGGCTGTTTGAGCAGGTCTGTCAGCATCTAAACCTGCTGGAGAAAGACTACTTTGGCATCAGATTTGTGGACCCAGACAAGCAACGGGTGAGTTCCTAGTATAGATATATTATGGGTTGTTAGTAGTGTACAACACTTGTGGATTATTCAACTGACAAAGCATTGAAAATATATTTTTTAAATCCTGTCAACAAAACAGACTGTGAAAAAGTAGACTTTCAGACAGTACAATCAACTGATCAGACTGTATATATCAGCCTGTTCCCTGTCGCATCAATGTAATTATTGCATCTATCCCACTAAGGGTCATGCTAATACATATTCTAGCTCTGACCTAATTAACCATTCCTGATGAATGTATCAATGTTAATGTTTGTGCATGCGCTTGAAGCAGGACACCCAATGATCACATGCATATTCAGATGAAGAGCTGCAAAGTGTGACACAATAGATATGTAACGTGGTGAACAGTCATCAGTAGACAAATTCTGGTCATAACAATGTGTTAAACTAGAATCTCTTATCTGCATTATAGACATTATTTATTTTCGATTTTGTTGTTTCAGCATTGGCTGGAGTTTAGCAAGGCAATTACCAAACAAATGAGAAGTAAGTCATACTGTGAAAAAAATATTACTTACATATGTTTTGAAAAAAATAATCTTTGCATTCATATCCCTCGTTGACATCCCTCATAAATGTCTAAAGGTTTATTGACTGCTTAATTATATCTATGTGAATGTTTTATGTCCTAGCCCAGCCTCCCTACACTATGTGTTTGCGTGTTAAATTCTATCCTCCAGACCCTGCAACTCTTAAAGAAGAGATCACTAGGTACGGATCATTGCGTAGTCCATTTTTGTTCAAAATGTATATATTTAGTTGAGCATTAAGAAAGAACTATATGGAATTGCATACATACTTATACAGTTCTCTGAAGTATGTATGATCAGCAAAGTGACAGTTTAATATGTCCTCTGTGTCATTTTCAGATACCTGGTCTTCCTACAGATTAAAAGAGATTTGTATCATGGCCGTCTCCTGTGCAAAAGTTCAGATGCTGCCACGTTGGCCGCATTTATTCTGCAGGGTAACTGCAAATCACACAGTCACAGCAGCCATTCTTTTAACAGTATTTGTTGAATTATGGATTTGATGTATTTAAATGTCGCTACTGTAAGACAAGATGGAACTGGTTTTGTTTAATTCTCCCTCTTATTATTTTAGCTGAGATTGGAGATTATGACCCGGGGAAGCATCCGGAGGGTTACAGCTCTAAGTTTCAGTTTTTCCCCAAGCATTCTGAGCGCCTGGAGCGCCGCATTGCTGAGATCCACAAAGCTGAGCTGATGTAAGCTTACGTTCAATTGGCCTGTCACATGCAGAATGTAACTCTTTTTAAAGGGATGCTGGGTTTGTCATGGAGAGATTAAATGTAACTCATGAAATGTATCTCTCAGAACAAATGCAGCAGATTAACTAGTCTGTTCATTTCCTACAGAGGCCAGAGTCCTGAGACAGCTGAGATGAATTTCTTAAGGAAAGCTCAGACTCTTGAAACATACGGGGTTGATCCACACCCAAGCAAGGTCAGCAGCCAAACTTATCAGCTGCCCATATCCAGGAAATCATTTCAGAGTACAACAGAAGTTTCCTAACTGAAAGTAGTCTGTTAATTTTTTAATTCATAAAGAAGTGAAAACAAACAGTATTTTTTTTTCATCATAGGATGTGTCTGGCAACACAGCATTTCTCTCATTTACCCCATTTGGCTTTGTGGTACTACAGGGAAACAGGAGGATTCATTTCCTCAGATGGTGAGAGAGGAGAAATTTATCTCTCGTATTTGCTTAGCAGTCAAGATCAAAATGTTTGTTTAATCTAACAGTGTTTTGTCATATTGTACAGGAATGAGGTGACCAAACTGAAGTTTGAAGGAAAGACATTTCATATTTATGCAACTCATCAAGAGGTAGGTGAAATCAAGGCAGCTCCATGTAATGCTGAAGATCAAATTGTCAAAAGTAAATAACACTCACTGACCCCCGGTGACCTTTACTAAGGATCAGAAGATCATCTTGACTTACTTTGCTCCAACACCCGATGCCTGCAAGCATCTATGGAAGTGTGGGGTGGAAAACCAAGCTTTCTACCAGTAAGTTCATATGACCTTCTTGACATTAAACTCAAACATGGACATAGACTTCTTATACTATATACCGTATTTTCAGGACTATAAGTCACACTTTTTTTCATAGTTTGGCTGGTCCTGCGACTTATAGTCAGGTGCGACTTATTTATCAAAATTAATTTGACATGAACCAAGAGAAATGAACCAAGAGAAAACATTACCGTCTCCAGCAGCGAGAGGGCGCTCTATGCTGCTCACTGCTCCTGTAGTCTACACTGAAGACATAGGGCGCCCTCTTGCTGCTGTAGATGGGAATGTTTTCTCTTGGTTCTTGGTTCTAAATAAATGCGACTTATAGTCCAGTTAGGCTTATATATGTTTTTTTCCTCGTCATGACGTATTTTTGGACCGATGCGACTTATACTCAGGTGCGGCTTATAGTCCGAAAAATACAGTATGTGTATTAGATAAGGCCAGTTGTTCTAAGCCAGTTGCATAAAAAAATCCACTGTTAAGACTGTATTAAGAACTAGTTTGGCCAACTCTCAATTAACCAAGTGGTAATCATGGAAAGACAAATCTAATTTTCATTATTTTTTTTTTTTTTTTGGAACTGACTTTTGTAACTGGGCTCAACAAACTTCCAAGTGGTCCACAGTATAACATAAAGTTCAGTAAATTCAAAAACAGTTAACTTTGCTCAACTGCTCACAAAATACACAAAAAATCAAGATGTAAACCGGAATCATATTATTCTCCATCAAAAACTATTATTATTATTTTTTTATCGATAGAACATTACAAATCAGAATCTTGAATCTTCTAGAATCATAGAATGAATCGTGGTTAATTATTTTAATATATCAACATTCCCAATTTGTTTTAATAGAAGTACCGTAATAGTTTAAAGTGACACAATTATTTATTTAAATGTCTCTCTCGTTTTCTTTGTTTCTTTCAGGTTTGAGAAATCAAGTCAAGTTCGCACTGTATCCAGTAGTAATCTTTTCTTCAAAGGGAGCCGCTTTAGATATAGGTGAATATTATCTGCTCTGGTGGTTATTAAGTCAACCCCATGGGTTTTTCAATTCTGCTTACTTAGCTCTGTGTTTTGAATATATGCTAATTAATGGATTAGCTGTAAGCATTGGTCATATTTTCGATACTTATTTTATCTTAAAGTGGTAAAGTTGCCAAGGAAGTGATGGAACAGAGTGCCAAAATCAGACGAGAGCCTCCAGAAATCCACAGGTGAGTCTTCTGAATACTGTCTTGT
Organism: Carassius auratus; assembly: GCF_003368295.1. Classification (NCBI taxonomy): domain Eukaryota; kingdom Metazoa; phylum Chordata; class Actinopteri; order Cypriniformes; family Cyprinidae; genus Carassius; species Carassius auratus. The sequence goes on from NC_039274.1 coordinate 34,278,772, forward strand.
TTCTTTGAAAGTTTAAATATAACAGTACCTGACAGTATTTCAATTGACATTTCTTTTGTGTGTGTTTAGGTCTGGGATGGTCCCCAGTAGGAGTTGTCCCTCCATCACTCATGGCCCACGACAGAGTAGCGTTCCCCGAACACGAAGGAGAGCAGTGCATATTTCCATCATGGAGGGTAAGACAATGTGCCTATAAGCAAAGACACACATGTGTTTCAGTTTCACAGTCTTTTAGCACAGACTTGCATTGTTTCATATAAGGTAATGATATTTTTTTAGTCTTTAACTGGACATAACCCTAAACATACCCATCATAGAAGCATGATTGAGCTCATTTATATGCAATTTTAATTATTGAGGTCTGGCTCACTAGTTGGTGTTCAACTGATTTCACTATATAACTGAGGACATGCTGAGTGAGGACTGTTGGATCTCACAAGTATTGTCAAAACCGTGCACACACACACACACACACACACACACACACACACACACACACACACACACACACACACACATACACACACCAACTTTAGCATATACTACCCATTTCTATGAACAAAAACGGAATTGATATTGAATTGAGGTAGCAAGCAGATTTTTGACTAGAAAAATAAAGTTGTGCACTGTGTCTTCAGAATTCAATGCAACTCAAGGTAAGATATGTTGGTCCATAAGCATTGAAATGCTTCCATCTGGTGATATGATGTTGTTTTTCCTCTCATGGGGTGACTATATAATAAAAGCCTCCTGGAAATTTTTGGTTTGGTTTATTCTTCCAATTCTTGGAGTTTTATTCTTGGATTCATTATTATTTGCTTACTGACCTATAACGTGCAGAAGGCTTTTATGTCCACCCTCCTTGTTGCCAATATTTTAATAAATATTATAAATAAATATAAATACTTTTTTTCATTGTAAAATTACAATTTAGGGTGCAGTGTTTGTTCAAAAACATTTCATTTAACTTGAAACGCACACAAATAGGTGAAAATCCACTGTTCAAAAGTCTGGGCTTGGTTAGATTTCTTAATGTTTTTGAAAGATGTCTCTTATGTTCACTAGGACTGTATTTATTGGGCCTAAAAATACAGTAAAACTGTAATTGTAACGGAGTAACCAGATGAAGCATGTGGATCCATGTGCAAAGCTTTTATTTATAGGTATGGTCACAAAACAGGCAAGGGTCAGACAATGGCGAACAGATATATAGAGGGCAAGGCAAGAGAGTGATCCTAACAAGTGTGGTCGATAAATAGAGATAAACCAGGTACACAGGCAGGAATCAGGAAACAGGTAATCACAAGACTAGACTAAGAACTAAGGCTGAAAACTGAACTGGCTCTGTAATGTAGCTACCACTATGAGAGTGATAAATGCTAAAACAATACTCGGTGACTTGAGCAGGATCTGAGTGTTATATAGTGGGTGAATCGCTTTCAGTTGAGCAGGAGACTGGTGACAGCTGTGTGCAATCAGTGTAATGAATGATGGGAAATGTAGTCCAGGGTATAGTGTAACAGTGTGGTGCAAGAGTCCATATGGTGGATGAGTGACCTCTGGTGGCAATCGGACGGAAGTCTATGGAAAGGATTCATGACAGTAATATTGTGAAATTGTATTATTATTATTGCAATTTAATATTTATTTAATATTATTACAATAAAAAAAATATATATATATATATATATATATATATATATATATATATATATATATATATTTATATATATATATATTTTTTTTTTTTTTTTTAATGCAATTTATACCTATGATGCAAAGCTGAATTTTCAGCAGTCATTACTCCAGTCTTCAGTTTTACATGATCCTTCAGAATTCATTCTAATGTAACTTGGTGCTTATAAATGCTAAGATCAGTGCTTCACATTTCTTTTAAAAACTCTTGCAGACCCCAGAGATAACACTTAAGAAAAGAGTGCTCTTGACAGGGATAGGAATACACAACACTCCATCTCTCTCTACTGTTCTTTGTAACATGAGAGCCGCTCTCATTGTGCACAATGTGACCAGACGTTCAGCTGTTCCAGTCACTTTACTGACACTGCCAAATGCCATTTAGGTTGTGTTTGTCTGTGTGTGAGGGCACTGTATATGTGGGATATATTTTGAATTCAAGGTTAGTTTTATTCTAGTACCTGATCTGTACATTAAGACAAGCTCTAAAGTACAGCAGACACAATGTGCTTGTAAAAAGCATTTACTATACTAAAAGCATTTACTATACTAAAGTACAGTAAATGTAGTAAATGTAAATGCTAACAGAAAAGGCTTCACATGCCCTACATGTGGCGTGACAATCTGTGTCATACACAAGTAAATACAGAGACAACTGACAACAGACTGACAAAGTTGTCCAACTATAAGGAACAACAGTGCTATTATTACAGTGTCTATACATAGAGAGCCTGTCCTTGTATGTCATGTGATTTGTGTCAGAATGAGTGTGTGTTGTGTATGTGCTCCTTTGTTACAGCCTATGATGGGTTTGAGGGGGTTGGAGCATGCAGGGCAACTGGGCTTTTGGGCATACGGGTACTTATGGAGCTTTAAGGCTTTAGGGTGTTCTCGCTTTCTCACGCTCACTTTTATAAACACACACACAACATTGTGTTATGTTGTTTTTGTCCAGGAGGATAGAGGAAGAAAAAGGGTCTAGTGGTGATATATTTATGCAGGGGCTGAGATCTTCACACATGTTAGCAGCTACATTCTGAAACCATGGTGAAGTGTCTCATACGGATTAAGACAAAGGTGAACGTTCATCTGCGGATGATCAACTACTGTTACCGAGATGTGATGGTACGGGTGTTGACGATGGGACCTAGACTATTAGGGAGAGCACTAGGGGCTCTGCCTCTCTTCCCTTCTTTGCCCAGCTCCTCCACTTCCTCCGGAGCTTCATCTAGACTTGGTGTTCAACCCACCAGCACTGAAGGTAAAGTTCCTGGTTGTTTGGAACAGCTGGACGTTCAACTTATTTTATTGTGACTGCATTTGAAGGTGCACAGCATATAGAGTGCAACCATTGTTAGCACGGTGTGTAGCTTTTATGGATTGCGGGTGGAGCTATAATATTTTCCGATGTTTTGATGTGGTTAGTTAGAAGTATGGTGTAGTGTACAGTACAGAGAAATGTAACCGGTTATGGCATTGTGGGATATTGAAAGTGTTCCCCCCTGTTCTGTCAATATCATATTTGATCAATATTTATTTGATAAAAAAATAAAATAAACAGTAATATTGTGAAAAAATATTACTATTCAAAATAACTGTTTTCTATTTTAGTGTATTTTAAAATGTAATGTATTCCTGTAAGGGAAATACATTGTAATATCATTGTAATGTGCTGATTTGTTGCTAAAAATAAACACATAAATAAATACAAATAAAAACTAAATGAATAAACCGTTTTACATCTTTGTTAAAACCATGATGTATTTTGAGGATTTATCAAAGAATAGAAATTTCAAAAGAACATAATTTAATTGAAATTAGTGCGTAAGACCATTACGATTCTCACCTTTTAGACATTGTCACATTGACAAGCCTTGATTCTTGTCAATCCCTCCTTTTCTAGCTAAAAATGACAATGATTGCAGTTAATTTATCTTCATAATAATTCAAATGTATAATTGCAAATTCTGCATCCTGACCGCTACCTCAACTCAAATTCTGAATGGCACACAAACCCGACAGCACATCAACATAATGCATGAAGCACAATCACTAAATATTCTCACTCTATTTCAGGTTTGGAGTCCTTGCGTGACAGTGGCCATTCCACGCCTGTCCGATCGGTCTCCGATGGAAACTCATTCCTACACTCCCGTGGAAATGGAGCCGAAAGAGGAAACAGAACCAGAACGGCTGAATTTTCCGAGGACTCTTACAGTCCCTCTGACAGCGTGCTCTCTACACCAGTGTCCAACGACCCCTCAGACCAGGCTCAGGTTCGCCACACAAACGGCCCCCGCAGCAATCAAGAGGAAGGAGGAACAGAACTGTGTACTCAAAAGCAGGCACGGCCACAGGGTGTTAAACCCAAAGGGAAGCGTTCTCAACTGGAGAAGTCTCGGCCTATCCAACATGGCCCAGAGGCAAGGGTGAATGAGTTCATCTGTAGTTTGGCACGTCTTTTCTTAGTGACCCTGGCTCTACTCTTTGCCCTCCTTATACTTCTTATTGTGCTAACAGAGTCTGAGCTGGACTTGGCCTTTCTTAGGGACATCCGGAGAACACCCGAATTCCAGCAGTTCCACTACGAATATTTTTGCCCCCTTAGGCGCTGGCTGGCCTGCAAGCTGCGCTGGATGGGTGGGCATCTCATCGATAAATGAGTGTGTAAGCACCCTTCTCTGTCTACTCAGTGCAGTCTGTAGTCTATGAGTGGGACATCTCTAGCATTAATATCATGGTACCATGAAATCAAAATGAAATTACTATTATCTACATAGCCAAAGCCTTGGATTTCCTAATACCATGCCAAGAGGAGAAAACTGTGTATGTTTCAGCTCTAGTTATTGTGAAATTGTTCTCTGCAGCACTACTTTGTAGTCGGATAAAAAAAAAAAAGGTATGTATAGCTCTTTGAATGCTGCCGTCACCCAATTGTAATTTTCTATCATTTAAATATAATATCTACACTCAAAGAATGTTCACAGAGACTGTGACAAGTAAGACCTCATGCTGCAATCAGACAAAGATGCCTTCATTGGTCAGACTTTAGACAGTGGCAGCAGATAAAGGGATAGTTCACTCAAAAATGAAAATTCTATCATCATTTACTCACCCTTTATTTGTTTAAATCCCACAATACTTGCAGTTAATCTGCAAAACACATATTTAAATAAAACCTGAGAGATTTCTGTCCCTCCACTGTGTGTCCAGGTAATCAAATCTTCAAAGATCAAAAAAGACGAATCCATATATCAAACATTTTAAACCGTTAAATTCATATGACATTTGATAATGACTTTCTGACCTTCAATGTTTTAATCACCTGGACTTTCCATGGAGGGACTTAAACCAAAGTCTTACAGATTTGGAACAATATCAGAGTGAGTAAATTAAGAATTTTAGCTGATTTTTCTTAAAGCTGCGGTAGGGAACTTTTGACGCTCTAGCGGTTAATAAACAGAACTGCTTGCGTCTTTCGGAAGAACATCGTAGCCGGAACTACTTCTCTCTGTTTATGTTTATGAAGAATCACAAAGGTACTGGGTTACTCCGCCGCGGTACCCCCGAAGCAATCTAAAATAGTCTGAATATAAACACTTATTATAGGTGCACCCTAGTGATTCAGGACAAGCTAAAAACACGGTTTGGAAAATGGATTCATGGTGTACTCGCTTATTATATAAATTTTTCTACATTTTGAACACAAACAAAGTTACGGACCGCAGCTCTGATTGGTTGTTTCTTACCAGGAGCGGTCTGTAACTGCAAATGGCAATAGGACCACTGGGAGGAGCCAGAGGAGCTTGATTTTTTTCACAGATTATCTGTCTCATTTTCTACTGTCAGGACATAATGACAGGTTTAACAAATATGTAAAAAATATATATTTACAAAAGTTACCTACTGCAGCTTTAAATGACCTTGACTGTTTTGGGTGAACTATCCCTCCAATGTCGGATGTAGGCTTGACCATGAGTTTGGGAGCTTTTTGGATGGCACTTTGTAAGTGTAAAATGTTGGTACTATAAACAGGACTGCTGGTCAATAGTATGGATCAAAGCCACTGACAGAGTTACAGTATCTCTTTTAATGGAGCTTCAGTAATGTTTTGATGAGAATTTAATAACACCTTACAATAAGGTTTAATTTGTTAACATTAGGTATCATAAACTAACAATGAATAATTTTTAAAGCATTCGTCTTGGCTAACGTTCTTTTAACATCTCTAACATCTCAATATGTATACAGTATGGATAAATTACGATAAATCCTGTAGAACTGGTCGTTCATTTTTAGTTCATGATACCTAGTGGATTAATGAATTCAACCTCTATTAGTATTACAGAGGATACATTTGTGTAGACGTGAACACCAGGGTATGGGTCATCACAAATTTCCCCTTTAAAGATTAACCCAGAGCGTAAACAAATAACTGTACTTGCTATTGCTATCCTATACAAATGAACACTGATATTTAGTGGAAGATGGTGGCCTTGAGATTCTAATGTTCTGAAGAGGATGAAGAAAGTGCTCTGGAAAGTCGAAGTAATGTGAAATGTTTGAAAGTATAAACTATTTCTGAAAAGATAATATCTATTTTTTTTTCATGCATCAATAATTTTAGAGACCTCATTCGTCCACTTGCACAACCTTAATTTTCTGAATTAAAATGTGACAAATGTCTTCTGTAGGCGATGATGGATTACAGTTGTGTGATTATGAAATTATCTAAAGGCATAGACTCAGAATTGGTAAAGTGCATTTTCCACTTAAACCAAAATATGTTACATTTCTATTACTTTTTTGCTGCCTTCATGAGACCCATTCAGTAGTAAAGAGTCATATCGCTAAGGCCGTGAGACTAGTGGCCGATTTATTTAATCAAAATTACTAACTGATGGGAAATATAAGACTGTGAGTCTGTGGAAATAATCAAACACAGCTATATACACATTTAAATATATTTGGTAGAAAACTTTAAATAAATAGAAAAACCTAGCTGGAGCTAATTGGTTTTGGGGGTTGAAAAACCTAGAACTGTACTGTGTAATGTGCTGTTGTGTGTTGTTTGTGTGCTGCTTCATAAAGTAGTCTACTGCAACTGGAAACAATATGATGATGGCACAGATAAAAACATCTACAGAGAGATCCTGATATGTGTGTCTCTGGTGGTAATTATCATGTGAACAGAAATAAATAAATAAATAAATAAATAAAATGAAGCAATACAATTGACACTGATAAGCCAGCAGAAAAGTGTTTTGTTAACCTAGAGCAACATGATGGTTCAGAACCGCATTACAGATTCAGTAACCTTGGAATTAGCTAAGTGCTTGACTGGCGTTGTGCCGGCTGCAAGCTGCAGGTCATACTATAAATCAGCTCCCATGTACTGTGCCTGACTAATTCCTCAGATCTGTTACTGATTGTAATGGACACTGTTTTTGCCATTTCAGATTGTATGTTTCATTCAAAGCAATAGCAGACTGAAAAGAATAAATGTTGTAGCTCTGAAGACAATCTGAATGGATAATGAATCACACTGTTATACAATGACTCGGCTGTGCCTGAGCCAGTGATTTTCCTGCTCACTGTATAGCATCAGATTATTATTTTCTGTACATTTCATCACTTTAATTTGTATTGTTTCATATCATAAATTGTTTACCCTGTATTGTACCAAGAATACATTAAAGCAGTTTATTTTTATGTTTTGATTTGTATGAGTTTCACTGGCAAGCCCATGAAAAAAAAAAGAAATCTATGTGAAATGCCAAGTTCTGTTTTTAGTACTTAAAAACTGTCAGGAGACCATTTGTATATGTCCTTTCTCAGCAATGTTACTGAACGATTTTTGAATAACTAACTAACCTACTGATGTGAAAGTGCCTGGTAAATGGCTTGTTACTAATATCTTAATGGATTTGAATAATCAATCTGAGTCTACAGCCTAGTACAGAAATCCTTGCAGTGTTAAGCCATTGCCACTAGTCGGCAGAAACACTTCTTTAATCAGAAATCTCCCAACAGATTTTCACATGTGTGACCCTGGACCACAAAACCAGTTTTGAGTCGCTAGGATATAATAGCCACACACACACACACACACACACACACACACACACACACAAAAACCTTGTATGTGTCAAAATTATACCTTTTTTTCTTTTATGCCAAAAATCATTATGATATTGAGTTAAGGTCATGTTCCATGAAGTAAATTTGTAAATTTCCTACTGATATAAAAACTTAATTTCTAATTAGTAATATGCATTGCTAAGAACTTCATTTGGACAACTTCAAAGGTGATTTTCTCATTTAGATGTTCAAATAGTTGCATCTCGGCCAAATATTGTCCGATCCTAATAAACCATACATCCGAGAACAAATTAGACATTAAACAGACTATAAAAGTAAATAGAAGTTCAGAAGTAGAGGTGAGGGGAAAAGTAAGAGTAGAGTGAACACAACACTGTCAACACAAAATAATCCAGCCTTGGGAAGGTCACAGTGTCATCTTGAATGTATATGTGTTTTATTCATAGAGTTTTTAATAACTCCTTGTGCTCAAAGCTCAGAGCAACACCGGTGCAACTGTCAGTGCTACAAACAAATGAATTATATACTACAAGCTATAATTCTGACTATGGGCTTTAATAATGAAATAATTTATTTAGGGTTTGGTTTTAAGCTGACATTTTTTTAATGATGACGGAACTTGCTTATCATTTCTATCTTTAATAGATTTTTCAGATTATTTCAAATAAATTCTGTTTCATTTTCAAAACTGTATTTCTGAATTGCTGTATTACTTATTTTCTTATTGGGGAAGTTGTGGCCTGGGTGCATGCCCACTGCTGTGTGTGTGCACTTTAGATGGGTTAAATGCAAAGCACGAATTCTGAGTATGGGTCACCATACTTGGCTGTATGTCACTTCACTTCACTTTTTGTGTAGCACAGTGGTTGCTGAAAACTCAGCTTTGACATCACATTTTGAAATCACATTTCAAAATATTAAAATAGACAACAGTTTTTTTTTTTACTCTAAGAATATTTTATATTAGTGTACTGTATTCAAATAAATGCAACTGAATGGTGGTCTCTATAGACAGACTGAGTCAGTCCATGTCATAAAAAAGTTTTATAATTAGGGGATACTTGTGTGATCCTGATGTTCTAATATACATATTTCTAGTGTTTGTTATAAGTAATGGACTATTGTAATGGGCTCCTCACTGGCCTTCCCGAAAAGACCATTAGACAGCTGCAGCTCATCCAGAACGCTGCTGCCAGGATTCTGACTAGAACCAGAAAATCTGAGCATATCAGACCAGTCCTCAGGTCCTTACACTGGCTTCCGGTTACATTTAGTATTGATCTTAAAGTACTTTTACTCATATATAAGTCACTAAATGACCTAGGACCAAAATATATTTCAGATATGCTCACTGAATATAAACCTAACAGACCACTCAGATCATTAGGATCAAGTCAGTTAGAAATACCAAGGGTTCACACAAAACAAGGGGAGTCCGCCTTTAGTTACTATGCTGCCCACAGTTGGAATCAGCTTCCAACATCAAGTTCAGCTGTGTGGTCTCAGGTATCCCATCAAAGCAAGTAAATCCATTGTGGAACAATATCCAAATCCAGGATCCAAACTTCCTGTTCACCCGCTTTTAATCTAAACCGTCATGTTTCACGGCTACCCAGACCCTGAGGTGATATGGTACAAAGATGATATGACAGCTGGACAGATACTGTGGCCTTCCCAAATATGAAATTTCACGTGATGACAAGACACACACACAACACACTTCATGCTCTTTTCTGAGAAACAGTTTTATTGTTTTGATTATTGTTTCGTGAACATTTAACTGTGTGTATTTCTATCTTAGCTGGACTGTGAAGGGTAACGTCCAAGAATTATAGACAACAAGCTCATGGATTTTGATGAGCATGGAAATAAATCTCATTCCTGTGGTGGGAATGACATCAGTGTGGACACAAGGGTGAGGAATGCGTCTGCATGCTGTCTTAGAAGCTTGGTGAGTGTTCCCTCATGTTCTGGCCGTGACCTCATGCGAGTGTAATGTTCCCAGTTGTAGTCAGACCAGTAACCCCACCTCAGTCACAAACATAAACTATAAATAGAGCGGCATGCATGACTTTAATCAAGACCCATCTTATATGACACACAAGCGCTGCTCCCCTTTTTATATCTCACATTCCCATTTGATCTCATAAATCCTTAAAGGGTTAGTTCACCCTTTTTTTGAAATCTGGATATTTATCTTACAAAAACACATGAATTTGCTACAGAGTATGGCGTTATTTCCCTGTCAAATGTCGAGAGCGCATAATTGTAGCGCGAAAGTACATTAATATGATGCGCGAGCGTGAATCTCTCTGCTCGTGCGCGGAATATAATGTGCGAAGCGCGAAGCTCTCTGCTCGCGCGCTGAAACTCGGCGCACGCTCTCAGATACACGTTACTCTTGTAAGAATTTTCTCTGGGCTCGCTCAGGTTTCTCAGTACTCTTCTATTTCTTTCCTCTTTGCTCTTGGCATAAATGCTGTCAAAACGGCAACAACCAATCAGAAATAGGCGTCAACGACTGACTGAAAACGCGATATAGTAAATGGAATCTTATTGGTTGATATTGAACCGCACATGGAACATTACATTTACATTTAGACACTTTTATCCAAAGCGACTTACAAATGAGGACAGTGGCAGCAATCAAAAACAACGAAAAGGGCAATGAAATATAAGTGCTATAACAAGTCTCAGTTAGGTTAACACAGTTCACGAAGCATGGGCTTTTAAATAATATAATAAATAAAAAGAAAACAGATAGAGAATAGATAGAGAATAAAAACAGAATAAAAAAAGAATAGAGCAAGCTTTGTTTGAGGTCTTTACACACACACACACACACACACACACACACACACACACACACACACACACACACACACACACACACACACACACACACACACATATATATATATATATATATATATATATATATATATATATATATATATACAGTACATACACATATACATACATACATACATACATACATACATATATACACACACACACACACACACACACACACATATATATATATATATATATATATATATATATATATACAGTACATACACATTTACATACATATATATATATATACACACACACACACACACACACATATATATATATATATATATATATATACAGTACATACACATTTACATACATATATATATATATATATATATATATACACACACACACACGTATATGTATATGTATATACATATATACATACACATATACATACACAAACATACATACACACACAATTGCATAATAAATAAATGAAAAGAAAATAGCATACAAAAATATTAGAAAAGTATTTAGATTTTTTCTTTTTTTAAGAATAGAATTAGAATAGTGAGTGTTCACTTGTAGAATGTAAGCTTCTAGAGGGCACATGAGTCTGAAGTAACAAATTTAGGTAAATGGGTGCAGAGCCAGTGGTAGTTTTGTAGGCAAACATCAATGCCTTGAATTTTATGCAAGCAGCTATTGGAAGCCAATGCAAATTGATAAACCGAGGTGTTACATGCATTCTTTTTGGCTCATTAAAAATTAATCCTGCTGCCGCAAGAGATTCGCACTCCGCACATTATATTCTGCGCACAAGCAGAGAGATTCACGCTCGCACATCATATGAATGTACTTTCGCGCTACAATTATGCGCTCTTGACATTTGACAGGGAAATAACGCCATAACAGAGGCCTTTATTCACCCACTGGAGCCATGTGAGGGATATTTTATTACAGATGTGCTCACTTTATTTCGCATCTTCTGACACCAGATCCCCTGTTTGTTTTGGACACTCTTCCCCTATGGCCACATTTGTCCCCTGTTTTACTTTATTTTCTGTTAATAAAAGGCTCTCAGAGGCATGACACCACGCCCACTGTGTCTGTCGTTTGCTCCTCCCGTTACAATATATATATATAAGATTTTCAGACATTGATTTTCACACATTGATTAACTATTTCAAAATATTACTGTTTTTTTTTCTGTATGTAATTTTTTCTTTCTGCCGAGTAAGAAAATTCAGAATGGTAATAAAATGGTTTAAATTAAATTGTGTCAGAACAAATTAATCTTGACAATTTCAGATAACACTACAATAATTTTTGGTCCCAATTTTTTCTTATCAGTTTTACTGGGAGTCCATTGTATGAATAATTTGTGGGTATAATATGTCACAGTTTACTTTATTTTGCTATCCTCACTTACATAAATTAACTATAGTGTCCTGCACCCACTAGTTAAATATAAAAAATTGTATCTAGTGTCTAAATAATTTTTGCTTTGACTGTATAATTATATGATTTCAGGCTCCAGGTGATAATCAAACTCATCCCACAGAGCCACCAATTTGTGGAGACATTTCTCATTTTCAGAAGGAAGCACCCATGTATTTAAAGCAACAACCCTTATTGATATGTGAGGTCACTGCGAGTGTTACGGAAACACTCAGTTCCTGCCACATTGCATCATGGGAAAGAAGCTGAGAGCAGGTGATCAGTCTGTCACATCAACAAAGAGCAGTACACTTGTCACTGAGCCACCAAACACTCAGCTGAGTGAGAAAATCTCCTCAGGTAATGTTTCACAGATTCTTCAAGATGGCAGGGTTACAGCGAGCTCCTCATTGGGAGATGACACATTAGATAAAATGTGTGAGAAGGAAAGCAAAGCTATAAATCAGCTCATCAGCTCATCTGACAAACTCAAAGGTGAAATAAAACTTGCATCCCTGGGTTTGAATAGTATGGAAGAAAATGAGATTAAAATCATCATTACAAATGTGCACGTACAGAACAGTATTTGGCACCATATCACACAACCATTCCACAAATCGAGGGCAGAACTACTTCTGATGTCTGGATGGGAGAGTTTCTCTCATGGCACATAAACAACCTAGAGCACGAAATGTCTTCCTGGCCCTAGTGCATTTCCGCCCAATACTGATGGGTTGTCATGTGATTGTCAGAACAGAAAACTTGTGGTAGTGTCTCACATAAACCTGCCAGGTACAGGCATGCGTGCTGCCTCCTTCTTTGGGCTCAGGACACGCTTCTTTTGCTGAGAGTGCCTCATGTCCCGGGGGCTCTGAATCTTTCAGCGGACTTACTATCAAGGCATAAAGTTAGGTCGGGGAACTGGATGGTGGCTCAGATCTTCGATCTTTTTAGCAGGACAGAGGTATATCTCTTCACATCGCAGGAATAAATCCAGTGTCCCCTTTGGTTCTCCCTATGTCACCTGGCAGCACTGGGGTTAGATGCTTTTGCTCACCCATGGCCGGATCTGAGGCTGTAAGCATTTCCTACAATCAATCTGGCAGTCTTGTGCAGAGTGAGGGAGTTCGGAGTCCGCCTCCTTATGATAGCCCTGATCTGGCTGTCTCATACGTGGTTCTCGGACCTAGTCTCACTGTTTGAGCCTTTGGAGCTCCTGAACAGCCAATGAATTGGTGTGATTCCATACAGGCTTCAGACAATCGGCACACCCGAGGGTGCCTAATATATTATATCCAATATGATGTTTCATTGGTCAGTCAGTGTCATTGTTAATTGTAATTGCTGATCTGTTTTAGTCAGTGTTTTCTGTACCGTATCAGCTGGAATCCACCATGGTAAAATAAATAATTTACCTGGTTTGTGAGTTTGTAGTCTGAAATGAATATGATGATATCCACATAATGCTAAATAATACAAAAACACACCTTTCTATTCTGTTGTCTTAGTACACATAAACAACAGTGTGTGTGTTGCGATTCACAATCATGGCTGATTTATACCAACTAATGACTCTTATGAGCCGGTTCTTTGTAGCGAATCAAATACATACAGTGCAAACTTTGCAGTCCAATTCACAAGAAAATTAGCCTTAAGACTCTTTCCTTTAAATAAATTGCTCAAAAGGGCAAAGTCTGACTTTTTGTGTGTGTGTGTGTGTGTGTGTGTGTGTGTGTGTATCCTTGGGTCTCAGCTCCTCCCTAGTAGGATGCAAAAGAAAAATGAAAGGAATGAAAATGAGACATCCGTAGTATAACTCGTGGCCAGTTTGGATCTGAGTAATCCCTCGCTGAATAAATCACTGAATCCTTTAGAGCGATTACTCAATCAATATGACTCACATACTAAACTCAAAACTCAAAATTAAGGTTGTTTTTTAAGTTTCATGAAACTTTTCATAAAACGTAACATTACTAACTGGTCGTTATATATTATAGCAAGCATGCAATATTGTTATCTGTATTATTATAAGCCCCTTTTTTGCCCCTTAATACCTACATGTAAATCTCTGTGCCTTTTACAATTTCTCTCTCTCTCTCTTATATGTAGTTGGGGAGAATATTGAGATGACTCCTCTGATTTTCAGTAAAGGTCACGCTGATGCAGGCTGCCAGGGTTCAAAGTTCTATGGCCATATCACAACAGAAGAAACACGGGTGGCACTGGGATGTGAGCATAAAACCAGACGGCTAAAAGTGATCAGTTAGATCCTGTGTTTGAGTTGGGCAGCTCATGTTTTTTGAAAGTGCAAAGCCCTGTTGCATATATGAGAGCAGAGTGGAGACTGTTGTGGCTGAAAGGAATCTTCAAATCACAAAACAGGTGACATATATGTCAAATTCTTTAAACATCTGGGTAAATTTGTTACATTTCTCAAAGTTAAGTTGCTATACTTTTATCACTCACAATGTTTAGAATTTCTTCTCAACACATTTCTAATCAATGAAACTGTAGAATTCAGAAAATAGCCACAGATTACTTCAAGATCTTTGCTATGGGGACAAGAGGGATAGAGAGCTTTGGTGCAGCACTGGAGTAAGTGAGATTTCTTTCCCTACTAAGCTCAGTGGAAAGCACATGATTTTATTGTAGCTTTATTGAAGTATATCAAGGTCAACGAGCATATGAGGATGCCAGTTGATCCTGTTTGTTGTCACTGTGTATATTTTCAGAGTAAACCCACTATACTTTGTGTAATGGCGAGCAAGAAGTATTCCTTATGCAACGGTGGAGGCAGAGCTTAAGGATGTCTATTTGCGGTATATTGTGGACTGGATCGCAACGGGTCACTGGTACTTAATGAGAAGTTAGATGTGGCACAAAAGTCTTCTTCCCTACAGCACTAAAGAATATTTAAAGTGCTGTAATATTATGCCATACATTTGTGATCCATTCATGAAGGTTTTTTTTTTTTTAACTGATGCAGGTATCAGGGGTTTCCTTGCAAGGCTAATCCGAAGTGTAATTACTTCTGTGGTCTCTTAAACCTCAAATCTCTCAAAATCCCAGAACAACTGCAGACTTCAACCAGACCCAAGAGCTCAAGCAGCCCGCTACTACAACGAAAAACAGCAGCCAGCTTCTCCAGTCCCCAGACCTCACGCAAGGCCATGAAGAACCCCAAAGTATCCCGCAAGCTGAGCCCACAGACATCCACCTAACTCAAAATAAAGTAGACCATATAGATAGGGAAAACTAAAAGAGAAAGAGAGTTCTGTCTGTTATTGAATGGGTTGCTTACTGATCTGCAGTTAAGATGCAACTGCACTTACAACCCGAATTTAAGGGGGAAAAAATATAATTTTGATAAATGCAACATTCAACTGAAATATGTAAATCCAGAATAATTACCTAATCTTCCTTTAGTTGTGCTTTTTACAGAATTTGTTTGGAATCCTCAGAGGTTTTTGAAAGGGCGTTGTCTAATTGTTTGTGAAAATGTCCAGTGGAGCTGTAGCACTACAATAATACTTTGTATTACCTCTGTTTATTTCTAAAGGAAGTACAGTGCTGTTGGCTGACAGTGCTGTTAGTTAACAGTATTTTTTTTTTAAAGTATGAATTTAATTAGTTATAAATGATCTTATATTGTATGAGAGCATATTACATCTGTGTGGTTGTAGATTAACATGCATGATGCATATCTTGAAAATGGAAAACATAATTTGAATTAAATTAAGATCAATATTAAATTTATGCATTTAGCAGACGCTTAAGTTATTGAATGTTGTCCATTAAAGTTATTCTCATATTCTCAAATAGTTTGTGTTCCACAGAAGAAAGTTATATGGGTTTTGCACAACAAGAGGGGAAGAAAAATGAGACACTATCTATGGCTGACATGAGTTTGACAAGAGAGACATAATGGAAATGCTGAAACTGATGATAACATTATTTAATTAATGACATGACTTAAATGTTGAGCTGACATTTGAAATTTTAATTTTGTCTGTTGTGTTTTCCAATCTTATCTCAGATATCTTATCTCACATTGCATTACTGGATCACTAACATGCAGGTAATCAGACTGTAAATTTGCCTTTGGTTTAGATGAAAAGGAAAAGGAAGCCTTCCAAAGAGTATGTAAGTCTTAAAAGGAAAATGTGCTAATTTAATGTCATATGCCAATCTCATGTATTTACACTGGTGGTCACAGAATGGAATTAAGACAATAACGTAATCATGCCAGATTAACTGAATTAATCTGCTCTATTTCACCTTGTTCATGAGAGAAGCTTGTTTACAGTTGTAGTCAAGATACTGTTTTAACAGGTTTTATCACTGTGACAGTCATGATGTAGGCCTACATCACAATAAGCCCCAGAACCTGTTTTTTTTATGCTTTTCATGCCTTTTTATTAAGATAGGAGACAGTAGAGAGACGACAGGAATTACTGGGAGGAGAGAGGAGAGGGTAGTGAGAACGGCAAAGGACTGTGAGATGGGAATTGAACTCGGGTCACCGCGTCTTTAGTGGCTCAGATGTTGGGAGTAAATGATGACAGCTATGTTCATCCAACAACAGTCGCTTAATTTAACACCTCAGTCGCTTAATTGGTTACATTCTTGTCTTCCCCTGCACCAGAGTCGACACCATTGCGACCAGCTCTCAGCTCACTCAGGGCAGGTCTAAGGAAACATGGCCTTGTCAATCAGCCATCGTGGGAGGGGCCTGTGAAGAACTATGTCATTCTGACATGAATCTCAGAACAGCCTGATTTGAGAAAGGGGATTTTAAAATAGGGACGTTTACACACACATCCAACACACATTTATGTTACAACAAAAGTGAATTTTGATACTTTTGAAAAAGCATTAAACTTTGGCAAAAACTAGTCTTTGATAATCTGTAATTATGCAAGTGCAAAACCTAATAATGGCGGAGCATTTTAAGTTATTTTTGCTGTTATCAGGAAAAGAAAATGCAAGTGATTGCGCCGGCGTCTCCTTCGACCCAATGCAAAACGTGATTTTAAAAGACAGAATATTTATTACTACATTTGTTACATAAGTTAAATAATTATGTTGACTTTAGTAACTGTAATAAAATTGCACAAATTTAAAATGTAATGTGTTACATTACTGAGTTACCGGAAAACATAATTACATTACAGTAACGTGTTATGCCCAGCTCTTATTGAAATCTACAGATAATGCCAGTACACACTAAATACAGTCATGCAATTTTGATGTTGGTAACAGCCCACGTAAAGATAATTCAGCAAATAACTGCAAGTGCAAGTTTTAAACAGAGCGGCGACAACGAGGCAAAACTGATTCAATGCAGCTTTAAGCCTTTTTGCCCCATTTTTCACACAAGTAATGCATTCATTGAAAAACAGTATTAAATGTGTTATTTTATTTTATTTATTACATTTTAGATGCAAATATTGTTTACTAACATGAAACTAAATCTGCCTCAAATGACCAAATATTATAGAAAAAATATTTAAAATGAAATGAAATTCATTTAATAATTGAAAAAAAAAATTACATGATTATGGTCTCCGGTCTATTTTGCCTCTGCTCTTGGTAATATGGGGGTGGTGAATGAACATATGGTAAGATATATTAATCCAGATAATCAAAGTTAAAACCAAATCCATCTAAGTGGTCTGTGTGGGCAAACACTGACACATATGAAAAAAACATTATGAATACAAAATGAAACATTCCAAAACCCAGACAGGATCTGAAAAGAGTGTGCAGAGTAATGAATGCATTAACGTATTCTCACATATTGGTTATAAGACATTGCCATATCCTTTGATTGTCATAAATTAGTCGAATGAATGAATATATATTCTAGCTTGAGGTTCTGCAAATGCCTATGAGGGAGCCTAATTATAGCACTCTAGCATGTACTTATGCATAATTGCCTGCTCACATCATGATGAGGTACATGTGATAAGATACAAAGTGGAGTGTTAGTTCAGGATGGATCCAGACTGAGCAGGGCCAGCCACAGCATTTTGGGGGCCTGCAGATTTTCAGAAGAGCACCCCCCACCCCATAACCACCCACCAATGCATCCACCAAAGCAATGTTATTTTAGTAAAATCCAGGTACTATTATAGTTTTTGTTAATATTTTGTTAACATTTAGAATTATTTTTATATTTTCTGCTGTCATTTTCATTTTAGTTAAAGTTTTAGTATTGTTTGTTTTTGTTGTTTTTATTAGTTTTGTTGATTTTAAATATATAGCCTACTTATTACATTTTATTTCATTTAGTTTTTTTTTTGAATATCAAGATAAACTTAAAGGGGGGGGGCGGTGAAATGCTCGTTTTCACTCAATATCCTGTTAATCTTGAGTACGTATAGAGTAGTACTGCATCCTTCATAACTCCAAAAAGTCTTTAGTTTTATTATATTCATAAGAGAAAGATAGTCTGTACCGTTTTTTCCCAGAAAAACACGAGTGGCTGGAGGCGTGACGTGTGGGCGGAGCTAAAGAATCACGAGCGCCAGTAGGCTTTTGCGTTGAGAGCGTTTGGAAGCTGTGACATTACCGTGAGGGAAAAACCAACCAAAACAAACCATGGCTAACAGTCAGATTCAGACGTATATTTATGATCCAGAATCAGATCCAGAGGATGAAATTTAACAAGAGCAGCATCAGCAACGACGTCTCCATGTGGTATGTACTGAAACTGTATATATTTGCTCAGCGGTTTTGGAAAATGACTAAGTTCCACTTTTTTTTTTAAGCTGTACATGTGGAAAGTGCAGTTTGATGACAACATCGCATGTTGTTTACTTGATGTGCTTACGCGCCGATAGCTAAGTTAACAACACAGAGATATTTGAAGCAGTTTTACTCATCGCCTGCAGTTCCAACACAAGATCGTGACCCTTTTTCGTTGGGACTGCATTATGCTTAAGAAATAAACGATGTGCAAATCCGGCGTCAAACTGGGCCTTGTTTGTAAAACAAGCATCTTCGAAATGCAGGGAACAAACAAAAACACTTGCACAACTCCGTTGATGCTCTGTTAAAATAAACTCCATCCACTGGTCCCTTAATGCTGTTTTTCTTTTGGTATTTGTGTATTTTGAAGTGCCCAAGACAACAATAGGCCAACCATTCATGTTCATTACTGTTACACTGACACAGCGTGTCTTCAAAGCAGGCGCAGCACGATGCAGCAACATTTCAACAAATAATTTTCAAAATCCTTCCTTGCTCACTTTCTTTTCTCTTTTCCCACTTCTCTGCAGCCTGCACCAGTTTTATAGTGCCGCATCTTAATTTTCAAACATCAACATACGCGACTGAAACTTTAAGTCAGTAAAATGTCAGGATGAAATATTCTAGGAAAACCCATATGCTGGTCTATTTTTCTGTCATTGTTTTCATGGTGATAATCATGATGACTCACAGGATGTAATTTTTGCACTAAATAGGGAATTGTATTTGAAGCATCCGAAGCTTCTGAAATGTCAACGTAGCCCTGGCATTTTAACTACTTTTATCTCTTTTCCACAAAAAGTTGGATGCAGCCAGTGTGTCTATGCCATCACTGTGGTAACTGTCACTGGTAGGGTATAATCTGGCACTGCAGACCGTGTGTGATCTGTGTGTTGCTCTGACATTCAGATAGCAATCGCGCAGCCTTCGCGCTGTGCATCTCAACAAGAGAAAAGGCTAAACATTCTCGAATGAAATCACGACTGGCTAATTATATGATAATGCTTTTTGAAAGATTTCAGATTAGATCAAAGGTTCTGTGGTCATGTAAAATAATTCAAGTATCTGTGATGAAGATAATTTAGAAATGGTTTAAATAATTGTAACCTACTGTAGTATATTCTCAATTAGCAATATAAAATACAAATAGCAACACTAGCAACAGAAAAAGCAACTGTATATACAGCACTACTTTCATTTTGTAGGCTATACAAATGCAACTGGTCTCATCTTATATCTCAGTTATCGATTATAGAGAAAATGACATCAGAACAGTTCAGTAGGCCTTATTATTACGTTAATATTACTAAAGTGTTCGTCTAGTTGCAAGGCCTTCTGTTTTATATTTTTTCTAAATATTATAATTCAACTTTATACATTGTGATAGCATTAATATTCCATTTACCCCTTTAATAAGCAGGATAATGTAGTTTACAGTCAGGAGGTCATTATCGTAAAACAAACCCATTCAGGGTGAGTAAATCTAATGTTTATTTTGTGATAAAGACCTGCTGGCTGTACATTATCACTTACATAATCGATACACAATCAATACAACCAACACGCACTTCTCAAATCAGCCTCTGTTGTTGTATTTCTACCATCTGCGGTCAATACATTATAAAAACAGTAGGCTACATCCACACAGAGGAAAACTCATTTTTCCTGACAGTGAAATGCGTATTTAATCTCATGAATTTAACATGCCAAATGTTCACTTGTGTGAGGGAGTCATTTAAAATGTAAAGAAATAAAACGGGGGTCATCACATTTGTGACTTCTTTAAAACATGGGGTTGAGTAGTTATAATGTCCTTCCCTGCCATTAATAACTGACCAGCACTATCCCATCAATTGACATTCAGAGAATGACACGATCAGTGAATGACGCAGTCAAAGTTGTTCTTCTGTCTGGCTGAACGTGAGTCATAATGCCCCAGAGCAGGTGTATGTTGTCAAAGGGTTTAATGATGTGGCAAGAGATGCAAACAGTGCAATAGAGGTGTGCATTCTCCATGGTGTGAGGTGGAAACTCCTACCAAGACTCATCTGGGTGTGGGTAATAGATCCAGCTGCATATTCTGTAGACGTATTCTGTGCATAATACAAAGACTGATATGCTTCACCAAGTCTTCATATTAGAAAAAAAAGAAACATTAAGTTCTGCTTGCAGAAGGCCATCTCAGTTATAAAGAGAACTGATTCAGCCCATAGGAGCAGGGAGCATGGCGTCATATTTCTTTAAAGTCTGCCTGATTCAGAAGAGGGTATAAAAACGGTTTCAGAGATCAGGAAGGATAATAACTGAAATTAAGTGTGTTCTTTTTTTTTTTTTTTTTTGTTGATCCTCATTTGTTATAATGCGAGAGGCAATATGACTGCTAAACAATATACAAAACACAATAACATGAACCCTCGTGTTCCTTAGCTGTTATCTATTAGTGTAACATATGGATTGTCAAATATTATTTTGATAAGATTACGTGGGCCTCTCAGATGTACCTATGCTGTCATGGACACCAGCCAAGCAATTAAATTGATAAATATTTATCAAACGTCCATCAAGGTGCTTCTTTAGAGCAAACTTACACTATGCAGTGATCAGATGATGTTGTTGTGAAACTGAAACTGACAACAGTATCTTTGTAAAGACAATAATGTAACCAATAGCTTTCAATCACCAGTAAACAATGACAGATGTTGAAAAATTGGCCCAGACCTGTTGTTCCAGAGATTACTCGCACTACTCACTAAGACTCATTAGCTACTCATAAATTTATCAGCCTCACCTAATTGTTTTTGTTTTACAATCATAGTAATATCCTTCATAGTATAACATCTCTACAGGAAATTAGAACAGCATTTCATGATAATAAAGAGAAATATTTTGAGTATGGCAATATTTACTCAGCATTGTTAGGGTGAGCAGGGTGACTGATAAAGATGGAAATATTGTGATTAATTATTGTTTGAATTTTCCTTACTCAAACAAGCATGAGACAATTATCAGTATTATTCCATAATGGTGGAATGATAACTTTTCTGAATCATATTTTTTGAAACAGGCAGTGGTATTAAATTGTGGAATAATACAACTAGAGAGGCTGTTCTCTTCACTATTAAATACAAAAGCCCTTTACAACAGTTTTCTTGCTTCATTGATTGTAAGTAACAACACTATTGCAAACATGTTTAAATGTAATAAAAAAGAGAAATGGGTGTGTGTCTTCATTTTTGGGCACTGTTAAAAACATTCACTTTCGAGATGAGGATTAAAAACATTTGAACACGTATTAAATGGAAGAAGTATGTTATGTTTTCACAGGTGGCATAGGATTTCAACCTGTGAAAACACTCTCTTATCTGTAATATGTGAATCACTAAAATGACAGGGCCAGCTTTTTTACAACCATAATGAGCAGTAAAAGGATTCCTCACACACACAAAAATAAATATAAATCAACACTGATAACTTCTGAAATCACAGCAATGCATTTAAAAACAAAAATTGCTTTTGTTCAAAATCATTTAATGCATTTGTATTTTGTCCCCCTCTCTAATACAATTCAAATTCTAATGTTGAACCTACATTCTCACAATAAGGAAAAGTGAGAAAATGTCAGCACAATTAAGACTCTATTAATAAAAGTGTGAAGTACACCTCTTGCTTCACTAGGGAGTGCCATTTTCTATATACATCATGCTCACAGAGAGTAATCCAGTGCAAAAGATGATTTGCTTTTATTTCACGCTATCTATGGCTGAATGGGTTGAAAGACCCACCTAGTGACAAATAAATCATTAAAGAGAAGACAAGTGTATTGTGTGACATGTCTTTCTACTTTGTAAGTTAGAACCTATCACGTTATTAGTCTCAAAGTTTTTGCCATTTAGCTGTTTAAAAACATTTATCTGAAAATGATTTGATCTGCCTATGTTACTTCAGTTGATCATTCTCCCCCTTGCATCTTATTAAGAAAAGTTCAAGCACCAATGCAAAGTGATCATTAGATTGTGTTTATCACATTCAGCATCACAAAACATGAATCACTCTGCATTTAGCTTTCACACTTTAAAAGATGTTTAAATGTTAAAATGACAGGGGTGAGAGTCAAGACAGTTTGAGGTTTACACTCTCTCTGCACTCTACTTACTTCATTATGTTCTTAAGTATAGGCCTTAAGTTATTATGGGTTTTCAAAAAGAAAGTTGTGAAACAGGAAGGTTAACAACTTTAAATTCTCAGCATTAATCAGCCATCATCTGCTTCCGCACATCTGAGTTTTATGGCATGCCATGTCCCTTGTGAGTCACTGGCCCATTTGTTTCAGACTGCAGAGTTGAATCAAATGCTTGTTCACTGGAGTCACACCATTAGGGTCTCCGGATGTCAGGCCTTAGGGAAAAGAGGTGTCACTAGTGGTAATGGATTGCGTTTTCACCTTCAGCCTTTCGTAAGTTTACTCTGTATCTTCACCCTACCCTTCCCAGGGAGACCTATTGATTTCCTTGAGAGAAAAAGAACAAGATGAGGACAAGCTGATACAAATCTTTATTTTCTCAAAGCCGATTTCCCTACTTGTATAATTTTTAAGCAAGAATTGTTCAGAGAGTAAGGCGTGCCATTGACTCTAAATGAACATGAATCTAAAAACAAATGCAAGGCATAAAAATTTCATAATGTCACTGGCAATTTACAAATATTGCATGATTTGACTCTTGAAAATGCAGAGTAAACAATGATTTATTTATTGATTTGTATATATATATATATATATATATATATATATATATATATATATATACTGTATATATAAAGGTAATTAGTGAATGTTTTACAGGAAAATATTATTTTAGTCTTTGGTTAAATTTTGATTTTAAGGTGTCCCTGTTACAGTGTAATTACAAATGTAAGTAATGACTAACAAGAATTAACAACATGTATTTAATGGGGCTAGGGTTTCTTTAGGGTTAGTTGCATGTAATGTAAACAAGTAACAAAAAACTGTCGAATAAGTATTTCTACTTTCTAAATTTCCTGTTAAATTCTTGCTGTTTCTTTTTAATTAATTTTTACTATTTCTGAGTGAAAACACAGGAACTCAATCAAAAATAACATGTACAACATGGCCATTTAATTAATTAATTAATTAATTAATCTATTAAAATATGATTTATATGTGGCATTGTTTTTGGAAATTAAACAGACTGAGAATGAAGAGTTAGGGGGGAAAATATCTACAAGGCTGGAGAAAATGGTCTTTAAATTTACTTGGTAGCTAATAAGACTGTTAAAATCACGTAAACTCTTTTAGGAAACCATGTCACAGCATTTCCTCTGCTGCAGCAGCTTGTGATGTGAGTGTTGTCCATGGTGCTGAAGTGAGCGCTGCAGTCAGGAAAATTTGACTCTGCAAAATGTTGGCAGGTGTTGGCAAGTGATAATTACTTTTCCATATTTCCGTCATATTCCCAACACGCGCATTATTTGCAGTGATCGACAGCGTCGCACATGACAGTTACTGTTCGCTGGACCATTATTAAACGACACCCCATCCAGATCCAGCCCTCCCATCCGCGCGATATAAAACCAACATCTGACGCCTCCAGTCATAATAGATGTTCGCGCGCTGAGAACGAGAAAGAGCGAAACACCAACAGCGTTTAGAAATGGCCAGTTTAAGTGAAGCCAGTTTTTGTCACTGTGGATTCCTCACATACCTTGTGCTGTTCTCTTTTTACATTTCAATAGCGTCCTCAGTGAGCCTTGACTTGTCTCAACTAAGAAACAAAGTTGCAAAGATCAAAGTTAACCCGAGAGGAAGTTTATGGGCAACAGGTGAGATGCATACACGACTTATTATTGTACTACATATTTAGTGACTTTTACCAGGAACAGAAATGTGATTTGGCACTTAAGGTCATTTTATGGGTAAGAAGAGTGTTGTGGACAGCGAACGCTTGCCGACCGAGGATGACTCCACGATGAAAGCCGTCGAGGCTGCCCTGAATCCCCAGCAGGTCGAGCCTGCAGACCTCTTCCAGGAGATGCTGAGGATCGCGCTTCAGACTCGCCTCGACTCTCCAGAGATCCGCGCTAAAGTTCCGGTAAGAACCGAGACTGGATCTTCTGTTCATTTTGAAGTAATTTCTACTCTTGTCTGAAAAGAATATGAGAGATAATATTCTTCTGTTGTAAATAGTTTTCATTAAAATTTTATTTAAATTAATGTGTTTGTTTGACTTAAAATGTAATTAGCGCAATTCTATCAACATTGTATAATCTGACGTAGGCTAATCAATATAATGTGATTAATAATAATCAATGATTAAATATAATCGACAGATGATTTGCATAAACTGTTTCTTGTCGTTCTAGGGGACTGCAATATTAATGAAGATATTAGACAGCTACATCCAAGACAATAAAAAATAATGACTGCCATCGGCTGAGATCTTCAACGTGTTTCATTCACATGGAAATTGTAATCGCTTGTTCATCAACTGTAATTTTGTTTCTTAACTAAAACTATTAACCACCTGCATGTCACAAGAAATGCAACAAGTTATACTTGTATATTTATTTTTAGAGGATGTCCAGAATTTTTTTTTCCAATAATTTGTATTTAATAAAGAATTAATTAGTCAAGTCAGTTGCTCCTGCATGAAACTACAATGATAAAAGTGTCAATTTTTGATATCTAAATTTCCATACCCAGTGGAAGTATTTTTATTTATTTAGCCTATGTGTATTTTTTTATTAACCTCAACAGCAGGTGAGTGAATGGTTAGGATTTAGAGAATGATTCAGTGGGTTTTCATTGTAGAATTCAGTATTCAGATGGTAACCAAATATATATATATATATATATATATATATATATATATATATATATATATATATGAAAACTGAACACTTTACACACAGTAATATATTGTAAGAAAACATCAGAAAGAAATTACATGGGTGAGAAAAGCAACACTCCATAAACTAAAAAGTGGACCAAAGCACAACTTTATAATCTGTTATGTCTAATCTAATGCAAATCTAACTCAAAACAAACAAAAAAAGATTATTTAACCTGAACAAATAAAAAATCTCAACAAGTTCATAAAGTTATAATGACAAAATGCTAAATTTACAAGAACTAACATAAATGACAAAATAAAAGTTAAGTTATAAATGTTCTGAAACACTGAAAGACTATGCATAAAATGAATAACACAAGATAAAAGCTAATACGTTGGTCATTAGCATATTCCTATCTCTCCCTGTGAACTGAATATAATTCTTGTACAAACATTGTGTGCAAAGAGTACCTGAATATCAGTTAGGGTTCGGTTAGGTTGCCAAATGTGCTCTAAATATGTCTGATACTTGTACCTTTGCCAAATTTAAGTCTGTGTTTGTCACCGTGAAAATTAGTTGTCCATAATTGTCTCTGACATAAATGAATCAGTGTTCAAACTGAGGGGGAGCTGGGGGGACCCAGACCTCCAATAGGCATTAAGGGACCCGGACCCCCCCCATAACACCCAAAAATATATGTTTGGGGTCCCTTGGTTCTTCAATAAAACTATAATACTTGAAACATGAAATTATTGCAAATGAAAATGACATAAAAAGATTTGATTGCTGTATTAATCTTAGACTAATCAAACATGATTCTGTTGAGATTAGGAATGTAGTGGTACTTTACTGATTAAATATAAGAATTTGATCCAAAAGATAATGCACACTTCTAGAATTAAAATGGCTTTATAAAAGTAAAAATGCCCATTTAGGGTAAAAATTACTGTAAACTTGTTGGAAAAGATTAATTTCTGTCCCTGCTGTAAACTGACTACGCAGAAGAATATCAAAAACCCTTAGGAGTAAGCTGTCCATGGCAGTCCTGCAGCACGACATAGTCTACTCAGCAAAATATCATCTTATCATTGTTATCAATAAAATCCCAGAAAATTGAGAGGTTTAATTTTTTTTCTATACTGCATATGCCTAGGCTAGATATTTAATTTCATTGCTTAGTGATTGCTAACTTCTTTGCTTAGTGATTGCTTGGTACACCTAATTCACAGAGCATCGTAAAATAAGCCTTTATCATAGAATCAGGTTTCCAGTGATAAGAGGATAAGACAAAAAAATATGAACCATATATAAGATTGATTGATTGATTGATTGATTGAAAGGGGAGTTTGTGTGTGTGTGTTGGGGGGGGGGGGGGTATGGTCTATTTAGGGGGACCCAAGAGCTTTGACAAAATTCCAACTCTGAAATTAGTTATGTAAGCTTTTTATCTTGAAAAAAATACAAATGATAACAACCATCTTTGACCTGCCTAGTCTCCATTTAGTCAACACAACACATCACAACACATTTGTCTTTCCTTAGTAATATGATCAGATAACCAAATAAATAGGTATGAATGTCATAAAAACAATTCTATTTTGAACGTGGTTTCTTTGACCTTTGAACTGAGGAGAGGTTATACTGTAGCTAATTGTTTATGTTGTATAAGAAGCCTGGATTAATTATTGTATTCAGTTTTATTCAAGGTTTTTTTTTTTTTTATCAAACGTGATTTAAAAAAATATGAGCAATTTTAATGACTAATACATCACTTTTATCAGCCTATACTACCTCACGTTTTGCATAAGAGGGGAGTAATTGTTGAGGTGGATGTGCAAAATCTGCCCCTATATTTTCCTTAGATTTGCTGTTCATGATTTCATACATTTTTAATTGTTATAAAGGTGGATTTAATTTGACCAAGGGAACATGGGCTGTTGCAGTTTCTTAATGCCAGCAGTAGCAGGAGAGTTACGCATTGGGCTGTCGCCGAGAGAACAGACAGCGCAGCTCGCGATATTGAGGTCAGAGGGACACGTGACTGGCGCTGTCCAGTTGGATGCTCTATTGACTTGCGGAGCCTCACAATCGCACGATATGCATCTGCTATTAACGTGAATTTCTCTCCTTCGATTAAAATATATAGACTGGCCTCGGCGTGATCATGGGACAATGTGGCGTTATTTCTTCGAAGACGGTTTTAGTCTTCCTAAATCTGTTTTTTTGGGTAAGTTGCCTACAGTATGATAGTTTGAATGAATGCAGTGGAGGGCGGGCACTATGGCATAGCTGTACAGGGATGCACAAGCTACTGCGAATGAGCTGTTGTTAACATGCATACTCGACAGGCTTTCAATGAACAGAAATCCTTCATGATTTTGACTAAAAGCATCACTGAATGATTCCAAGCGCAGTATTGCACATTGGTTTTGTCTATTTTGTCCCCATTTGTCACGTCAGAGCACTAGCTACAATATATTTGGTTAAAGGAAAGAATGTCAAATCACACAAATGAAAACTCAGCTTTTAGGCTTAGCATACACGCAATAAAAGATCCATATGCTATAATTAAATCTATTCATTAAATAAGAACTACAATATCGTCTGTAATAGCAAAGAGAATCAAGACTACACCTTCCAGCTTCCTTGTATGGAGATTTTTGTAGAGCAGGAATAATGTAACACTTGTTTTTTTTTCCTGAAATTTTGTTCTGGTTTTTGCTTCATTTATTCTCAAAATTGTAAAGCTATTTTAATTTAATTTTTTTGCCTCAAACAACATTTAGATATTAAAAGTCATCAATTGTGTTAAGTAAATTTATATCTATATTGAGTTTAATAATGAAACTGGAATAATATGAATAATATGATTGTTAGAGCCAAAATACCTAAATAATTGTACATGGAATATGGACCTGTTTTGTTGTGTTTTCTCCCATGTGCGCCCCGTGACCCAGTTTTTTTCCTCTTGTTGATTTGTCATTTGATTCACCTATGTCTTGTAATTACCCCTCGTTGAGCCCTGTATTTTAGGGTTGTCTGCACCATGTTTCCTTGTCCTGTATTGTTCATCTCCTGATGGTCCTACGTGTGTCTCCTGTCTATCTTGTGTAACCCTTGGTTTGTCTATTAAAGACTATTATTCATGAATCTCCTGCTTCTCCATGTTCCTCACTCCTACACAGTACGCAACTGCGACAAACCTAAAACACTATACAGGTGCTGGTCATATAATTAGAATATCATCAAAAAGTTGATTTATTTCACTTATTCCGTTCAAAAAAGTGAAACTTGTAAATTATATTCATTCATTACACGCAGACTGATATATTTAAAATTTTATTTCTTTTAATTTTGATGATTATAACTGACAACTAAGGAAAATCCCAAATTCAGTATCTCAGAAAATGTGAATATTGTGAAATGGTTCAATATTGAAGACACCTGGTGCCACACTCTGATCAGCTAATTAACTCAAAACACCTCCAAAGGCCTTTAAATGGTCTCTCAGTCTAGTTCTGTAGGCTACACAATCATGGGGAAGACTGCTGACAACTCCGAAAGACAACCATTGACACCTTGCAGAAGGAAGGCAAGACACATAAGGTCATTGCAAAAGAGGCTGGCTGTTCACAGAGCTCTGTGTCCAAGCACCTTAATAGACAGGTGAAGGGAAGGAAAAGATGTGGTAGAAAAAAGTGTACAAGCAATAGGGATATATCCGCACCCTGGAGAGGATTGTGAAACAAAACCCATTAAAAAATGTGGGGGAGATTCACAAAGAATGGACTGCAGCTGGAGTCAGTGCTTCAAGAACCACTACGCACAGACGTATGCAAGACATGGGTTTCAGCTACTGCATACCTTGTGTCAATCCACTCTTGAACAACAGACAGCGTCAGAAGCGTCAAGAAGACAAAAAGGACTGGACTGCTGCTGAGTGGTCCAAAGTTATGTTCTCTGATGAAAGTAAATTTTGCATTTCCTTTGGAAATCAGGGTCCCAGAGTCTGGAGGAAGAGAGGAGAGGCACACAATCCACGTGTTTGAGGTCCAGGGTAAAGTTTCCACAGTCAGTGATGTTTGGGGTGCCATGTCATCTGCTGGTGTTGGTCCACTGTGTTTTCTGAGGACCAAAGTCGACAAAGCTGTATACCAGGAAGTTTTAGAGCACTTCATGCTTTCTGCTGCTGATCAAGTTTATGGAGATGCAGATTTCATTTTCCAACAGTACTTGTCACCTGCACACAGTGCAAAAGCTACAAAGTATCTGGTTTAAGGACCATGGTATCCCTGTTCTTAATTGGCCAGCAAACTCGCCTTACCTTAACCCCATAGAAAATCTATGGGGTATTGTGAAGAGAAAGATGCGATATGCCAGACCCAACAATGCAGAAGGGCTGAAGGCCACTATCAGAGCAACCTGGGAAGTGCCACAGACTAATCGACACCATGCCACGCCGCATTGCTGCAGCAATTCAGGCAAAAGGAGCCCCAACTAAGTACTGAGTGCTGTACATGCTCTTACTTTTCATATTCATACTTTTCAGTTGGCCTAGATTTCTAAAAACCCTTTCTTTGTATTGGTCTTAAGTAATATTCTAATTTTCTGAGATACTGAATTTGGGATTTTCCTTAGTTGTCAGTTATAATCATCAAAATTAAAAGAAATAAACATTTGAAATATATCAACCCGTGTGTAATGAATGAATATAATATACAAGTTTCACTTTTTGAATGGAATTAGTGAAATAAATCAACTTTTTGATGATATTCTAATTATATAACTAGCACCTATATATTTTAATATCATAATACACAGTTTAATTGTAACAATTTTAATAAAACACTAAAGATAAACTTGGAAAGAATGTCAATGAAAAACATTTTAAAATCTAACATATTCCACATTTTTGTTTTTTGAAAATTAAAACTGCTTATAAATGATTTGACAGATTGAATAAAATTATAATAATGGAAAAAAAAAAACCGAA
The DNA here is from genome assembly GCF_003368295.1 of Carassius auratus. NCBI lineage: Eukaryota > Metazoa > Chordata > Actinopteri > Cypriniformes > Cyprinidae > Carassius > Carassius auratus. The sequence continues at coordinate 34,309,409 of NC_039274.1, forward strand.
CTAACAATTTTCCTGTTGCACCTTTCCCAGGCTGCCGCAGGTATACTGTGCTACATTGGGGCCTATGTTTTCATCACGTATGATGACTATGATCATTTTTTTGAGGATATCTACACTTTTATCCCTGCCATGGTAATAATTGCTGTGGGTACGCTTCTTTTTGTCATTGGTTTCATTGGATGCTGTGCCACCATTCGAGAAAGCCGCTGTGGCCTGGTCACGGTAAACTACAGTCTGATACCCTCATTTTCACATACATAGCTCTTACGATTTTTCATGCAGACTCTTTCCTGATTGTTCTCGTCTGATTTTTCTGCAGTTCTCGGCAGTGCTGCTACTGGTATTTGCCACAGAGGTGGTTGTAGTGGTGCTTGGCTATATTTACAGAGCCAAGGTGGGAAATAATTAAAGGATACGTACATGTGCAGATAAGTAGTTTGAAAGTGTTATTGTTAAAATATTGAAACGTCTTTTTTTTCTGAAAGGTCGAGGCTGTGGTCAATCACTCTATTCAAAAAGTATATAATGAATATAAAGGCACCAACACAGATGCTCCAAGCAGGGCCATTGACTATGTCCAGAGACAGGTAAGACCGTTAGTTCCTTGGTCTCTTTCTCCCAACCATTTTTCCATCTCTCTAAACTAATTTTCTTACAATCTTTAACTTTTAGCTTCACTGTTGTGGCATTCATAACTACTCCGATTGGATGAACACTTACTGGTTTATTGAGTCCAAAAATAACAGTGTGCCATTGAGCTGCTGCAAACCCACCATCAGTAATTGCACTGGGACGTTAATGCGACCAGGAGACCTCTACCCAGAGGTAATACCCTCACACACTTTCTACAGACCTTCAGTCCAAACTATTAAATGATAACTAATTAAGTCTAACTGAAGTCAGAGGTCAGAAGTCAGAAAGAGCTTTATTACCTATAGTATGTTTACACATACAAGGAATTTGACTTGGCTACAGGAGCTTCCAGTGCAGAAGAAAGTACGGGCATATAGTGCAAACATATATGATAGTGCAGACATACATAGGAATTACACAGTAGAGGTGGAATATAACACTAATAACATGTAACACAAACTGAACTTCTTGTTGCAGGGCTGTGAAGTTCTTGTAGTAAAGAAACTCAAGGACATTATGCTGTACGTCATACTGGCTGCATTAGCATTCGCTGCCATACAGGTAAAAAGCTTTGCGGTGCAGGTCAACCACAGTCATACACTTAAATTAAGTGGTCGTTTGTCACGTAAGGAGTGGTCTATATAATTTTAACCGGAAGTGAAAAATAATGTAAACACCACGTTTTTTTTTTTTCTTCGAAATCAGCTAATCATAGTAATTACTTGGCTACTAAATAAATAATAAATATTTGGACATGAAAGATTGATCTGAGCTTCAATTATTTTCTAATCTTTCCTGGATATTTGATAAAAGTTTCTGTTGAGACATAAATAGTTCTACTAGTTCTGCTACAGTAGATGGCGCCACTTTGTAGGCGTTTTGTAGGAGACCTTTGCGAGACATGAAAGTAGAAAACATTAACATAAAACTGAAACTTCTCTGGATGTGGGGGAGCTTGACGGTCCAACCACATCCTATCGTAATTATAACTAGGCCAAGCTCCACCCGTTTGTTCTGCAGAGGTCCACCCATTTGACCCATTTCAATCTGCAGTGAGCGTCACTTGTCTGATTACAAGTTCATTCCCAGATATACAACACAAGATGGCGATATTACTCAATGTATTTTAGTGTGTGGCGCTGTATTATTATGATTTTTTTTCTTAAAAAATCACAGGGGAATATAGAGTCATTAAAACATATAAATCTATAAAATAATCAAATCTAAACAAAATTAGTCATATCAAATATCACATCAATTACATCTAATACACCAATTACCTTTTCAACAGTGGAGATGTCTTAGCTTTACAATTATTCTGTATAAAGATTAACAAATCATAAAACATCTTTAAATCAGTAGAAAACATTTACTTTAAACTTTTCTACTGAAGTCATTACATGGATAATATCAATTTATTATTTTAAAGTGAGTTTCTTGACTTACACTTTTTAATATATATATATCTGACCCAGGTTTATAGAAAAAAAGTGACTAATAATCATGAATACATGATTTCTCTAATATACAAGTTGTTTTATCTTTTTATTATTATTATTATTTTATTTTTTTGTAAAGACCACCAACAGTAAGATCCAGAAGAGAACCAATTATACATATTTTCATTTATGAAAATTTTATTTCAAATTCAAGGTGAATTAGGATCCGGGAAATAAAACAAGTGAGTTTTAAATATTAATTTGAAGACACATTTATCTCAAGAATATTAAGAATTGCTGCTGTCTTTGACACTGGTTGTTTCTCTTGTTGTTAGGCCAAGCATAAAAGTCAAAAAAACGAAATGGTTGTGTTATCTTTAAAAAAAAACATATACTTTTTACAGATACAAATAAGATGTAATATTACAATGAATACTATAATTTAGATACTATATTATATTCTCAGAAATTGCTGCTAAATTAAATTAAGTTTATGTGTTTTTTATTTTTATTTTATGACAAGGCAGGTTATTGTAGCACAAGAACCCCAGAGTTTTTAACCACTTAAAAACTTTCTTTTTACATGTTTGTCCTCGTAATCTCGTAGTTATGTATATTTTAAAAACTAGAACCAGCCCTATGCTCATTAGCATGTCTGAAATGATGTCAGATGACCCTTCTCCATCCAATATTCAAGAGGGGGGAAAGGGGGTGCGTCTCAATCAGTTCCCTAGTTCACTGTCTCAATCACAAAATTCTTCCAATACACTGGAATGTTAGCTCTCCAATAAAATACAATGCAGTGCAAAAACCTTGGAGAATCTATGCTCACTATGGTCCTTTATCAGAAATATTCAATATTCATAAATTAAAGCATGAAATGGCATTTATACTCATCATAACTCAACTCAACACACATATAACAGGGGATAGAAGTTTTGAAAATACAAACCGTGATTTCATTGTATTCAAACATAAACACATTGTAAGACAGCAGTGAACATATATCTAACAAATGGGATATGCAACATTTTTTTTTAATTAATGCACTTTGTTGTTGATAAATAATATGGGCATTATTGCCTGCTTGATGTTAATAGTTAATGCAGAATATTTGAAATATGTTCTCATAATTTCTAATGCCAGTATCCAGCATTATTTTGACCATTGTTTCCTTTTCTCCACACAGATGCTTGGGCTGCTGTGTGCGTGTGTAGTCCTCTGCCGCAGAGGTCATGACCCCGCCTATGAACTGCTTGTCAACACGGGTATAGATGCCTGAGTGGTACCGCATGGCATCATGGGAACGGCTGGTCCTCCTAGCCAGTGTACTGTACATATTTCAACTGAATCAGGCTACCACTTTTCTACACTAGTATTAAAACCAGTTTCAATACATTTGTTTGACATAAAATCAAAAATTTGACAGCTGGAATAGCCTCACACCGCTTTAGTTGTGAAGAATATGTTCCTAAAAGAAGTATTGAATTGTTTCTTTATTCTCAGCACTACTGATGTTAGAGTCTGATGAGCAGAAAATCATCATTCATTTGTTTATTATATTGTAAACTTTTTACACCAATTGATTCCATGTGTCATGGTAATGTGATATAATGTGTTATTAAGTGGTTGTTAGGCCAAAGACTGAAGTCACTGGTTGACATAGTTTTCCCTTGTTTACAGTACTTGTTGTAGAAGTAATCCCTTTGAGTTATAATGAAGAAGAAAGATTGTTCTGTTGATTTAAATTATTTTCTGACAACTTTCCTTTATTCTGATTTAGAGCTTATCTTTAGAGAAATATTGTAATGCAAAGGGTTTAAAGTAAATCATTTCTTTTAAATCTAGCAGCAGCATTAAACTTGCAATTAAAAACAAGGATACGGAACATAAAGCCAGTCAGGTATTTGGCAGTAAAACAATCAAAAGCGCAAGTCTAACAAAATATCAAATTTAAACTGAGCATTTGAAAATTCACTAGAATATCTATAATTTCAGTTTATGATAAAAAGGCTTTTTTTCTGGAGACTTTTATTTCTTAAAATGGTTGTGCAATGCCTGGGACCAGCAAAAATATCTAATTAAAAAAATTTACTTAAAATTCATGCATTTACTTTTCAAATGAACAGTTTTTTGAATGCCACTTTAATGGAAGTGTTACTCTGAAAAGGTCACTGACATAAAAGCTCAATAATACTCAACACTGTAGCATGAAAACACTCATGTTTTACACATATTTATACATTATTTAATAGATTCATGCTTTTCATTTCTCCCAGCAGAAGTATAACACTGACTACAGAGTACCTATTGTAATGTATGTTGATCTGGGTCAATAAATCGAAGAAATTTTAATTATCCATTAAGTGATTGTTTTTTTATGTATCATATTGCACATTAAGACTGTATTAGCTCTGTCCATTCAGACATTTAACTCAGAAAATCTAAAAATAAATAAAAAATATTCATACTTTTCATTTTCATTAGTCATAGTTCCTCCAAAAATCACTTGACAAAACAAACACAAGCTCTCTGAAAACACTTTTGAGCATGACGTAAGAAAATAGTTTTTGAACATTCGTTTAAAATGGCTTTGATCAGTGTATTTACTTAAACTCTGCAGGAGGACACTAACAGCAGTGAACAAAATGTCATGGGGTTTTGGAGGGTTTGGCTGTCAATAAATTAACTTTAGCTTCCTGTGCATAATGTGTGGTGTGAAAATGAAGGGCAAAACAAGAACTGTTATATTTTAACCATTAAAATGATGTGTACTTTTTATTGCAATTTATTTTCAGTGTTTCCATTTACTGTTGAGTACATTTGCCAAAACAGTTTATTGATCTTCAAAAGATCTTTGTTTCCGATGCTGAACTATTATATTGTTCTATTGTACTCACAGACAACACATTATTGTTTTCAAATGCTTCACAGTGTGACAGAGTGATGAACATAATATCAAAATAGCTTCTAAAAGTGCTGTAAATCTAGGACATCAATACAAGCTCACTAAATGTATAGTCTGTGTTTCACAGTGCAAAGTGGTGCATCGTCAGGCATTTATCAAGCAGCACCCTAATTTATATAGCATATAGAGATATACAGAAAGCTACATCTTTTACATAAACTGTAGACTCTATGCTAATTCACCTTTTGCTAAAGTGAAATAAAGGGCTATTTTAACATATTTTAGAATATAAAGTTAACAAGTGAGCTATATATGTATAGTAACGTGTGTATATATATACATAATTAGAGTTTAAATACACATTTTCATTTTATTAAGAACATTTGTTTTGTAATAAACAATCAGACACAACTCACTGAAACACACACACACACACACACACACATATATATGCTTTGGTTCTTAATCTGATCTTTTATAACATACAAAATTGAGTTTCTCTGAACAGTCTCTGTTCTCCCAATATTTAGCTGCCAGGTTTTGAGATCCACAGTAAAGTGGACTGGCAGGGCAAACTGGCAACTGGACCAAATTTCCCAGAGACTCCCCATTGACCCAGAACCAGGAGCCTGCCAGGAAGCGCAAACCTGTCCACACGCTGGGGGTTTGCAAGTCTGCAGTCTTGCTATTGGCTTGGAAGAGATGCAAACTGGTTGGTAGAGAGGCCAAGCCAGAGTGTTGAGTCCTGCAGTGTTCTAAAGCCTCCTCCCAGCTCTTGTTCTCCATCACCAGGATCAGTTCAGGCACCCACTTGTAGCAGAAAAAGGGGTACTGTTTTCCGCAATCGTAGTCATACAATTCACCATCTGAAGTCTTACCACAAAATGCAGTATTGGGGCTGTCCGGCTGACCAGTCCTCCATGTCATAGAAATGTTTACGCTTCCATCACTCCAAACCCATCCTCCATTAACAGAGGGCTTGCTCAGTCCAATCCAGCTGTGTGTGCTAGCAGCTATCTGATTCTTTGAATCGTTTTTGAACCTTAGAAGTTCCTCTTGGCTGTCTATGGCGGACAGGTCAGCATAATTCTCTCTGCAAAACATCTGAGCATCTCTCCAAGTCTTGGCATTATTAATAAAAATGTGTTTCCTGTTCAAAGTTAAAGTCAGCTCACAATGAGCTGACAGGAAAAGAGCAATCCATAAAATCTTCATCTCTTCTGTGGGAAGTAAGTCAGTAAATACAGTCATAAGGCAGACTCCCTAAATATATAGCAACCCAAATTTGCCATTTGTTAGTCAGCAGCATATGCAAATATTCATTTGCAGATGTATATATAAACAATAACAACAACAACAACACACCAAATACAAACCTAATGCAAAACACATGGAAAAGTACAGGGACAAATGGAAAATATCTGACTTCAATGTTTTACTCTTTCTCTTCAGAAATTGCTATTAAGACTATAAGAAATAATTAGTATATATTATTCATTGATTTTTCAATTAATATAGTTAATATAAAGACATTCTCTGAAAATTTAAGTTAACTTAAGTACTGAAAATGACTTCTTTATTTTACTAGCTTACAATTAAACTATTATATCTAAAAATAAAAAAAATGAGCAGATAATGTTGCATAATGCTTTGGCTTTAGGGTTGGGTATCTGGATGGAAAACAAATCTCCTAAAACTGGATTAATATTTAAAAGGCACCTAGAATATACAAATCTTTTTTAAATTTGAAAACAAAATAAATAAAACTATCAAAAGTCAGGGCTAACAATTCCATTACATTCATTGCATCATGAATATGTGGTTTAAAAAAGAATCAACAGCTTGTGAAAGGCAATCTGCAAAGAAACAACAATGATTTACATGCCCTTTATTTTGATATGCTAAGTTTAAGGAACAATGTACTTTGTCTTCTTATGTTCAAGCACTTGGTCAGAGCTTTGGTCAGATGGAAAGTATAGAATTTGACGGGTTAAACAATTAGGATAATTACATGTCAGACATTTTACTGTTAAATGTACTGTATGCACGTTTGCATGGCTATTGCACTCGTTTTTCATCATACAATTTTTACATGAATATCTACTCAGCACTAAACTTGCACAAATAAAAATAAATAATACATAATTAAATACAAGATCAAATTGAATGTTTTTATTTATTTTCACATCATTTTGACATAGTATTCATCCATCCATCCATCTATTCTGCAAACCACTTATTCTAATCAAGGCCACAAGCAGAGAATCATGTTGGATGGATGCTCAGTTCATTTTTGCATTAATTTATTACATTTATGGAGTAACATAACATGAGAGAGAGATCAGATGTTTGCATATCTCTGTGCATTTACTTGGTTTAGGGATTTTTTAATTCAATTAATTGTATTGTTAAATCAACTAAATATCAATCAATTTTATTTTATAACAACTTAACCTTGTGTTTGATTATATATTTATTCCACCCCAGTGACAGCTTTGTATTTTTTTTCTTAGAGAGAACAGATGTTTGCATATTTATGTGCATTTATTTGGTGTGCTTTTTAATCAAAACATAATCAGAATTTATACTCAGGGTTACTCATGATTTTATTAAAGTTATGCCTCTGTTTAGTTAAATGTAGCTTTTAATGCATTTACATTTCTGAATGCATTGCTGAGGCATATGGGTTTGACATGTCCTTTTTTGCATGCAGATTACAACATCTACCAGACAAATAAACTATGATAAATTATAGCAATATTACAAAATTAATAATAAATATGTACATAACAGTATACATTTAATAAGAATGTATAAAAAAAAAAGAAGAAAACTTTATCATTCATAGTTCTAATACAAATATAATATCATATTTTTTCATAAATCCTAACTATACACTATGGTAAAAAATGGACTAAACTTTATTAGACAAACAACTGCAGAATATTTTATATTCACTTATAGATTGTTTAAGAATAATTCTAAAGATGCTTGTCGAGAAAGCTAATATCTTTCAATATGATGTACTGCTAGTACACTGATACATCCATCACTCTACATCCATTTGCATGCAGAACTAATTCACAGACTTAGTGTTGATGACTACTGAATTCTATTTGATGGGATTATGTTCAGGATGAGCAGCAGTAAGACGTGTACTGTAGCTCTGTGGTGAGATTTTGGTCAAGTACGTTCCAGGGACCAGCCCGGATATTCCATCCCTCCATGCTTTCCACCAACCATCCTCGCCTTGCTCGGTGACTGTGACAACTTGTCCTTTACTGACAGACAGTTCATCATCTTCCTAGAAAGGACAGAGAGTTGAGTATACAATACATTTCTTACAATCAGACTGTAAATACTATATATGAATATATAAACTTATAAAGATGTAAAGGGCTCATATGACCCCTTTAAACTTTTTAAAGGGGTCATATGAGCCCAGTGTTACAAGCTCTTGTTCCATGAAGATCTGTAAAGTTGCAAAGACTAAAGTCTCAAATCTAAAGAGATATTCTTTATCAAAGTTAAGACTCTGCCACACCCTCCTAAAACGGCACATTCAAACACGCCTCACATGTCTACGTCACTATGTGGAAATATTTGCGTAATGCTGCCCAGATGTTCACTCAAAGAAAGAAGGAGTGGTTTCAGTAACCGCAGTTAGTGTTGAATCAGCCATGTCAGGTAGATGCTGTGCACAGGCATAACTATCGGTAAGCAGGGTAAGCAGTTGCTTACGGGCCCGGACCAATCAGGGGCCCGCCCGCGTTACTGGAAGATTTTGATTGACAGCCGGGTCCCCCTATCACATTTTACTACTTTTAGTTTGATCGCATTTACATTTTTTTGTGAATTGATTTGAATAAATAATGACAACAGCATATTTGACTGAAAATTAAATAAATGTTTGAAACGAACAATGATGAATTTGGTGTAATTTGGTTCTAATTGGAACTGGGGAATCCCTGGGTGAACATGGCATTGCGTGCAAAACAGTAAAAAACTTTGAACTTGAGACAGTTCTGGAGTCGTCAAATTATAAACACAAAAGTGGTTTGCACTGCTTTCATGATTTTTCTGACCATCCCAGTGACAGTGACCTCTGCAGAGCGTTCTTTTTCAAAACTAAAACTGATAAAAAGCTATCTCAGGAGCTCAATGGGACAGAGTCATCTCTCTGGACTTGCCATACTGTCAATTGAGAATGCTCGTGTGCGCAATCTGGACCTTAAGGATATCATCGACAACTTCGCACAGAGGAAAGCCCGGAAAATGCAGCTATAATGTAAGTGAGCATCTTTTTTATGTATTTGGACCTATGCCTATGTGTATATAGCAGTGACAGTAACAGTAACAATGTGTTTTTATGGTGAGCCGACAGCAGTGTTTTTTTTTGTTTTTGTTTTTTTGGTGCGCGTAGCGTCATCATGTGTTGTAGTAGGAGGGCCCGCCTTTATAATCCTGCTTAAGGGTCCGGTGTTGGCTCGTTATGCTACTGATGCTGTGTGTTTCTAGACGAAAGCAAAAATCACTTTATTTGGCTTTCTGAAAGTAAATGAATTTAGGAATCTTTAAGATAACTTACAACAGTACAGCAACACATTTTATGGACAATTGTTTCGTAAACTTAGGAGAGGAGATGATTCAGACTTTGCTACGACAATCTCGTGCTTCTGAATCAGCGACTGGAAGTATGTTTTGTTATTAGTTTAAGTATTTGCTGTTTGCAAATGCGGTGTTTTGCGTGTCGCGCTTTGTGTGTATGTCTGTGAGAGAGAGAGAGAGAGAGAGAGAGAGAGAGAGACGGTCACTCAGTGGAGTCAACTGTCTTCACCATCTGTGGCTTGTGCACTGCAAACACATTCTGTATAAGCTTCACCAACTGTGTCTTTCACACCACTCTGTTCCTCTTTCGGGCTTGAACTGATGGTAAAACTAAGGACATTATTAACTGTCTTTATATTTATTTTGAAAGATGAAGTTTGTGATTATGGGATGGGGTGTTACATTTCCGACGAATGCTTGCGATATTAAGCCAATCACAATGCTCTTGGTCAGCTGGCCAATCAGAGCAGACTGCGCTTGTCGGAAGGAGAAAACGATGCGCTTGAGAGAGGCGGGGCATAGAGGACCTACAATAATGTACAGCATTTGAAAAATTATGTTTTTTGAACATTAAAGCATATCAACATATTCTGTTACACCATATACACAAAATAATGATCTTTAACAAGACTATCAGGCAAATTTTTATGTTAAAAATTACATTTATGATGTTTATATACATTTCTTTGAATTACAATTCATTTAATTTCTACTTTCAATAGTAGTTCCTGACCACTACCTCAATTCCAATTCTGAAACTAAACAGAAACTTTAAAAAGCATGCATGCTAAATTCAATTCTGAATTGTGCACAACCGTGGAGTCTGTTATAATAATCAGTTTTACTAACAGCAATTAAATGACAAATGCAAGTTTGTCTTTACTTCTGGGATAAAAAATAATATCTATAAATAGTTACTGTATTCATTTACCTGAGCTTTAAAATCATATAACACCATGTACTTCTCAGTTACTCCTGCTGTTTGTTGAGCTGATGTGTATGTTCCGGCCGAATTACTGCCTGCGTCTGGATACCCTGTGATGTACAGCAAGGACAGCAATCTTCAGTTCAATACTGTTTATTAAAGTGCTTGTGAGTATATTAGTTTAATGCTCTTTGCATACTGACTTAACTCTAAGTTTAAGACTTCAAAGAAGTGATACTGACCACTGCAAGAAGTCCCTGGAAGAACGGCAGATAATCTGCAGATATAATAGATAGAGTTTCACAATCAAGTTACAAAAAAACATAAATATAAGTTATTATAATTAAGTTTGTAGTTCATGACATTCACCTTTTCGTTTCAACCCCCCTGACTCCTCCATTAGCGTCCAAGTCAGAGTAACTCTGAAACTCAATGGGAGCTTAAGAGACATTGAGGAGTGACTGTCAGTTGATGTAGAATTTCATCATCTTATATCGGCTCTGTAACTGTTGGTGATGGTGAATTTACCTGGAGGACAACTGGCTGTCTTTTTCATTTTAATGAAGCAGTTGTTGTCAGCGATGATGTCACACTGCTCTAAAAGCTTTCTTACTTCTTCATAGCACTACAACACAAAAGAAAACAGTTGTTATGATTGTGAGTTATAAACAGCATTTGGATAGACTTTGTGTATAAAGATGGAGAAACGTTGACATGTACGTCATCATCCTGGACACACTGCATGGATATCAGATTGCAATGATCCCATAATGCACAGCGTAAGATATTAATGCGCTCAGACTCCTGCTGCTGAAACACCTACAAAGCGACAGACAAGTACAAAGTAAAAAAAAAATGTATTTTTCAAGTTACTTCCTTTTAAAATGCAGCCAGTAAATTAAGAACCATTTCCTTTTTTTGGTACTATTTTTGGTAATGACATTTTCTTGACTCATCTACATCTTTGTACCACATCAGTAAATATTCTCCAGCTCTAAGACAGAAAGCTATAACTGTTTATCCCATGCCTGTGAGATTGTCTTCTCTCATTTAGTCATCATTACCCTAAGAAAACATGAAGCTCTGCTTAATTCTTTATACACGCCTCCTTCCGTATACATTACTTTTTCCCGCAGTCTATACATGTTTTTGTACATGTTCTTTACCTCACATGCACTCCTGTATGTCCTGTCCCAGTCCTGGCAAGTCTTCTCTAATTGATCAACATTCAATTTGTACTGCTTTTCTAAACCAGAAAATAAAATAAAACAGAGAGTCAGCTGTCTATTCATGAGCTATGTAAGAAAATAACTTGGCGGAAAAATGTAAATAACATGTAAAAAATAAATAAATAAATAAGAAATAAGACAAATAAGAAAGGTTGGAAAATGTCAAGACGTATGTGACCCTGGACCACAAAACCAGTCTTTAGTGTGATTTGAATAAATTTTTTTTTGGTTTGTTAGGATCAGACTCTAAAATTTGAGGGAGAAAAAAAAATACAAATACTGAGAAAATCACCTTTAAAGTTGTCCAAATTAAGTTCTTAGCAATGCATATTACTAATTAAAAATTAAGTTTTGGTATATTTACAGTAGGAAATTTACAAAATACCTTCATGGAACATGATCATTACTTAATAACTTAATGATTTTTGGCATAAAAGTAAAAACAATACTTTTGACACATGCAATATTTTTGGCTATTGCAACAAATATACCCCAGTAACTAAAGACTGGTTTTGTGGTCCAGGGTAACATATTTTAAGCTCTCATATCTACACAACCATCCGGAAGTTTGGGGTAAGTACTTTTTTTTTTTAAAGAAGAAGAAATTAATACTTTTTAATATGGCAAGGATGCATTAAATTGGCCAAAAGTGACAGTAAAAACATCTTTTTTTTTACTTTATATTCATTAAGGAATTATGAAAAATGTAGCATGTTTTCCACAAATATATGAAGCAGCAAAATAGTATTCACTGATAATAAAATAAATGTTTCTTGAGCACCAAATTTTTTCATCTGATACTGAAGACTGACAGCTGAAGCTTTACTTTTCTAATCACAAAAAATAATTAAAATATACTATAATTTTATATCAAATGTTCACAATATAATTTTTACTGTATTTTTCCAGATTCATACACATACACACAATTGCTGATTAAATGCTTGACTTATTTTGACTTCTTCCAAGAAAGACATTACAATGCATCTGTCCTTTTACTGCCAACAGGATCCTAACAACAGTTAAGTCTGGAGGCACAAACCTGCCAGGCTAGCTGCTTGCCTGCATAATCGGGCCCTGTTCATCACCTGCAACACAGCACAATGATAAATAGCCATATTCAATGTCTGAACCTGACTTACTTGAAGAGCAATGTAACATATATTGTACAAATAATAATAATCATAACATAACTGGTATACATATTGACAAAATTGTCACAAAGTCTCTATTCTAAATGAATGTAAGTGTTACACTGACTGATGGTAGTACAGTTTCTTACAACACTGAGGTGGAATGATGGCCAGTCAGACTGAAACAAGTTTGTCTTTCTTTAATCCTCATTTAGCCCTTACTGTGACTACAAACCTGCCATACGTAATTTTTTCACAACTGTCCAAAGTTCCAGAATTAAAGTGAACACTTTCCTTTAGGAAAATATAGAAACATTTCACTTACTTAAGTATTTAGTGTATAAAAAGTTACATTACATGTTTACTGTTTTTTAGGCTCTCACACCTTTTCTGACTGCCGGTGGGTGGAGGTGTTCACATTTGTCTTCTTCCCCACTGATTGCTCAGCTTCTTCAGCCTCCTTACACCTCTGTTCATATAACCTTTTTGACTGCAGGACAGATAGTGAAGAAAATTGATTCAAAGGCAGTAAAAGTGCAAGACAAAAGTGAAAGGAGAGGAGAGTATAGAACTCGTTATACAGATGTGTCTAAAAACGTATCACACGATCTGTGGTGTTTCTGTGGTTGTACAACACAGGAAGTTCAAGTCTTATTATATCCAGAGATAGCAAACATACCTACAAACCAACCAACCTATTCTTATTTTCTCTCATTGACTGTCACCATCTGCTTCTATTCTCTTTTACTTTCCTGTCTCTCTCTACACATCTCTTGCTGGTAAAAAGAAATGTTTCTAATGCTTCAAACCCAAAGTCTGCATTTGTCTTATTGTGTACTGTCTAATCATGTCCAAATTCATTCTACAAGTAGCCTACAGTCACCACATGGCTCTGTTTCTTCTTTCAGTTTCTACTTCTTTCTCTTCCTCATTTGGCTGATACTGAATTTGGGTGGACCCTGAGAATGATGTGTCATTTACGCCATGAACATCTAATGAAAGGGGGGACATGAGGACTTAGCATTGGTAAATAGATACTAGTTTTAATCAGATTTATTGTACTTACATCGATGGTCTTCTTGTGCAACAGCGTTTTAGGCTTCTGGAGTTTTTCAATAATCTCTTCAAGCTAATTAGGAATAACAGACATTAGCTTTGATCTTCGATCACGTGCATTATTAAATTAATTAATGATTAATCATTGCCATTTATTCTTTACAAAATACAACTAATGATGTTTGAATTAATGCAGGCAATCATTTACGGTACAATGCTTTTGTGCTTACAAACCAAAATGCCAGTTTTCTTCCTCTTTCACACTGACCATGGAAACATCAGCAAAGTGCTAGGCTGTGTGCATAACATCCTGGATCATTTGATTTATTTCCTACCTTTTTTCTCTGTTCCCTCTGGTGCTCTCGAAATGCCTCTATTTTCTGAACTTCCTCCTTTATGCTTTCAGAGAGATGGATGTGCAGGTTTCCAGTCTTCTCAATTTCTGGAAAACAATGCAAATCTGGTTGAGAACGCAGCATTCAAAGCATTTTTCTAGGATGGAGGCGAAAGGGAATCGCATCACTTCACATACCTGCTTTTAACTTGTCAAACGATGCCTTTAATGTTCTGGGTATGGAAGAGAAATAATGTAATGAGTACATGAACACTTCTTTCACACCTATACACTTTGGACACATATACTGCATACTGAAGCTAAGAAAGTTTTAAATAAATATGAGGCAGTTACTAGGAATAGTTGAAGAAGTGTCATTCCCTAAAATCAACATGTCATTTGAATCCAGAGAAGGGCGTGTGTTTTAAAATGGAATTTGTTTGAGTGATATTTATAAACCAATTTACCCAATCTCGGTTTGACCTTCTGCCTTCCGAGCAATTGCCACCAGATCTCGGCCGTACTTCTCCTCTGCTAGTGCTCTGCGAAGGAGAACAGAAGTCACACACTGACATTCACAGAGACACGCCGTTATAAATAACTTCTCCACACCTCATTTTCAACAGTTCTTCTACATCTTTGCACATGTGCCTGCCATCCTGTAACCTCTGCAATATTGCCTCATATCCTGACTGGTCAGTGAAGTCAGTACCCTGAAAAGACACCAAACATGCAACATATGAGATATATTAGACACATATATAGTAGTCATTCGGATAATTCGGGGTATGTATATATTTTCTGAGCACTAAGGACACTATTCTTTGGAGAACCATTAAAAATAAGTATTTGTGTTAAATATGAAAATGGTCTTGAATAGGATTTTAAAGATTGTAGTTTTAAATTTAACTGCTCTCATGTTATTACAAGGATGTTATTACAAGGAAATCTATCATTTAAAACTAAGCTACACTTTATTTTGAATTTTGGACATTCTACTAATATAAGCAACTTTGTACTAACTAACTCTCATTAGAGTACTATTACGTCAGGGATAGGGTAGTAGATAGAATAAGTCAAATGTAAAATGACTATAAGTAAATGCATGTTGGGGGACCAGCAAAACAAAGTGACAAGACAGTACAAGAGTAGACACTTAAGTTTTCTGAATTCGGCTTAGAAAACACATAATACAATGCAAAATTGAAATATAGGAAATTGTATTTCCCGTATGAGAAATCTTAAGACTTATAAACAATAACTTACCCAAAAGGCATCGCAGAACAGTAAAGCCATCTTCTATATTACGTAAAGTTATTACTCAGAAGTAATGAGTGCTGGTGACCCTGAGACAGACTACATTAAAGTTGCTATAAAGGGTAAAGAAAGACAAGCTACACTGTGAAGTGAAGTGTTTGAAATAAGGAAGAAACTGCGTAGTGGTCAACTTTGATCTCTTGACGTCTTCATATGCTCTTTAAAAGAGGAAGAGTAATGCTGCATATGCAAGTGTTAGCCCGCGGTTTCTGCAGAGGTGACGATGAAATTTTCCAGAGAACGCTAAACGAACCAAGATTAAGGGAGAGCAAACTGTTTACAATTTTATTGTTACACTGAACCATTGAGGAAAAGTGATTTCGGTGGGTATTTCACTTGTTTTTTTAGGGCAATAAGGAACATATCAATAAATATCCAGCTAAAAAAAAAATAGAATCACAGAATTTGTAATGGTTTTACTGGTTATAATTGGGATTCTATTGGTTCCGAGAGGGCGTTTTTTTGTCCAGTTCAAAACAACGATTACTTTCACCAGCAGAGGGCGCTGCGAGCTTTACTGATTACTAGTCGCGCTCCGCCACTGTAGACATTTAAGTCACAATTTTGTTAAAATCCTATTTTGATCTGTTTACTATTTGCAGTTGTTACTTTTCATACATTCTAAAAACACAGGGTTAAAAGCAAACCCAATTTGGGTTATTTTTAACCCAAGGCCTGGGTAAATATAGGATAGAACACATTTTGGGTTAATTTTACTCAGCAAACTGGGTTGTTTATTTAGCCCAGCTATATGGGTGGGTTCATTTTCAAACATTCAACATTAAAAGTTGTATCAACGTTGTTTCAGCGTTGAAACAACAACTGACATTATTTAAACAGTCCGTATTTAAACGTTGAAGGTCAGTAATAAGGAAATGGTCCTCACTGCAGACAGAGCACGAGATCAAGGGGGCGTGCCGTGGTTGGATCCAGATTGAACTCCTCCCACCTTATATATACCTAAACCTACCCGTCTCCACCCCCTAATTCCTAAAACCACCCATCTGCACCCCTAAACCTAACAGAGTTCCACCCCTAAGCCTACATCTCCACCCCCAAGATGTGGCTCCGACCACGCCCCCTCATCTTGTGTTCTACAGTGAGGGGCCACTGGTCCTTATTTTTACTTAGCCTAAATGAACTAATTTACAGATTAATTTGAATCCTATAAACTTTTTGTAAAAATACTCCACACAACCACTAGTTTACATGATTTCACAATAAAAAAAATTTAAATCAAAATACACAAATGTATAATCAAGTGAGATTTCAATGTTATTTTGACCAATGAACTTTCCTTTATCACTTTTTTTCTGAAGGATGATTGCTATCGCAAAATTCAGCCAAAAGAGGGAGACATAACCCTCCTAATCTGAAAGAGTGTGCCAAGTGTAGAGTAATTCCGCTGCCTAAGATAAAGGGGCTTTATCACATTTGATCTGGGTCAACAAAGCAAAACCGAGCAAGTGTCTGCTTGAGCAAATATCTCACTTTGGAATCAATATACCGTGTGAAAAGCTAAACAGCCTCTTTGCAAAGAGGAGGTCCTAAAAGCATGTCCTGTGTGTGGGTGAACGTCCAACGTGTGAAATACGTGTGTAATGATGATAATAATGCAAGTTATGCTTTTGATGATTTTTATGAATAGATTCTGTGAACAAATCAACAAATTTAATAATAGATATCTAAAAATAAACAAATAAATTATTACATTTACTAAAATTCTAAAATGTAAAAAATATTTAGGCCTATGTGATTGCCAGGTTTAGTGGATGGAAACTATTGCCTTAGCATTGTGAATCTGTGAATAAATGAACAAATCTATAATACATATGTAGCCTAATAGTAAGCAATTATTTTATTGATTATACTAATTAATGTCTTAAATTAAATTCTGAAGTGCGAAAATGTTGAGGTGATGGCCAGTTTTAGGCAATAGAAAATATAATGAAACAAATTAGAAGTCCATGGAAAGTCCCCATCATGACAGAAAAACAAACAGCTTGGTTGAAGTGCTGACCATTTGACAGATTTGTAGTTTTATTCTCTGCAGCACTGCTAAACTAAACCGGCTGGATGATTTTAGATTTTGCTATGGGGGAGGGTAGATAAGAGTAATACTATCACACATTTATTTAACTAAACTGTCAATGCAACCAGTTCAACATTTCATAATTAACATCCCAAAAAAAATAATAATAATGTTTTGTCAGGTAACCCAAAAATGTGCTTCATGTGATAACATAGAAATGTATTGTTTTATTTTTATCAGTTAAACAAATATATATATAATATAATAAAATAAAAATCTGATTTGAAATAACACGATTTTTAAGATTGGATCAGGTAAAAAAAAAAAAAATATATATATATATATATATATATATATATATATATATATATATATATATATATATATATTTAAGACTGAGCAAGCCAGCTTATTGGTAGCTCGTTATGGCCATGTGCTTGGCAATATCCTCTGTGTTTCTCCTTGTGTGTCAAAGAGATTGTGTGTGCAGGCAGTATGCACTAGTGAATATTTATATAGATATGTATTTATGCATTTATAGAAATTTAAGAAGTATGCATAACTGCTGTTGAGCTATGTGGTGGTGTACATAATTATCGATTGATGTGATGAACAGTGTGGTGGTGGTTTGTGTGTGTGCATGTATTGATTGTTCTGTTATGCTGTATGATGCTGAGTGTGGCATTGTTGACTGCTTGCGGTCGCCACAGCAGACAAGAGGATTGTGGTTAGGCTGCAGACAGACTGACGTAGTGTGTGTGTGTGTGTGTGTGTGTGTGTCTGTTGAATGTACCCTCTCTAGTTATGCGCTCTTTCGATGAGGGGAAGACTAAGTACCTTTCTAGTACCATGGACTTCTTGTGTCTTGTTTCACATGAATGCAGTTATATTGAAAATGAGAGAATGTGATATTGAAAATGGTAATTAAATTAGAAAGACGTGTAGTTAGAGCTTGATGCAAAAATGCATTTGTTATCCTATTTCTCACTTGTCTATCTGTAAAACTGACTTTTTGTCCTGTTATGTTGGTGTAACCTAATATAGTCAGGTTGATTTGTTCATAGTTATTAGAATGTATATTTTTTTGCATAAAAAAATCAGTCTAATGTAAGATTTTTTGGTGGCAGTTATTTTACTTTTTACAGAGTAATAGTAAGATACACAATACAATATATATATATATATGGTATTTCCCGGACTATAAGTCGCACTTTTTTTCATAGTTTGGCTGGTCCTGCAAGAGAAATGAACCAAGAGAAAACATTACCATCTACTGCTGCGAGAGGGCGCTCTATCCTGCTCAGTGCTCCTGTAGTCTACGGGGGCAAGGAACTCGACCAGAAGTTGAAGTCGGGTGGGGGCTGCCATCTTTTAGCAGAACTTCACTTGCGTTAGCATTCCCATTGACTCCCATTCATTTTGGCGTCACTTTGACAGCGAATAACTTTACATCTGGGGCGTTTAAAGACTCTGTTTGTCCATTATTTATTTCTAAAGATACACGACAATGTATAAAGGGCTCCATTACCTTCTATGTTACATTATGGCCCCGTATAAACAGTTTTTGTAAAAAATAGGGTAACTATTGCGTCATAACCACTCGTCTCTCTGTCGCATTACCGTACAGACAGGAGGAGAAGCTCGCAGGCAATTAACTTAATATGGCCGTACTGGCGTTACATTTTAAAATACTATACAAAATAATTAATCAGAATACTTACTCCTGCTCACTCACGCCAAAGAACTCCCCGCTCAAGCTCGCCGTCTCTGCAAGATTAACGATGGCAGTTTGCACGCACAGCTACTAGAAGATTTACATCTGTCAGACAGGTTGCTGACGTCGTCAAGCTTCGTTTGAGTCTGCGCGTCAGAAACGGAAGTGCTAAAAAAACGCTAAAAATGGGCTTCACTTGTCTCAATTGAGTTCCAATGGGGTCGCTGTGTCTATTTCTTTTACAGTCTATGGTAGTCTACCACTGAGCAGCATAGAGCAGCCTCTCGTGGCTGTAGACGGTAATGTTTTCTCTTGGTTGCTTGATTCTAAATAAATGCGACTTATAGTCCAGTGTGACTTATATATGTTTTTTTCCCTCGTCATGACGTATTTTTGGACTAATGCGACTTATACTCAGGTGCGACTTATAGTCTGAAAAATACGGTATATATATTTCAAAGCATTAGTAACTCTCCTGGTTACAATTGTCTTTCCAGTGCTAGTAATAAGGATTTTTCAGTGTTGGTCATTGTAAAGATATACTGAGTCAAAGTCCTTTCAGGCAAGTCGTGCCACTCGGCCGCCATCTTGGCAATGCCTCCGGGCAGCTATTTCAGACTAACAAGACCAGGCTCCTATCTAAATGAATGGGCAGAGAGTCAGAACTGCACTTTCACTGGTCACCGGGACATAAAAACTGCATGTATAGAAACAGCAGTAAAATATGATAAAAATCGCTGAAAAATGTTGATGACTTTGCCTCAAAATAAGGTTTAAAATGACTTTTTCCCCACAGGTTTTACTTTTACTACGCATGCGCAAGGGTTCCTCAACTGTGCGCTACGTCAGTGGGAACCAGACGATAGGCTTAAATGTTTCCCCGCTTGACTGTTAAAAGCAGATGATTGGCTTTCCAGCACGAGGGGCGGGACTTGTGCACACAGCTGCCATCTTTGCCTTTACAGGTTTTCCTTATATAGTTGTATTTAGGGCTGAGGAAGTGGCATATCTCTGACTGAGTCCACCTTCTTCATTTTAATATGGACTTGATATTGAAATAGCCAGAAACAGGAACTCACAATCCTCCCCACTGCTATATGTCTACCCAGCCATTTTTTACATAATATGTTAGATGAGGCTTTATACTAGATAGTAGTGTCCTTACAGATGATAAAGTGTTTTAATGAGATAGTAGTATCTATATCAGGGTGTGTCTATGTCCTTCGCAGGTGTATTTTTATCAGAATCGATCTGGCTTTCCTCCCTCCCAAGACATCAGGGATGACCTTCAGAGTAGGAGGGGTTCACAAATACGTACAGGTTTGGTGCCAGCTCTGAGGTGGAATGAACTGTCACCTGCTACCCCCTGAAATACTAGTACACACACAAATAGCAGCATGCACACACCTTATTCCTTATCCTTTCACAATCATACACATTCTCTTGCAATGTTTATCAGCATCACCTTTGTAGATGCTTTTGGGTTTCCAGCTGGCCTGCAGGTGCACTGTGTGTGTGTGTGTGTGTATTGACGTGCCTGCTTCCCTTGGGCTGTGTTTGCTGGTGTAGTGTATCAGTGGGCCAGCAGCATGGCGCCATCCGTCCTGCTCCAACCACCAGCTCCCAGAATGCATTACACCCCAATCGAACACAGCCATTCGGCATAACTCCACTTTTACCCACTGGACAGCACTGCTGTTAGGGGCTTTTGTCGGGTCTCTCTCTCCCCCTCTTCTCCTGTGCATTTTCTGTTGAAAGGATCATGTTACACAAGCTGTAGAGACCACCTCAGTGAGAGTTTGCGAGGGACTAACACACACACACACACACACGCTCACTTGCCTTTGTGGTTTACGGGGACTCTCCATAGGCGTAATGGTTTTTATACTGCACAAACTGTATTTTCTATCACCCTACACCAACCCTACACTTAAACCTACCCCTTACAGAAAACTACTGGCAATTTAGTTCTAACCATTGTATGTTTTTTAAGCCTTTTGTTATACGGGGACATAATAATAATAATAATAATACCTTACATTTATATAGCGCTTTTCTAGACACT
The DNA here is from genome assembly GCF_003368295.1 of Carassius auratus. Lineage (NCBI taxonomy): Eukaryota > Metazoa > Chordata > Actinopteri > Cypriniformes > Cyprinidae > Carassius > Carassius auratus. The sequence continues at coordinate 34,330,802 of NC_039274.1, forward strand.
CAAAGCGCTTACATGGTCATGGTCTCCTCATCCACCACCAGTGTGCAGCATCCACCTGGATGATGTGACGGCAGCCATATTGCACCAGAAAGCCCACCACACTGGTGGAGAGGAGACAGAGTGATGAAGCCAATCAGCAGATATGGGGATTGTTAGGAGGCCATGATGGTCAGAGGCCAATGGGCGAATTGAGCCAGGATGCCGAGGTCACTCCTCTACTCTTTTCAAAAGACATCCTGGGATTTTTAATGACCACAGAGAGTCAGGACCTCGGTTTATTGTCCCATCCGAAGGACGGTGCTTGTTGACAGTATAGTGTCCCCATCACTACACTGGGGCGCTAGGACCCACACAGACCACAGGGTGAGCACCCCCTGCTGGCCTCACTAGCACCTATTCCAGCAGCAACTGTAGACCACAAAAGAAGTTGAGTTCATTAAATGAACAAAAACAGATGAAGCCTTCTTCAGAATATCTTCTTTGTTTTGAGTTCTGCAAAAAGAAAAAGTCATACAGGTTTGATATGGAAACTGGTTTGATACAGAATTTTCAATATTTGGTAAATTCTTTTGAAAGAAGTTTCTCATTAAGACCCCATTAATGAAAAATTATAGGCAACTTAATTTGTTTTAATATCTTTGATGCTTGTGATGCATTTAATGCTTGTGTTCCTTTAGATGCATGTGTCATCCTTTGGTTTATTAGGGTCATCACATGAATCAGAGATAACTAGCACATTTTTTTATTTAACACTAACAAGAATAGATAATTACATAAGATAAAACAATAGCTGCAGTTAGCTGTAATTTTATTAAAATGTAATCTTTGTCAATTAAGACTTCAAGTAGACTAAACTTAAAATGTAGCATGGATACTTAGTTAAACAACACTTTTTTTAACAGTGTATCAGCTCTCATTACATTATATAATCAGTTAGGATATTCTCTGGCTCCACCTATGAGGAAACAATTTTTACTTAAAGATGGTAACTAATAAGTCAGATACGTGCTGTTTCTCCTAAATATGGAAAAGACATGTGGGGCTTTCTAATTATCCAGATACAGTATTTCACATAAACTTCAGGCCATACATATTCATATATTCATGCAACTTTGTCTTAATGCATGTACTAAGCCCTGGATGTGGTGAGACTTGTTCACAAGAACTGGAGTGTGTCGTTAAATGATGGAGATAAGGAGTAGTGTGCATTGACCTTTGCTGCCAGTGTGCTTGTGCCCTACTGCAGACAAGGGGCTTGAGATATATTATGTCTCAGTCACACCAGGAAGTGGACCAGAATAGCTCTCAACGTGTGAATGAGACTGATGAGTGTGTTCCTGACTGTCAGTAATACATGTGTGTGTGTGTGTGTAAGTGTGTGTGTGTGTGTGTGTGTGTTTACCTACTTAACCATATTTTGGGGTCAAATTTGGACAAAATTGGCAGAAACCTCCATTTGGTGATGTCCTCATTTGTAAAACTGGTATGAAAATAAAGTAAACAAAGTTTTTCTTAAAATTGTAAAAATGCAGAATGTTTTCTGTGAGGGGAAGGGTTAGGGGTACGGGTGGGTTTTAGAAACTAGGTTTCTTCTTTTTTATCTCTATATAAAAACTATAAAAGTAATGTCCTCATTTAGATATATAAGTTAAATCCGAAAGTAAACTTAACTGTGAACCAATATGATAAATATTGATATTAAATAAAATATTCTATATATTCTATATTAAAAAAATAATAATATTAATTGTATAAACGCGTAGTCTTAGTGCTGAAACTCACGTAAATTGATATCCTTATGAAAACCGATCCCTCAGGAAGTCTAGATATTGATCAGGATTATCCTTGTGCTCGGTTGTACCACGATTGCCAGCTGGGATCTGTGTGTGAACTGTTTTGATTTGTGTATTTACTGTGTGTGTGGTTAACGTGTGTTTCATTTAGAAGGATCGCTTTCAGATTTTTTCCTGTGAAATAATAGTAAGATAACAATAGGCTGTGATATGATAGAAACATAACAGTGTGGTGATCGGTAATTTGTGCTAAAGATAAACAAATAGAATAAACTGCAAATCCTCCAAAACGGTCCTATTAAGCATACACTCTCACAAACAAACACTCACTGTTGGTTGTGTATGAATAATTCAGTTGATGATAGATGGATGAGTGTATCCTGAGGGCTGTGTGATCATTGATCGCTCTGTTAGAAGATTACCTCACCTCTCAACAAGTGTGTGTATTTGTCAGTGCATGCTTTTGTGTTTATTTGCTTGTCTTGAGTCTCTTTTTAGTTGTTTGTAAGCAAATAACTCATGTGCACATACTTTCTTGCATATTTAGGCCATACACGAGAGGACTATCTTTACTTAAAAAACACTGGCTTTATCATTATCATTATCAAACTATGACTTTACCCTTTTACGACCTTTATTTAGAATGCTTCACTGGATGAAGTCTCATCCACTGCATCCCAATGATTCCTATTTTTTTCTCTCTCTCTCTCTCTCTCTCTCTCTCTCTCTCTTTGTTTTGTAACATATTCCTCTTCATGATGTAAGTCTGTGTGACAGGTCACATAACCCTGGCAGGCTCAATGATTCTTCAGAGGCGGTAATATGCTGTTGACTGGGGCACTTAACGAAATGTCAGCTTGGTCTACTGTGTCTCTCTCCCCTCCCTGCCACAGGTATTCAGATTTCACCTTCTAAAACCACCTTGTCATCATTTACCCCTCACTTAAATAATCACTTCTAGTTTGTAGTCAAATAACTTCCATTTCCAGCTGATCCTGATGAAATACAGAGAGTTAAACAATGAAGTATTACAGTGTGTTTTACAACATTTTTGAAGTTTTAGAAAGCTACCCCTGGTGCCTTTCAAACAGCAGCTGAAGAGGTATGTCTTGAAGACAGGACAGGACTACACCCCCCCCCCCCCCCGACCCTGCCAAACACACACACACACACACACACATACACACACGCTTTCTTTTCAGCACTTGCTCTCTGAAGCACTGGGCTGAATAATCCAGCTTGCTAATGTGTTTCACTCAAGCAGTGAAGCAGATAATCTGGCGTCTCTCAGAGAGACACAGTTCTTTTACTCCTTTTTCCTCTTTTGCTCTGCTTCCCACTTGGTTTCTCTTTCCATTTACGCTTTCACATGTCTCTAGCCTTTTAACAAATACGGTTTTATTATTTATAGATTCATTTACACAAGTATAGAACTGTTTTTATTATGTCTTTGAAAATATTTAATGTCACATGACAAAAATATTTGATGAGAAAGAGAGGCAGACATTTCAGATAAAAGACTTTATTACCGTAGTATTACCTTTTTTATATATTTTGAGATAATAAATGCAATCTTGGTCATCTTAAGAGGCCTTCATAAACTCCACCTTAAATTCCTACTGACCCCACACATTTGGACAGTACCATCTAATTGATCTAATAAACTGAACGCCATTATCTTATTCCTCCTTTTATATTTGCATAGTTGTGAGGATCTAACATGACCAAAAGCTTAATGTTATTTGAGCAATAGTGCAGAAAAAATGGTTCATGCCTTTTTAATTTACTGATAATTGATCACTTTGAATATGTAATAAAATTGTGGGTATATTAGCATATTAGCTGTTTAGTACTTATATAGCACATATCAATGGCTTTATACTGCATGACTATATTTTAAATCCCTTAATTCTACCCCATACCTAAATTTAACAACTACCTTACTGTTAATCAAATCATTATTATGTTACTATATATACATATTATTAAGCAAATTAGGAAATTATTGAGGGAAAACTCTTATGTGTTCCGTATTGTAAAGTGTTACCAAATTGTGTATCACATTTTTTTTTCTCTTATAGAGTAAATCCTGCTGTCCAGAACTTAGACTCACATGCTTTCCTATTAAGCGTAGTTACACATGAGTCATGTCATGCTTGTGGTCTGTCTCGGTTGTTGTGACGCAGTCAGGGGTCAGCTGGCACCTGGTCACCTACTGTAACAAAAACAAATGTACCACTTGTTGAACAACAGTTTGTTTGTTAATGTAAGTAAGTCACTGTATATCTGGACTCTTGTCAGTGTGATTCAGACCCTAAGTCTGACCCCTGTCTGGCACTGTAGGCATACTTGACCGGGCGACTGCTGAAGAAAGCTCTATTAATGTTTGAGATTTATAGGACTATCGCAAGAACGACTATGACTCATGCCACACTTTAGGTTTGGGTTTTCCGAACTTTATACCATAACCAAATCTGTTTTTACAGTAAGACACTTAACTCACAGGGTCAGCGAGATTACAGGGTAGTTTATGGGAATATTCAGATAAGATATGGTCAAAGTGGAAATTACATGATGAACATCCTGGTATTTATTACATTGTCTTTATTTGCTTCCTGAGTGGTGTACCAGAGAATGAAATCAATACTTTCATTCAGCAGGGATGCATTAAATTGATCAAAACCATTTTCAGCATGATAATAATAAGTAATGTTCCTTGAGCTCCAAATATAGACCAAAAATAATTTATTAAATATATTAAAATAGAAAACAATTTTAAATTGTAATAATATTTTACCATTTTCTATCAAATAAATGCAACCTTGGTGAGCATAAGTGACTGAACAGTATAGTATATCGTTATGTATATATTTAATTATTATATGATATTTTTATGTTTAATTTTTTAATGTGTATTTGAGTTAATTATATTTTGCTTGTCATATTATTATTTTGTGGGGTCTTTTTTTTACATAAGTTAAGAAATTGGTTAAACAAACAAATTGGTTAAACAACTGATAACTGATCAATTTCAATTAAAGTAAAAAGAACAAGAATCTCCACTATACTGTGAACTCCTTCCCCAATGCAATGTAATTCAACTATAATCTGAGTTTCATATCTATACACACTACTCACTTCCCATCCATAAATAAAGGCTGATAAAGTGATGCTGTTTCTTGTGAATAAACATCTATGTGCCTTCACTCATGTGTATTCGTTGAGCAATATCTCTGTCAGAAGTGGAGGTAGTTTTGAAGATACTATGATGATACACATGGTGATAAAAAAAAATCTTCTTGCAGATAATGACGTATTAACCTTAAAACTTTTATTTTATTTGAGGACACGTCCATGTGGGGCATCTGTGATTAGTCTGAGATCTAGTCATCGGTTTTGACTGTTTGGCATTGTGATCAGAATCAGAGCTAGAAGGGTGTTTTGAAATGATGAACAATTGAGCTAACATAACATAGAATCATTAGGGCAGTTTCATTTTTGTTAAATGGCTATGCTCTGAGCTCACTTAGGGAATACCCAAGAAGCATTGGGGTCAAGAGTCAGTTCAAAAGCCCTGGCCCCACTCAACATGTCTCTGATCAAGTCAGTGGCCTGAATTCATGACCATAACCCTTAAATTCACTCTAATACACACAAAGCCCATCTGGAGTGCAATAGTCACATACTTGAGTGGTTTCATCTTTAATAATCCTAATGAATCCACAAACACGACTGAATTTGGACAACAAGAAAATAATATATGCTACATGTGAAAGAGAAGTCCCTGTTTTGCCCATTCTGCATATTCTAGATTTTTGGATGTTCAAAATACATTGAAATACCTTGTGGTCAAAAAAAAAAAAAAAAAAAGGAAAACCACTCTAGCAACAGTGAATTATTTGTGGCATTGAAGAAGGTTCTGTTTCTGCTGTCTATAATTTTACACAATAGGCTGTGTACTTTAAGATGAGAAAAATTTACTTCCTTCTCTCCTGTAACAAGTCATTGTATATTAGGCTGCATTTGAAGCTGTTGTCCTTATGAATCAAATAATTTTCATTTTAATTGTCTTGTATCATCTTATTATATTGCAAAAGAACATTTGAACTTACATAAATAAACAATGTGATGGATTGGATTGTGCCATTAGTGTCAGAATGTGAGTGAAGCGTCTTATGTGGATTTCAAATGTCATTGTTGGTGTGTGTGTGTGCACTTGCAAAAAACACAGATGAGTCTGATTCATAGACACTCTATTTGATTGAAGCAAAAAGCTTGCGTTTGATCCATGTGTCTAACAGCTTTCAAATGCTTTTCTGCTAATTGGCTGCCAACATCCTACCCCAACTATGGCTCTAACAAACATATTATGACATAGGAGGAGTGTTTGTGAAACTTATCATGGAAATAATGATTCTCAAATCTTTCAATCAATATTAACAATTAATCTTAAAATTCACGTTTTGAATGAATTTGGTGAACCATTTGGTGCGTTGAACCATTAGCATATGCGTTGGCTTTGAAGTGGCACTGCACAGACTGATCAGTGTATGACATCAACGTACTTCAAGAATGATTCGGAAGCACAAGGAGTTGTCTGCTCTCTAAGCTCTTGCGGTACTTTGATATCACACACCGATCGGTCTGATGGTGATGACCCGCTTCAAGTCAAACAAGTCTAATGATTCAGTGAACCATTCTTAAAGAACCATTTACTTCACTCCTGAATTAATCAGCTATTTGAACAAATCACATGAATGAATAAATGACTCGATTACTTAATCGTTAAGACATTTACTACCACCTACTGGCAGTTTTAGTTTATTATTTAGAGTATAAATCATTTAATATTTTTATAGTAATAATAATAAAATAAAAAATTATTAAAGTTATAGGTCACCCCCCCCCCCCCCCAAAAAAAAAAACCTTTTTCTTACTGAACCTATTTTTTGTAATGCCTGTTTGATGCTTTACACAACAATGACTTTAAATTATCTTTTGGGAGTAATTTCTTCAAATTTGATGTGTGATTATTATGATTATACCACATCATATAATTAATTAGATTAATTAGATTAGATTAATTAGATTAGATTAATAATTAATTAGATTAATTAGATTAGATATATATATTTACTGTATCATTATGCAGAAAGTCGAGTATTGCTTAGATCAGGGATAGGCAACTCCAACCCTAATTAAACACACCTGAACAAGGCAATCAGTGTTTTCGGGATTACTAGATCGATACAGGCAAGTGAGTTTTTATGAGGGCTGAAGCTAAACTCTGCAGGATAGTGGCCCTCCAGGACTGGAGTTGCCTATCCCTGGCTTAGATCATCATGCTTTGAACGGGAAAATTTGATCATTTCTTTGACTATCACCTCTTTGCACCTTATGTATGCCTAGATGGTTTTTAGGTACTTTGTTTCTGAAAGGAGGGCACATACAGATGAGAATTACTACATGAGATGCCTAACTAGGTTGTTAATTTTCTTACGCCCTCTAAGATCATGTTTTGTACACAAAGTGTTCATCTGATGAGGATGCTGAATGACTGATCTTGGATCAGTGGAGTCGCCTGGCGTCTGTCTGCCTCCTGTTAGCGGAGAGCAATTTATCAGTGTCAGCAGCTCCATACCTGAGCTGACAGAGAGAGAGAGATGAGTGCTCTTCTATAGGGCACACAGGGATGTGAGATTGAACTAATGGCACTAAACCTGTAAATACTGTGTGTTTCCTCACAGCGCTGCACATAGTTTTTCTCTTCTCTGTGAAAGGATTTTCCTGTGTGTAGTTCTTGAAATTGTGATTTAAAGAGTGTTTTGCAGTGTTATAATTTTAATTTAGCCCACTGTTGTCAGCTTGGGTGATTGAGAGGGTCTAACCTATTATACGTGGGCAGCAGTTCAGCATGTTGGCGCCAAAGCTCTATAAACATTCAACACGTGCACATGCACACACACACACACACACACACACACACACACAGATACTATCTGCTCCCACATCACTGTGACAGTGTGAGAAATGCTGATATGTGAGTGAGACTGGAGGAAGCCCAGCTGTTTGGCACGGCTGTGTGTTTCTGTCTGTGCGTGTGGTTGAACTGTTTGGGAGTATGACGGTGTGTTTCCTCTGATGTATATGTTTTTGTTTGATTTCTCTGGATCTGCGCCTCTGTTTGGATTATAACTATTCTCTTCCTGTCTCGCTCTCTTTGGCTTTCCCTCCTTCTTCTCCTTCATGAACCACAATCTTACAGAACTAAATGTATAAAACAAAATATCTTTTTTATCCATTAGAAAAAAAAAGAAAAATGGATGGATAAATAGACATAGCACAAACAGTTACAGTTTATGTTTCAGTGGGCATTTAATTAATTAATTAATTGTTAATTTAATTATTGAAGTAATATTTTATGTTAGTTATTTCAAATGCTATAAAAATCTTATCGGAAAAATGGTGGCTAAAACCAAGAAAAATCATAGATATTATAATTTATAATAATTTTGTATCTTATTCATTACTTAGTACCTTATTTTAATACGATTTGTATTGTTATATGTTATTTTATATTTCTGTTTCTGTTTCTTGCCATAACTTGTTTAATGTATAAAGCTTTGGCAATATCGTGCCAATAAATACTTTTACAATGGAAAATTTTGACGGACAGACAGATAGATAGATAGATAGATAGATAGATAGATAGATAGATAGATAGATAGATAGATAGATAGATAGATAGATAGATAGATAGATAGATAGATAGATAGATAGATAGATAGTGTCTAAACATAATACAGATAACTTCTAACAAGCCGCAAAACCGATTATAAGTTTTTCTCTCTGTTTCTATTAAGCATGTGCTGTGTAGGAAAGAGGAAAGTGGATTTAAACAAATAGCTTCTCTGTTATTATGATCTCCATTGTGCTGAATCCAGATAGATCAGTCTTTAAGTGATGTGTCTGTGGTGTTTTTGGCAGACACATCAAAGGCTGTTTCCAGGTTGTTTAGCGGACAGATGTGAATGGGCTGAATCCTGAGCAGGCAGGAAATCAGAGACAGGGTAAAATAAACAGACCAACACAGCTTGACCTTTCCTATAACCCACCTGACCTCTCCTGACCCTTCCTCCTCTCTTATCTCTTATCTCCCCCTTATTCTGACACTGAGGGTGGAGGACAAGTCGTCTATCTCCTTTCTTTTCTCTCTGTCCTTCTTCCTCACACACATAGGCAGACACACAGATCAATCACTGCTCTGGCTTTGGCAGATGCAGTCAGTGAGAAGGATGGAGTCTTGCTATCGGACAGCAAGGAGTATGTTGGCGTCCAGTAATAAAAGGCAGAAAGAGCAGAAACGGTCTATTGATCGGATCAGATGCGATCAACAGACAACATTCATGATATTAGTGGTGATAGATGCAACACAGAAATATGAGAAAAGATGAGAGAGACTGGAAAAACAAAGGGAGGAGGAAAGAGAACAAAGGATAAAGGCCAAAGCGTAAGGAATAAGAATGAGTGAAGATAAGAAAAGTGATTTAGGAACACGGGAATAAAAAAAGGGGGAGTAGGAGGAAGGATTGGAGCGAGTGCAGGCAGAAGGATGTGTATGTAATAGGAGAAGAGAAAAGGGGAATACTGAGGCACTGCAAGCTGTCATCCAGTTGGAGAGGGTCAAAGGTAAAAAGTATCATATAGGACACATGCATACGCACACCCACTACAGTTCAGAATCAAAACTTTGGGGTAAGTAAGATTCACCAAGGCAATTTGTTTTGATCAAAATAAAATACAGTATTATAATGTTGTGAAATATGATTACAATTTAAAATAACTGTTTAATATGTAATTTGTTTAATATGTGAAATAATTAATAAATTTTCAGCAGCCATGAAGACTGTAGTCTTCATTGTCACATGATCCTTAAGACATCATTCAAAGAATGCAATTCAAAGGATTCATTACATTTTATTTTATTTTGTTTTGTTTTAAATTTTGCTAAATTCTTATTCATCCTTGAAACTCAATTAATCATTACAGATCTGTTTAAATATAGTCATACACCCCCACATCATGATATTTTGATTGTATGAACTATATTAATCATAAAACAAAATTTGCCTCACAATTAAAAAAAAAAAAAAAACTTTAGTATGTTGTTAAAACTATTGTTTATACACCTCCCTCACATTCGAGCTAAAATCTTGCCCACGTGTGTAAGAGCATCTTGTTGTTGGGAAGTAGATTCACAGGATTTTTTTGATCAAAATACGTAAAGTGGAGTTACAATAATAACTGTTTAATATGTAATTTGTTTAATATGTGAAATAATTAATAAATTTTCAGCAGCCATGAAGACTGTAGTCTTCATTGTCACATGATCCTTAAGACATCATTCAAAGAATGCAATTCAAAGGATTCATTACATTTTATTTTATTTTGTTTTGTTTTAAATTTTGCTAAATTCTTATTCATCCTTGAAACTCAATTAATCATTACAGATCTGTTTAAATATAGTCATACACCCCCACATCATGATATTTTGATTGTATGAACTATATTAATCATAAAACAAAATTTGCCTCACAATTAAAAAAAAAAAAAACTTTAGTATGTTGTTAAAACTATTGTTTATACACCTCCCTCACATTCGAGCTAAAATCTTGCCCACGTGTGTAAGAGCATCTTGTTGTTAGTCGAGAAACTTCAGTACTGTTACAGGATGTCTTTGGGAACTGGAGTCAAGAAGTGACGTAAAGCTGGAGTCCACTAGGTGGCAGCGGCTCTGTGAGTCTTGTGTTTATTCTCTCAAGTGGCTGAAGACGCTGTTTCACAAGTTCAGAGTGTTTTTGCACTGTTTGTTACAGGAATTTTTCTTTCACAGAATCAACATTGAAGAAGGTAAGCTGCCAGAAACAGCCTGGAGAAAATTCAGTTTAGAAATGAAAGTAAATATTTACAGCCAATCACTGTAAAGGTTCACGCAGTAAATTTTTTCTCATCAAAACGTTTCATACATAAAGAAATGAATAGTGCTTTTGAATTCTTTAAAATCATGTTCAGTCACATTAGATGAAGACTGCAGACATATCAGTAGCCTAGTAGGAGCTGTTTTATTTTACACTCAAGCAAGACAACATGTTGAAATCACATGACCTGTCCAGTACTACTCACTTTATCTCCGGAAGTTCCTTGTGATTGTAACAATTAGCTCTCTTGCTTCCATAAACCAAAACCAGTTGATTTTTATTGTTGTATACTGTATTGATTCATTGTCTGCAATACGATGTCCCTTTATCGTTTCTACTTTGTGTCATATTACAGTAAGAGTAAGGAGAGAAAGGTACACACAAATACATACACATACACGCACACCATCACAGCTCATTCATGCATCTGTGGCTCCGTGGTCTCAGACTAAAACAATATATTCCATCTCTAAGACGTCTTGGCAGATACACACACATACAGGGAGTCATTCACCAAACAAAAGGCATTTTTGAGATACGAGCATCTCCCTATTGACTCAGTCGATTCTAATATTTAGGAACCACCATTCATCTCCTCATGTGTCAGTGCTGCTGCATGCTTCCTTTGTGCTTCATAGTTGGACCATCAGGGTTCTCGCATGAAATATTTTGTTTTACTGGCCCATGACTGGAGTGTTTTAAGCCTCCATCAGGCTATCAATGAGCCTTTCTTTCTTTCTTTCTTTCTTAGAAGAATCCTGACTGTTTGGCACTCTTGGCAACACACCAGGATTATTATAATAAACTAAAACAACAACAACACTAATTATAGCCTAACTGAAATGAGTAATAAGTTAACTGAACTAAAAATAAAAAAATAATACACTAAAATACAATAAAGTGTACACTACAAATAACACTGACACTTTCTGATAATGATCAGTTTAACATTTTATGACGAATGTTGTTGATGTGTAATTGAATGTGTATCTCAGAATTCATATTCACTGAAATTGTTTCATTTAAATTTCCAATGTGTGACTTCTCTTTTTCACTGGACAATATTTTATGTTTTTTGTTTTCATTTAACCCTGAAATGAAATGAGAGAACAAGAGATGTTAAGAGGGAGACAGAGAGAGCCAGTGATGGAGTGAAAGAAAGATGTCAGGAGTAAATCTCTTCTCTCTGTTGGGGCAATGTGATCCTCTTCTTCGCTTGGCTGCTTTTGACTGGAAGTCCTGTTCTTCCCTCCCAGAACAATGCAGGTCATCTTAACTTTCATTCAAGGGGGGCCCCCTGTCTACAGGTAGTCCCTTACACACACACACACACACACACTGCTGAGGTTTGGTGCCAATCAATTCTGTATCTACCTTAGACTGGATTGTTATGCATAGAAAAATACAGACTTAATCTTCTCATCTTCACATAAAAATGCACGCTAAATAATATAACGATACACAATTTCTAAAAAATATTGTAATGTTTGCATTCAGTTGAAATCACCAATACGTTTCAGATGCATAATCATTGAGAAGTGTTCTGTCATATTACAAGAAAGAAATTTGTGTGTGTGTGTGTGTGTGTGTGTGTGTGTGTGTGTGCGTGTGTGTTTAATCTTTTAAAAAGAAAATCATTAGATTGACACTTAATCCAGTGAAATTTCATATATCTGTGAAGTGGTTTTAAAAATATTATAAATGCTTGGAAAAACATTTGTCTGCCAAATCAATGTAGAAAGTATTTTTATAGAGGTTGTGAAATGTAATGATATTTACTTATTCATGCAATTTGTAGAAAGAAAAACTTTTTTTACCTTGAAAATATATTACAAGCTTTTTGCTATATATATATATATATATATATATATATATATATATATATATATATATATATATATATATATATATATATATATATGAATTGAATGTGGTTTAAGTGGACTAAATGAGTTATGCAAGAGACGTCTGTCCTTTTCACCAGATGAATTTTCATTTTATGTAAACTTTAAGGTGTTTAAAAATGTACTTTTTACCTGATGGTTACATAACATAACATATTTAGAGTGATTCAATTTAAATGTAAATTTAAATAAATTAATAAATAGATTTAGTAAATATCTTTTTTACATTTAATTTTTTTAAACGTAACTTTTGTTGCAAATGGTATAAATATGTTTCATATGAAACCAATTTAAATAAAAAATATATTTTTTTAAGATTTCCTTTAGACTCATTTGTCATTGACCCAGTTGTAATTAGAAGAATAATTAATTGTTGCATTATTATTTCATTATAAATAATGATGTAATCTCAGTGTTATTGTTTGTATGGCTGATATTTCTAGGTAAGGTAGGCTTCATTTGCTATGAAAGGCAAGGCTTGCTCATACCTGTGCATTGAGTAAAGAAACTGTATTTCTTCATTAGCTGTTGTTGCACCTTGTTTGCTGATGGCTTCCAATCAGCACTCCGCTTTTCACACTTATTAGGCTCATCCATTAACACATACATATGTACACTGGCTTCCTCTCTGTCTGTCTACCCCCCCCCCCCACTCTTTCACAAACACACACACACACACACTCACAAACACACACACACACAGGCCCAGCCTCTCAGTGAGAAGCCACTGTGAAACTGAATCCCGCCACTACAAGATAAGGCAGAATTACTGGAAGATGAACAATATGGCCGTTGTAAGTGGCTGCCAGCCATCAGAACTACACCCACTGGAGAGAGATTCCAAGGTAGAGTCCGCTTGAGTCAGCCTAACACTATCGGATGTGAACTCTGACAGCAAGCCTGAAGGAATGTAACAGTGTGTGAGCACATGTGTGTTTTTGTGCATGTGTGTGTATATGTACACATGTGTCTTGGAGCTGCACCAAGTCAACTGCACATAGTTGACCTGTAATAGGAGAAGCAGAAGCCTGTCACTTTCCCAAATTGCTACTCAAAAGCTCTAACATGTCAGGTCAGGAACGGTGTTGAGGTACAGGCTGTGGTTTGATGGGTTTGGCTACAATCATCAGGCTGTGTTGCCACTCTGCCGCTCAGAGCCTTCTACACTATAGTCATGTTGTCAGAATTCATACCTTCAGACCTTAAGGGAGTGCCAAACTTTTTTTTTTTTTTTTTTTTTTGCCAAAGTGTAGTTAAAGCTTTGTTGTTACTGCTGAAAAAATCTCTGATGGTTTTAAAATTAAATCGACGTCAACCAGATAACTGGAAACTCTGAATCAGCTTAACAGATACTGTGATGTTTTCATAGAACATTGTCTATTTAAGGGGTGTTTGCATCTTGTTTAAAATACAATTTTTATAGTGTGGTCTATGGTAACTACAGTATGTTTTTGAATGAGATGGACATGTAAAGTGATGCAGTTATGCCTAGTATGCAGTGTTCCCAATGTTATTTATTTGTTAAATAAACTTTTCAATACATTTTTCAAACTTTTTTTGCACTGCAAACCAGTGCTTTTTTGGGGGTCATTGCAGCTGTTGTCTTTATCTTTTATCTTGTTTAGTTTGGGCCTATAAGACCCATAGTAATATATATATATACACTTATAGTAAACATATTTAGTAATATCATAATTTTGACTGTATTTACACTAACAGGTAATCTGACAATTGAGCTGAACAATGACACTGTTGTCTTGTTTATAGCTGATTTGAAATTTGTTAAAATCAAAATGGTTATTGAATTGAACACTGAAATGACATGAGCTGAATAACAACACTGTCTTCAATATAGCTGCTTATAATTTGAATTGAACTTGTTTCATGATGAATGAACATTACACAGTTATTGAACTGAACTGACTGGAGTTGAATAATGACACTTGTTACAGCTGATTTATAGCAGAAATAGGATTTGACTCATTTTTAAAGTTTGCATCATTTGCATCATTGCTTCTGTTACTTTCCTGCTTTTGAAACATTCTCTGTTGTATGAAGCACTTTAAAAATGAGGGTGTCTTGACAGTGTGTTCATGATTACAATGGTAAATTAAAATAATCTGATTAAAAATACCACTTTGCAACATTAAGCAGCATTACAGACTTTTATGTATATCTTTTGTACTGAACTGAAAGCATGTTAAAATATCTTTGCTTACTCCTATGTTAAAAATAAAGTGAATAGTGAAAGTGAATAGTATAGTAAAACACATTAATATTTAAGTTAAGACATAAGATTAGCATCTTCTTTTTTCTCCTTCTCTTTTATTCTGCCTTTGTCAGGAGTGAACTAATGCTCTGATGTAGATGCAGCACTTCCATCCAGTTGTTGCAGGACCCTGGGAGAGTCCAAGACTTACTAATAAGCCAATTAGCCGTGATTTGTTGCGACGTGGGTGGAAAGAAAATTAGCTCTCTTGACCTGTCATTCAAAGACAAATTAACCGTTGCTCCCATGATGCACTAGTGCCGTTGGCTTATGCTGAAAAGAAAGCTATCGAATGTCGACTTCTCTATTGTGGTCACAATTCCCATGGATTCCTCTGTAAAGGTTTCTGAGGTCATCTCTTGCCCTCAGAATCTAAACGTAGTGTAAATTTGCACGTCAAATGTAGTGCATATTTATAGAGTGACAATGATAAAAAGGAATTTTGAAAGTCTCGTTGTACACGAGTTGCCTTCTCTGTAATGAAAAGTGTGTGTGAACACTTCAAATAATGCTTTAATTAATTTCCCCCATCCGAGTTTGTGATATGCTGTACAAATGTGCAAGTGCTTTCTGAGTGTATTGACTACAGCTGCTGTATGTTGAAGTGGTGATGTCATGTAGCGTGTCATTGGCTGCCTGTCCTCCATCAATGAAAATTAAACTCAACTTGTAATCTTTTTTTCAAACCTTTTTATACCTCTGATGTGCTCTGATTCATTTTATTAAGCTGAGGTTGTTGCTAAAAGTAAAATCTTTCTGTTTCTGTTTCGGGAGGCAAAACCTGACGTTCTTAATCTTTACATAAAGAGCACTCTGTCCTCCGTTAGCCATGCAGTACCGACAGGTACTTGGCAGTGACACGTTATCTAATACCAGTCTCAGTGAGTCCAGCAAAGCGTGAAGTGTGACCAGCAAGCTCTCCCAGCATCCCGTTCTCACTGTATCAACACTTGGTCCTTTCCTCAGGACACTGTACTCGGCTGGGTAACACATACCTATGGCATTTAGAAAAGGAAGTGGGTATAAGCGGTGGAAGCTTGCTCAACTGAAATCAAAGGCTTGTCTTAAAACCATGCATATTGGCCATGATCTTGACTGGATCCTCTAAACACTGAATAAACACATCTGTGTTTATGTATGCCGAGTGTCTGACTCAAGCTCTCAAACTCCATTGGCGGTTTTAGGGTTTTAATGGCTGAGTCTAATTACATAATGAGTTTATTAGGGCTAATTTTCTGTGCTCTGGGAAGTGAGTTTAGCTTTCATTTGAGAATAAGAAGGTCTATTATCTACCAGACTTAAGAGAGACGGTTTGTTAAAAAACCCTCCATGGCTCTCTGCTTTAGGCCCTGATTAAGATTATGACAGTTTTTTGCTCAGGATGTAAAGAGCCAGTCTTCTCAGGATGTCTTATGGCATTCAAGCTCTTTCATAATATTATGATATTAGTCATTCTGACTGATTTTCATATTGAATACAAATGGGGAAATATAATTTTATACACGTATATATATATATATATATATATATATATATATATATATATATATATATTTGTGTGTGTGTGTGTGTGTTTTTAGAAGTTAAATAAAAAGTAGAGGAATATAAATAAAATATTTCAGTTTTTCTACTTTAAAATGTAATACTATATGTCATGTGTTACTTTACTCTTTGTAATTGTTTGTGAAATTTACTAGAAATTTCTAAGTTTAATTTGTTTCTAAAGCCTTTTTTATTATTGTGTAGGATTTACTTTGAAATAATTTTCTCTGAAATCTTGAAGTAGAAAGAGTGAAATATGATTTCTTGTAAAACGTATTGCTATACATGTTTGGTTTATTTACAACCCCAACAGTTGTAAACAGTTGTTTACAGTTTAACCCAAATATTATCATGTTCAACCTCAATCACTGAGATGGTTTTGAATTATATTATTATAAAAACAAAAAAAAATGAATAATTTAACTAATAAAAATACATGATTTAAATATATTCTTTAAAACACTTCAGACTTCAAGAACACTTCAAAAATGTCCTGATTATTCTGAGCACCTAAAACACATTCCTGTCAACAACTGTATAAGACAGTGTGCTTTCAACAAAAGACTCCTGAACAAAGATGCAGAATCTCTAAGTTATTGTGCCATTTTAATTTCAGAGCATTGACTCGCTGCTAGTATTCTGTTTTCCTATCCTGGGTGAAGTTCAGCACAGAGGATTTTACGAGAGCCCATCTCTAGTGTTTGATGTTAAGAGCAGCTTCGGTCAGTGTAGGCTCCTGGTATGTGTTGGGTGCAGGCTTAAGACAGGATAAATGTTTGGCAGGGAACATGTTCGGCCTCTTTCTTCTCCCCCAGGATAACATAAACAGTTTTGGCACAAGAAAGCAATGCTGACCCCAAGGCCAGTCTCTGACACAAGCCATTCATTCAGTGCCTACCTCTCTTTCTCTCTCTCTCTGTGTGTGTGTGTGTGTGTGTGTGTGTAATATAATGTCAGGACCATGGGACAAAGATGATGGACCATGTGATCTGCAGCAAGGAACATCCTGTATCCTGAAAATCCTGTAATAGTTTTATTATCCTCATGTAGTCCAAACCAGTATGACTTTCTTTCTTCTACTGAATGCAGAAGAATATATATATATTCAATATTATTATTATTATTATTATTATTATTTTCTGTATGGGCAAGCAGTTGATACAATCTTCAGTATGTCTTTTTTTGATTCCACAAAATACATTTTATTTCTTCTTTGGTTTACCATTGATCTAATATGTTCTATCTCTATAATTATAAAGTCATCATAATATCCTAAGGAGAATCATTACCTTGTACATAATCAATGTTAGTTTTTAATATTCTGAAACGACATTTATTTCCTGATGTTCATGCTGTATTTATGATTTATTCCTCCTCGTATTATCCTTTGAGAGCACTTTGGCAGAGAACTGAACCCTTGATTCATTCTCAGAAAACATGCAAAATTAAAAACAGCCAGGAACGTCATCAGAGGCAGTTCTTTTAACACACATGAAATTCTCAGTAACTCAGGCTACACCCAGTGACAAGTGTAGAATAATATATTGCCGTTCATTATTATGCTGCTTAAAAAAAAACCTGATGTGTTGCATTTGATAAGGTATACCTCTAAAGGAGTGATTGGTCAAAAAATAATGTTCCTCCAAACTTAAATTAGATAGTTAATTTCAAGTTTAGATTTGTATGTCGGGGGAACTCTTTGGCAGAAGACTTCACTGCTCCTACGTTATCATTTCCACAGACTGTTATAATGTTGTATGACTCCACAAAGCGAATATCTATCACACACGTAAACACACAAACAATTGCTGGCAAAATTGGAGGGGTGGCTCCAATCTGAGGATGGTATGTTTGTTGTGATGGTATAGCCATTAATTTGAAAGCGATATTGTGGTGACCCTTTCAGTGCTGCTGTAGAGCACATTCTGTGTTTTACCCATGCTGGAATGATAAAAACATGAGTTATGGGTCTGTTTATCCTGCTCTTAAAGCCCTGAGTGCATTATCAAACATAGAATGCATTAGGGTCGGTATTGTTAAAAGTGTTTTTAAGATCTAATAAATCCGGTTTATTTATGGAGCCATGGTCAAAGCGCTTCACCCCCACCATCCACTTTAATTTGGCCTGAGCTCTGATCCCGTACCTGTGTGTGACCAAAATCCCAGCACTGTCTGATCTGATCCAGCCCACATATGAAGAAAGCTTCCAAACTTTTGGTGACTGTGCCGCTAGTTCTGTATCTTGGATTATGCAGAGACATTGTGTCGTTCTGCAAAGCCGCTTCGTAGAAGTCTGGATATCTGTTTCCATCAAATGCCGGAAGCATGTGTTTCTCTAAGACTCAATCACAGAGCCTTCTTGTAGAGTGAATGCTGAAGCCATTGTGAACTCTGTTTTATAGTCTGTTTTTGTAGAGTGGGTGGCTTTGACCTCCCTCCATGTCTTTAACGGTGTGTGTGTGTGTGTGTGTGTGTGTGTGTGTGTGTGTGTGTGTGTGTGTGTGTTAATGCAGGTCCATATTGTCCTGCATGCAGTGTCCTTGTGTCAGTTTATTCTCCTAATAGGAATTCATGATTTTTAGTATGTCTTTAGGTGGGGTTGCTTAATTTATAGTTCTATTGGAAGAAATAGGTTAGAAATGTTGCTGTAAGGTATGTGTTAACATTAACACACATACACACAGTGTTATAAAAATTAAAAAAAAAAAAAACATCAGAGAACTATTTCAGTATAAATTAGTGAAATTGGCAATACAGCAAAACTCCATTTACAACTGCTCATTTCTAATGATCAGATGACAAGTGGTCAGAGCTAAATGTAGCTGGAAATGGGTTGCAAAACATTCAGAGAGCGGAGAACCACATTCAGGTAAATCCTCCTTGAATGGTTTCCTATCATTGCCTTACTTCCTCTCTGTCTCTGACTGACTGATTATAGCTCACTAGAACCAGCCAAAAAGTTCTATATTGTGTCTTTGGACCCGAACAATAGCATCCGAGGCCTATATGAAAACCCCTGTTCTTTAGCAACATCTAGCTTTTTTGTTGTGCCTTCTTTTGGGATGTGTGCATGTTTTCTTGATTTAGAAAGGGTTGGACTGTACAGAAGTAGCTGAAAACTAACCCAAATCTATGTCTGGTATCAAGGTCTTTCTCAGAGAAGATCTGATTTAGGACTAAGTCTTGCTTTCCTTGAAATTTATGTCGTAAACTGGCGCTCACAATTAGGTCTGAAATGACGGAAATCATAAAAACCTATCGCGTTCTTTTTCTTCTTCTTCTTCACTCAAATTTAATTCATGAATGTATTTTAAAAAATATTGAGTTGTTAACGAATAACCAAATAATTTTAGAAGCAATTTTAAAAAGCAGCGTGATTCAATTCAATTTCCTGTGCATATATTTAATGCTTTGGTGAAAAATCTCTTCAAATCAGTCTCCGGTTATGTGAATATGGTTTGTTGGTGTAATGGCACACGTAGATCAGTGCTCAAGCGATACACTTAAATTTGACGAGGAAAAGTGGACTAATCATTTTACAGATCTGATCTGACAAGGAAAAAAACGACATAATTTAGGGATGTGTGATCTTGATCTGGCAAATTAGCTCATTTATTTATTTTATTATCAACCGACTGTGTCTTTATTAATTATGACTTGATTTTGACCAAACCGATATGTGTTGTCATTTATGTTTTTTCCCGCTGAAGGAAATGATGGTAGCCTATATGCCTAGCCTAAAAGTAGGCATAATCTGTAGGCTAATAGGCTAATAATAAACGGGGCAAAAGGTGCTCGGGCCCTAACAAGTCAGAGATGTTTTCTCCGAATTATTATTGTTATTATTATTATTATTATTATTATTATTATTATGTAATAATTAGTCTATTATATAATATAATTATGAGTGGTCTAGCCTACTACTATAAAAAAAATATGAATTAATATAGGCTAGGTAGCCTACTCCACCTCTCCGCATTTTCATAAGACTAAGTTAGCCATATTCACGCATTTTACATTCACAAATATAAATACGGCATTTCTGTGCTAAAGTATTTATGTATTTATTTGCGAATTGATGTGACAATAAATAACAATAACTTAATTTTGTTCAGAGACACAAATGCTCTGACAATAAATTTCACAACGAAATAATAAAAAAAATCCCATCTTCTGAAATCGAGTCTTTTGAAAAGATGTTTTCAAAAAATGTCCAAAAACCACAGATACAATAGTCATAACGAGTAACAAATATCCATTTCGAGAGAACATGGTTCCTCATTTAGTGTTTAGCTTTCCATCATTTCACTTCCAGCATCACCACGGACTTGCTGACGAATTTCAGGAAAAACGGTTCCTCTGTTCCCAGTGCAGGTTTTTGCTATAATTCTGATGGTAGTCCGGTGATGCTAGTGGAATTTCCCGCGCCCGTGATTTGAGCTGTTCTCATAATTTCCCGGGAAACTGGCGCGCAAGTCGCTCTCACGTCTCCACCGGGCTCGGTACCATGCTGTTCGGTGTGTCCGGTAACTGTGAAGAAAGAGAGGTCACTTCGCTGCCCGATGAGTTTCCTAAAGAACCGGATTCCGAGAAAGAGACCTGAAATTGAGAGACAACATTAACTATAAATTAATAAATAGCTAAACATATTAATAACAATAGCCTAATAATAATAATAATAGTCTAATAATAATAATAAAAGCAACAACAACAGGCTAATCTTAATTTGACTGTAGGCTATGCTTAAAGTGAAAGTATGAAAATCATAAAAATAAAGTCAATCCTCCCCAACTTACCAGCTGTTGGAAAGCAGGTTGATCTAAGTCACTCAGAAGTGCAAATTCGCTGAGCGCTTTCCAGGGTGGCTGGTAAGTCTGCAGTTCCAGCGGGTGTCCTGGCACTGAGGGGTTGTGTCGGACTGGGCTGCCTGCAACCAGCGCAGTGCCCGTCATACCCTGCAGATTCTGAAGCAAAAAGTCGGCGATGAGGGGACATGTTTTGTTTTGTTTTTTGAGTAAAAGACAACTATATTGCATTATGTAGCATGAAACCGATTTTAAAACATTCCCCAAATCACACACAGTAGGAGGAGTCTGTGATTTGCCAACACTGCAGTCGAATTGCAGACCCAGTTAAAATCATTCTCGGCTCATATCAAGTGTCAGGCATCACTCAGAGCCACACTGGTCGAAGTCGTTTTTTTTTTTTTCGCACGATAAATTTCTCACACTGAAAGTGCATTAGCAAGACACTTACCGTATTATCGCCATGTTGCTGTTGTTGTAACTGTTTAATGAGTATAGATCTTTTCTTGTCCTTGCAGCGCTTGTTTTGGAACCAGACTCGGATGACCCGTGGGCTCAGACCGGTCATCTCCACCAGCTGCTCCTTCATTAGAGCATCTGGTCTCGGGTTTGCGTTGTAGCACGTCCGTAAAGTGTGTAGCTGCTTTTCGTTTAACACCGTCCTCACCCGAGTGGTCTTCTCCGATTGCTTGTGCATGTTCCGATGAGGAGTTTGCCGGACCGACACAGGATTAGCTGAGCAAAAAAAAAAAATAATAATAATGATTAGGCCTACATTTGAAAAGTAGTAGCCTACATGCAATATGCTAGCGAATAAAAATAAGAATAATTCCGTTGAAAAATAATTTATATATCACACTTACATTTTGAATATTACCCAAGAATAAAAACACTTCTAATAAAACTGGAAATATAGTCTGAACTGAAGACAGACGGACGGACAAATATTCAGTGGATACAAATCCTGTATTTTTAATATCATCAAGCAACAACAGACATTTTTCACTAAATCTTCAAATTAATAAATCTGACTTTGATATATATATATATATATAATTTTAATATCAGTATTAGGCTACGTTTAATTTAACAAATAATGTATTGCATAACATATTATTTATTTTGCAAATAGCCTACGTATTTCTAAATTAGGAAATTAAAGAGCATGTTGAGTCTTGTGCAGCTCTCAGTGTTTCAGGTCCTGCGCCGTTCAAGCTTATCTATCAGTGGTTGACTTATCAAGCGGATCAGACTGTAATTAGCTATTATGTAACATATCATTGCACGATTCCTCCCACAGTAGCCTATATAATTACTTTTCAGTTTTCAGTGTGTGTTCAGTTCCAAAATTGACATTTAAATGATCCATTACCGCTCCAAATAAACAAGCTCTAACAGTTCCACAATAATTTTATGTTTTTCAATACAATAATTTCTGTAAGTCCGTATTCGATACGAAGATAATAGAATATGCCCAAGTCAATTTATTTTTATTGTGCTATACTGACCTGCCATATGTAATCCTCTGCTGCGGATGTTTCCCGGACTGAGAGGACTGCTGCCTGCTCCGTGCTCCAGGGCTAGACCGTGATCTGCTCGACACAACAGTTCCTCGTCCCGGAGGGAGAACTCATCCCCGGGCAAAAGCTGCCGGCTACACACCGAGCAGCGGAAACATTCGATGTGATACACACTGTCCCGAGCTCTCATGACCAAATCACTGCTGCTGAAGCCCAACGTGCATTTTGCGCATTTTATACCGAACAATCTGTTGGATGTAGAATCGAAAAATAATTTAGACCTAGACCTAGAGTCCAAGATTCGTTCTTTATTTACACTAATTTACAATGAATATTTCACGAAAATACATGTGCACCTAGTTTTATGAAATAGTTCATACTTTTTTCCGTGACAACCCAAACAAAAACAAAAACCTACCTTACATAATCTCTCTTGCAGTACGTTTTCCCGTCCCGTACGAAACAAGTGCACGTCTCGTCCAGGTTTTGGTTGCACTCCACACATTTCAAACAGGCTGCGTGCCACTCCAGGTCGGGGGAGACCTGCAGAATATACTGGTCATGGATCTGACTGCCGCAGCCTACACACATCGCAAGTCCGGACTTCTCTGAACATGAAAAAGAACATTGTTTTGAGCTGTTACACAGTAGTTCATCGCAAATGTTTTCTAATAACAAATTAAAATCGTCATTTGTAAACAATTACATTGGATTATTGAAAAGACTAATACATATTTTTAAGATGACAGATACTGCAGAATCAGTAGCCCATAAAAAACAGTAGGCCTAATATTTTCCATAAGCAAATTGCTTAAGCAAATGCAACAGCATTGAATCATATTTAAACACTTAATTTTATTCACGAAGTAGCCTAACATGTTATATTTAGTATTGTATAGATTTTCTTTCTTTCTTTATTTACTGATTTATTTATTTTTCGCCGAAATAGCTACTTACTTTTGGAATGATCCCCCATATCATCCAAAAAAGAAGAGCTGAATATTATATCCACCATACAGTTTGCGGGAAGAGAAGATTGCTTGTAGAAACAGAAATAGAGAAAAGGTACTGTCCGCTCCCGGCTGCTCCGCAACTTCAGTCCAGAGTGAGGAGAGATGAGAGGCGGGTGAACGCAGGAAGAGAGCTGTCTGCAGCACGAGACATGACGTCAGGCGCAAATCCGACCCAGGACGCGTCAGTAGGGGGCAACAAGTCACAGTGCACCCAATATTGACACATTTTACTCCCTAGAAATGATCAGATAACTGCGTGTTGTTTCAGAAAAATATGCAAACATCTCAATATGCAGCCTTTATTGTGAGGTTGGCTGCGGGATGGTACTACTATTATACGTGGGGTAGGCAATTTGTGAGGTATTTCATGGGTTCCTGGATTCACACCCATACCTGTAGGAAAGGTGAGATTAATTTTACCAAGCGTCTCATTATAGGATCGGAGTAGTCCACCACCAGGGTGACATCTACTGGTTGAAAAGCTAGACCACAATCCCGAAAAAAAAATCTTAGGCTATATTCATATAAATGAATAACGCGAAATTGGAGGACAGACTATCGTATCCTATACTTTTTTTTAAACAGATGGGTAAAATGAATGACAGCGATTTATTTTAATATATAAATCCAAAATAGAAAAGACAAAGCTGTGTTTACGCATTTCAAACAGTTTTACCATATAATTAGCCTATTTAGACTTTTCACAGTCTCCAGAGGCTTAGGCTATATCTAATTTTGTTTGCTGTTTTGAAATAAAATGTTTCCGATATTTAACCATTTCAGATATATTCTAAAATAAATTGATGTCATGTTATTGTTGTTCATTACCACGATAAATCAGAATGTACTATTGAGGGGAAATTTATTTAATTTATAAGTAGCAGCTCTGGCTAAATATGAGAAAAAGAATATTTCATCCATACTTTGATTAGACGCCCAAAAGCAGTGATGAAAGTTCACTTTAGGGCAACTGCGTCGGCTTGGAGCAGCAGCCTACATATAGAGAAAACTGGTGGAAGAACAAAAGCTTTAGAATAATTTTATAATTTACCTTATTTTTGAAGCTCTCATGACATTTCAAACGGTGTGTCATTCAAAACTATTTCAGTTCTCTCACATAAGGGACATTTAGCCTACATTCTACATTTAATCGTTTAGCAAAGCGACTTACAAATGAGAACTACAGAGGTAATCAGATCAACAAGAGAACAAAAACAGTTTACAAGTGCCATGACAAGTCTCAGTTAGTCTAGTACAGAACACATAGCCAGGTTTTTTTTTTTTCTGTTCTTTTTTCTCCTCAAGAATATGATAAACAAGAAAAGAAAAGGATGTGGGATTGTTTTGTTATTTATAAGAATTCTAATCTCTGCTTAATAATGAAACCCATACAACCTCTTCAGTCTGAACCCCAAGGCAATAGACGAGATGCAGTAGCTACTGACAGACAGAGCACGACCAGAGGCGTCCGGAGACCAAGCAGGTGTCACCCCTTGAAAAATGATCATAAAATAATTGTCGATTGCCATGTGACATTAATTATTTCCTTCAGTGCCACAGGTAACTATTCCTTCTCACTGTAATATTTGCGAAAATATGAAATATCGTAAAACAATTTCCAAAAAAATAGTCACTTCCGGGAAAATTGACACAAACAACTGAAACATTCGTGTGTATCCTAATCTTTATATTCTATCATATATGACTTGAGGCAAAAATCAATATTATGTTTTAGGCGCATCTTAAAGTGTCAGGATGTTTCTGACGTTTGTATCAAAAACATACTTTTTTTTTTTTTTTTTTACGGAAAATTTAGTTGCATCATGGTTAACTTAATTTGGGAAAATTGACACAAACAACTGAAACATTCGTGTGTATCCTAATCTTTATATTCTATCATATATGACTTGAGGCAAAAATCAATATTATGTTTTAGGCGCATCTTAAAGTGTCAGGATGTTTCTGACGTTTGTATCAAAAACATACTTTTTTTTTTTTTTTTTTTTTTTTACGGAAAATTTAGTTGCATCATGGTTAACTTAATGTGGTATCCCAAATATCCCACAATTCACATAGAAACATGCATAAAAGCCAGGTTAATGAAGTTCAATCAAGTTAACGAAACGGCACAATTGAATACAGACACATAGGTGTTTTTAAAATTAAAACGTATTTAAATTCAAGGAAATTGGGTATTTTCAATGTAATTGTTATTTGTAAGAATGTTATTTGACCCCATTTTTCAGTAACTTGCCATTGATATGGTGTTTTATTACTCAAGACATTTTTATATCACAGAAGAAAGTCAGTCACAGAGGTTTGGAACGCAGACATTTTCTGGATTTTAGGCTAGCATACCATTAGCCTATATAGCAAAATGAAATGTCCATGTTCACCTGAACAAACAAAGCTCAGTATATTTATTGTGGGTCCTAATTGTCAAAGAAAAGGATAAAGCATGATTGAAAATAAACATCCAGAATTGTAATTGAAATGCTATGGGCAAGAAATAATGTTATAGCCCAGGGGTGCCCAGTCTCGGTCCTGGAGGGCCGGTGTCCTGCAGAGTTTAGTTCCTACCCCAACCAGACACACCTGAAGCAGCTAATCAAGCTCTTGCTAGACATACTAGACATTTCATGGAAGGTGTGTTGAGGCAAGTTGGATCTAAACTGGTCCCTCCAGGACTGAGTTTGGGCACCCCTGTTATAGCCTATAAGTCTGCCACAGGGTCACTGTTTTTAATAGTAAAGTCCTGTACGTCTAATAAATTCTTAATGTGCACTGAACATGCATGTAAAGCATTTAAAGTCATATGTCGTGTAACCTTCTGTGTAATGGGAATACCACAGCGTAACCAACAAACATGGTGAAGCAAAAACAAACAACACATGCTTATATTGACAGATTTTGTGCTTCAGTATAGCCCATTATTTTGTTCAGAACCATTTGATCCATGGTCCCATCCAATGGGGATAGGCCAGCTGTCAGGGGTCTGCATTAGCAGAGTTTAAGTGTGGCTAATGGCAGCTTTAAGCCCTAAATTATTTACTGCTCTCATCAGAAATGAGACTTAAAGTGCTGTGTGTACAGCCAGCCCCAGAACAGCTACATGTGCCAAAACCACAGTCACAATTCAATGCACACTACTTCGAATTGGAAATGAATAAATAAATCACACCATAACCATAAATATCAGTGAATATTATTGTAATTTTTCTGTTCATTTGTGTTTTAAATGCACACAGAGTTTTTTCCCAGGTTTCTTTTTTAAAACAATGAAACTCATATAAATGCTCATGGGCGATTTTAGCCCCAGCTTAGAATAACTGGTGAAAAAAAAAAAAGAAAAAAAAATCTGGTCCTCAATGAATGCTCCTCTGAAAGTAGAATCATGTTGCTGATATATAATTTAACATACGTCTGATTTAATGCAGCATTCAAATAATAATTAGTATAAATTTTTTATCGCTGCCTTAGGGCATTTCTGCATTGTTGGCAGAGGAAGTAATGCCATTATTATCGTAACAGTGTTGCTGTCAGTCTGGTCTTTTATTTTACAAATGCTGACTGTGTATCTCTGCCCCTGCCAACACAGAACAGCTCTTGCACCTTCATTAAGAGCTTTTACCAGTATGTGTCACTATATGTGTCAGCTCCTCTGCGGACCAACATGACAAATTGTGCGTTCACTCCTGCATAGTTCATTCTTATTAGTTTTCCAGTTGTTTTCAGTACTTAAAATCCCAATGGTTATTATCCAAACTCCTTTTCAGATACAGTTGAAGTAATATGTTTGTGAACCGTTCAGATTTGTATGGATTTCTGCATAAAGTATTCATGATTTTCAATCTTATCACTCAGTAGTAGACAAATACACACAAACAAATCTGCCTCTATTGAACACAATGTGAACATTCACAATACAGGATGGGGAATGTAATCCATAGACTGTTTAACCCTCTTTTGGCAAAATACCTGCACTGCAGATCAGACCTGCACAACTGTCAGTAGGAATTTTGCACCGTTTATCTTTATAATGCTGTTGTCAGTTCAGCCGTATTCTTGGGATATTTGGGTGTGAAGTCATGCCAATGCATTTTTTCTTCTTTTGAAGTTATTCTGCTGTTGATTTACTCCTGTGCTTTGAGTTGCTGTTCTGTGGCATCACTATTGAACTTCATGTGTGCAAAAATGAGCCTTGTTCAGTGTGCTGCAAGGCTCCAGTGCCAGCAATGATTTTCATTGTGCTTTCTACTCATGGTTAGATTAGGACTGATTAGGATTCCAGCTGTTTAATTAAGTGCAGCGTGCTCATGTATTCACACCTGATGAGTGAACAATGGCATGTATATATCTAAATATGGCAATTTGTGCTTTCAGATGCCCATGGGACTAGTGGGCAGGCAGGCAGGCGGTGTGAGCGTGGCTATATTATCCTAACTGTCCTGCTCCATGCGAGTGTACCATGGGGCCAGAAGACGAACAGACTATCACTGGCCTCTCAGCCAGCAGACTGCACAGCAACAAGAGCTCTGGGAAAACTGACCAACCGGGGGCAAACAACCAGACCATTTGTCTGCTTCTCACTCAGATATACATTTATTTTTAAACTGGGGTGGGAGAAATCATCAGAGTTTGGCAGGAGAAAGTTGCCAAAGCTGTAGCTGGGGACTTTAGGCCTTGTGGGGAGGAAAGCAGCTCTCACTCTGGATTATACGTCCTGGCTTTTAACGGCATGTTCACAAATTGATGCCGGGCTCCTCGGGGGCTGCAGCAGGAGCATTAAATGGCACTGAAATATTCATATGTGAGTGCATTTAGCTGAGCGCAGCTGATGGGCGGCTCCCAGGAGGGGCTACAGGGAAGTGCTGCTGGGCTCCGATCCCTTACCCCCACCCACCCATACAGACCCTCATGCCCTGTGTATGGGTGAGGGGAGTACAGAGCCACTGAGCTGGTTTTGACAGAGCTCTCTAAGAAACCATCCAGGATGATCACTGAAGTGCAACTCTTTTAAAAGTATGTTCAGTTGTGAGACTGTTTGTTTGTATGTATTCCCTACAGACGGTTTATTGTGGGGTGACACAATGATCATAGAGTTAACCCTGCAAAAAAATTTTTTATGAAGAATATCTTTATAATTAACATTTAGCTAGTTAAAACAATATCTTTCAGAAACAACAGTTTATTAAGTTAGAGAAATTTAGTAGAGAGCTATATATATATATATATATATATATATATATATATATATATATATAATAGTTATATTTAATTGTGTCTGCAGGCTCATTTGTCATTTAAAAAAATGTTAATGATAACAAAATTAAAATGTGTTTTAAATTAATTAATATTTATTTATATCTATCTATAATAAATATAAACAAAATATACAATATATTTAAAAAATAAATTTTATGTAATTTCTAGGTCATGGGCAATAAATTGTAAAATGTATTCATTTAGGAATAAATGTAACTAAAATAGTGGCAATGAAGATGTATAATTTTTCTATTCAATTTTCCATATTTGAGTCTTTAATTGTAATTTTGTAATTTCAATGAAGTGTTCTCCTCTGTTTCAGCTGTTCATTCATTTTCATAGCCCAGTGTGTTTGTGTGCATCTTCATCATACACAAAATATTGCAAAACATTTTTTATAGGTACTTCAGCTGGTCAGTGGGGAAGTACCCTCAAAGGGACATCTTTATCTTATTCAATGCCAAAAAGTTGGTATTTCATTAAGAATACAAATTAATAATCTAAGATACTCTTGTACCTTTCTCCTGGCTTTTTCCAGCTCTTCTAGTCTTGCTTTGCTTCTGTGTGTCTGACCCAGTTCTTCTACGGGAAGTAGAGGATAAAATCCATACAGCGGAAAACTTTTATGTAAATGCGAAGTGTAAAAACTCCTCTGTAGCCATGGTAACAGTCTCTGGAGTAGATGTCTTCAACCGAGGAATTTCTCTGGGCTGGGGTGCCATGCACTTAAGAAGAATGTTTTCAAAAAGAAACCTGAGAAGCTTTTTAAAATACGATGTATAATTTATTTGCATTTTCCTCCTGGCTCATATCTCTTTGAAAGATGGTTTGGGATTCGATGGGGTGGCCATTTAAATACTGTGTGCAATGCTACAACATCCAGCAATATTCTTGTTTGGGTTACTTGTATATTGATTTTGCAATGAATCCAGCCGTTCAATGCTATATAGAATTCAGAAGTTCATAGACAACAAAGGAACGAATGTTGTCAGCTTTTTTTTTTTTTTCTCTCTGCAAACATCTAAGCTTTTAAGATGTCAAAAATGCTTCTTTTGGCACTGATTTAAAGCCAGGACTTTATAAGATATGAAAATCTAAAGGAATACGTCAAATTATTTGATCATTACTGGCTTTATAATATCATTTGTTGTTTATGTCTTATTATCTGAAAACCTACAACATTCCTCAACTTTAGAATGTTTCTGTCTGTAATATAAGATCTTAATAGATACAGCATGAGATTCATTACTGAGGAAATAATATTTCATACTGATGCCCTAATCCATCTGTTTTTAAATAAATTACTTGTTAGGTACATCTACAGTATGTATGTTTGCAAAATAAGCTAAAGAATGTAGAATCATTTAAATTTACACACACACATTAAATTTCAAGTGCGCTGGTTATGAAAGATGTGAATTATTGAGTTCTGTGTCTAATGGTCAGAGCAGGAAGTGCTCGCGATGCCACATATCTGCACTCAACCCTTTCATTGTTTCCCCAACTTACTGTCTCCCTCCATCTGTGTCAAAAGTATCTCAGAGGTAGTTTCAGGTCCAGTTTTCTTCACTTAAGAATCCATCAAACAGAAACTAGAGCTGATATGATATGAGGATTTCTGAAAGCACTTCATCAGGTTTCCTGCACTAATTATTTTTCTAATTGCAGACAGCAGCATCTTTTCTACTATTTTTGAGAGAAATATGAAGCTCGAGTCTTCAGAGAGTTGTGAAAATAATTGTCTGTGGTTTTATTATCATGAGTCATGTTTTTAATGTGAATACTGATTTGGTTTTAGGCTATAAAGTGGTTAATTTGCACTTTGTGGGGGAGACTAAAAGAAGCACAGAGGCCAGCTAAGAAAAGTTCAGGTCAGAAACCACAAACACTTAAATGACCCAGAGACAAAGGTAGTCAGATGAAACATGTAGACCGTCTCCCTTGAGAATTCTCAGCTGTCCATTATTCCACCCAGTGGTAATGTAGCTCTGCTGAATTATTGAGACATTGCATTCGAGAACTGCGTTCAGGGTGTCATTGCGTGTCCATGCATGTGGGTTTGATAGCTCTTTTTTTAAAAACTTTTGATATTTAAGGGGCCTGACCAGCTGGTATTGCGTTTAAAATAGCTTCACTGAATCATTTTCAATGCTAAATTTAAATAATAATTGTAATAATTTTATATATAAAAAAGTAGCTATTATTGTAATTCTATTTGAAAATCGACGTTTAATTCATTATACAAATGAAAAATGATTAATATAATTTGAAATGAATTATTATAAATACCGTTTATTTATTATAAATACCAAGTGTCTTAACCGTTTATTTCTTTGACTTATTTTTAATGAGAGCAAAGTAACAGTTTACTGCAATGATTATATTATGTAGATAATATGTAAGAATTAATATGTATGACTGATTTTCATTTGTAAATATATGGTTTGGCTAGGGAACTAATAGTATCAGTTCTCATTTACCGGCTCTTTGCACAATTAGCAACAGTCTGTCACGTTAGCATGTCGTGCTTTTAGCTTGTCGTTGTACGTCTGACTTGCATTAAATTAACAACCTCGTGTAAATATTTGAATACATTTAATTCACAACAAAATTGTGTTGAATTAATAATAGCTAATTAGCGTGATGCTCATTAAAGAAAGTGGGGTGTCATGTTTATGTTGTGACAGTTCCATGAATGATAATGGAACTGAGCTTTTTCAGATCAGTGAGGTGGATGTGATATTACAGTACAAACAAGAAATAAAAATATTATTATTAAGTAGACATAGAAAGAGTTATTATTACATTGTAAAGGTATTATTTATATATATTTCTTTATTCTTTTAAGTTTTTTATACATTGGCTGTTGTGTGATAGATGCTATGAAACAGCAACATCAGCATCAATAAACTGAACACTTGCATTTGACAGTTATACATATGTGCACTTTTAGAATTTCTAATCTCTGAACATTCTAACATTAACACAATATTTTCTTTTATATTGCATTAATATTGCTTTTATCAGTCTCACTACAAAATAAACTACTTTATGCTAAGTTTCATACTGATAATGTTATGAGATTCCTTTTCAATATTTGTCATAGTTAACCATACAGTGTTGATGAGGAAATTATACACTATCATTATTATTATTTGTGTACAATTATACACTAATAATAATAATAATAACAATAATAATCTAAAAGTTGTAAATAAAACAAATATCATTGGAGTAAAATTTACAATTTTAGTTTTTATACACTAAAATATCATATTTAATTCAATGTGCTAGTTTCTGTTTCTTTGTGTTTGTGGAATAGCCTTCTAGTGATTTCTGAGTGAAATTTTTTCTCATTTTTTTCATTGCGGGTACTAGATTAATATTACAGATGCATAGTCTGTTTTATAGACATTCTACCTCATATTTTAGTTTTTCCTCTATAAATGCCTGACTACATTTTGCACTCTTGGGATGTCTAACTCTGAGCAAAGTGGCCCACCCCCTGTGTGTGACCTACAAAACATTGCTCTTTATGACAATGGTCCCAGAGCTCAGGTCTGTCTCTACTGTTTCTAAGTCTGCTCTCAACAGGGAAAGAGTCTTAAAGTGAGGCTGAATGACTTTACTCCAAAAGCCCTGAGGCGACAATGTACAGGTTTAAAAACGCCTGCACCCCAACAGATCTGCACTTTTAGTGCACATCGTGATGCCATGTTCCTCCATAACGCTGTGTTTGTTCCTGAAAGCCAGATTTACCACAATTCCACCGGGGCCTTTTTGAGTGGCAGTGTATATAGAATGTGACCAAAGAGGGTTAGTAGCAAAACAGATGTTTTCACTCTTTTTTTTTTTTTTTTGGAGAAGGGTCTTTAAAATAACCCACTCTTCACCTGTAAGAGGTTTTCACCTGCTGTGCATTGTGTCCATGGGAATTAGTGTGGGACTGAGGGACTTGTACTGCAACACTAAGTGGCTTCGGTTTGCATCAGTCCTGAGGCAGGTCGCTATCTGACCACTGCCCCGATCGAGACCTGCTCCGGGCTACCAGGGTACCTAACCACAAGAACAGGAAACAGGCTGTCTGTTGTGATGCGCTTGGCATTGACATCTAATAATGCTAACCCACACACTCACAACAACAAAGAACTGGAGCTCATCGCCCTGCATCTAATATCTTTGTGTTAGTTTAATATCACGTGGGAAGTCGTGGCCTAATGGTTAGAGAGTCGGCCTCCCAATTGAAGGGTTGTGAGTTCGAGTCCCGGGCCGGCAGGAATTGTGGGTGGGGGGAGTGCATGTACAGTTCTCTCTCCACCTTCAATACCTCGACTTAGGTGCCCTTGAGCAAGGCATCGAACCCCCAACTGCTCCCCAGGCGCCGCAGCATAAATGGCTGCCCACTGCTCCGGGTGTGTGCTCACAGTGTGTGTGTGTGTGTGTGCATTTCGGATGGGTTAAATGCAGAGCTCAAATTCTGAGTATGGGTCACCATACTTGGCTGAATTTCACTTTCACTTCACTTCACTAATTTAACAGTAAATGATCGATTCATTTTGAGATTTAGACTTTAAGATTTAAGTCAATTATCAATTGAATTGGTATTTAGAGTTTATTCCTAGATCCTTTTGACTGGAATTAACAAATAACTCCACTGATCGCCTTCGAGAAACACTTCTGTTACACGAGAGAGCCATCTACTGGAGAAACAACAATGAGAAAGCACTGATGAATTCTTAGACCCTTTTCACTGACTGCAATAATTAATAGTACAATCAAGTCGTTTTTTCTTTCTAAATCAAGTTCATTCACAACACTATACTGCGAGTTATGTTATCCTGGCAATAAATGACACAATTTGGAAACACTGGAGAGATGGGATGCCTAAATTTGACATATTTCTCTCTTCTGAATGCCATAGTTCATTTCTCAGTATTTGATTGATCTTAGAATTGTTTTCATCTTGATGTTGGAATAAATAGGAAGTCAAAAGTACAATTTCCCATGGTCTTCCATGTCATATAGTTTACTTCTGCACATGTACACCTGGAAATGTAAAAAGGGTATGGACTGCACCACACTACACACATCGACAGATGACACCATTGATTTTATTATATACATGCAGACTTCATATCTGCACGACCCAGCAGCAGATGAAGAAAAACCAACACATTGCCATGAAAACAGATGTAAGAGTAGTAAAACTTACTTTCCTTTAAGCAAAGTATTATGTATATGATCCGAACAAAGTTGGGGAAAAAAGATTTGGCAAAAAACTGTTTAATTCAGCCTTCTAAATACTGCAGCAAATATATATCTCCACAACACAGGCAAACAGCCCTTTGAGACTTCACGTATCTCTGATCAACAAAATGTGTTATTTCGCTAGTGAACAGAACTGAACTGATGAATATTGAAATGGAGCATTACCCTGTTGGAATTAAACTGGATTTTGATAGGGACAGGCAGAGTAAATACACTGATATATCACAAAGAAATACCACTTTTTCCGCTTGTCCTTTATTACTCCAATCTAGACACTAAAAACTGCAAGCAAGTCAATTGTAACAGTATACAGAGAAGGGCTAGATATGTCTTTCATTGTGAATACCCTTCCTGCACTTACTATTGGACATGGTAATTTGGACAATCAATGTAGGCCAGCAACCAGTCTGGAGCACATATCTGAAGTGAAGAAGTCCCATAAGCCGTACCAATGTTGATGAAAGGCTACATCATTAGCCATTCTATCACAATTACCTTTTCATTTATTATTTTTTTAGCAAGTGCCTGAATTTTACAATCTATTTGTTCATAAGGCCTCGGAGAGCCATACAGCCCACAAGAAAACTGAAAGCTTGACAAATTTAAAGCTGTGCTCTACACATAAAGAAAATGTTTTATGTATAAACTGAAGTAAAAGGTCAAGGTTTTCACTTCCCAAATTGTTTTTGTTATTTTTTTTTTTTAATGCTGAATGTCCCAATGACATCCTGATTAAGAAAAAAAAAAAAGTCAAAAGGAAAGAACCAAGGAGAATTATACCTGCTTACCATCGGACCTGCTCTGTTAACTTAAACAAGCAGTCAGCATCTGTCCTGAAAGACCACGTTAACAAGGGGATTCCCAGTCATTTGCCTTGAGTTGAGTTTGTGTTAGCCAAAATGCACCAGACTCATGACTGTAGTAAAAGAGTGCTGTAGTCCCTCAGCATCTGTCTCGCTCAAGGTGTAGCTCTCTTTGACAATACGGTCGCAGCCGATCTCCCCGTTACCAAAGAATCCCAAGAGAGGAATGTTGGAGAAGATCTTCCGGAAAGCGCTGGCCTCCACATTACGCTCGTTATTGTAGCTGTTGTGGCCACGGCCCACACAGGCAAACATGAAGCCCATGGTGTTTCTCTCTGGGATATTAGCAGCCTTCAGCCGCTGGATAGTGGCCTCTGCTGCTTTCGAGCTGCTTACGTCCTGGTCCACCAGCACTGAGGCACCCTGGATCTTGGAGCCACTGAAGGTCAGTCCTACTGCCCCAAAAGAGCCTGGAGAACAGCTGCAAACAGACAGAGCACACACAAACCTCACTGATGAAGATTATATTAGAAATAATGTAGAGAGACAGTAGAGGAAATGGGCTGAGAAATATATATTCCTGTATGTGACAATGACAAAATGTTAAATTACAAATTAATTATTATGATGTAGAAAGGCGCAGAGTGAAATCATGCAGAGTAGATCTCAGAGTAGTTCAAACAGTGGGCAGACGAGGGGGGAAACAGTTGGACAATAATATAGGGAAGGGGAAGTATGAAGTCTGGACCATAAAACCTCTACTTAAAACATTACAAAAAAATACAAATAAAATAAAATACAGGAACTAACTTGACTCATCTAAAATCAAGAACTTTCTTTACTTACCAGGTTGTGTTATTGGAAAAGGTCCTCTCAACTTGTCCTCCAACAATAAGTACTTTATTCTGAGAAAGAGGTTCCAGTAACTTTTTAAGAAAGCAGCGCCCTCCAGCTTTCCAGGTCTCGTAGTCAAACATCAGCACCACTTTTAGATCAGGGTTATTGATCAACCCTGAAAATCAAATACAGAGTATTTTGACATGGCTTACCAACCAACCAAACCAATATCTATATACACTAGCATTCAAAAGTTTAGGGTTAGGAAGACTTCTCATTGTAACTAATACTTTTGTTCACCAAAGATCGAGTACAGGAATATTTCATCCAAAAGTAAAGGATCTGTCATCATTTACTGACCCTCATGTCTTTCCAAACCTGTATGAGTTTCTTTCTTCTGTTAAGAACAAATAAATAGATATTTTGAATATTTGTAATCAAGCATTTGACCTAGTAACAACCACTGTATATAGAAAAAAAAATACTGTGGAAATCCATGGGTGCCATCAACTGTTTGGTTACCAACATTCATTAAAATATCTTCTTTTGTGTTAAGCTGAAGAAAGAAATTCATACAGGTTTGTAATTGAATGAAGTTGAGTAAATTATGAAAATTTTCATTTTTGGGTGAACTAGTAACTTTAAATAGTTAAAAAAAAACACTAATATTACAAATTATTCCATTTCAAATTAAAAATTTGCTTTTGAACTTTCTATTTTAAGAATTAAGGAACCTGTTTTAAACACTAATAATAAGTAATGTTTCATGAAGACAGAAATCTGATTTCTGAAAGATCATGTGACACTGAAGTCTACAGTAATGGCTGCTGAAAATTCAGCTTTGCAGTGACAGGAATAAATCACATTTTAAAATATATTAATTTATAAAAGTTATTTTAAGCTACAATAATATTTAACAATTTTCTTTTACTGTATTTTTGATTAAAAAAAAAAAAAAAAACGCAATTGCACCAGTTGCTACAATCTTAACAACTCACCTGCTTCCTCCATTGCCGATTCACTGAGGCTCTTTTTGCAGAAGTGAAAAGGCCGGATGGTGACCCCATCCATGGCAGGAAAAAGCAGACTG
The DNA here is from genome assembly GCF_003368295.1 of Carassius auratus. NCBI lineage: Eukaryota > Metazoa > Chordata > Actinopteri > Cypriniformes > Cyprinidae > Carassius > Carassius auratus. The sequence continues at coordinate 34,367,889 of NC_039274.1, forward strand.
AAGCCAGCTTCACCATCTTCGTGCTCTTCTGGGGGGCTGCTGGGTGAACCACTGGGGGTCACTGTAGCACACAGCAGAAGAAATGACAGTTACACTGCTGCGCTGACATTGCTAACAATCATGGCAGAACACGGGGAAACAGGGACAATTCATCTTACCCACAATTCCTGATGCGACAATGCCTAGTACATCACAAGTGCTCGGCAGCAAGCGTCGCAGCTTCTCAACAGGGTTTGACTCTACTTCATCCTCACACTTCCTGGCTGTAGCAAGAAAGGATGGAAGAGAACAGGTGAATCTCCTCATCAGGATCGACAGGGCTTTTTAAAACACAAATAATCACGTAACTTACCCTTTTTGTGTGTGTAACTAAAAGGCCAACTGAAGTTTTCTCCATCCACCATTAAGAGAGCTGTCTGGGGCAGCAGATAGATCTTCTGCAGGGAGTCAGAGAAAAGACAAACAGAATATGGTTTGTCATTTCTAGAATTCATAAGAACTTTAACTTCTCTTTGTGGCAAAAAATAAATAACATAAAAAAAAGCAGCAAAGACCATCAGACCTCCAAGTCTTCTGCCATAGTCCTAAGCAAAACATGCTCCTCGTATATGGATGAGCCAGAAGCTGAGAGCCAGGTCAGTCTCTGCTGCGTCCTCAGGACTCGGCGTGCACAATTCCTCCATAGCCTGCACACACTACAGAAGAAGAAACACCAATATCAACATACAAACAGATATTGATATTAGAATTGTGTATTTTAGTTTTCATCAGACTTCAGTCTACAAATGGTTGCTCATATGGAAATACAGAAATTAAGATATTCACAGTGTTTTGTTGTAATAAATCAATGATTTGTTGTCTAAAAGATATTTAAATATTTGACTAAAGTAAGACAGAATGTTGGGTGGCATGTTGCAACATATATACTATTACATTGTGTTTCAATTGTATTGTTTAATAAACCCGTAAGATTACTTGCTTTAGATAATTTATTAATGCTCCATTGTTAATATAGATGTATTTTTATGACTATTGTAAAGTTAGGTCTAAAAAAAATCAATACTCGATTACCAAAACAGGCAGAAATGTTCTTACAAACTGAAATACAAACAACACTAAGGACAGAAGAATACTTAGACACACTGTAGTTTGTATATCGTCAATCGTCGTAGTCTACTGTATATAGTGAAGGATAGCGTCATAATGACAGTCAGTAATTGTTGTTAAAAGGTACAATAATAATCTACTCTACGCATGTAACAAGTACAAATATAATTTACGTTATTAATTGAAAGGACCAATGTTTTGTTCTGGAGACCCTGGTGTTAGTATTGTACACGATTAGGATCAGCTGACAAAGCCAAATAAATCCATCACCTAAAATCAAAAGTTATATAACGTTGGTCCCCACTAATTTATTTGCATTCCGTTTACGAATCTGAGTGACAAATGACATGCAGATCTATATAATCAACTATCGTTAATTAAGATCTTTGGAGGTTTTTATAGTATTTTCTGGCAGGAAAGAGTAAACGTGTAATCCTGTTCATTTATAAAATGAGTTTATATAGTACCGTTTAAGATGTAATGGTCTTCTGATTAACGTTAGCTCAAAGCTAACAGGCTAAAACATCCACACTTAGCTAGCATCATTACCTTGCTATCCGGAGGAGATTTTTAGTCGGGACAAATGTCAAAATCCTCTCCACGACCTCGGCAACATTACTTAGGACATATCCAGCTTTACTTTGCCCAAAAATGTTTGGAGAAACTGCATCCCCTTCCATTTTCACACGGATCCTCTTCTCGCATCTGACCCTCCACACGGAGGCGGAACCGGAAGTCATTTAAAAGTCTCACAGCGAGCACTAGGCCCATGACTACACTACGTTTACTCAAATAAATTCTGTCACACACACATATAACTATATATGTGTTTATATATTCTATATAACACATACACATCTATCTATCTAACTATCTATCTATATGTCTGTCTATCTATCTATCGATCTATAATGACGCAACACGTATGTCCATGCAAGCAAGATTTGGCATTTTGAGATTATTCCTTTTTTCAGTTATATTAATAATTTAGAAAGTTGCAAAAAAAAAAAAAAAAAATTATTTAAATTTATTAAAATTTATATTAGTGTACCTGAGGGTTGCACATGCACACTGCATGAATATTAGAAATAGAACATTTGAGAGTTTTTAACATTTTCTAAGACCATGTTCTTGTGCATGGAATAATTGGCCTGTGGTGATATAAACGTGCAACTTCTATTGTTTATGTGTGTGTGTGTGTGTGTGTGTGTGTGTTTTATTATATTTACTAAATACATGTAACTACATGCACTGGAAACTGTGTTCTCCATCTTAATTACCTGTAGTGTATATTTCATTGGCTAAAGTGTGTATGATTTGAAAGCTTTGTTTGATTTTGAGGTTTGGATTTGTGTTTAAGGTTTTGAGAAAATAAGAAATCAAGAAATGTGTTTAAGAAAAATCAGAAAAACTGTAAATGTGATAAACATGAATTGATAGTTTTACAAGTGTATAATTCAGATACTTAATCTAGAAATGTTTTTCTGATTCTAGATGGATTAAATTAAATTAAATTAAATTTAGAAGGATTCTTGGAATAAGTAAATATAGTCTACTCCTACAACACAACACGACTTTGGTAATGATCCAAGGTGTGTTATATAATGCAGAAGGCACTTTCCCCTTTCTATGTAAACTTTTCCCTTTATGTAAAATAAATTGAAAAGGTTGAGGGTGTTCACCATTAAAAGAAAACATTCTATTGTGACGTTAGAATTCATTGAGTGTTAAAATAAACTCGTGTAAAAAAAGACCTGGATTTTACGGAGCTGTTGATAGAGGGAGTCTGGTGTGAAGAGAAGAGAAGAGAAGAGAAGAGAAGAGGAGAAGAGAAGAGAAGAGAAGAGAAGAGTGAAAATCTAAGGAGAACATGTTAGTTCCAAAAGCATTTACCCAGTTAATTTAAATGTGATGGTATGAATAGGAGAATTACATATGCCAAAGAGAGAAGCAACATAAGGTGATGAGAAGGAGCTTTTTTTTTGGATTTTATTCAAGCTTCTCGACAATAAATTAAGGACATATGAAATCAAAAGAGTTAAGACATACTAAAGGAGAGAAAGGAGTGGGGAGCTTACAGAGATGGAAGTTTTATTTTACAGAAAGCAAACAATTTCTGTACAAGTGATAGAACTGAGTGCTCCATCCCCACTGAGAATAGTGTGATGGAGAAAAGCAGCAACAGAGGAAAAATAGAGAAACACTGAGGAAATGAAGGAGTTGCCGCTCATATGGTGCCCGGAGCCAGAGATGAGATGTAAAAAAAATTAACTGTGCAGGGGGAGAAAAAAAAAGGAGTTGAAACAAACAAGACATGGTGATATTAAACAGTAAATGGCATGAAAGAGATATGTCGGTGTCACATAAATACACGCACACACACATATGTATCTTGCAACAAGTATGTTCATGCAAGTGAGAAAAGGTTCACATCAGGCATTTTGAGATTAATTTTGTTTTATTTTATTCATATCTAAAAATAATTTAGCAAGCTGCAAAAATGTAAACATAATGTTTACATGTAAAATATAACTTAAATGAAAAATGAAAAATAATTGGTTAAAACAAACGAGAGATGGTGATATCAAACAACAATGGGCATGCAACAGATAAAAAAAAAAGAAAAGAGTCATCATGCTTTCCAGACGAAACACAGTTTGTGTTATTTGCGGGTAATTTCATCTTTTATACATCAGTTCATACTTAGTAAATCAACGGAAAGGTTTATGTGAGGCAGCATTTAATCTTAATACTGGGTTCAGTCTAAAATCATTCAGAAAACCTGAAAACTAGATTATACTAACAGACAGAGAAACTGGACATGCTGTTAAACCAAACCAGTGTGCACAATCTCATACATGAACATGAGTAACAGGGAAGGGGATAGTTACATGGAGGTCATGTCGTTGAGAGCGTGGTCCAGCTCCTCGCTGATGGCTTTGTACTTGAGTTTCTGAGCATACAATTCATCTAGAGTAGCCAATTAAAGGCCAGGACGGCATAGGAGTGTTGAGTGGAGAGGAGTGGGAAAGAAACGAAAAATAAGGAAGAAGCAGCAATGCAAATGTGGAACGAACAATGACAAGTCGCCAAAGACAAACAGATAAAAGAAAAAACTAAGAAAACAGTAATTAAATAGAAATAAAATGAAGTGAAATTACCTTCCTTAATCATGAGAAAAATTCAATTGTATAAATACTTAAACAGTACATTTTAGTGTTGGGGATATGTACCACTACAAATTTAAAGGCATATCCTACAAATTTAAAGGTAAATCACTATGTTAACTGTTAATTGTAACAGATAAACGCAAAAATAACTTAAACCTGATATTCCAAGGATGTAACTAAGGATTTAACCAGTGTCTAACAGCAACAGTAAGGTACAAGTTGACATACCCTCCAGATCATCAATGGTCTTCTCAAGCTTGGCGACTGATCTCTCAGCAAACTCAGCACGAGTCTCAGCCTGGAAGACAGAGAGACGTCAGGCACTCTTATATGCACACACACACACACACACACACACACACACACACACACAGAAGATGGTAGCTGAATCAATAAACTCACCTCCTTCAGTTTGTCAGTCAAGACCTTGATCTCCTCCTCATATTTGTCCTCCTTAGCAGAGTACTGTAGATGGGAAAGACAGAAGAGAGGGTTAATGTGCCGTCTGTGTAAACACCAACACACAACACAAATATACCCAGATGATCATACACTCATTCAAACATTTACACGCTTACCTTCTCAGCCTGGGCTTCCAGGGACTTCATGGTGTTGGTCACAGTTTTCAACTCCTCCTCCAGCTCAGAGCACTTACTATAAGTGGGAGTCACAGAAGATTTGCCACAAAAAATGACACACAGAAGATAAGATAAGCAAATATGTTTTTAAAGTATCACATTTGTTTGTTTTTACCTCTCATTGAGCTCAGCACGCTCCTCAGTACGCTCCAGCTCACCCTCAACAATCACCAGCTTACGGGCCACCTGTGTACCACCACAAAGAAAACATTAGAAGTGTACATGTGTTAGTCTGTCCGGGGGGAAGACATTGTTTATGTGAAATTACTTATTCATAATTTTATTGTATGTGTCTATAATACATTATAAGAGTAAGAAAGAGAGAGAAAACCGACCTCCTCATACTTGCGGTCGGCCTCCTCAGCAATGTGCTTGGCCTCCTTCAACTGGATCTCCTGCAGCTCCATCTTCTCCTCATCCTTCAGGGCCCTGTTCTCAATCACCTTCATGCCTCTGAGAGAGAGAGAGAGGGAGAGGGAGAGAGTTTGAATGTAATCATAAAATCATGAAATCACTGCATTTCATTAGCTCTGTACTTGTACTCTGCATAATGACAATAAAGTTGAATCTAATCTAATCTAATGAGACCTGCATATGTTTAATAAATGATCAACTTAATTAGATTAACAACATAAAAAGTAGCTAGTTTTGAAACTTATCCCTTAAATTTGGTATTTTGGACTCGTATGTCAAATGTTTTGGTCTCTACTATATCTAACAATTAAAATTCTAAGATATATTACACATGAGATTCAGTTCACTGTAATAAAAACAATAATAAACAGTTAATTTATTTGTTTATTTAAAAAAAATGTTTGTTTAAAAAATTCCATATTGTGGTTTAAATTGTAATTTGGACATGGAAAATAAAACGGGGAAATGGAAAATCTATATTTGACTAATTTTTTCCCCAGACTTTTTTAAGAGCCTAAGGGTCTGTTTTGAGTTTTCCCACACACCTCTCACTCTCATCAGCAGCCTTCTCAGCCTCCTCCAGCTTCTGCAGAGCAGTGGCCAGACGCTCCTGAGCGCGATCCAACTCCTCCTCAACCAGCTGGATGCGTCTGTTCAGGGAGGCGACGTCACCCTCAGCCTGCGCACAGACGACTAGTAATGAGTTCACAGCGCACTAATACTGTACGTCTGGTATACATTCATAACAAAAATCCACATAGGTTTAAACAGCGCTTTCGGGAGAAATATCACTACAACTTTACATACTATAGTTTTAAACGTCATATAGGCCTATCATTACATATTGGCCGATAAATCACAACATTCAAATGCTAGTGTCTCTATAAAGACAGTATAATGATGTGCCCAAAAAAGCATCACCGCTTTCTCCATCTATTAAGCGCCAGTTCACGATCCATTTTTGTGAACTTTCTAACGACGAAAACTTGGAAACGTTTTTAACAAACAATTTAGAGGGGGGTCCTTGAAATTTTACTCCTATGTCTGTACACTATAAAAATGTATTTGATGAATTAGATTATAAAAACTGCATTGTTGTTAAATGCATTTCAATCTCTCCGCCTATTGGTTTAAGTTTGTTGCTCCTGCAGATGTTGCACTCTTTTGGACACTGAACCATAAACCGTATCTGACTGAACTCAGTGCAACCTGTTAACTATGTGCAAATGTCTAGGAGTACAGCGCCATCTGGTGGTATGTTACCGCAATACGAGTCGTGCACAATCTGTTTGGAAATCCATAGTTGTATAATTGTTTCAGTGTGAAACTGGGTATCCTAGGCTTCATTTCGAATGAAGCCCTCTCTCAAAACAGGCTTTGAATTCCCTAGGAACGGCAAATATATCCTACAAGCAGCCTATATATTATTTTTAAACAGCAAAAAAAAAAAAAAAAAATGGTTTTGAATGGTTAAAAATTGGCCACAAAGGTGTGCTAAATAGATATTTATTCAGTAAAATATTTACTGATTTATTTAGAAGTCTGTTTAATGATTAAAGATAGTTTAATGTTACCTAACTTCGCTAGGGGCGCCAAAGCTACTTTTTAATCGGGACTGCGGCCACAAAATTACTGACAGAAATTATTTTAGACGTTGCCTACCTGAAAGTCGGTGAATAATTCACTATGTCTATTACTATTACAATTATTATATAAATATGATATATTAAATATAAATCTACATAATAGGCTGTTTTATCATATTGTGTGGTTTGTTATCAATTTATAGTCCCAGCTATATTATTTTATTTAATAAAATATAATAGTTTCAGTTTATCAAACTAGCTTGATGGATGATCGCTGATGGTCTTAATTATGCAGCAAGGGTGAGGTGAAATTCTATACGAACCCCTATTAAGACGCTTGTAGGTGGGCAAACGAACCCCAAACGCTTTCCTTATAAAGCGCAGTGCTAAATTTAAAACCGCCGTTTGCATACACTCTCCTGTAGCTGTACATATGGCAGCCTGTTTTCCCATATGCGTCTTGGTATTCGTTGCACGTTGTACCACGTGATGCATATACGATTAAGAATGGCCTGTGTCATTTCAAAAGACAATGTTTTGTAGTTCCCGATAAAGTTTAGTCGGCAAAAAAAAAAAAAAAAAAAAAAAAAAAAAAAAAACCTTGAGGTTCTACGTGATGGTAAAAATTAAATCAGGTGTATGTAATAAGTTGAACAGACTGTCTGTTTAGAAGGGGCGGGCACAGGTCGCGTGACGTCAGATGGGAAACCCTATGTGCACATAATGCTTACATCGGTAGCTGTCTTCTCAGCCAGCTCCAGTTTCTCCTGAGCCTCCTTCAGGGCTTCTGAGTATTTGTCCAACTCATCCTCAGTTGCCTTCAGCTTCTTCTGCAGGGCGACCAGGTCATCCTCGAGCTGCAGGAGAAGCACGTGTGTCAATACACATGGAGAGAGACGAGAACAGTTGCCAGCTGCGTCTATAACTGTACATTATTTGTTCAGTTAACATATTTCATGCGTCAGTTAACCATGCAGGCCAATAAAGCAGATGGTCCACTGTGGTAGTGAGACATCCGATATGAAAAACAGTTCAAATAGACTTAAAAAATAAAATAGAAGATAGAATAGAAATAGAAAAACTTGTTTAAAATAGAATTATGCCATAGGCCACAGCATAATTAGCTGTGAAAATAAAAGCAGACTATGCAGGCTAAAGTCTGATTTATAAAGGTGCAAAGAGCCACCCAGATGCATGAGCGCCCGATTTAAGTCCAACCTGCTTGCTTCTGTCCTCTGATCCCTTCTTATCGGCCTCAGCCTGCTCTGCTCTGTCCAAGGCATTCTCCTTGTCGAGCTTGAGCATCTGCATCTTCTTCTTAATGGCATCCATGGCTGCTTTTGTGTATGGGTGGTCGCACCAAAAACTGGACTGAGAGAGGCGATGAGCGTCTGTGCTGAACTGAACGCTGAGCTGGAGTGCGAGCTGGTCTAGCTGTAGGCTGTCAAATATGTGCCTTCACAGGAGCCTGAGAAGTTCCGCAAGACACCCAATACTTTTTTGGGAATGGCCCTTAGCGGTTCCTCCTGTGTCGTGTCTTTTTTTAAGGATCTGGATGGCGATTCGCTGCCCTCAGACATTTGACCACTAAAATGCCTATATATGGGACCTGAGGGCCAAGACGTCTTACAAGGGGGCCGTCTTCCTATTTCTAACATTCAGAAAATGAGGGAAGAGGAGGAAAACTGTCCAGAAAGCAATTTACACTGTCAAATTGATGCAAAACGCTGAACACGTGAGCACCAACATATAATATTGGGCTGGGATAAATAAAAAATATGATTACCCCCACCCCCACCCGGTTGAGCTCTTTACAAAGAAAAGCAGAGAGAGAAAAACAAAAAAACTATTGATTTTATACAGCACACAAGGGGCTCATGAAAGTGATTCTCTGGGAAGGCGTTAGTATCTCTGGGTCAGTCTCGTAACAGAGAGGCATGTCAACGAGTCCCTCAGGCATTGTTCATAATCTGAAGAGCTTTAGATACGGTGGCTGTTCAACAGCAATCTCTCAGCACGCTTGCATTCATCGCCAAGCACCGTGCTGGCTTTAATCGGCCGCGGTAAAACCCCCACAAATCTCTTGGAATCACAACGACGTGTCGTGTGGCACAGCTACAGTTGTCGGCCATGCCGCGAAAATACAAGCCCCACATAACGCCTCTATTTGGGCTTTGCTACATCACATAATAAATTTTCACTTGGGACTAAGAGGGTACTTAGGTTCAGATTTATTATACTTGCAAGCTAGATCTGTTAATTTACTTCATATTTGTTCTAGTTTTTAAGCGTCTTAGTCATAATCTAAAGTGTTTTTGTTTTTTGATAAGAAGATCATACAGTCTTTCTGAGCTGAGGTGTTTGCCCTCAACATAAATGTTTTATACTCTCACATTCCCACACCATGAACTTTTCTCCAGGAGGTTATTTTTACCCTTCCCCTCCTGAAGGAAGCACCTGCCACAGTCTCTTCTTAGCTGTTGTAAGACAAGCTTGGCTATATAGGCTACATAATTCATCTTAATCTTGAACACACAACCGTTTTTATCATTGTGTATTACAAATGTAATGAACAATACTAATAAACTATGTGTACTTAATTTGCACTATACTGCTTGTATATGCATTTTTAGGGCTGTTGTAGTAATTAATTATAGGACTTTTCTCTGACTTAACATTAAGAGTTTAAGGTGCTGAAAATTTTTCTGTGAGACTTTATATTCTGTACTGCCTTGAGATGGATTATCACCTACACTGTTCATTTATAAAAAGAGTCCTTATAGTTCTTAAAAGAACAATTTTCTTAATGTATCAAACATTTTATTAACACTTTTTCCATTGTAGAGAATGGAAAGCTTCCATAGATGATAAAGATCATGGAACCAAAGACACCAATAAAGAACCTTGCTTTCTAAAAGTGTCGTCTAGTTTCATTCTTTTCCTCAACTGCTTTTCTGCAGTTAGACTTTCAGAATGATCTGGGGTAATACGTTATAGCCGGAAACATTCAAGCAGACGTGCAAAGCTTCCTCTGGGGCAAAACCTTTCAACAACGCATTTACGTCTGGCACCCCAACCTGTTAAATACTTTTCATTCAACTGCAAGATTTTTCATATACCTTTGTTAGGACTATTCTGTAGCATTTGAATTCTGTAATTTGGAGCAATATAATCTAAATTAATTTACAGAAAGCTGTAAAATTAAAATGTAGTACTAATGAAAACTGGTCAGATTGACAGGCTTGGTTATGGTTTACTGAGATCCACAATAAAAAGTATGTGTGCTAGAGAGAGCAGAGCTGCTTTCATCGTGTAAAGCAATTAAACAGCCTTAAACATTATGTTCTCACATATAACCATACACAATCCTTCTAGTCCTTTCCCACAGAAATTATACAGACTACTGTTTGAAAACATACCTTTTGAGAAAATTTGACAGTTTTACTGGCTAAACCAATTGCAACTCTTATTGTACCAACTGTGAATCTTTAAACATGCATATCTGCTATGACCATCTCCCAGCAGGGGGACTAAAATTAGCACCTCCCTCATTATGTGATCCCACCCAATATAGCCCCATACCCTCATGCTGACCAAGACATACTACATATCTGCCCTACCCCCATGCCAAAGAGCAGTGGCTTAAAGGGGCAGTCAGCTTGAGTTTAGTGTAGTACCGTCATATTGAACTGATCTATAGTGCCAGATTAATCCATCGCAGTTCACAATCGTAAAGAATAGGTCGGAACAACAGCAAAACTGCAGACAGGAACATAACACTGAGTACTTGCTTTAAATATACGAGAAAATGTTTGTGTTACTCACTTCTACAAATGACTGAGATGTAAAGTACGTGTCTTTTTAAATGTGTGTAAATATCACAGCACATTACTATATTGTAAAGAAGGGCAGAAGGTACCTAGAAGGCAAACTTGCTTCTATTTGCAAGAGATTTATAACCTTCTAAATTGAGACTATTTATACTTACAGATGACTGTGTAGAACATTAACTCAAACTCGGTACAGGCAAGCTTTCTCCTAGTCTCAAAAATAACTATTAAAATTAATACTAAAATTGAGTATTTGGCATACTTTTTAGATGAACAGATTTTAAATGGTTATTATTAGCACTATACCATTGCCTCTCAGAAGCCAACTATTTTTGATGATATTACTTTTTACAACTTTACTACTAATTTTTATGATACTACACTTAACAGTATGTTTCACAGTGTTTAAAATTAAACTGAATGAATAAAGTATGAATAAAAAAAGATAAAAAAAGGTTTGCAATAGTTACATCTTGAACACTATTCAGTGCTATTTTACAGTTTCATTGCCAATTGTCTTTAAGGCAAGGTAAAAGAAAAGCATTCTATATGAAAATGAATATAATTTGAAGAGAACTATACTTTGAAAGCCTTTATTTTAAGTTAAGATGTTCTTCCACATAGGCAGAAGCTTCTTTAATTGCAATGCTCTTACAGGCAATCATTCAAAGACACCCACAAATAAACAAGTCAATTGGTCTTCTCAAAATGCAGAGACACTTTCAGGACTTTCTCAATATTTTACACTCTTCTTTAGTCATCTACACAATGCATGAGCCAGCAATGTTGATCATTTTGCAACTCTGCCATTAAATGTAATTGAGCATGCATAAGAAATGCAGCACAGTGTGTGCTGTCTTTACATATATTTGAAAATAAGCCATTTACATACATCTACAGCAACATGAAGCATACAGACACTTTCCAGGCAGATCTATAGCTAAAGGGGGAACTGCTTAAAGTGAGTTTTTTAGGCCGCTTTATAAACTTGTTGCAGTAATTTCCAAACTCCAACTCATACGCTTCCAACTCTGAGCATCATAGAGCACAAGAGCATTAACAGATTAGCAGTAACGTTGCTACACACACACACACACAATGGTGAATGCATGTCAGAATAGACACCAGACCTCGTCTCCTACAGTCAGAGAACTGATATGTTCATTTGACAATGATAAACTAAGGCACTGAAACTAAATGTTCATAAAGCCAGACACGGAAGACTTGCTGTGGTACAGAAATAAAGCACTGAGAATAGATTTCCAGGGTTGCATATGACCAAAATACAAGCATAAATGTGACATGCTAGAGCATAAGGCTAAAAATGAGAAAGTCGTACCAGCATCAAATGGCTTTGAAAATTTAGAGGATGTGCATAAAAAAAGAAAAATCCTCTAAGCAGCTACAAACAGCACTGTAAAATACTGTAGTGGCCATGAATTTCAGTATGAGAAGAAAAGCCTGTATACGTAAATGTCCGAGATACAGTATGTCAGGCTCTGCATGAAGTGAAGTACAACACATTCATTCAGCCCTGTCTTTGTGCCCACAGACAACAAACAGAAGCAATTATTTTATAACTGAGCATACATTCAGTATTTGGATTTTATTCAATATTTTGCTGTGGTATAAGGTCATTTTTTTTAAGGTTTTAGGGGGTTAGAGGTGTAACTTTCACAGTACTTCTGGTCTTTCTCCAGATTTGATACATGAATCACATCCTGTCATTACATTCTCATAATGCACATGGGCAGCAAGAAACATTAATTGGAGAAAATGTATTTTAGACTCTTATTCGGAGTGGATTTGTTTTACATTGCACATTTACTCACTTTTGTTTGTCTATATAAATAGAGTTTATTTGTATGCTTTCCGAACATTGAAGCAATGAAAGTAAAACATAAAAAAAAGTAACTCACCATTACAAATGTACAAATGTTAAACATTCAACTGGAGTTAGGTTTCTTTTCATCTTGACGTTAAATGACGTAAATATTAAAGTCTGCATCTTGTCTGAAACCCTAAAATGCTTTGTTTTAATAAATGAGATCAAACAGAGTTCATGCATTTCTTCCTCAATGCAGTCTCAAACGTGTACTTCTGGCTGTTCTGAGCACACAGTTATGTGCTTCCAAAGTCTTCATGCACCCATTCACAAGATCAGATTCATGCCTGAAATACAAAGCTTCTTCATGATGGTGTGGAGGAGGCATGAACACATTCACGGTTAAAGAGACAAGACGGTCACCGCTTCAAATTTTCAAGAGTTTAGATGTAAAAAAAATTAACTGAATCAATAACCCTTTATCAATTCAGTAGGTGATGCTTGATAGAGAAGTTCATCTGTGTCCTCAAGGCAAAAATAAATGGTGGAGAAATTGATGAAAGGGAAGCCAGCATTTCTGTTTAGTCCTCATCCTCTCGGAGTTCACTTGGCAGGAATTTGTACTGCTGTTGTCTGATCTGTGCCAGCTTCTTACGGGCCTCTTCCAGTTCCCTCTCTTTCCTCAACATCTCTTCCTGAGCTGCAATAATCTGAGCCAAACAGACAAAGCACAACACAAATGAAATATGAACCGAATAAAGCCAATATGGGAGTATATATTTATTTATTTATTTATTTATTTGGGCTGTGTATCACCAGCAAAGTAACGATATGATACATATCACAATACAGATGCCACGATACGATAAAGGACTGCACTGAATTTTACCTCAGTAGAATTTAGTAAAACAGCTTTTTATGAAACACTGCATACTTTAGGGCCAATGCTAAATATAAGCAGCTGACCTCTGCAATATGAAGGGCCTCCATAACTGTACCACAGTACAATATAGGTAATGGCATATGTCTAATGTTTACATCGGACACTACCCACCAGGTACAACATTCTGATTGTTTGCATTTAGATTTTAAGCCCATAAATAATAATTTACTCATTCTAATAAATGTATATTGTAATGTACTCATATTAATATATAAATATATATATAAATACCATCATCTTAACATTGATGGTAGGTTATCATTGCAAAAATTAATGCACTCTTTACTTTTTACAAATAAAATAATGTCTTCCATATCTTACGCACTCACACGCTCAGTCACTCACACAGATCACACTTTGCGTGCAATCAGTCATTCAGGAACAAACTTTTTAGCACCGCCCTGCATATTTTTATAAACTATAAATAGCTTAATCGCTCAAGAGCTACATTATCTTTCTCAACAAGGAGCTGGTAGCATCAGTTTCTAAAGGAATTAAAACCACAGCTTCACTGTTAATAGAGACATGCGAGAAAACTTAGGTAATTCATACGTGCACAGCCTCTCTCCTCTCTTTCTCTCTCTCTCTCTCGCTTTCTTTCTCTCTCGTGTAAATAAACACTTGATGAATTACAATGTTCTGAGAATAGAATATTGAAGTGGAGATGGCTAAACTGCAAGTTAACAGGTGTTTTCAGAAAGCAAGCGTGTTTATAGTGGAAAGAGAGTGTACAGCGTTGCCAGGTTGACAAAATAACACACTTAACAGATATTTATGTATTGCGCAATGTTTTGGGAATAACATTTCTTTATATAAGGCAACCCAGGGTTTTGTTCCTTTGCGGCCAGATTACACCTTGTTGTAGATCATATATATTTAGCTTTATTCATTATTTTTAAGAATTCAGGCTGTAAATCCTACCTGAGCGATTCCTCCAACAAACCTGGTCTTGACCACCACGTTATCATCATCCGCCTTGTTGAAAGCAGCTTTCTGGGCCGCTCGAACCAGACTGTCAGAGGCCCGTTTCACAGCATTGCCTGCCGCCTGCAGATGACACAGAAGAAGTTCAAGAAATATGCCTATGAAATACATGTTCAATGAATACAGCAATTTAAGCAATGAAAGACGTACAGTGCAGTTACTATTTAAAATATCAGAATGAAATGTAACTGTGTATTACCTGCAGCCTCCTCATAGCCTCTGAATCCTGCTCAGCTTTAACCTTGCACGCCACCAGCAGCTGTGCAGTGGAAGCAGCCACTTGTTTGGCAGAAGAGATGAGCTTTTCTTCACTGGCATGACCTTGGACGGACGCGTTCGCTGCCTCACAGAGGCTACTGGTGGCTGCAGCAACCATGCGTGCCTGCAACAGTGAGCAAACAGAGAAGTCATACAGGAACATAATAAGAAGACATTTTACTGGCACTTTTTAATGCTTAAGGACTTACAGCAGATATTAGCCCTTGGGACCACTGTCCATCATCCACAGCATTGGCAGGTATGGCTCCAACCTTCAGGAAGGAAAAAGATGGCCATTATGATTCTATAAAAACTGAGTTAATAAAAAAAAAAAAAAAAGTCAAGAAACGGTTGCTATTAATAATCATTTTACAGACTGATTAATAAACATTGTTATGGCTTACGCTATTGTTTCTTACCTTGCCCTGGGCTACGAGTTCTCTCTGAGCTGCTGAAGCTGATTTTACAAGAGCGCTGGTTGCTGCAGCAATAGATTTGGCTGCTTCAAGTATCTGCTCTTCAAAGTCTAAACTCTCATCAGCTTGCTGGAACAAAATTAAATTAATTTAAAATATTGAAAAATACAGCTGTTAATGAGAAATTGTCTCCCTGTGGAATTAAAAAAAAAAATAAATAAATAAATAAATACACACACACACACACAAATACACTACTGGTCAGATTTTGCAACTATGATTTTAACCTGTTAAATGTTACCCCGTCCCATATACGGGACGCCTACGTTGACTATACTTTATTAAAATCAAATCTAATCTAATCTTGACAAACTATATATCGTTGGAAAGGTCTAAGACTCCCAAATATATATTTTACCAATATTTTTTGTTAAAAATTATGTAGGAAAAGTAATAGATTAATTTATGACAAGAGTGCACCCTCAGAAATCTACATTACAAAAGGAGCTTTGACCTTTGTTTAAAAAAAAAAAGACTTCCTCGTTGCCTTTTTCTCTGTCACATTTTAGAAATCATCATAAGTTATATATCACTTGAAAACATAAAATCTCAAAATTCATCCTTCAAAACCCATTTTAAAATCAGACATTGCATTACCATGTAAATGGTACATCAAAATCGTGTTACAAAATGTTTTCAGTCATGAATTATAAAAATTTAGGTTTGTATCATGCACATTCATGTCTATCTTCAAAAACGTGAGTGACAGTTAACAGGTTAAAGTGTTTATTTATTATAGATAAGTCTCTCATTCCCACTCAAAAATACAGAAAAATTGTAATAAATTACATTTAAATTAAAATTCTGAATGAATTCTGAAGGATCAAGTAACACTGAAGACCGAAGTAATGAGTTAAAATGCAGCTTTGGTAAGCAAAAGAGATTTCTTCAAAAAAATAAAATAAAAATCACAAAAATCTAAATTATTCTTAAAGTGTTCACATATTATATTACATATAAATGCAAATATCACAGAACTACACAGTGCCCTAACAATACATCAATTTAGCGTAGTGTATTAAGCCATGAACATTACCCTTGGTTTGGCTCTTGGTTTGAGCTGCTCAAGTTTCTTGGCGGCTGCTTCGATTGAGGCTGCAGCTCCCAATAACTCTGTTTCAGCGATCACAGTAGGATCCTCAGGGTCAACCCATTCAGTGCCTACACACACACACACACACACACACACTTAACTAAATGTTTGGCAAGGCCTGGAATTATCACAGGCATGCTGTAATAACTGAACGTGTGCGAGGTGAATAGGAAATGGATAGTGCTTTTTAAAACAAATCAAGCCTGAGAGTAATAATTTTGTCACAGAGCTGAACACAAATGAAACAACGCAAAACAAATGAACATGACACAAATGTGGTTAAATAAGAAAATGTTCTAAATGAAGACTGGAAATACGGAATTATTTTGTACTGGTCTCTTGTTGGTACTCACCCTCATCTTGAGCGAGACAGGAAAGACAGGAAACTTTAGTCAGCACAGTATATCTCCAAACAACAGGGAGTGAGACTGTTTTTGTCTTAATAGAGGTGTGTTATGAAATGTCTCTTACCTTTCATGGCCTCTGCTGCTTGAATCAGTTCAGTGACAGCTGCAGCAACCTTTTTAGAGAACATCACCAATTTTGGTTTCTGATCACCTGTTGGCTTTTGTAAGACCTGAAATACAGATATGCAGATAAAGAGTTCCGGTTAAGACCGATCCTGAACAAAGGGACCATCAAAGCACCGTGCAGATGCATTATGTGTGTAAATGACTGTGTTTGTACCTGTAGGACTTGTTCTAAGAGCTCTATATATCCATTGGTACATTCAGTGCCGTATAACAGAGCTCTGTTTCTGACCTCCTCACTTACTTCCTCATGATATGCCGCTTGCTGAGGGGAGAAATTATTAAAGCCCATTATGAAAGTCCACACCAAAAACACCTTCGCTAATCCATAGATGAAAAAGCACAGAAGGACACAAGTACATGCACACACACCTTGCATGTGATCAGCATATCAGCTATGACCTTGCGGCTGAGGTTCGCTGTGGAGATGACATCTTCCTGTCTAGCAGAATTTCCTGCTGCGACTGCTTTGGCGGTTGCTGTAGTGATGCCCTTTGTCATGCGGATGAACTCCTCTGGAGAGGTTGATTTCTCAGGGGCTTCTTTAGATTGAAACGACTGATGATGACAATTGTTAATTGAATCGTTTTGTCACCACACTTGTCTATATTGGAGCAAGATTTGTACAAAACACAGGTCAAAATTAAGGTCAATTTAAAGACCTGATAAGTGGAATGACGTGTGGTCAAGTATGATGACCCATACTAATTTGAAACTAATTTGAACCGTGCAACCTTCAGGTTACAAGTCCAACTCTCTAACTATTAGGCCACGACTGCCCCCAATGCCTGATGATTAAAGGCAGTCGCACACCGGACGAGAAGCGAATTGTTCTAGACATGGTGCTGCGCTGCTCGTCTGGTGAGCGACTGCCTTAACACACACAAAAAAACAAAACACAACAGTAAGTTGTGTGTTCAACTTACTGTGAGTTCCTGTTTGATGCACTCGATCGTGGCTTCCAGAGCTCTGGTTCCTCTTGAAGCCTCATCCTCCACTGCCTTCACCGTTTTCAGTAAGGATGTTACATTAGTTACCATAACCTGAACACACAGACATAAGGCATACATTTACATTTCACATCTGAAAACACTACTCCCTCTGTGAACATTTATTCAACTTTTACAGAAGAACATCTGATGGCAAAATTCACTATTGCAATCATATCTGCCTTTGAAAACCAGAAATCCTTTCAGTTTATAAAGACATATTGGTTTCGTTGACTGAAATATACACACACACACACACACACACATATATAAAATAAAAATAAAATAAAATAAAAGCCAAAATATCAATAAATACTATAACAGTGGATAATTCTAAAATAACACTGATCTAAGGTTAAACTGGTAAAATCACCATTTAGTTGATTCCTAAAAATGAATGATTCCAAACTCATGCAGAAGTATGCCAATAATAGTGAAATTCATTTTATCACAAAATATTTTGGACTAAGTGTGCAATAGTAATTATAGTAGCTGATTAATAATTAATCTGATTAAATGGCACACACTGGAATGAGCTTCTCACCAGAACACTTTTACTCATATCTGAGTTAGGAGACATTTCCATCCGTGCAGCCAGATTTCTGAAGGACAACTGGGAGATTACAGTTTCAGAGACAAATATATAACAGCTGTTTGCCTAGATGAAGTGTTTGTTACCGAGTTCTGTGCTCTTGAGGTAGGATGGAAAAGGAGAGTAATATTTATGCAGAAGTGTTTCGTACCTTGGCTGCACTCTTAAGTTGGAACATGGAGGGGTCATCTGCTGTTTTTCCTGCCGCACACTTGGTGGCACTAATGAGCTCAGCTAAAGCTTTGGCAACATCCTTCACTGCGTTGATCAGCACCACCTACGAGGAGATGAATGACAATAACACATGCACATTCCAGAAAGATGACTTACCACCGGCTGCTGGCAAATCCCTGTGTTTGACTTCTCCTCTGTCTTCCTCACTTTCTCCAAGTCTCTCACCTGTGTTTCTGGGTCATCCGGGCCAATGCTGGCCGCTCCCAATTTCACCACATCTGTAAGGTGAGTGATGGTCTTGGCAGAAGACTGGGCTGCCTGGGCCAGCTTCTCTTGACTTGATGCTGCACCTGAAACAAGGTTCTTGGTGTCCTCCACCAGCGCTTTGGCTGTCTTCAGAATATTCTCTCTAAAACAAAGAGAGAGAGAGAATACAAATGATACGAGCTTGATTATAATGCTTACGTAAATATGAATGATTTCATATGGTGCTTTGTTGCATAGCTATTTGTTAGCATTATTCTTTAATACATAATTCTGGCTGGTCAATTGTGGCAAACCAATCTCCTGTGTTGACCCATGTTTCTAGTATTACTACCCAGTCTCTTTCTTTTCACCTTATACAGCAAATTATAAAATATACAAACAAATGCAATAGCCCAAATAAACATTGTATGGGTCAAAATTATAGATTTTTCTTTTTTGCCAAAAATCATTAGGATATTATGTAAAGATCATGTTCCATGAAGATGTTTTGTAAATTTCCTACCATAAATATATATATAAAACTAAATTTTTTGATTAGTAATATGCATTGCTAAGAACTTCATTTGAACATATTTTAAAGGTGATTATCTCAATATTTAGATGTTTTTTTTTTTTTTTACCCTCAGACTCCAGATTTTCAAATAGTTGTAACTCGGCCAAATATTGTCCGATCCTAACAACCTATACATCAATGGAAAGCTTATTTATTCAACTTATTTAACAAATGATGTTTAAATCTCAATTTCGAAAAATGTACACTTTATACTGTTTTTGTTGTTCAGAGTCACACATACACATACATATATATATATATATATATATATATATATATATATATATATATATATATATATATATATAAATATAATTGCAACAATTTGTACTGTGAAAAACTCTATACAAATAAACTTGAATTTAATTGAAAATTCAATTAATCAAACTTCCTCAGTCCATCTTTCTCTCATAATACTCGGATACATAATACAGTGAACTTTTAATGCAGTAATACAAAATCTCAACGTTCCTTCGTTACTGGTTCAGCAGAGTCTTGAACTCTGCTATTAAACTGTCAACTTAAAATGTAAAAAGTATTTGAAAAAAAAAACATTGCGCCTTTCATTAGACCTATGTCGTATGCTCGACCCCCTTGTTGTGAGCGAGCCTGCATGAGTGACCGGAAGCTGGACATTACAAGTGATAAAGTTTTAACAACCGACATGTTTGTTAAACTAACATATCGTTTCTCTTCAGCTTCACCCCTGAGTCGTGTTAGTGGTTTTATAATGGATGGATACTTTTTTTAGGATTCAGAAACAGGGTCACCTTTCACTGAAATAATACAGATTGGAACAGACAGGAAAATGTTGAACATAACTCTGAATGTGTTAGTCTGAAAGATGAATGTCAGACATGCCTAGGATGTCTTGGGTGTGAGTAAATTTTTTGGTGAACTATCCTTTTAAAGACACGTCATTGTTGTTTCTTACGGATTTATGTACTCATGCTGTTGAGCTGTTGTATAAACGCAATATTCCACTCGTAGCCATGCGATATGGCTGTATATTCGCATGCTGTAATTACCATATTACATGGCTATATATAATTATTATTATTGTTCTTCTTTCAGAAAATTAAAAAAAAAATTAATTTACCAATGTATCCAACATTTTTTTAATTCTGCCAATAATTTTATATATATAATTTTGTATTTAAATAATACCTGTGATCAGCGAAGGAGTCTGAATCGTTCTCAGCATTGAGTGTGCCAGCAGAAGCAAACATAATGGTGGTGTCCAGGTCAGCGATGATGCCCGATACAGCACTGCCTGCAGTGATACAGGCTTGAGCGCCCTTATTACCAGCATGCAATGCTGAAAGCACCATGGACACCTACAGAAAATAAACCCACAATAAAAAATGTTTTTATATATAATGCTACTATATGGAGATACTGACATTTCAACAGAAGACACCATGAGCTCTTAAACGGGAAGCTGTGAATAATGCAATTTCAATACCTTCTCAGTGACCGTTCGTGCGCACTCAATAAGTTCTCTCTTGGTGAACGAGTCAGATGGACTGATCTGCAGCGCTCCAGCCTTCTGAACGAGCACAATACAGCCATGCCCCAGTTCCTGCACTCGTGTCTTTATCTGGACGCCGATCTACAATCACCAACAAACACAAGGGTCAGCGTGTGTGAGTGAGAGAGAAACACAGAGTGTCCGTGCATTTGTGTGTCGTATACCTCCTCTGGTTCAGCAGTAGAGGCAGCCAGGCGTCCCTGAATGGCAAGCTGACTGTAGTCTGCAGTGATATGAGATGCCAAACTGCCCAGATCCTCCGGAGCACTCACTGATTTAGTGATCTGAGGGAGAGAATGAAGGGATACATTGAAATTGGACACTAAAATCCATTAATAAATCATTATGATATAAAGAAATATATATGAAACACATCAAATGTAGAAAACTATGAGTGCTTACCATCTCCTGTGCACTGACGGCAATAGCTTTGGAGTGTCTCACCATGGAGGTCTGATACTCCACAAATGAACCGTCTGGTTCTGGTGGGGTACCTTCACCTAACTACAGGATGACAAGACCGTTGAATGGTTTTACACGGCTTAAATAATGTAAAACATTAAAAATGTAAAATTTATTTAAAATCTTAATGGAATTATAAAGCATATCAAGACAGTTTATAATGTGAAAATATGTGGGTTATAACCTTGCCCATGGCTTCAGCAATCGAATCTACCATGCCGCTGACCAAGCCAACCTCACAAGCAGCTTCATTCAGGGTCAGCAAGAGGTCATCAACAGCTTCCCTCATTAACTGTGCAGCTTCTTCTATGGCATCATGGGTATGAGCCGCCTGAAGACAAATGAGTTAATAGATCTGTTGACAGATTGAAATTATGTGCAGAAAACGCACATATGAATGAAAGAAGTACCTTCGGGTTTCCACCACCTTCTTTGGCAGCGTACAGCATTTGCAGAGCAGACTCAGTGAGAGTCTTGGTCTGATCCAGAAGGTTCATCTGCTGCTGATGATCCAAGATTTTGGATGCCATGCCCATAGAAGCTGAGACCAGAGGATTTAAGTAACTGACCAACTGAGAGACCTGAGGGACAGACGTACATTTGAGTTGATACTTATGGCATAGTTGAAAACTTTATGACAAATTCTTTTAGACTGTAAAGGCTCTCTAACGATAGTCACCTTATGTCCCAGCTGGGATGCTTCTCCTTTTGCTGCTGTGGAAATCGGCTCAATCAGGTGACCCACCTCCTGAACAGATGATGTTAACTGCTCCTGCAAAGCCTGAAACATACAATAGTTAAAGACTCCCAGTTAGAAAAAACACTTTAATTTTTCTATCCTCACATAAGAATGTTGCTACAAAATGCTTTATGTAATTATTTTCTTATTATGTGGGGAAAATGAACCAACAGCTTTCATTCAAAGAGAACTGATATTGACAAAGATAGAAACATCACTATATTACTATATATGTGACCCTGTACCACAAAACCAATCATAAGTAGCTTGGGTATATTTTTAGCAATAGCATAAAAAAAAAAAAAAACACGTGTACTGTATGGGTCAAAATGATTGATTTCTCCTTTTATGTGAAAAATCATTAAGTTAAGTAAAGATCATGTTTCATGAAGATATTTTGTAAATTTCCTACCATAAATATATCAAAACTTAATTTCTGATTAGTTATATGCATTGCTAAGAATACATTCGAACAACTTTAAACTTAGTATTTAGATTTTTTTGCACCCTCAAATTCAAGATTTTCAAATAATTGTATCTCGGTCAAATATTGTCCAATTATAAAAAACTAAAAACCTCAACAGAAAGATTATTTAATATTTAATTAAGATTTCGGATGATGTATACATCTCAATTTAAAATAACTGACACTTAAGACTGGTTTTGTGGTCCAGGGTCACACAAACTAAGAACAACACACTACAGTACATTAAAGCCACATTTAAATGTGACATTTATTATAATGGGTTTATGTGAACTTTTAAATTTAAGTGAACTTTAAAGTCGTTAATTAAATTAGATGCCATCAAAAGAAAATTGTTGTCTTTATGTTGTTTCTACATTAATTAAGAGATTTTCCAGAAAAAATACTACAGAAAATACAGAGGTGAAACTTTACCTCAGAAGAAACTTCGTCTCTACGAGAAAGATTTTGGCTGACAGCTGCAAGAGAGGCCTGCTCAATATCTCGAATACATTTATTGATATTTTCAATGGCAGAGTCACATTCCTTCTGGCCAGGGGCTTTATTCCTGTAACATAAAATCACATGATCCATTTCTAAAATTATAAGAATTATTAAATTATGTAAAATTAAAAAGAACCTTTATAGTAGCTCATTTTTATTCTGCATGTTTCACACAAACTACAAAAATGTGAGAATTTGTATGTTACCTGATAGCCATGATGAGGCTCTTGATGGAGTCTGACACGTTGCGTGAATGGCTTGCCAGTAATGACCAGGTAGGTGGATCTTTAGGGTTCACAACCAAAGACCTAGCAGTCTTCAAAAGATGGCTGGAACTGTCAAGCATGAAGCGTGCTGACTCGATGATTGGCTCCTGTGCAGCTGAACCCTAAATTGGGAGTAGAAAAATACAGACCATTACCAACAAAAAGGACACAATTGTGAATAACATCCACAATGAGGAAGAACTTCATACCTCTTTACTTATCTGTGCAGGAACACTAGCAAACTCCGGATTGGAAGCAAACGTGGTTAGATTATCAACAGCTTCAATGAGGGGCACTGTTGCAATCCGACACTTCTCGCGGTTTTCCTCTGAGAAATCTCCATCCAGTGCCTGTGGTGGGAGTGAAGAGGGGAAATGATGTTAGAGAACAATCATTTGATGTCACTGGAGTGGATAAAAGTTGAATTCATTTATAAAGATGATTGATTTAACCTTGATTGTTTTGACCAAGCTGGCTGTGCTGTTGGCCACTTCTTTGGCTGACTGCACGAAGTGTCTTTTAGCCACAGGGTTGGCAGTGTTAGAAGAGGCCAGTCGGCAAGCATTACATAGTGATGAAGTGTGCTTTGCAACAATGGTGGCAGCTGACAGCACCTGCAACATGCATATTTATTATAATTTTGGCCTTAAAAGTACAGAGGAAGATGTTGCAGAAAGACAAGCTCTGGGCTTAAGTCCAAACACTAAATGCCCGATGTCCCGATGACACTACCTGTGAAGGACTATTATCTGGGTCAACAAGATTTCGGCAAGCCATCTTGATTGCCTGATTAGCATGAGCAAACTGGATAGGATCCACTAAGCCTGGGTGTCCGGCCTGGCTGTTGGGGTCAGACACACCCACTAGGTAAGAAGCCTAATGACACACAAAAAAAACAAGTGTTATCAGTAAATACTTAAAGACAAAGTGTTCAAAGGTAAAAAATGCACAATGGTTGTGCACGAAATATGCCATGGAAGGACCTAGTTTCTTACCTGTCCAGCCGCTTCGGTCAGACCACACAGAGCTTTAGAGGCTCCACCCACACAGTCTCCAAACGCTGGAACATCTCCTGTCTTGCAGTTATGAGAGATCCCGGCCATAGACTCACCGAGTATCTATATATCAGAAAGAGATAGATTACGGATTAGTTATCACATATCAGTTAAATGCATATTGATATGAATTAACACTTAAGGCAGGGTAGATGATTAAACAGTAATTTTTTTTTTTTTTTTTACAATTTAAAAAAAAACACTTCCTATTTTAATTCATTTTAAAATGTAATTTATTCCTGTGATTGCAAAGCTGAATTTTCAGCAGCCATGAAATGACTCTTCAGAAATCCTCCTAAAATGCTGATTCGGCATAAAACTTTAAAATATTTATTTGTTTGCAATTGTATCAGAGGTTTAAATAAAATAAAAAAAATTGCAATACAGGTCTGGATAGCATTCCAAACAAAACCTCCAATAGTTAATAATAATCATGTTTCTGTTACCTTAGAGTTCTCCATGACGCTTTCAATGCAGTCGAAGTAAGAGAGATCACTGACTGGCTCATTTGGGTTATCCAGCAGGCCCCTAACAGCCTGTAAACCAAAAAAGAGAGACAATATCCCAATTTCTAAATATTAAAATACATTTTTATAGTGTGCATTGTTTGGATATAATACCTCAAGCTCTCTTAGAGCATTTTCACATTCCCTTTGTCCTGAGGCATTCTGGGTACACAGCGTAATCAGCTGATTGATGCTGTCAGTCACCGTTCTGAATAAACAACGCAGGCAAGTTACAAATACAGGAAGAGCAGCATCTATGAAACGTGCATGAATTAACATGGGGTGAAGTACCTGGCAGCAGCAGCGAGCAGGTTCTTTGCATTGCCTCCTGCAGGGTCCACAGATAAAGACTTGGCAGCCAACAGAAGCTTACTGGAGGCCATTGAGATGTTCTTCAAGTTCCCAATCACCTGCATTTGGTCATCCTTACTCTAAAACAACCAAACATTACTTATTATTTCAGTAAAAATAAGACTTATTCACATTCTCATGTTCTATCCTGCAGCTCCACACGTAATACCTGGGTGTGGCCAGCCATCTCAATACCAGCATCCAGAAACTCATCAAAGTCCTCACTGAACTTTCCAGAAGCATCTGCAAGCCGGCAAGTGGTCCCTCTAGAGGCATGGACCACATCACCTGCAGACTGGTTCAGATCGGCTGCAGTCTGGTTCAGGTCACTCTGAGCCTCCTGGAAGCTCTTACTGCAGGGAGGAAGCTGCAAAAATAAAGTAAAAATAAAATAAATCTAAATAAAAATGGAAACTTTTTTACAACACCCAGCAACTACACACACGAGAACTGTTTACATTTATTAATTGCATGCACTATAATGCACAGTGAGTGTGCATTAAGCTATAGAACAAATTTCCAAGGTACAAATTATGTGGAGCATATTTATCAATAAGCATTAGCATTTAGCACATTTGGTGATGACAAGAGAAAACAAAAAGTCCTTGTTTGCAGCTCACCGTCTCTACAAGTAGTTTTTTGCTGGCTTCGCCGATGCTTTTCAGAGCCATATCAACATCCTTTTGTCCAGGCAGACAGTTCACACATGCATTCAGTGAGTGGGACACAGACTTTGCTACCTGACACACAAAACAGAGACACACATATCAATATATATATATATATATATATATATATATATATATATATATATATATATATATATATATATATATATATATATATATACACTTTTTAAAAAAATGTCATATATATACACTTTTTTAAAAAATGTCTTCTTTCAGTAAGGAAGCATTAAATTGATCAAAATTAGTTTATACTTGAATAAACTAACATTGTTAACATTGGTGGCTCCTCAGTGATAAATGATGCATGCATTTCCTAATTTTTTAAGCTTTTTTTTAATAATAACTGCTAAATAATTCAATTTAATGTAACGTAAAAAAAAAAGACATCTCTTCCGCCCTCACCTGTGCTAGCCTCTGTTGTACCTCTGCATCACCAGGAGCAACCAGTGCCTCCTTGGCTTCAGAAATTAATTTAGCTGATCCTTCCATAACCTCACGAGCAGAATCCAACATGGCTGCGGCTCCAGCGGGGTCTGATGAGGTGGCAGCAACACCCCTCGCAGCCTGTGCTAATGTCTTAAGAGCCTGGGCAGTTTCGCTGGCAGCTACACCTGTGAACACATACAGTTCATGTTTTGGAGTTTATATGTGTGTGTATGTGAGAGAGCCAGAATATATGTTTGTTTGAGTTCACTTCGCTATATTTAAAGGAACAAAACAGTTCCTGGAAGTTTACTTAATTTGACACACACATCCTCAAATAAAAATAAAATGAATAATTTTGTTTGCTTTATTTTCTTCCCCAAGAAATGATAATAATTAGGGCTGAAGTAAGTGATTATAATTAGCTTTACATAAAATAACGGAGCTGCAAAGCATATCCCAATTTAGCCAAATTAATGTGTTGTGTATGAGGGTGAGCTGTATTACCTGTGTAATGCTCATTTCCCTGTGCTGCACAGGTAAGCAATTGGGCCATTGAGGAACCAACAGCCTTAGATGTGCCACCCAGATCCTGAGTGCATTTTTCCAACTAAACCACACAAATTAGACCACAAAATGAATGTATAGTTGTTGATATGTCTATTTTTCAAAGGACAAAATAATCATAGCATCACGGATAATAAATTGGCTCTCAACTCACCGATTCCCCAGGTAAAGGTTTCAGCAGCCTCTCGGATGCTGCCATTTTAGCGTCCTGGAGTTCATTCTTCAGCGTCTGCACAGCTATAAGGGCAGAGTCGATCTCCATGGGGCCGCACGCCTCATGAGCCTAGACATCACATGACAGGATCTGATTAAGGTATAGTCCAGTCAAAAAATGAATCTTACATAACAGGAAAGATAATAATTTGAAGAATGCTGGTAACCAAACAGTTCCGGTTCCCACTGACTTCCATTCTATTTTTGTACATACAGTGAAATCAATGGGAACCGAAACCGTTTACCAGCATTCTTAAAAATATTGTTTGCCTTTCGCAGAAGAAAGATAGCAAGGTTTGGAATGCCACTAGGGTGAGAAAATGACAGAATTTTCTTTTTTGGATGAACTGTCCTTACACAGTTAAAAAAAAAAAAAACACTCTTGTATCTTTGACTCATAAATTACATGTGTGGAGAAGACAGATTCAGTACCGTCTGTGCAGCAGTGCGGAGTTCAGCCAGGCAGGTGGCCAGATTCTTTCCACACTGTCCAAGCTGCATGGATGCTGCCTGATCCGTCACAGTCGGCACAGACGACTTCACTGAAGACACCATCTTACTTCCAGGCTGGAACATGGAATTAGAGGTTTTAGTATTGAAAGAGCACTTTTATAGAATGGTGATGTTATCAGATGAGTGACAGGTGATTATGGATTGATGGTTACCTGAAGGAAGTTCTGACAGGCAATGATGAGGGCAAGTTGTGCACTACCATCCTCTGGCTGCCCCTGACTGCCCCTCACTCCCTGTACCAGCTGAGGAATATGGTCAGCTACAGCCTAACCACACAATAATACAGAATACAGTAAACACAACAGGACGACGAACATTACTAACACTTTGGAAATTCTCTAAAAAATACTTCTACAAACCCTGCAGCTGTGAACAAGTTGTTGGTGGGCAGCAGTGTTCTTGTTAGAGGCTGCTGCATTCTGGGATGCTGCAATGGTTTGAGTTGCAGCAGCAGCAGCTTGTTTAGCAGTGTTCTGAAAACATTTAAAGCAGACATTCAGTGCAGTGTTTTACTGGCTTAGTTCGCACCATTCTGTCTAAATTCAATTACTTTTCTCATAATGAAAATCATAAGCAAGTCACTGACCTCCAGTCTTGTTATAAGTTTCTTCTTAATGGCGTTTTGTGCAGCAGCATTAGTGGCCACACGCAAGCCCTCCGCAGCCTCCCGGAGCTTCTGCTGCTGGTCTTCATTTTCAGGGTATGCAGCAGCTCCCTAAACACAAACACAGACAAAGACATGTAACAAGTCTATTGGTGGTCTATTAGAACCCAGATTATTAAACCGAGAGACGCTCAAGTGAAGATGCTCAAAATAACTTGATTAGTGCAAAAATGTCTCCAATTTTCAAACAAACTCAAGCATTGGTATGAGCTAGGTTTAATAATATAGGACAGTGGTTCTCAACCAGGGGCCCAGAGTCAGGTTTTTAAAAGTAGCATAAGAATGGTTTGATAAATAGAAAGTTGAACCACAAAAAATTATTTTGTTAATACTTTAGATTAGTGAACACTATTCACTATTAACTAGTTGCTTATTAACATGTATATTACTAGCATATTAGCTGTTTATTACAACTTATAAAGCACATGTTAATGCCTTATTCTGCAAGACCATATTCTAGATCCCTAGAACCTAAACTAACTACTACAACTACCTTGCTTACTATCAATAAGCAGTAATTAGGAGTTAACTGAGAGAAAACTTTAACTCGTTAATAAATAATTAGATAAGTTAATTCTTAGTTTTACTGCAACAATGTGATGATAGTGAATATTAATCTAACTCTTTATTTATTTATTTATTTTTTACATACAGTTCTTGAAACATTTTAAGTAACAAAAATGTATTATGGTCACTTGAATATTAATTGATCAGTTTTTACTAATTAAAAAAGTTAGAAAACAAACAGTTTTATCAGAATTACAGCAGGATTACAGAAAAAAAAAGATCTAGAGATCTACTGATATAGAGAACTGGAGAGTTAACGTATAGTCTAATAATGCACTTTTAATGTGAGCCAAGGCTTGCTCACACACCTTTGCAGCCTCAACCATTCGAGCAGTGGCATCTGCGAGCAGTTTGGCAGCCGTGAGAAGCTTCCTGGAGTTGTCGACATCCACTTCCACCTCAGCATCTGATCTCATGGCATTCACCAGGTCAGAGGTCGCCTGGGCAAGAACCCGTGCCTGTCGCACCATCTCACCTACGGAACAGAATAGTAAATCTCTACATTTACATAGCATAAAGGAGCTAAGCAAATAAATAAACAAGTAAGACTACCATTCACTTTACTGACATTGGAGTCCATACGGGGTTTTTTTTTTTTTTGTTTAAAAGTGAACACATTTATTCTTAAAAAGGACACATTAAAGTTAAATGAAAGTAAAAACATTTACTGTATACAGACGTATTTCAAATAAATATTCAAATACCACTGTATCAGTTTTTAACATTTATTATAATAAGAAATGTTTCTTGAACACCAGATCAGCATATAAGATTGATTTCTGAAGGATCATATGACACTGAAGACTTTCAAAACAGAAAATAGTTTTTGTAAATTTTATGGTGAGCATAATATACTTCCTTCCGAATCACTAAAAAAACCTCAACTCCAAACTTTTGAATGATTGTGTACATGATGCACTCATCGTACCAGCGTCACCCATGCTGCAGAAAATACTCTCTGTAACTGTCATGATGGTGTCCGTGGCCTGGTCGTAGCGTCCAATGGGTTCCCCGCGTGTGGCGTAGTTCCTCACATGTGCGAGTAGGTCACTGAGAGCCTGTGAGACGATACCAGCCGCTGCGCTGATGGCCTTCAGAAGCTCTTCATCACTGGTAGCTGACAGACAGGCCTTCACGCAACCTTCCACTGAACGATCCACCAGCTTCCCTGCTTCTATCAGCTGCTCTTGACACACAGGGGAGCTGATAGTAGGGCTCACAACCTGATAAAACAAAAACATGAGTGTAAAAATGCCATGCACAGGTTTATCTTAAACAGTCTGTATAAACATGTTTATGTGCACTCAACCTTGGCACAGGCCACTAGTTGGGAAGTGGAGAGGGCGCACTGGGTCGCAGCTGCAATAACCCTGTTCTGCAGGACGCTGTCTTCAGAAACCTGTGCCACATTCTTGGCCTTCAGAACCATCATGGCTGCTGCATTAGCCACGGCTTTAGCTAGGTTCATTAGCACATCCTATAACACACAAACACACAAACGCTCAGGGCTATAAAAACACAAATCTACCTTTTACCTCAAAAGACACTTGCGTACCTGGAAGCGCTCGTCTGTTTCATTCTCTCCAATCTGTCTAAGTAAATCTCCACTGGCTTGACCGATGCTGCCGGCTGCAGTCAGAACCGTCTGTCGTGGCTGCATGAAAATAATAAAATAAAAACACACCACACACGCCATTAAACATAGACATGTCACTCAAAATCTTGACAATTAAGAAAATATTCAGAAATATTACCATAGGAAATGGGAAAATAATTATTTGAATCATAATTGCGTACCTCAAGATGAAACCATACAGTGGATACAGAAATGTAAACGGCATTCATAAGTATATACATTTTGGGAAAATATATAATGATAAATCGCAGCACATTCTTTGCTCGCACCTCTCCCGATGTAGGCTCCACAGTTTTAAGCAGGTCAGACACAGCTCCAGTGAGGGTCTTGGCGGCCCTCATGAGGTCCTGCCCACTGCCAACCTCATCCTCCATCAGAGCCGCCAGCAGCTTCACACCTTTTGACATCTCCGTCAGATTAGAGGAGATGGTGGTTATGGCACATCCCACTGCTGTATAATCGGTGTCTGTCGGGTCCCCTGGGAACAAGAAAAGAAAACTCTACAATCACTACAATGCAGATGAAGCGTAAACTTTTACATTTTGAAAATCCAGTCAAGGTTTTCACTTGTGTTGACAGTAGAAAAAAAAAAGTATAGTAAGTGTTGTGAAACATCTTACTAATTAAATACATTTTAATACAGCCAAGACTTTACCAGCAGTAAGATTAACCACAGAGGCAGTTCCAGCAGTAATGGCATCCACCTGAGAGTGAATATCATGCTTGGACTCATCCATCTTGTTCTGAATCCACAATTTAGAAGCCTGAAATAATAATAAAAAAATTTAAATGTAAAAAGTTAAAACCTTAAAAGTACAAATTAAAGTAAAAATATTGGTAATGGATACAGGAAAGTAAATGTGAAGTGTCATGTACACATTTTCTCACCATATCATCTCCCAGTGGTGGCAGCTCTTCCATCTCCTCTAGGTCTGTCTGTGTCTGCTGCACCGCTTGCATACTGATGTTAATGGTTCCCACAAGAGCCTGCTGGGCTGCACTCTGATCGCCCAATTAAAGATGGCAGAAATCACACATTAATCCACCAACAGATCTAAACTGTGACAGCTCTATGGTCATCCTCTATGCGTTATGTAGGGTCTGATGCTAAAATGCTGCTAGACAGCAAGGTGGTTTTAATGAACTTTGCGGATTAATTGGTCCATGATCCTGAGCATTTGTATATGTAGACTCACCAGTGGTGGCATATGTCCAAGATGCATCTGTCCAGTGGTGATATGTTGCTGTGGAGAGGGCATGGTACCCATGTTCAGAGTTTCTGTGCCAGCAGAACCAGACCTCAAGATCCCAGGCAGTGCCACAGAGCCCTGCTCTGCTTGCCCGACACGGTTAAACTGCTGCTGTAATATAGTAGATCTGTGATAGACAGAGAGAGAGAGGAAGGGACATATAAAGATAAAAGGAATGACAACAAAGTAAAGAGATTTTAGCGTTTGTACTACAGCATTCAGCAGTTATTCAAGAAGAGATGATGCCAGCACTCATTAAAACAGACTCAGTATAGAAACAGTGTGGAACAGGTAACCTCAGCTCCATCTAGATTAACAGAATATGAGATAAGGTGGTTTTTCCAATGTGAGTTTCCTGTAATGCCGTACTGGTCTGATTACAGAAGTATTTCCAAAAGACAACTTGGCAAGAAATGACAAAACCTTGAAATGATAATATGGTTCTTATTGCTGACGACTCACAATTTGTGCATGTCTTACTTTTTCGGAGAAACTGATTCCTCTAACATGGTGGCCTCCTCATCTCCCTCTAAACCAAAGCGGTCCTTGCTTTGTTTCTGTACGGCCAAACAGAAGTGAATAAACACTTTTTACAAACTCTCACATAAGGTTTAATCTGGTAACACTGTGCATACTGTTATCTGAACACTGTTAATGTTTAATACAAAAAACATTCGTAATCCAGGAGAATCTCTTTCAGGAAAGAACATGAATGAATATTTCATGAGGGAAACGCAGTTAAAAGAGTAAATACTGGCCTTCTTGAGAATGATATCGATGTAACCAGCTATAAGCTGAGATATCTGCTCCCCCTCAGTGGTCTGAACAGAGTAGTAGCTCTCCTGATACTCTCCGAAATCCTGCATATGGGAACAGAGTTCACACACACATACACACACACACACACACAGACTACATTGAACAAAAGTGACAGTAAAATAATGCACAGGAGGTGCACCGGAGATATCTGAGCCATCTGAAAGTCGAATGTAAGTCCATAAGAATATGTATGTTATGCAAGTACCAGTGTAAAGCTCTTAGGTGAGGCGGCCCATCTTTTTACTGTAGTAAGTGGCCACTCCTGAACCACATCTTTGGTTTTCTCATCCACTCTCATCACTGATTCTTTGGTAATACCCAGCAGCCTTGGGACCAGCTTATTTTTACTTTTCATTTTTTCCTGAGAAACAAAATCAAACACAGAAAGAAAGAATAAAAAAAGAGTGAGATTAATTCACTATGTTCAGAACAATAAAAATAGTCCACCAAAATGTATAACACCACATATTCATCCACAATAAAATTCCTCCTGCATCTTCTCCGATTCTCTTAAGCTTATCATCCTTCTTCTGTCTCCACACCATTTCTCTCTGAGCTGCCAGTAGATGGATAGGCCGAGCTCAAACTGTTTTAAGTTGGACAGTCAATCATTGCCAAAGCTTTTTCACTTTAGCTTTTTGCACAAATGTATTTACTATTAATTCCCAGATAAAAAAACAACATGGAAACAGTTTGAGTTTATCAATACAGAGAATAATTATATTGGCCATATGCGATAAATAAAAGCCAGAACAAAACTAAAATCAGAAACATATGATCTTTAATTTTAGGTACAAGCACATCTGCTCCACCTTAACTTTATAACTCAAGCAGAGCCGAACTGTAATCAGTGCATGAGTCATGCAGACCACCACCGGCCAGGAACAGGAGAGGGAGGGGGGTTGCACTGAAGCCATGGGATCATCCTAGAGCTGGAATTCCTCGTGAATGATGAAAGCTCTCACGAGAACACTGATTGGCAACATGAAGACTAGAGCATTTCTGGACTTGGGTACAAAAGTGACTCAGGACTGCTGATCCCAAAAACACCTTTACAATACATGAGTTGATTCGGGAATAGGATGTGAAGGCAAACACATAAGAAATACAAAAAGCACACAAACACTTTACCTTCACCAAGAAGAAAGACACTCCATATGTTCTGAGGGATCTCGCAAGCTTCACATACTTCACTTTGGCTTCAATCTCAGTCATTTCCGCACAAGCCTTATGTTCCTGTAAAATTCATAAAGCGTTTACTCGTCTAACCAATGAATTTATCTCATAAATCTTTGCTTACAAATAGTGAAGTTTAAGAAAAAGACAACTGTGGATAAAAAAGGAACATGCATTTATTAAAGCGCAGGATAAACTGTCCCACCTGAAAGATCTTCTTCTCTGCACCTCTCTGTTTGATGTATTCCTTAGGCAGAAATTCCTTCAAGCTTAAAGAAATGAAATGCACAAAGCATGCTCATTAGTGACAATATACAAATGCAAACAGGCATTAGAGTTATATGATATACATAAAGTATTAAAATGCATCTTCTGATTTGAGTTTGTTAAGCTCATTAACTAAATGGACCATATATTCATTGCAACTTCTGGATTTTACACATCATTTCACAGCAATATGAAGCAGAGGGCCAGTAAACACTGTGCACCATAACTGAAAGTATTAAGATGTGGTCTTACTCCAGAAATCCAGATTTGTGTTTATGTTCTATATGAGGCCCGAACTGGATCTGAGCTTGAATTCCACCAAATTCACAAGCCTTGTCAAACGACACGGGATGAGAACCATTCAGAATGTCATCACGTGCCTGAGGAGACACATGCAGGCAGACACATCCGTTATCAAAGCCTTTGGAAATCACACAGCAGAAATGATCCAGATCTGTAAACGAGGCCCTGACAGGAGGAGGTAACGGGGACTACACTGCTTTGCAGATCAATACGATGTGTACAACAGCATGCAGTCCACCACTCAAAGAGGCTTTTAGAGCCATTTGTCAATAAGAGATTTACAGCGTTTCAATCCATATACATGGAAACAGATCATTTAGGGCAATATCACTGTGGGAGGAATGTGAAGCCAAGACAGGGGTGCTGGGTGCTCATTGTGGCCTTCACCAAAGTTTAATAAGTGACCAGAGGTGAGCCGAACCTGTACGTAGAGCAGATTGAGCTGCACAGGATCTCGTGAGTCCACGTTTTGATCGGAGTAGAAAAACTTTCGTCTCAACAGCAGAGTTTCGCTTTCCTCGACTCCGTGTTCCCTAAATGTACGCCCATGATCCAGCCAGTTTACTGTGAGAAAAACAGAAACTTTTTATAAAGTAAAACTGTTTCAAGTACCCTTGAAATCTTGAATTTTGCTGCTGACACTAAACTTCAGAATTTTAGCACATGTATATGCATACTGAAGGATATATAAATTTTACCTAGATAAAAATAATAAAATAAGAAAGTACTTAAGAGACTAAAGTAATAAGAAAATAATATAATACAGTAATGGGGACGGGAAGCAAAGATAAATCCTGAAACAATTCTAAACCTCAACTTTATTGACTTATTGTGGCCCATTTACAGCTCCACCGCTGAATAAGAAATCAGTGTCCATCTGTTACTTACAGTCATCATCTGTGTGCAGTTTGGCTTTGAGCTTCTCCATCTTCCTCTCCTCCCTCAGTAGAGTTCTGTCTTTCTTCAGTGTGCCAGTCCCTTCATCTTTCTTCTCCTCCACAACCTCCTGAATCAGAGAGTACTCTTCATAGTTTGTGATTCCTGGAAAGAGAAGTAATGAGAATTTCTGATTCTTTGATGACTAGAAAGTTCAGAAGAACAGCATTTCATTGAAAAAAACATTTTTTTTTTTCATCATTATAAATGTCTTTACCGATCCTTACTGAATAAAACAAGTATTATTTCTTTTGAAGAAAAAAGCCCCCAAATGTTTGAACGGTAGTGTATAAGGAGAAAAATGTATTGGTCTCAAAAGCAGTGGCAGAAACCAAGGGTGTGTTGCATAAACTGCTTCGACTAGCTTAAAAAGCTAGTCATCTAATTTATTTTCTTTAAGAAGGGTCATAACATTTCATAGTCAATTACAAAAAGATAGATTGGTCTAATGTTCATCCAAAAAGTTAAACTGATTACCCGTTGGCTAACTGCCTAGTTGGTCAAACTAGTTTGTAAGACACAGTCTTAACATAGTGTCTATGTTTATGCAACTGTGCCCATGTCTATATTTGGTCAGTCCAATGGAAATGCACCTACAGGTATGCGCAAACCATTGGGATTTGAATCCAGGTCACCTTGCACTTTAAATTAAAACTAGACCACTAGACTAACAGTTTACTGGGTTTTTTTTATTTTTAAACATGTCTATGGCATAACCAAGTGAGTCAGGACTACCATGCATGCCCCCTCAACAAAACCTGAGAAAGTAACTGTATATGACAGTTATTTCAGATATTAAAAGAGCATCACTGACCTATTCTACTGCAGATGGTGACAAGCAGCTCTCCCACAGTTTTGGAGTCATCCACCATGATGGTCTTAACTGCTCCATCCAGCATTTTTATCTTCTGAGGTCTCTGTTTTTTCTTATACTCCAGTATGTCCTGAAAGAGAGACAAAGGGACTTGACCAGCATTTCCTGACTGCATTAAACGAATAGTTTCAAGTTTAAGGAAAGCTTAGGTTGTAGGCACTGGTTCTGAATTAAATTCTGCATCATAGCCATTTTGACATCGTCTTGGATTTTAGCATCAGCCAGCTGCAATTTTTTTTAAATAATAATCAGATCTGTGCAGTACGAAGGCAAAAAAAAAAGACTATAAATGGGCATGAGTATGCAAGGAAGACAGCTTTTTAAAGTAAAAAGCTTACAAAAATAAATAGACCACACACCTAAGACTGACATTATCTACAAAACAAAGATTAAATGGAATCCGTATGTGAAGCATACACATCTCAATTTACACTGTACACACACATCTTGATTTCTTCCTGGGAACAAGCATTCAGCTTTGTCTTTATATACAACACTCCTCTACACAAGCACAGAGACTCACAAGTGTAAACAAATATAAACAAAAACCACATGCTGCAGTGACAAAAGTCTTTAATCACAGCACTGGAGCTCGTCTCAGTAAGTGTAGACACCAAGGGGAGCCTTTGCTTACTCTCACATACTCGAAGACTATAAAAGTAACCAAAGAGCAGGGTTAAGACCTCTTCTCATCTTTCAGCATAAAAAAGTGGGCAAAGACACATCACAAAACAAGACAAGAGTGCAAAGACATGTCACAGAACATTTGACAGGAGCTTGTAAAATAGAGACAGACCGAAGATCAAAAGGCCTTACCCCATTTCTCAGCATGTAATAGTCCAGCGTCCGGCCTCCTTCCAGCCAGATGCCTTTCCTGGGGTCTTCGTCTGATAGAAACAGCCCATATTCTGAAGCTGAGACACAACAGACACTCTGTTAGATCTTGAATTTGGCAAATTATATGAAAATGATAACCAGATTTACAATCACTGTAAACATTACTATACTTCAATGAACAGTGGAAGAAAGGTGTCCCACCTTGACCCGTCTGGGCTTCTGGAACCCTCTCTCTGATGACCCGGCACGCATCGTACACAGCCGTTGAAGGCTCAAACTGCATCGTCTTCACCACATTACACTGCCTCACACAGATCTTCAGAGACAGCGCCACCATCCTGCCAGCTTATGTATTACACACTCTGCACCTGTGGAGAGAAGGAGGGAAATGAGAGTGATAGAGAACTGAAGACAACAAGCTGGAGAACGTGTGTGTGTTTGAATGATACTGATTTAGACCTAATCAACACTCTCATAAATATTGTTAACCATTTTCGGTGTTACTAAAAGCAGATACTCTAAGAAACTGAATGTCAGTGAAGTGTTCCTTTACTAAATAATATAAATCTAAATAGACATTACCGTTCAAAAGTTTGCAGCAAGATTTTCATGTTTTTGTTATTTCTCTTATGCTCATCTAGCCTGCTTTTAGTTGATTTAAAAATACAGCAAAAACAGTAATATTGTGAAATATAATTTTTTTAATAACAGTTTTCTGCTTCAATATGGTTTTAAAATTAAATTTATTCATGTGAGGTCTTCAGTACCACATGGTCCTTCAGAAATCATTGATGTTAAGAAACATTTCTCACACACTTCTCGTAATATTTGTGAGGATCTGTGAGAAGAACATTTATTTGAAATCAAAATTATTTTTACCAGAAACTATTTGCAACAATGTAAAATAAGAAGGTAATGCTTTCATGCTAAATAAGTATTTATAAAAACTTACTTCGGATGGTACTGTACAATTAAAATAATTGGTGGAAAAAAAAGTAGTGAAAGAGATACAAATACTTGTGTGTGACATTAATCATTGAATCAGGACAAACATTAACAATCACATTTTTACACTTTTGGCTTCAAATTTAGTCTTAGTCCTCTAATACACATAGTATAATAAGTCTCTTTTACTAATTTTCTTGTTTGACGCAGTGTGTGCTATAAGAAAGATATTTGGATTCTGTCCATCTCTCTCTCTCGAACACACACACACACACACACACACACACACACACACACACACACACACACACACACACACAGTCTTTACTGTTATCACCTGAACTTCCAGTCAGCTGCCTTCACTCTTTCAGCACCATCCAAACTGCCATTAATGAAACACTGACTAGTTTAAACACACATAATACTAGCCAGGGGATATGGTTTCACTTTGTGGTTCAAACAGATCTTACTGGAACAGAAAGATAATTATAACACCATTTAAACCCACTTCAAAATCAGTATGATATCCATAAACAATAAAGAAGCATAATTATTACCTTAAAGTCAGAGTTTCTCTTAGCATCTAGCTAATCTTTGGTCTGTATATGTGTCTGTGGGATTGAGGATGCCGTTGAGCACAGCTGGCACAATGAACACAGGCATGAGTTTGGCAGTGTGATCTGACCCAGTATGTCAGGGACAAGCTGTAGAGCGCTGAGCATATATATAGATTGGGAAGTGCATTGTTGGAGATGCAACAGTCAAAATGTCCAATATGCATATATTACGTAAAGAAGGACTTGCTTTGCTTAAGGGACATCACTGAAGGAATAACTTGGGGTTCAATTCATTAAAATGATTTGGTGCACTCAGTGAAGGATTCATCAGACTGCTTCAAACTCACAAATGCTGAAGTCTGTGACCATTTCAGGAAGATGAATTAAAACAAAAGATTCACTAGAATCATTTTCTTATGAATCAAGACTACTTTGATCACACCGTTTGTGTGCAGCCCTAGGAGCATCTTAAATAGAAAGATATTTGTTGCCATCATTTTTCAGTAAACAACCTTTTTATCTAACCACATTCAATTCAGACTGCTACCTCAATCAAAACTCATTTAAAATATGATTTTTTTTACACAATGCCGAAAAGCATTGAAGAAAAACATATGCATAACATAAATTATTCTTAAAACTTTATAGCAAAATATCATTTTTATTGCTGTTATCTACCAGTTAGCGGCAAACTATTTGTAGGTTTGAAAACAAATTTCATTAATGCAATTCCATTTGGTGTTGCAGAAATGACACACTTTACCTTTAATACAACACCTCAATTCGATAACACCCGATTTATACCAGCACTTGTTGTTGAGTGCCACTGGAACAACACAAAGTTCTTAAAGTTTCTGTCTGATCAGCCACAGCTTCTCCAGTAAATTATCACAAACAATTTATTTGCTTTTGCACAGCACAGAGTTCTGCATTCAATGTTTCCATCATATAGATCCACAAGCGCTAACTCATCCAGCCCACCGGAGACTCTAGAGAGCCTGAAAATCACAACACTCCAGAGAATGTCCTTCCATTTATAGACCTTCAACAGGATCACATGCTGCATTCAGGATAGCAGTCTGACTAAAGTCTGATTACCCTCTCAAGTTCTTACAGTAATGAAACACATGCCGCCAGCCAATTAATTTCCACGGCCTCATATCAGTGAGACTCAGCAGCTGTATTCTCTCAGAGTCATACACTCATGTAGACATGAGTCATGTCTGTCACCAGTATCACTATACAAACTGTGGGCTACTGAAATATGATTACACCGCTAAACTCCACTAAGTTAACCATCTGAACTCTTCAAATAGTCCAGATAAAATATTTAATTTAGCTTAGTTAAACCTGTAAATTATGAGTGATCTTATTAGTACATTAGTTTTTTTTAATTAACTTTTATTTTATGTTTTCACATTTAGTCATTCTGCAACAGAATGACTAAATGTAGTTTTTTTGTAGTTTGCTTCTAAATATTTCTATGAAGCACTCATTTTTTATTGAAGTTTTAGTAATTTAAGTCCTTTAACTTAAACAGATTTCATTTGTTATTAGCTAAGTTATTAGCTAAGTTTTAGTCGACATTTACACTGCTTCACAACAAAACTTGCTTTGTTATTTTCTTAGCATTTTCTTAAATTTGAAGGAGATACAGGGGGTTTGGTCTTACCGTAAATTTGAGATGTATGCAACTCTGAAGCACTGCAGATCTTCACAGCTATGGAAACCATAAGAAAGAGTGATGATTAGACAAGCAAATAATGGAGCAAGAAAACTTTCAAAATGCATAAAAAAAAATAAAAAATTGAGGTCCCCACGGGTAAACAAGCTAATAAATTACACAGAATTAAGTTTCTTGAAAATCTAAAAATGCACAAAGTTTCCTGTGAGGGTTAGGTTTAGGGCAATAGAAAATACGGTCTGTACAGTATAAAAACCATTACGCCTATGGAAAGTCCCCACAAGGATAGCTGACCAGACGTGTGTGTGTGTCGGTGTTAGAGCCTGATGAGAAATGAGTTAAAGCCACAGTAATTAACTCTGGTCTATCTACTAATGATCTCACGATTTTGGAGCAGACTCTTAAAAGTCAAGCATTTACACTAAACTGCTAAACTAACAAATCAATCTAATAAATAAAAGGTAAAATTGACAGCAAATCAAGTTAAGAGCTTAAAAAGAACATGTCAACACATATACAGCATCTTACAAAAATAGCAGCTTAAAGAAGAAATATTGAGGATTAGAAGATAAGGACCATGCTCTTCTACTGTAAATCTGAAAACAACTGCATATGAAAGAACCTCATGACTTTTTTCCCTTTGAACACTGTCTACAAGTCATCAACCACTATACACACACACACACACACACTTCACCGTGAGACTGGTGTGACTATCCCAGACAGCAGATGAGGGTCATAGAGCTGCTGCTGTATTGAGTTGCATTATGTGTGTGTGGTAAGTGACCTCAGTGAGTGGTAGGAACATCTGCGCAGCAGCTGCTGCCATTCAACCACTACAGAGGTCGACAAGAGTCCAGCACAGACCATTTACTCTGCAGCACTGATTAATCACTCACAAACATCATGCAAACAAATATTCCTACTGTGCTAAAAAAAAAAAACAGTAGCTGAAAAGTACCTGGATGATCTACCACTACCACAGAGTAGGGCTGCACAATTAATTGAAATTAAATCGCAAAGGCAATAAATCGTGATTAGGCAGAAGCCGTGATTGCCATGGGTATCTTTCAGTAAAGCTCGGTTCTGTGATCAGCAGTAAATATCCATCCAAAGGCCATTGCTGCAGCTGAATAAACAG
This sequence comes from Carassius auratus, assembly GCF_003368295.1. Lineage (NCBI taxonomy): Eukaryota > Metazoa > Chordata > Actinopteri > Cypriniformes > Cyprinidae > Carassius > Carassius auratus. The sequence continues at coordinate 34,409,256 of NC_039274.1, forward strand.
AAGATTTAACTGCTTTCATTGATTGTCTGCGATTATGAACGTGATTTTGCATAGCTTGTCAGAGAACTATGGCTCTGTGTAGTAAATGGTGCTCCACCTGGAAGCAGGTGATGGAGATTTACTGCTAATCACAGAATCACGTTCAATTAATCGCACAGCCTTACCACAAAGATTCTGAAATGGACATCTGATGGACACTTTACTGCTCTATTAGGTCACAAGAGTGGAGTCATGAATGGCAGGGAAGCAAAGCGAATGTATGTTACATGACAATGCAGATTTAATTAGCTCAGATTGCATTCATTCCACATACTAAATAGAAAATCATTTTTAAACTAAAAATATAGCACCTACTCTGCCAGACAACTTTAAATATATACAGAAAATGAGCTCTTCATCATTTACGCCAAGCTTCTGAATGAATTTAAATCACAAAAGGAAGATAATAAAATCACCATCATATTCATAGCACCATAATAAAATACAGAAATAGTAGTATAGTGGCCATTTTAATTAAATCATAATTACAAATATTCAGACATCCTTTTTCTGCCAAGAGCACTCTGGAAAAAGGAGATATGTATCGAGGAAAAAAAAAGAGTGACTGTTAAAGTATGATGTTCGGAAAGGCCAGTGAAGTGATGAACAGCAGACATGGCTGTCACTAGGCCTGCACGATTGTTGCTAAAATGTAAATAAAAATTTTTCTCCATGGGAACTGAAAGCACGATTCTCTCACACCGACTCGCTTTTTTCCCATCCAAAACATTCATTGCTCTCAAAAAAAAAAAAAAAAAAAAAAAAAAACGGATTTATTTATTTTGTTCTAATAAAGTGTAGACTTAAAAGTAACAACAACAACAACAAAAATTTAACAGACAACTTAAAGTGAATAACGTAAAAGCTGTAAGATGTTAAATAAATGTAACAGAATGTTAATAAAAATAACTAATAAAAAAAAACTAGCATGATGATTGGCCGATATTGGTCCTGACCATTTACATTCACGTATTTTTCGGACTATAAGTCGCATCAGTCCAAAAATACGTCATGATGAGGAAAAAAAACACATATAAGTCGCACTGGACTATAAGTCGCATTTATTTAGAATCAAGAACCAAGAGAAAACATTACCGTCTCCAGCCGCGAGAGGGCGCTCTATGCTGCTCAGTGTAGACTACAGGAGCAGTGAGCAGCATAGAGCGCCCTCTCGCGGCTGTAGACGGTAATGTTTTCTCTTGGTTCATTTCTCTCGTTTCATGTCAAATTAATTTTGATAAATAAGTCGCACCTGACTATAAGTCGCAGGACCAGCCAAACTATGAAAAAAAGTACTTATAGTCCAGAAAATACGGTAATGCTCTAACATTTTTTTACACTTTAAAAAAATACCACAGATCATTGTATTATTCAGAGTAATTCTGTTGTTTTAATGATAAATGAGCAAAAAATTAATTTTACAATGAAAATCTTAATAGGCCTTTAAAAACTGAGCTTTTCCTAAACACTATCTATATTAGGATACTTTGGCTTGTTTAAGAGCATATAATACTTGATGTTAAACACAACAAAATTGCAACCCATTATGTGAACCCATTATGTCTTTATGAATGAGCCATCATTAAGGGTGCTTTCACAATTTGTTCGATTGCCTGGTATGAACAGAGGTGATTTATTTATCTATTTCTTTTTTTTTTTTTTTATTAATCGTGCAACCCTAGCCATCACTGGCCTGACTTGCATGTGTAGGCGGTGAAGTTCACATGACCATACTGGCAACACATCAGTGTGTCACACCGCTTCCCAATGACTCACCATTACTGACAGACAGAATGAATACCCCCCCTGTACATGCAGCATGACCAAGCAGGATAACACGTTCATTTAAAGCAACATTCACTCCATATTCAGCCCACATTAAAGCAAAGAGTAGTTATAATGTATTGAACAACACAGAAATTGGTCATTAAAGAATCATGAGAAATCAAATTGTGTGACATCTACAAGTATTTAATATGGGTAAATGGATGTTATTGAAAAAAAAGAAACCTGCACAGGCATACACAATTTATTTCCTGAACACTTTCCCTGTCTTTTATCGGTCAGCCTTGACAGCATGCTTAAACAAGTAGAGCAATTTTATTACTCTTTATTCAACTAAAGTTTACACTTTGAAGAAATCAACCTGATGTACTTATAATCTGCTTAAAGTACTTAAAACACACAAAACCTAAAGGAGACTAGCAGAGCATCCATCCACTGAATTATGCCCAATCCTTTCAATCGCTAATGCAGTTGGTTAAAATAAATAAATAAATAAATAAATAAAAATGTACAAAGATTATGTTTCAGACCATTATTAAATCCCCCAATAGTAAAGGACCCTACAGGAAATACATTTTATATACAGTAGACAATAACAAAACTCCAAAACATTGCAAGTGTCTAAATACACTCATCTTGACATCTCATCATTGTTGATTAGATTAAAATACCTTGCAGAGAATCAGAGATGTTTTTAAAAACAAAATTACTAAAATATCTGAAATATTTTCTTCATACACTACATTAATAGGTTTCAGGCTGCTAAGATTTTTGTGTTTTGAGCCTTTCACAAAATATTGTGAAATATTTTTATATTTTAAAAAGTAATTTATTATTCTGATGACAAAGCTGAATCTTCATTGTCACAAGGTCCTTAAAGGTCCCCTTCTTCGTGATTCCATGTTTTAAACTTTAGTTAGTGTGTAATGTTGTTGTTAGAGTATAAATAATATCTGTACAATTCTAAAGCTCAAAGTTCAATGCCAAGCGAGATATTTTATTTAACAGAAGTCGTCTACATCAAACGGCCAGTTTGGACTACATCCCTCTACTTCCTTATTTAATGACATCACTAGAACAGTTTTTTGACTAACCTCCGCCCAAATGAATACACAAAAAAAGGGGGCATGGCCTTTTTGCCCTCACACAGAGAATAGGAAGAGTTGTGTTTGTGTTTGTCATCATGTCGTCGAAACGTTGTTATTTTCATCTCGGAGTCCAATCATCTTTGTTTGGGCTTCCCAGGGACGCTGTACTTCGAGATCAATGGTTACAATTTATGTTTTACTCAATTCCCAAAAACTATAATCCACATGTAAAACTATGTGCAGCACATTTTGCTCAATCAGTTTAATGCTGGATTCGCACAAAGATTATTCTTGAAAGATGGAGCAGTTCCCTCTTTGTCTGGAGAAGGCGTTGTTTATGGAAAACAAACTGTAAGTGTATTTTATTAAGTTGGTGTGTTTAAAAGTTTCTGTAACTTATTACACAAAGGTCAACGCTGTTTAGCTTTATTAACTAGATGGTAATTAAAACTAATCTGACAAAACTTTTTTAAAAGATTAGTAATTCAACCGGACACCATCGATTGTTGGTGTTTGTAATGATCAGTTTAAATTATTTGTTGATTATATCTATAGTTTACTGTTTAACCACATGCTGGATTAGCTGCGGCCACCGTGACCTTTCCGTGCAGCGTGCGCTCAGCTGCTGTCGAATCACAACACAGGAACCGCTGGCACAATCAGAACTCATTACGTATAACGTGGGACTTCATAGAACAAGGAAGTCATCAGCCTGTTTTTATGACTGTGAAAACAGTAAATTGTGTGAAAAATACTGTGTTTTTTTTACACGCGAAACATGAACATGTTATATTGCACACTGTAAACACAATAAAAGCATTAAAAAAAAAAACGGGATCTTTAAGAAATCAGCCTATTTACAGTACATGCTGATCTGGTGCTCAAGAATCATTTATTATGCTCAAGAATCATTTGTTGTTATAAACTATGTTGGAAGCAGTTGTGCTTCATAATATTTTGATGACAGGACTCTTATGAATAGAAAGTTCAAATGAAAAGCATTTCTTTGAAACATATCCTTTGCAACAATATTGCCAAGTCTTTAATGTCACTTAATGTATTTTTGCTTAAAAGTATCAATTCATCAATAAATAAATACCTAAATAAAATTCTTACTGACAGCAAACCTTTGAACACTTATATATGGAAATATAATGATAACCATGATTATATAGATATTTGTTAATAAAGACTATTTCCATTCCACAGCTTTTCAGAACTGGCACATAAAATAAACATTTAGCAAACAGTGAAGAGTTTGCAAACAGAAATAGACTTCATTCAATGCCAACATCTGAAAAAACATCTCCTGCTGCAGCCAAGCAACCAATCAGCAGTCTCCTGCTAGTCATTTGCTGCTTTAATGACTGTATTTTCACTGACAATCCAGCTCGTTTAACAAGACTGAGGCAACATTTTACACACTGTACACTTTCATAAAGCAGCTATTCCTGTGAAAAATTAGCAGTGCTAGACAGCTGCATCTGAACGGTTACTGAGATTACAGGGATTAGCAACTAAAACCACTGCCAGCTAATGAGGCTATTACTTATAATGTATGTTTATTAGTAGACCCAGCAGTGCTCCATTCTAAAACAGGGTACAATTTACAGCCACTAGAGCTGCATCTGCATACTTTAACAAATTACTTATGGACTGCCAGGAAGAACCATATAGTTGAATGCCGCCCACATCTAAGGTAAGGATCATATGATTTCCTGAGCCACAACTATGACCTCAGAGTGCACAGCTGTGACAGATCACACAGATCTGGTTATGGACATAATGTCCCGCACTACGAGATTCACCTCTGAGGATTTAACCACATAGCCTTCCACTAAACATGCCAGTCAGGGGTTACATGCCTGGATAATCTGCTCTAGTCTTCTGTATCCATTTAGTTATGCATTAGGGAACTCCAAGAATATGCTGCACAAATAAAAGGCTATTTCCAAGCGTTTGATTAACACAGAGCTGTCCAGGTGTAATCGAATCCAGCTGGAGCTCTCGCGACTCCCTTTAAAAAAAATACTCCACGTTGAGAAGGGAGAAAGTGAGTGTGTGTGTATGTGTGTGGAGGGGGGGGGGTATTGCTGCCATGGAGCAGGACACCCAGGTGTGGCTTTTCATATCTGCAACACAACACTAGATCTCGACTGCAATCAAACTGGTGTTGTCCTCACAAATAAAAACACACAAATCGCCTGCAGGATATATGGGAGGTAACATTTGGCCCCAAACCCCTCGTAGTCTTAAATATGATATTGTCCTAATGGGCAGTGGGGATTTGTGTCACTCCACTGTCCTCCACTGCCAATGTTGAGCAACGGAGGAATAAGCTACCTCACTCTGAGGAGCCACTGCAGTTGATTTCATTAAAAATGCTCTCTTATAAGATGGTACTTTTGATAGCACTTGTGGGCGACATACACGCTCTTTCAGTCAATGACTCCTGCATGAATTTTGGCCATGTGACTGCAAGGTTGTTCTCAAATGGAGGCTTATGTCCCTAAAGTGCTCTCAACACCAAACTGTGTGGCAGGAGCTTCATGGAATGGGTTTCAATGGCTGAGCAGCTGCATACAAGCCTCACATCACCAAGTAACATGGAAACATGTTCTGTCAAGTGACCAATAACTTTTCTCTTTTTGGCAGTCTGATAGGAGAGTCTGTGTTTGGCAGATAGCAGAAGAATGTTTTCTACCTGACTGCATTGTGCCAAATGTAAGATTTGGTGAGGAGGGATGATGGTAAATGGAATTATTTTTGATCAAATGTTATCTTATTGTTATAAGTTGGAGGAGCCAACTTTCATGTGGATATTTTTTCTCAACATTTACTTGATGCGAGACAACACAAACATTATAAGCATAGGCTGACTCCAGTGTTGGTATGTTCTGTACTGTATTTGGCTCAATAATTTTGACCCATACAATGTGTTTTTGGCTATTGTTGAAAATATACCCTTGTGACTTAAGACTGGTTTTGTGGTCCAAGGTCACATACATATACATATGTATAAAATATAATGCATGGGGAAAATATTAATTTGATCCCCTGCTGATTTTGTAAGTTTGCCCACATACAACGAAATGAAGGGTCTGTAATTTTTATGGTAGTTTTTTTTTTAACAGAGAGTGACAAAACCAACCAAAAAAAAATAAAAAAAACAGAAAAAATGTAAAGGTTAGAGATTGATTTGCATATCAGTGAGTGAAATAAGCTTTTGATCCCCAAACAAAACATTGCTTAGTACTTGAAGACCCCCTTGTTGCCAAGCACAGAGGTAAGACTTTTTTTTGTACTTGGTCACCAGGTTTGCACACGTCTCAGGGGTGATTTTAGTCCACTCCTCTTTACAGAGCTGCTCTAAATCCTTAAAGGTCCCCTTCTTCGTGATTCCATGTTTTAAACTTTAGTTAGTGTGTAATGTTGTTGTTAGAGTATAAATAATATCTGTAAAATTCTAAAGCTCAAAGTTCAATGCCAAGTGAGATATTTGATTTAACAGAATTTGCCTACAAAAAACGACCCGTGTGGACTACAGCCCTCTAGTTCCTGCAGTAATAACGTCACTAAAACAGTTTTTTTGACTAACCACCGCCCACATGAATTCACAAACAGGGGGCGTGGCCTTGTTGCACTCTGACGGAGAAGAAGGAAGAGCTGTTTGTGTTTGTCGCCATGTTGTTGAAACGCTGTTTTTTTCATCTCTGAGTCCAATCATCTTTGTTTGGGCTTCCCAGGAACGCTGTACTTTGAGATTAATGGTTACAATTGATGTTTAACTCGGTTCCCGAAAATTATAATGCACATGTAAAACTATGTGCAGCTCATTTTGCAGAGGACAGCTTGCTGAGGACAACTTTCTAAATCAGTTTAATGCCGGATTCGCACAAAGATTATTCTTGAAAGATGGGGCAGTTCCCTCTTTGTCTGGAGAAGGCGTTGTTTATGGACCACAACCGGTAAGTGTATTTTATTATTTAAGTTGGTGCGTTTAACAGTTTCTGTAACTTATTACACAAAGGGCAATGCTGTTTAGCTTTGTTAACTAGATGTTAGGTTTTCATGCGCATCTCGTCAGTAAAAACGCTCCTCCTGTGACTATAAATACATCTCCAGCAAGTTCGTTCTAGACCAATCACGTTACCAGGAGGGCAGCCTGCTCTCAGCTGCTGTCGAATCACAGCACAGGTACTGCTGGCCCAATCAGAACTCGTTACGTATTTCTGAAGGAGAGGCTTCATAGAACAAGGAAGAAATCAGCCCGTTTTTGTGACAGTGAAAACAGCAGTAAACAGATAGGTGAATTGTGTGAAAAATACTGTGTTTTTTTGCACGCGAAACATGAACACGTTATATTGCTCATTGTAAACACAATCAAAGCTTCAAAAAAGCGCGTAAAACGGGACCTTTAAAATGTATTTGCTGTTGTTTGGCAACTCGAAGTTTCAGCTCCCTCCACAGATTTTCTATAGGATTGAGGTCTGGAGACCGCTCCATGACCTTAATGTGCTTCTACTTAAGCCACTCCTTTGTTGCCTTGGTGGTATGTGTAACGATACGACCTTTGTAATCATCGGGAAGGAGGAGGCGGGAACCGGCGCACAATCAAAACATTTTAATAATTGAAAAATAAACACAAAACGGCGCACCAGCCCCTCACGGACGACTGGTGCGCATAAATAAAAAGCAAACAAAAATAATGTCCCAGGCCTGGTCCTCTCTCGTCCTTCACTATAGTCGCTCCAGTTTTTTTATCCTTCCATCTCCTACGTGGGACTCGATACCGGCGGTGGGGCGCAGCTCATCTCCAATCACTACACCTGGCCTCACTCCTCGTTCCCACGACTCTCGGCCCCGCCCCACTCGCCACAGTATGTTTCCGGTCATTGTCATGCTGAAAACCCATCCATGACCCATCTTTGCTGTTCTGGCTGAAGGAAGGAGGTTCTCGTCCAATATTTTACAGTACATGGCCCCATCCATTTGCCTCTCAATGTGGCAAAATCATCCTGTACCCTTAGCAGAAAAAAGGCCTCAAAGCATAATGTTTACTCCTCCGTGCTTGACTGTAGAGATGGTGTTCTTGGGGTCTTAATCAGCATTTCTCTCCCTCATTAAGTCGAATTAATGCCAATGAGCTCAATTTTGGTCTCATCTGACCACAGCACTTTTTATCCCAAGCATTCTCTGAATCACTTAGATAAAGGGCCTGTACATGTGCCTTCTTGAGCAGTGAGACCTTGCGGGCGCTGCAAGATTTCTGTCCATTGCGGTGTAGTGCGCTACCAGTGATTTGCTTGGTGACTGTGGTCCCAACTGCCTTAAGATCCTCCCGTGTAATTCGGGGCTAATCCCTCACCTTTCTCACGATCATCCTTACCCCATGAGGTGAGATCTTGCACGGAGCTCCAGAACAAGGCCGATTGACGGCTATTTTGTAAAAAAAATAAAAAACATGCAACAACATTTTATTGGTGATTGAAGCTGACAAGCAGCTGGGGTTTGCGGTGGTCCAGTGCAGGTTTTACCCGAAGGCCCTGTTTGAAATTGTGTAAATAGCACAAATAAACAAATATACAAATTAAACAATATTTACGTTTTTACAAATTTGTAGGTGTCCAGGTACAGAAACTGAATAAATCAAATGATATAGCACTGCATAGTCTTTACTGTATAGTGTAAATTAGATATAGTCGGTTAGAATCACCAGCTCCCTCTCCAATCTCCACGCCGCTTTATTAAACATGTGCTCTAGAACCCCTCTCGTGATACTTTGTTGTCATACACTGATCAGTCTGCGTAGTGTACGTAGTTTTGCAGAACATCATGGTGTATAATGCCTAATCATAAGCTTGTTCCGAAATGGTGACAAAAACTTGATTGTTAAAAACATTGTCTTTCTCATTAAATGTCATTTAAATAAAAAATTATTTGAATGAGCCCAAATATTTAAATACAACATTTTTGAAAAATGCATGACTGTGCCCCGTTGCACAAATTGGTGTGGAAGAATTTCACTGGTTCACACAGAGCCTTGACCTTAGCCCCTTCAAATACCTTTTGGGTAAACTGGAACAGAGATTGTGAGCCAGGTCTTCTTGTCTAACATCAGTGGCTGTGGTCAGTAGGCCTAATGGTTAGAGGGTTGGACTCCCAATCGAAGGGTTGTGGGTTCTAGTCTCGGGCCGGACGGAATTGTGGGTGGGGGGAGTGCATGTACAGTTCTCTCTCCACCTTCAAAACCACGACTTAGGTGCCCTTGAGCAAGGCATTGAACCCCCAACTGCTCCCCGGGCGCTGCAGCATAAATGGCTGCCCACTGCTCCGGGTGTGTGCTCACAGTGTGTGTGTGTGTGTGTGTTCACTGCTCTGTGTGTGTGCATTTCGGATGGGTTAAATGCAGAGCACAAATTCTGAGTATGGGTCACCATACTTGGCTGAATGTCACTTCACTTTCACTTAAAGTCCCGGTTGGTGTAATGATCAGATGCCCCAATGCTTTTTGTCCTTATACTATGTTTTAGGTACCATAGACTCTTTGTTAAATAAGGATGCAGCCCTTCCTTTACACGTCTGTTCCAGTTACAATACAGGGACTCTGTGAACATCAGATCTATGCAGCATATGCCACCCAGTCAGCTGCAGACTGGCTCAGAAAAGCCCTTCTCCATTCTTTGATTTCAAGTAACCATATTAAGCCTCATGTCAAAGGGCAAACATATTCTGTATTCCCAAAAAAACCTGCCAAAGAAACACTCCATTCAAAGTGACAGGACAAATACAATGGTTTACCTTGGAATACAATGGAACACCTGAGACATGTCCTTTACCTAACACATTGTCCAACAATCCATCAGACCACTGTATACTGCTTCAACACAATTCTTTGATCCCTCATCTACTGCCCCAGTGGAATGTGTTCACGTGAGAGAAGCTTGCTTGAACCCTCACAGCAGCTTGGATAGGAATTGTACCTGCCCTTTCTGGCAAGCAACTTGCAGTGTGCACAAAAGATCACAACAGGTCAGATAACCATTCTGCCGAAGGGGAGGCAGCAATAGCAGGAGCTCCTGATATAACAGACAGACCTGGATCCTTTTTCAGCACAGAGAATGTGGGGGTAGAAACAGCCTCAGGCCCCCAGAGCCAAGCTCAAACTCCAAGGCTCCAATAGTTGTTCTGTCTTTCACGAGCTAACCAAACCTTAAGCTTTACTTAAACTTATGAAGCTAAACTAAACAGTTAGGTTTGTTCATCAAATGTCTATAGGAGGGGCGCTTCCAGGACTCAAAATGTTAGCTTGAGGTGCTCTTTTGATAAGATAATCATAAGATAGAACAAATAGGAAATTCCAAGGCACTCTCTTTAAGAAAAATTAAAAAGACTTTATTTTATGGCTTGGTCATCATAAACCTTTAAAAACTCTGACGCGTTTCGGCATACAAGCCTTCGTCGACTCCCTGAAGAAGGCTTGTATGCTGAACCGCGTCAGAGTTTTCATAGCTTTGTGGGCTGACATACAGCTTGGTCAACATCAATATAACGAAGGGTACAATTAGCAGACAGGCCTCATTTGTCATGTAATATTGTTCACAGAAGCAGCAGGCTTATCTGAACTCCAAAAAGAACTTTTCATGATAAGAGACCATTCATAATTTAAAGAAAAGAGAACATATTAAATGGACTGTTTAAGGTTCCAATATAAAAGAGCACGCTTTACTCACTGGTCTCATATGACATCTAATTCTCCCCATAGAAAACTACTGATCCATATCATTAAGAGAACCCTTTTCTTTATTTACAGTCATGCTTGGAGCGGAGAAAATTCACATTCACACTCATCTTGTTCTGGCCTTGGAAAAGTAAATGGTATTTTAAAAAAGAACACGTGGGACATTGTTGGAATGACGACATTGCCAAGTGATGAGTTGCTAACAGCAAGTCAATGAGCTTGTTCACCTATACAGTGTACATTTATTGCCAAATGGCCTTGCCAATAAGTTATGACCCATGGGTCAGCTATTAATAAAAGTGACAGCTGTGTTAAGAAGCAGCTGCAGTTTGTCAAGAGGGTCGCAGACAGTACTCTACTTGATGCATTTTCCTAAGCTACTGGATTCATCAGCACCAGCAGTCCATCAGCACATACACAGTAAGCAGACCTGTCGGTCTCCTTCACGTCAAACACTGAATACTGGAAGATGGACTTTAAAAGCAAAAGGACATCTACAGTGCTAATAAAACAACACAAATAAAACACACAGTCCTGCAAAACCATGTGTCTCAAAGAGAGATTACAAGGTGGGGTGCAAGGCATGTAGAGCAAGGAGGATGAATTACACTCACTCAGAAAAGTGCATAAAAACCTTTAGAATGTGCTGGATACATGAGCCCTGATGTAACAGAGGAGAAACCTTCTAAAACAAAATCTAAAAATGAAGTTTCTTGACCCTGATGAACAATATAAAGATGAACAGAATTCTTAATGCAAAAGGATTAAACTCAGTAGCAAATATTCAGAAAAGTTACAAAACAGATGATTTATCTACGCAAAAAAGCTCTCATAAATACCAGAAAAGGAGGACACTCATCTTTGCGTAACATCTCCTTTTCATAAAGTCATTTTCAGTTTTAAAATGGCCAAGAGAATAACAAAGCATAAAAATACAAAAGCAGCATGTGAGACATGTGGTAACACTATATGGGCTAAGTCGTCACAATGGAAATCTGAAACATAACTTTTAATTGGATTTTCAGCTAAAATTAAGCTATAAAAAAAACTCATAAACAATGTTTTGGTCAAAAGAAACTGTAGTTTTCTGTAAACTTTTACTCCAAACCCAAGGTATCTATCTCCCCTACAGCTTGATTTTGTTTCCAATAAACATTGGTTTATGTTTGATTAACTCGAAACATACTCAAATCTAACAAATGAATGAATAGCGAGTAAATTATGGGGGAAAAAAGTTGAGGAATGTAATCAAAGACAAACAAAACATTCGAAGAACACAACGAAGCTCTGAGGGGATGTTTAATAAATGTGACGACACAGAGGGGTGTGGCGTCAGCATGGGCTCCATGTGTCTCGAACATCACAAAAGCAGTTCATCCCAATGCTGCGGCTTAATGTGGATAGTTGTTTTAAGAGTGTTTTAAAGTTTTAAACAACGTAAGAGTATTTACATTTGCGGGAATGGAATGGTTACAGAAATGCGGATTGAGAGAGAAAAGCCTGGAAGTAATACATTTAATTAGGATTCATTCCTCGAGTCTGTGCTTATTGCGATTTAAACACACTACAAATGAATCATTCTTAAAAAAATAAATAAAAAAAAGTTTACGTCTACTCTTAAAAAAAGGAAAATATTAAAAACTCCGCTATTTATAAAGTGTCCACTATTTTCAAATGGACTTCTAAAATGGCAAAGTTTTATCAAGCACAGTGGGCTATGGGCTGAATAAGGCGGCTTCTAGTTGCACTCCACAAAAATATAAGCATCACGTCTTCAGATAAACAATTCGGCAATTAATAAAAACTATTGCTTACACAAACCACCAAACACGAACAATTGCCTTATAATGCAAATATCAGTCATCATCCGTCTTTCTGCATTTCAGAGACAAACGTTTAATAGTTTAACTTACCAATTACAATGCAGATAGCCACAGTGTTCCCATCGATTAGTGTGCGCGTGTATTAATTCTCCTCATTAGCAACTGGTGAAGCGTGTGTATTGTGTCAAATGAGATATAAGGACTCTGTGCACGTCTCTGTCCAGCACACACTGCTTATTTCCACGCACTTCTAAATCCCAATCCATTCAACACTGTATGTGCGTTCGGTTTTACCGTATTAATACATAACACATTAAAATACACAGCGATCGTGTATATTTCTGTGCACAATTCACAAAACGCCGGAATCTGAGCACACTGTGTCTTACCGGTGAGTTTGCTTACCGCAGTTTCATTGCAAGCGCGCAGCCGCTTCGATGCAGAGTAAACTACGGTCTTGTCCTGCCTCTTTGGAGTAATCCCTTCTCGATTTACGGAATTTACCGAGCTCATCCGATTGCTGAAGGGAATGCGGAGGAAATGCGTCATGCAGACCGGGATTCAGGGGATTGTAGTCCTGATATCCTCTTCTGTGTATTCTTCTTCTTCTTGCAATTAGATGTATACTGTGTATTAGTCAGTTTTTATTGTAAATTTGTATTAGCCTACATTCAGTATTTATTCACATAAACTACCAACCCATATAAACATTACTATATAATGGTAATAATTAATATGAATAATTATAACATACATAACATGATTAATATATAACATACAATAACTCCACAAAGTAGGGAATACCTATATGTAAACGCCGCTCATTTTTCCCACACAAACTTTATCTTGGACATTTATTAATAGCCAGTTTACTTTGGAACCTCATATTTTGATAACCATAATGTTGTTTGTTATATTACAAGTATTACACATTTCCAGTGTCAGCGGCTCTGTCATTCTCTGTTTTTGATGTGGAGCTGTAAATTGTCTTCCCGGTTTTAGGGGATCAAATCAGCCATCAGACCACTTTAGCTTTTGTCTGTAAGTGCTTAAATGCTGCTCTCTATGGATTAAAGTATGGTATAACAGCATGGTCATTTTGTTTTGTGATGTTACCATTGTATCAATCTATAGCTCCTTCATACTGTTATTCTATCTACACCATTAAATGGGCAAAAAGTTTGAAATGATTACTAGGGATTTAATGTTTGAAAGAATGTTATTTCTGAATATTCAATAATTCACATTTATTCACATCTATTTTAGGAATATAGAAAGTGCAGACCAGAGGCTTCAGAGAACAGGTCTACAGCCACTATACTACAGTATGAATATCACTTAATTTTGGTAGTTATTCAAGGATTCAAAGCATTTATTTTCATATGCCCAAGTGAGAAAAATCAAGTTTAGGAATAGGAAAATAGGAATATAGACTATGTACTGTATATCTATATATGTGAATGTACAGTATTAACCTATGTGCAAAAAACAATATTGCAGCGATGTGCAAATTGAGTGCAACTGCATTATAAATTGAGATGACTCAACATGAGTAATTTTAAAAAATATGCAATAGTAGTAATACCAACATTACAAATGTGCAAATGAGATGAAACTATTTGGACCGATGGATGCAGCTCTTCTGTGGACTTCTGTGTGATGGTAAATGGCCTGCTGAGAGGGCAGTGGAGTCCTGATGATCTTCTCAGTGGTCTTCACCACTCCCTGCAAACGTTTGCGGTCCCTAGTGTTGCCATACCACGCAGTGATGCAGCTGGCTGAGACACTCTCAACTATACACAGCTATAGAAGTTGTTGAGGATCTTAGGCGACATGCCAAACTTTCTCATCCTCCTCAGGAAGTACAGGAGATGCTGTGCCTTCTTAACCAGCTGGGGGATGTTGAGTTTCCAGGTGAGGCCCTTGCTGATGTGGACCCCCAAGTATTTAAAGCTGCTCACCTTCTCCACTTCAAGTTCTCAGATAATCAATGGATGGTGAGTTTTTCTCTTTTTCAAAATTCAAACTATCCACCATCATCTCCTTTGTTTTGTCCGTGTTGAGGGGTAAGATTGTTGTCCTCACATGTCACAAGACTGGACACCTGTCTCCTGTAGGCCGCTTCATCCCCGCTGTTGATCCGTCCTATCACTGCGGTGTCATCAGCAAACTTCAGTATGATGTTGTCCTTGTGGGAGGCAACACAGTCATGTGTGAACAGTGTGTAGAGGATGGGACTGAAAACACACTCTTGTGAGTTACCAATGTTTGTTACGACAGTGTCTGAGGTCCCATTTTCTGCTGGTCAGGAAGACTAGGAACCAGATTATGACTTCATAGGTGTAGTAGAAACAATGAACAAACCAAACCAAAATTTTCCCATATGGGACAATAAAGTAGACTATATTCCGTTCCATAGTGTGCTGTAGGAAATGAGCCCATCAGCTGACTTTATCTTTGTGCACTTGGAATATCTTTAAAATGACTGTTTAATATATTTCTCTGAAACATATGAGTTTAGTTTCTATTTTTCAAGCTGGACAGTAAAAGCTCTTAAAGCAATTCACCTATAGATGGAGCTGTTGCTCCCATCTTTCCCTTGAAAAATTAAATGCCATGCAGCTGTCACTTCCATAATAATGAAATTATTGTTATTTGCCATTCAAAGTCCCTAACAGATTCTTTTCTTTAATGATATACATGTGGTTAAAAACAACAACACACACAAGACAAAACAGTGGAGCAGAGAAGAACATGCACAGTAACATTACGTTTTTCATTATTAAACAGATTTCTTACAGCATCCCGCGTATAACCTTTTTCTTTTATTTCTAACAATAGGAATAGTTATTAGATTGTTTATTAATTTGATGATTCATTATCTACATCTATTATAAAGGGTTTTGGCTAAATTATATTTTGTCATTGAACATCTGTGCATGCAATATGGATACTGTACCAAGTTTGGAAGGTTTGGAAGGTTTGCAGTTTATGTCTTTCAGTATCTGATTACAGGCTTGAGATTCTAGACAACATGTTTGGATTCAAAACATTCAGCACAAAGACAGAAAGCCACGTGTTCAAACATCACAAGATCAATTTGCAGCTGGATTCCCCGAGGACCGCGTGGACCAGTCCTTATGAAGAGCTCAAGAGCTCGGAAACTCCCTCCTAAAGGAAAACCACAACTAGGGGACACAGGGGTTAGTGTGATGGGGGCATGTGGTGAGAAAATCCCATCACGGTCACAGTCAGGCACATCCATCTTTATTTCAGATAACAGATTAATGGTGTCTATATCAAAGTATTTCCTATGACTTCAACATAGATCAGCGAATAAAAGTCGTTAATGATAAATACATATGTCTAGCTATTTCGGAAGAATTTACATTTAGGTAAATTGTAGAATGTGGTTATCATAAAGCGACAAATTAAAGTAAACAGTAATTTTATATCTTGCACATAAAATAAACGAATATCCTCTATGTGTCTCTCATTTGGTAAACAAATGAACATCGGCCATCGTCTCAGTACTCTTTCACTTTTCGATCCATGTTCTTTAATCACTAGCCAGCCTGCTAATAATCCAGTAATCGCAGTTGATGCTGCAGACAGCGCGAGCGGATCACCGAATGAGTCGATGTCGCTGCTGTGTACGCCTGTCATCCCGGGAGGGAAGTTGCCTTATCAAATGATGATCGTGACATCTTAGCACGTAATCTGCGACAGGGTCGCTGTCGATCTCTGCTCACCATGGTGTTCGAGTCTTTAGTCAGTGATCTCTTGAACAGGTTCATAGGAGATTATGTGGAAAACCTGGACAAGTCGCAGCTCAAGATCGGCATATGGGGAGGTAACGTTAAGCGTTTATTCATCTAAACAGCCTGTCAGAATTAATGCAGAGAAACGCTCGTATTCTGTTCTGGTTTGTTGTCTTGCAAAACGTCCTATATCGATATGCAGTGCGAGCTAGTTGTAATTTGAATACCGTGTCCATTAAGGTTTGTCTCGGTCCTCTTGGGTTCTGTTCTGTAAGACTGGCAGTCTGTCAAGTCGTTCGGAGGAGATGAAAAGACGCTCATCATTTATACTGTTTGCTTTCCGCCTTTAATATGTTAAAAGGATTGCAGTCATCATCGTTACTCAATCCTTTTACTTTCCGCCTACATTTATATTTTATGAGACAGAAAATGGTTCTCTTCTCAACAATTAGTTCTGTTGAATTTTTGCAAGTAAAGCTCAAGGTGAAGTGGACCACAATTTCATAGATAATAATAATAATAATCATGTCTTTAATATTCCGGAAAATGTTAAGTGCTCTACACTTACTCTTTACATTATACTGGGAATACAGAGTGTCGCATTGTTGGGGCAATTAGGAACAGATTCCATGTCAAATATCTTTGGAAAAACCTTAATCTATATAACTACAGATTTAACTTGATGGCCCCTGTGACTCACATCCCCCATTACTCCTATCAACACTTATAACTCCATTTTAGAGTATAAACAGTCTGTGTAAACAGGATCATACACAATCACTGATGGGAAATATGTGTTTTTTTTCCTTGATCAAATTACTGTCATTCTGCTGTGTTGATGTAGTCACTTTACAGGATGTGTCAAGGCCGGAACAACTCCGACTAGATTCTTTCAGATAAATTCCAAGGATAGTTGGAAGCCACGTTCATTAGAATCATAACAAACTTATGTTGGCATGAAACCAAAAATTCACCTCATCTATTTATTAAATGCATGTCATAGATCCTACTGTGAACAAATAGTCCTTTTATACATTTCATATTGTAAATCTCGTAATTTTTTATCAAAGTGTCATAACATGCCAGTTTCAACGGATCTTCTGATGAAAAAGACTTTTCTCTAGTGATGTATCTAGGACTTCTCCAAACCTGCTTAAACTCGCCCCTGCAAGCTTCCATTCATCTGCCTTTGGTTTTGAGTTCACATCTGAAAATTCAACCAACCACCAATGCATAGAACCAAGTCCCCGTCCTTCAATTTTCTGTTTTGATAATCTGCTGCACTTGGATTTACACCACACAGAATTAAAGATGTCATTTCATGGCAAAAATGGTCAGCTGTTTTCTTAAAATGAGAGAAGGAGAGGAGCAAAATGTTTTAGTGTATTTAACAGTCAGCTTTCATAGGTGTGACAGCATGCCGTTTGATATGGTGACATCTTCATCCCAGCATCAGATAGGCTGCTTTGGTTGACATTTATTTACTTATTTTTTTTGCGATGCCAATCCAATTATAGTCAATGTCAAAAGTGACCGGTCATATCTGGATTCAATTGTTAATGTATTTCATAGTAGCATTTCTTATCTTTGACACTTCTCAGATGTTTGTATGGATGCCTTTGAGAGATAAATGAATATAGACTGCATGATACATTATGTACAGTTTGAAATATATATTTTCATATAGTATTCATGATATAAAATGTACTGTATTTATTTATTTTTTAGGAAATGTGGTGTTGGAAAATCTGAGGGTGAAAGAAAATGCTTTGGTAAGAATTTATTGGACAATATTAAGTTTAATTACATTTTAGGTATTATTTTAATGTAGATTTGTGTTTTTATTAACATGATGAAATTATGAAACATAGTAAAACACACACACATAAAAGAACCATATTTATCTTGATAAGAGAGTGTGTGTGTCTTGTGTCTAACACTGTGGTTAGTGTTAAAAACTCGAAAGCATCTGCTGAATCACGAACACGCTAACACAAGATTTGCTGATGTTACTAGACTTTTATTATGTATGTGTGCACAAAAAGAGATTTCTAATGTTGTATGCTTGAAATCTGCATTTCAGACCCATTTCACCAATTTATCTTTGTTCTTTAGAGCGAGTTCGATGTCCCTTTTAAAGTGAAGGCTGGTCAGATTGGTGAGTATCCAACTTTCACTTTCTCCGGCAAATTGTGCTGACGCATGTGTAGTGTTATGGAAAAATGTCAAATGTGTTGTTTTGTAATATTCTGGCGAAAAAGTTTCAGTTTGAATGAATCACACTTCCTGTTTTGTGCAAATTCAGCAAACATGACAGCACAGATGTCTTTGTCAGTGAGCGGGAACTTGCTGAAATCAGTTCATCTTATCACATGATCCAGTCAGATGACTTTAAACATCAGCTGGACAGT
This sequence comes from Carassius auratus, assembly GCF_003368295.1. Lineage (NCBI taxonomy): Eukaryota > Metazoa > Chordata > Actinopteri > Cypriniformes > Cyprinidae > Carassius > Carassius auratus. The sequence goes on from NC_039274.1 coordinate 34,427,904, forward strand.
GTGCTGAGATGTCAAGCTGTAAAAAGTAATTGGTTAACAAGGACAACATGCTACTCTGATTAGCTCTGTGAAATTCCTTCCATAGTTTCAGCATTTTACATCTTCATTAAAAAAAATACCTACTTGTTTTGCTGATTGTATATAAGATATCTAGCCATAAATTAACCAATGAACCTTGATATGTAATGCAACAAATTCTAATTTTCAAAATTTCCTAATGCCCAAGTTTTATTTTCTGATTTTATTTTTGTCTGCTCTCATTCTTCAACAAAAGTCTGTAAAATAACCATTTTTGTATTGTACTTTACTTGTAAATGTGTCTTACTTGTAACTGAGACACATGGAAAAGCATAATGCTAATGATTTCAGAGGATCTACATTTGTGTAATTCAAGTGCTTTTATCTTTCATATAGTCACATTAAATTGAAAATGTCTGCTCTTAAGGTAAACTGACTCTGAAGATCCCTTGGAAAAACCTGTACAGTGAGGCGGTGGTGGCCACATTAGATGGATTATACCTTCTGGTGGTTCCCGGTGCAAGTGAGTGCTTATAGTTTGTTTTTTTGTGTGTGTGTGTTCCCTTAATGCAACATGTTTTTTTCATCTGGAAGTTTAAATTGTTTATATATCTTACTTTGAAGCACCATGCTATTTATTTCATGGCACTTTTTTTTTTTTTTTTTTGCATTTTTTGTTATAACATCTCCTCTTAAGGAATAATTGCATGATTTATTTATAACCTATATGGGTCCCTGCCTCTTATTGAGGGGTGTGTAGTGTATTGCATTATACAACATTTCACTAAACAAAGAAAATGCAATTATCATTGAAAAATAAATCGTATTTATGAAAACATGCACCAGACACAAAATACTATGTAATTATAATAAGTAATATATAAACATTTGTTATAAATAATATTTTTTTATTAACTACTAAGATAAAATGTACAGATCCCTGAAAAGTCCTGATAATAATTTGGGATGTTATGCATCGACACTGAACAATCTCTTAAAAAAAAAAAAAAAAAAAAACACTTTCATCATTATTATCATAGACCCATTTGAAAGCTATGTGTGGATGTAATAATGTACAATACAAATATATTGAATAACTGAATTTCTTTGATGCATTATATATCTTCTATATATATATATATATATATATATATATATATATATATATATATATATATATATATATATATATATATATATATATATCACTTGGGCTGCCTCGACTGACATTGTCTTTTACATGTTGCAGCTGAGTCTAAGATATTTTCCTCACCTTACAATGGTAAGCCAGGTGTAGAAGGTGGGTAGCAGGGTGGTGGCTTGGGACCTGGACCGATAAGCTGCTCTTGTGTGTATATGACTCTTTGATTATTATGGAAAATGTTATATTTACCTATGGTCACAATGTTTAATCATGGAAATGTTTAATCATATTTGGAGAGCCTTTGATAGCATGTATTGAGAGGGTATCAGTCAAGAGTTTTGGGAGTGTTTGTTTAAATTTGGTATTGATCTCTGTAACTTTTTAAAAATGTTTTTATTTTGGGATCTGATCAATTCTGTGTATTGCATGTAATTATGCATGTTTTCTGTAAGTAAAATGCAGTAAAAAAAATTAAGCATGCTCCTTTCTGTCAGCTTCTACATGCCAATCAAAAAAAAAATTTAAGATATAGAAAAGCTTTTTCTTTGGGAAAATGTGTGTCTTCCACATACAGTAGACTAAACAACATTGCTCAAAGATGTGCTGTGAAGTTGGATTGCTTCAGAATGATATAATGCACTGGGTGCAGTGCAATATCCTATAAATTCACTATTATTATCCATAATACTGTCAATATGTACATAACCTTGAATTATTTATATTCTGACGTAACCTGTCTTCATAATTTTCATATTTTTAGTCTTTAATTTTATTATTATGTATTATTATTGTCTTTGCATTTATGGCTATATTGAAAAGCTTTAACACCAAGAAAAACTCCTTGTGTGTACAATCTTTCTCTCCAGTAAAGCTATTTCTGATGAATAGACTGTATCTCTAATGGATTTAATTGAAATCCACAGGAACTCCACAGACCCATTTGGTGTCTATAGACTAAAAATATCAACTGGGAATTTCTTTATATGACATTTGTGTTTGGTCTACTTCATAACTGTCTCTTTTATTACTCTAGTGAAGAGATAAACAGTGGTAGCATGTACAATAGCAGGCATTATGGTTTTTGTTTCTCATATGAATTGGTCCGAATCAGTCCTTCTTGATAGAGCTTCACCAGTGGATTCCAAATCACGGGACAAAGCCACAGTGAAAATCTTTATTAGTAATAAATTAAAAGACTTCTGAGGTGTAAATGATATAAATGGGTGTTTGCCTCTAACTGTGTGTGTATTGTGTTTTTAAAGCGATTAAGTATGATCCAGTTAAAGAAGAGCGTTACCTGCAGGAGGCCAAACAGAAGGAGCTTCAGCGCATTGAAGAAACCCTGCAGCTGGTTGCACGCAGAGGTGAGGAAACCCCTTGTCTGTTTGTATGTGCAGTCATGTTTGTAGTCATGCTCTCTGTACAATTCATACAGTATACAGCTATTTGAAGTGTTACTTTATTAACAGATGTTCATCATTTCATTCAATCCCATCCATTCATACCATAATCAGTCTGTTTCAACTTCATTCGTCATTCATTGCTTCATTTAATCGAGGTTGCACATTAATTCTGTATTGTATCAGTTTATTTCCTCAGCCGGTGTTGCATGTGTAATTGTTTCTGCCGGTTTTAAGGTTTAGATCCTTTTCTAGCACTAACTTAATGGATAGCAATATAATATGTCAAAAATGTAAACATTTAAGAGCACTTTCTCTTTAAGTGGGCATGTGAAGTGAGTTGCTGTGTGCGTGTAACAATATTAAAGCTGTGAGAGGGAAAACCCACACAGAAAAAGCAAACAAAACAAAGACACTTTGTTCCAGACCACACAAACACTCTTTTTCAGGGAATGACCAGCATCCCAGAGGTCCCTATTATTACGAGCACTTCTTTTTAATAGAAACTGTATTATTTTTCTATAGCATATTCCAATATAAATATTTATCCATCTTTTATACTGAACGTTATATTGTTATGATGTTCAAGTAAAACTATTCAAAAGTTTGGTGTCAGCAAAACTTGACAATATGAAGTTGCTAAAAAAGAACATTATTTTGTGTATTTGGTGCAATGTGTTTATGCGGTTTAAGCTTCAAAAAACAAACATTACTGTTTCTCCTCTATGCCCTGCTTTTCTGAAACGCATTGATTTTTACAAAGCTCATCGTTCTTAAGAAGTGAGGTGCATGTTGATTGACCAGATATCCAGTGCCTTGTGATTGGCCGAATGCCTCAAGCATGTACTGGAAATGTCACGCCCCTTAACACTGTGATGCAAACCGTTTCAAATGATTCAGTTCTATTTGAAGAAGATCAAATTGGTTAAATAGAATGATTCATTCGCAATCCGGACATCACTAGAAGAGACAAAATCAATAAAACCTATTATAAACATTTGTTGCATCTATTTGGGACAAAATGACTGATTTTAATGACTTCTACTATCTTTTTATTAATTGCATTGCATATCGCTCTGCGTAAACATAAAACCATGTCTGCATTTGTGATCGGAGAAACAACAAGTGTTACTCTACACTGCTCAAAACTCGTTTGAATCATCATTGGCAAATTATTTAAATGTAAAAAAAAACGTACTTACAGGCTGTGAGTCAGAAGTGCCAGACTGTCCTTGCAAAGTTGGAATGGCCCCACTTTATAGAAAGAGCCTTTGTGCTACAGATGCATTGTAGGCTAGTCTGCAGGTTCAGGAAACAGTCCGCATCCTCCATAAAATGCGTTGCACACATCTGAATATTTGTGTTGAACTGTTCTGGAACAGTGTTGTAAATACAACTTAACCACTGATTTCAAGTGTGTCCTATTTTGGAAGACCAAACAAAGTAGTTTTGCTTTCACAAAGAAATCAAAGTATCTCCATGGCATGGCGGCAGCAACAACAGTAAGAATAAAAGTTATGCCTTCTTTCTTTGTATGAACATTTGGGCGCCGTTATGCAAATCTTCCCACATCGTGATATAGACAGTGTTAGAACGAGCCATTTTAGGGGGGCGTGACAGAGTTTTATAAAGAATATCTCTTTTGATTTGAGACTTTAGTCTTTGCAATTTTACAGATCTTTTTTATGCACCAAGAGCTTGTAACACTCCAAAGAGAAAGGAAAAATTGTAATCGCATCATATAACCCCTTTAACTTTAATTCAGCAGTTATGCATTAAATTGATCAAAGGTGACAGTAAATACATTTGTAATGTTAGAACAAATATGTTTTTTCAAATAAATGGTGTCATTTTAAACTTTCTATTCTTTGTAAAATCCTGAAAAAAGTCTTGATTTCCACAAAAATTTAAGCAGCACAACTGTTTTAACATAAAAATAATGATCTTTCTAAAACACCATTAGAATGATTTCTAAAGGAACACGTGACACTGAAGACCGGAGAAATGGTTGCTGAACATTCAGCTTTGCCATCAGTAATAAATTACATTTTTAAATGTTTTAAAATAGAGAACAGTTATTCTAAATTTTAATATTTAATTGACATTAAAAATTTTAATTCATTTAATTGTGATGTTTTAAATAGATTAATCTATCAATGGCCACAGGATGAAAATAATTTCAAAATAACAGTTTAAATATTGGTGCATCCTTACAATAAACCCCATATTTATTCATGTATCAACCCATCCATCCATCCATCCATCCATTTATTCATCCATACATTCAGATCTCTATCCCTGACAGCTGTGTGTGTTTGCTTTGTGCTGCATCTGATGGACGACAGGCTCTCAGGCTGGAGAGTTTGTGTTTAGTCTGGAGAGTTATGTGTATAAGAATCCACCACGGGGTATGTACAGACCCATTCCTATAGCAGGCTAGTCCTGAAGGTGTATATATCTAGACATTTTTTTCTTCCTCACTATTTGGTGTGCTTTGGTGCAGTTCTATGTTTGTTAATGCAAGTGCGTGTGTTTATTGCTGCGCTATGGTTCTTCTCTACCTCACCAACTTTTTTCTCTCTCCCAATGCTGCGCTCTTTAAGACAAAGGACGTAAGCTTAAAAAGCATAAAAAACCATTTAGGAGATCTAAAAAGTATGAACATAAAGCAGGTGGGTGGCCTGGGGCGACTGTGATCGACAGTGATCGTGGCAAATATATGCAAATATTTTAATTAGTTTTATTCTGTCTGTTGGAGTAAATATGTTTGCATAAGCAGTAGATTGTTTAAGGCATTAGAATGACAAATGGGATGGAGTTACAATAAACCCTTTATGTTTTCTTTTGTTTTTAATCTCAGAGAAGCCCCAGGAAGAAAAGAAGGACACGTTTGCCGAGAAACTGGCTACACAAGTTATCAAAAACCTTCAGGTCAAAATCACCAGCATTCACATCAGATATGAGGATGATGTAAGTGGTGACTCTCCATACATTTCAGCTCTTCAGTTACATGCATTTTTGAATGTATATGTTGCCTATAAATGATGATGCAGATTTTATTTTATTTATGTAATTAGATTATGTTTTCATTTCCCATCTATGCTTCAGGTGTCAGATCCACAAAGACCTCTTGCTATGGGCATGACTCTTTCAGAACTCAGTCTACAGGTGCTCTCTCAAAACACATTTATATAAACGTCACAAAGTGAAGATCACTTGCAAATACAATTCATATGCAATAAGAAGTTCTTATTTGCACACTGGTATTTCAGTACGTCTTTAGTTTTTCTCTCTTATAGACAGCAGATGAGAACTGGAAGACATGCATTCTGAATGAAGCAGCCAAGATCATCTACAAGGTGAACCACAAGAGTATATGTTTTATTTTCCGTAGTAATAATAAGATCTCAAGGCACAACTGGGGTTGTGTCTTTAACACGTGTCTCTCTGTGTGTCCTCTACATAAGCTATGCCGTCTGGAGTGTTTTTGTGCCTATTGGAACGTGAACAGCCCAATCTTCTACAGAGGCTCATGGAAGGAAATAGTGGTAATGTTTTGAAGACTACTATGCTGTCATTGTAATGGTGCACCACATTAAAAAGTTTCAAAACATGTACTCACCCTCATGTTGTTTCAACCATATTTGATTTCTGGGCCTCTGTCCACTACACCAAAAATGTCATGCTTCATAAAGTTCCTACAGTAAATACATTGTTAAAGGAATCAAGTGGTTTATTCCAAGTCTTCTGAAGAGACATAATTGCTAAATAGCTATGATAAACTGATTTAATTTAGGCTTTTATTCACATATATTCATTCATCAATGCATATACATCAACATATAAGAGCACATCAAACTATGGTAATCAGAAGCTTTCATGCACTTGCAATTTTGGATGAACTTACCCTTTAATTACATTAAAATTAAATTCTTTCATCCTGTTATGCCTCAAAGATCGAAGGAAACAACCCACCTGCTTCTATTTAAGTGTGAACTTGTACAGACAAAGTGTGGGAAGATCTGAAGGTGCTTACAGACAGTTAGTACAAAATGTTCTTTAGTCAGTGAAGGTGTATTTTGAAAAGTTTGCAATTTAAATGGTTTAGCAGTTACATTGCAATTACTGTAGCTACTAGAAAGAAACACATAGTAAAACACATAATAAAAGCTGATGATAAGCGTTGATAAGACACGTTATAAAAGTTTGTGTGTATTTAATATTTTATAGCTTGATCACTTTTCATTTATGATCATATCACAAACCGTTATAGTTTATTGTACACAGCTATACTGAATATCTTTGATCTTGTTGACGTGAGCTCAGCAGCAGAAAGCTGTAACGGTTAATCTGTGAGTTAAGCTTGAGGCATCTGGGTAAGCGTTTGACTTATCTCTTATCAAGGCTTGTGGCATCCATGTAACACAGTAATGGTTGGGTTTGCTTGGCTCCTAGCACTTTTTTTTATCTTTTAATCTCTCACTCACACTTTTTAATCGCTCGCTTTATATCTGTTAGTCTCTCAAAGCAGCAACAGAACTTGTTTTTGCAGTTATGTTAACATAGACTGCCTCTACCAAATAACACAGACATAACTAACTCTGGTCTGCACATGCTCTGTCTCCACTGTATCAGTCCAGGACTGAATGTGCTGACCAACCGCTATTAAACCCCCTACTTTATTAAATAAACATCCACACTGTGTTCCTGGTCCTTCATTAAACTAGTCTGCTTTGACGGTTAAATACATACATACACAAATACGTATATAAATAAATAGGTAAATTAGTGTATTTATTCATGAGCAAAAGGTAGAAATACCTGTATCTTAAAATGGGCATGGAATTGGTGTCAGTACCTTGCAGATTGTATCTAGTTATCTAAGCCAAATGGTGTATATAGCACTGTGACAGCGGTTTTCGATGCACATCCCTGTATGTTTGAGGGTGTGATCTGCATGATCTTTGTGGGGGATTTTCTTGAATCTCTCTGAAGCTTTGGATTATTCTCAGTTCCTGCTAGATAACATGATCATCACATTTTACACAAACATTTAGAGTTCATGCAGCCCTAGTGTTGCTGTGATTAAAACAAATGGAAACATACTGAATACTCAGACATTACAATTTAGAAATAGAGTTGTTGTTTTTTTGCAATGAAAATAAAGGAATTGAAAAAGTAAAGTACTCAGACGTTTGCACCTCACTGTATGTATTTACATTTTAACATATTGAAACATATCTCAAAATCGCTTGTGTGTGTGTGTGTGTGTGTGTTTTCAGGACAATCTGAAAGCAGGAATCAGCACAAAAAATGAGGAACTGCAAGGCTATCAGTACAGTATGTATTATCCACAGAAAGATCATGGCTATATTTATTTTTACCTGGCCTGGAGCTGTTTAGTATAGCTTTGTTAGTATGATTTGGCGTCATGCTCAACTGAAGAGAAACTAAAAGAATAATAAGAATAGACAAAAAAAGAACAACATGGATGGTGAAAGCCTTAGAAATTAAATACTAAAATGTAATTAGAAAAAAAAAAGTAATGATGGATTTATCTTTCTCTTTTGCAAACCCTTTTGTTTTTCCATTATTTGTTGGGTGTGTATGTGTTTCTGTGTGTTAGCTTCCACAACTTCAATTTCATGTGCTATTTAAACAGGATATGTGATCTCAAACAGCACACATGACACACCTCCTTACTGCACACAAACTCCAGTGTAATCACAGTGTGTTTCTTCTACAGCCCCAAAATTAAACTGACAAGTGTCAGTAAGAGTGCTGATAGTTGAACATGCCTTTGAGAGCACTGAGCTTTTGTCAATTAGATATAATGAAAGGATTTTGATGGTTAAAGGGTTTGTGGCCAACTTAGGATAAGGATTATAAATCATGGCAGCATCAGGGTGAACTCATTTGTTTTTTCATACAGTTTTCAAACCAATATTTGCCTCTGCAAGGATGTGCATCAACCCTAATGCTGAAGTTGAGCTAAAATCACCCAAAGCAAACCTGCACCTTGAGGTTCAGAACATTGCAATCGAGATGACCAAGCCTCAGGTATCAGAATATGGCTACCATCATGTGTCTCAAGCATAAACTCCTATTCAAAAGTCTGGGCTTAGTAAGATTCTGGGGTCTTTCTAGTACCTGTCTATGGTGGATCTGTTGGAGTCTATAGACTGCATGGTGAAGAACGGCCCCTACAGAAAGTTTAGGCCTGATGTTCCAGTCCACAGAAACACCAGGCTATGGTAAGTGCTTTATGTCTTCATATGATAATGTTTCGTATGGCTGGTCGATTGGAGCTTGGTGTTTCTGACATGGCCCTTTTTGATTGGTCAGGTGGAAATACAGTATCAACAGTATCCTGGAAGTGCATATCAGGCGCTTTAACCAGATGTGGGACTGGAACAACATCAAGAAGCACAGGAACACACTTAAGGCTTACAAAGCTGCATACAAAATCAAACTCACACAGGGTAAAGTCCGAGAAGACACAGAGAAACAGATCCAGGTATTAACTATAGATGAAGAGTTTATCCAGATAGCATCAAATACATTGGGCTATCAGGTTTTGCTCTACTTTGCACAACCGGTTCAGTTCCAGTTCAGTTTTTAGTTTAACTTTGTTAGATTTTTATGCTAATCCAATAATTTATAATGATTTCTTAAAAAATGCTATTACATGTATTATTTTAAAATGAATGATTAGTCTTTCTTAAATTAGTTTGGAAAACATATCTTTCACTGTTTGTTTGACTTTCTTTTTTTATTGTGCTTCCCTCAGGAGCTGGAGAAAGTTCTGGATGTCTTCAACATTGTACTGGCCAGACAGCAGGTTCAGATGGAGGTATGACAAAATGACAATTACCTACTCACTGGTGCTTTTATATTTTTAATCTGGTGTAGTAAGTTTACTTTCTCTCTCCACAGGTGGTTCGGTCAGGACAGAAGCTGGTCGCTAAAAAGGATGCCACTCAGAAACAGAGTGGAGGAGGCTTTTTCAGCAGCTTTTTTGGGAAGAAAGAAGGGAAGAAGAAAGAGGAAGAAGAGGATAAAGAGCCTGAGAGTGAGAGTTTTATCTAAGCTGGCTATGAATAAATGCATTTTTGTTTCCTGTACATCCATGTTGATGTACACATGTATTAGCAGGTATTGATTCCATCATGACCCCTGAAGAGAAAACAAAACTCTACACAGCCATCGGCTACAGTGGGAGCTCACATAATCTTGCCTTACCAAAACATGTGAGTGGAAAATATGTACATACAACTGTACAGTCGTGGTCACATTTAGTGCGAACAGAGTCCAGTCATTTCTATAGGAATTCAAGCAATCGTAAATTTCACCAAGGCCTTCGTTTGACAGTGACTTTTGTGTGAGATGTGCTTCTTACATAACTACACCATTGACAATGGACCGTTAATGGCCACAAGATTTCACGAATGTGACCGCACCTTCACAAAACATGTTTCACATTGACTAAAGATTTGTAAAATACCTTATTTTAGGCATATGTTTATGTATATTTGTGCATATGTGCAGTATGTAGCTGTGATCGTCAACTTTAAACTGTTGAGCACCTCAGTAACAATCAGAGAAGAGCCTGGCGTTCCAGAGATCCTCAAAGTGCAAATGATTGACCTCAGTACATCCATCTCACAGAGACCAGGAGCACAGGCCATCAGGTATGAACAGTACAAATACATGCAGGGAAACCCTTAGCACTGCCAACAAATATATGTAAATGGACGTGTATGTGTTGTGTAGGGTGGAAGCTAAGCTGGAGCACTGGTCTGTGACTGGTCTCCAGCAGCAGGGGAAGGTGCCGTCTCTCATAGCATCAGTCGGAGGCTCTGACTCTTCTCTGCTCAGCGTGCTCTTTGAGCTCAATCCAGAGGACAGCACCGCTGACCAGCTCCTCAGAGTCCACTCACAGCCTGTAGAGATCATCTATGACGCTGTAAGAGACACACAAACAACCTGTAGTTATGCCTTGGTTTCAGAGAGAGTTATTGGAGTTTTGGACTAAGTGCATCTTAAAATGAATCATATCTTTTATTTAATCTAGTTGCACAAATATGGTAGGTTGTGAGTTGCCTTGACAGAAATCACATTCATGTGTCTACATTTGCATAGTCAAATCAAGTTGCATCTTGTGCAGATAACTTCAAACTGACAATTCATATAATAATATAATCAAATATTATATACAAATGTCATATAATAATTTATATACCTGTCATATGTGCTTAAGTATGTGTTTATATCTACAAAAAAAAGATATAGTACTAAATTTAATATGATAAAATAATACAGTGAAAACACAATTCAATCATTTAGCTAGACTAAATATAGTGTATTTATATAAATATATATTTATTTTATTACACGTGTTTGTACTTAATTCATTGTAATATTTTTTGCTTTTTTATATTAAGTTCGAAGTATCCAGATAATTAGATTAAATATAATGCATTTTTTCTCATAATTTAATTTAATCTTAATTTAATACATTAAAATAATATAAGCAAACTGTTTTTACAAACCTAATATAGAATATTTAATATGTATATATTTAGACAGTAAAAATGACTCCAAAATAATGAATGTACTGTTCGTTTGTAGCTGACCGTCATCAGCATCACAGAATTCTTTAAGACGGGGAAAGGAGTTGATCTGGAGGTCATCACCTCAGCAACACTCAGCAAACTTGAGGAGATCAAGGAGAAGACAGCCACTGGTAACTGTCTCCTCATTTCACTTCAGCTCCACAGAGATATGGTCACATTAAGAAACGTATGTCAGTAGTCATCTGTAACGCTTTGCCTGTGTCTTTATCTGAACCCAGGCTTGTCGCACATTATTGAGACACGTAAGGTGTTGGACTTGAGGATCGATCTAAAACCCTCCTACCTGCTGCTGCCCAAGTCTGGATTCCACGATGGCAAATCAGACCTCATGATTGTTGATTTTGGTTACCTGCAGGTGAGGGAGGAAAGTAAAATGTAAAAGTAAAATGTGTCGATAATGCCTGACTGTAAATATATGTGTGTGCATGTAGTTAAACAGTGTAGACCAGGGCACCAATCAGCAGGTATCTGCCAGTTTCTCATCACTAGAGGAAATCATGGATAGAGCATATGAAAGATTTTCCTTGGAGCTCCGCAGTGTCCAGATACTCTACAGCAAATCAGGTAAACACAGTGCAACACAGAGAAGAAACTGAACTACCTGCACAAACGACCTTTTTAACTGTGGCTCTCTTTGAAGGAGAGGAATGGGAAAATGCTCGTCTTAAAGGCATCTCCCATCAGCACATCCTGCAGCCGATGGACTTCACACTTCAACTCGCTAAATGTATGGTGGATAAAGATTCCCGTATGCCCAGGTTAGCGCTAGCTTTCTATTGCATCTCTCTCTTAATCATGATACATGCACTAAAGTCTGTTCATTTCCAGGTTCAAAGTGTCAGGGGAGCTGCCTTTACTTCATGTGAAGATTTCTGATCAGAAGATCCAGGGAGTTCTGGAGCTGGTGGACAGTATTCCTCTGCCTCAGTCTACCTCATCTCCTCCTAGCACCCCCACAGAAAAGGTCAGAAAACACTCTTCGAATGAAACAACAGTCTATCCTGTATTGACTGATGTGTGACTCATGAATGACACAGGTATATGGTTCTATTGTCATTGCTATTGTTTTTTTGTTTTGTTTTTTGAAAGCCATGAGTATTTCAAGCCTTTAAAACTAATCGCAGTGTACGTATTGCTTTCATAGTCATTTGTTAAGTCTGAAATGCTGCTTGCTTTTATATTTAGTTGCTCTGTGAGCATGACAGTGCAGCTTCAGTCTCCACAGATTACTCAACACAGGAAAGACATTATCACTGTCTCTTTACCCAATGAGCCCTGTGCTGTATCTTATTAGTGAACTTGAAGCCTTGACAAACAAGAAAAAGCCCTTACTAGTTTACTTTGTGAAGCAAATGTTGAAAGGTTTTTAATGTATATTCACCAAGAACATAAAAAAACCCGGAGTGTCTATTTACACTAGCTCCACCCAGCAATGTCTGGTTGGTGTTGACAACTTTACAAAAGATGTGCACTGAACAAAAGGCTCAGGCGTAGGGCATAGAGTGCATGGTGGCATCTTTTGCCGAATTCATTCTTCTCTCTTTACCTATCACATGTCTGATCGGAAAGACATTTATTTTAAATAAAAAGAATGGTTTCCACAAAAATATGATCATTGATAACAATAAGAAATCTTTCTTGGCACTACGTCAGAATGATTATTAGAGTATTAGATTATTCGATTATTAGAATGATTTCTGAAGGATCGTGTGATTACTGAAGACTGGAATAATGACTGCTGAAATATATATTTTATAATATATATTAATATATATTAAAATGTATTAAAACAGAAAACCGTTATTGTAATTGTTATACTATTTTAATATTATTACTGGTTTTGCTGTATTTTTTGATCAAATAAATGCAGCCTTGCATAGCACAAAGGACGTCTTTCAAAAACATAATACTTAATACTTATTCTAAATACTTACAAAAATGTCACCTGTTGACTACAGTAAGACTGTACTAGCCAGTAAGACTGTAGTATAATCAGCTTCCTTTAACACTTTTTCCATGTTTAAATCAATTATACAGATATTATTTTTTTCTCAATAATGCCACAAAAACATTAAATGTTGGCTGAGAGTGTGAGCTATCTGCTTATGTATACAAAGCAAACAGATTGAGAAAAGTATATTTTGTTTCCTTTGTAATTTCCTGTTGTTTGTGTAATAATGATGATGTTCGTCTGAAGGTATTGGGGAAGCCGCTGTCTGATGCCAGGCCAAAGGTCTTGGGTTTAGACCCCACAGTTTTGTCCTACACTGTTGAGTCAGGTCAGAATTCATCTGGATGCACACACTTGCTTTCAGATAAAAAAAAATAAAATCTTAAATGAATGCCACACAAGTCTTTTGTTTTTAATTGACTCTATTCATATAATCATACTCAGTTTCTCACTGATTATGTATGCTCACCGTTTCTGTGAATGTGTGTTCAGACTCTGATGAAGACACCAGTGAGAAGTCTGCAGATGACGACTCTCTCAAATCAACCTTAGAGGAACTGACCGAAGTGCAGTTTCAGTTTGAAGTCAAAGCGGTATGTTCTTCTTCATCCCTTTGTTCACACCATGACACTGACACTTGTCATTAGGGTGCGCAAGACCCCCATATTCAATAAAAAAAATCATTCAGGAGTCCATCAGTTGATGACAATTATTTTGTGTATGAATCCTGTTTATGTTTGTGTTGACCATTGTGTATTTCAGTGTGAGGTGATGTATATGTGTGTGTGTTTGTTTGAGTAGGTGTTGTTGGAGCTTACGAGGCAGGCTGCTCAGGAGGATGTCGTATTGGCTCTTAATGTGTCTCAACTGGGAGCGAAGGGCAAGATGCGAACCTTCGATCTCACTGTAACATCTTACTTGCGCAAGATCAGCCTAGACTACTGCGAGATAAAAGGTACACACACACACAAGCATAGTTTGACCAAGGTTTTGTGGTTTGAAGTACTTCATGTTGTTTCAGGGATGCCGTTCTTGTGTGTATGTGTTTCAGATGCGCAAAACCAGCCACTTCATCTAATGACCTCTTCAGACAAGCATGGCTCTGATCTATTGAAAGTGGAGTACATCAAAGTAAACACAAGCATTCTGCTTATCAAATATAGAGGACTGTCTGAAATGGGTTGTTTTAGCTGAGTGGTTTCATTTGTGTCTTTTTTGTGTCCTTTAGGCTGATGTCAGTGGACCCAGCTTCCACACCTTATTTAATAATACAGAACAGACACTGAAGGTATGTTTAAGTTTACAATACCAAATAACTGAATTCCATTAATCCCAGCATTCGTTTACCTGTATATATTTTTCTGCTAATTTGTTCAATGTATTTATCAATTTAATATATGTTTATTAAGTTATTCAATTAATTATTCTACTATTTCTTAAATACAAAATGTTATATTTTTGGTAAAATAATTTGAAAACTTTTTTGTATAAATATTTATTTACATATACACACACACACACACACACACACAAATATGTTCATTATTACACATTATTACATTATTATTTTTACATTCAGAAACAAAAATAAAAAAAGGTTTAATTTCATCTACTTCATTTCACAGGTGGAGTTTTCCTCACTAGACTTCCTGCTGCACACTAAAGCTTTGCTGTCTACGATCAACTACATGAATTCAGCAATACCACAAGATCTCACAGCTTCTAAAGAGAGAGAAACCCAGAGACAAGCTGAGAGTGCAGCAGCAGGGAAGACAGGTACAACATTACACATTTTATATTGAATATGTGTGAAAACTAATGTGTTTTGATTGTTGTCAAATTTTAAGGTAGACCCTGAATATTGCTCATGCATCTACGCTGTCTCTGTCTCCACTTTTTGTAGGTTTTTTCATGGGTAACTAATTTTTGCACTGCACTGGTCTTGACATGCCATGTACTAACAGGGGTCTGAATCAGTATCTGCTTTGCTTGTGTTAAAGCATGTTGCAGACAGCAGTGTTTTCAGATATGTCACGTTATGTGTTATTTGAGTGTTTTAACTGGAGTGTCTCTGTTTTATTAGTGTCTAAGGGTTCGAAGGACTCTGGGGTTGTGAACTTTAAGCTGTCTGCCGTACTCGGCTCTTTCAGAGTGTCTGTGTGTGATGACAGAAGCAACATTGCTGACATCCGGGTTCAAGGTAGAAAAAACGAAAATGTCTGTCCTTAAATATCAGAATATCTTAAAATTATCCAAATATGTTAACCAAACCAAGTTAACCAAATATGATACGTTCATTTATGTCAGGCATCGATGCGTCAGTGGTGGTCCAGGCCAAAGAAACAGAGGTTTGTGCCCGTCTGCGTGACATTGTGGTTCTTGATGTGGACCCTAAGACCATCCACAAGAAGGTGAGAGATCAGTTATTTTGTTTTTGGCATGTTTGCAGATGGCAGGTTTTTGTGCTCCAGTCCTATTTTTGTGAATACTACCAGGCGGTGTCAATCGTCGGAGAAGAGGTGTTCAGCTTCAAGATGACATTGTATCCCGGGGCCACTGAAGGTGAAGGCTACACTGACACCTCCAAAGTGGATGGGAGAGTCATCCTGAGACTTGGCTGTATCCAGATCGTCTACCTGCACAAGTTCCTTGTGTCTTTATTGGTAAGAATTCATGTTAATCCACTTAGCTTTCATATCGGATCTGCTTTCATATACTGTCTGTATTACTCAGTCATCTAAAATGTATACCCATGATAAAAGTCACTTCTTGGTAATTGCAAAACAAACAGGGACAGAGTTTTAAAAAACAGTATTTTCGTTTGTATTATGTCGGGATGATTATGTCTCTCCCTTTTTCTTTTTCTTTTCTTTCTTTTTTCTTTTTGTTCGAGCATCTTTCCCCCCCTCATAGTTTTCGGTAACTGTGTCTTCCTCTTTTCAGGACTCTTTTAGCTATCAGTATCCCTCTGCTGATGAGGTACAGGCTTGGGCATGCAGCATTAATGTCTTTTGCTTCGCAGCTTATCTTCAAACGCACCTCTGCACACACTGAAATATGTCCTCACCTCATTAAACTCTACTGGATTGTTTTGTACACACAGTTAAACTTTTCATTTTTAAGTAAGATGGAAACAATAATCCAGGTTAACAACATTCACACCAATGTTTATGACTGGCTTTTTTTTTTTGTAGTGCAGTGGGGATAAACTAGGCCTCGGCAAACTTCTAATATGTATTGTCATATTTAAAAAATGAATACAAAATAAAATGTAAAAATGCAATTAATAATGGAAAAAATTGTATCGATGAATAAAAACATACGATTACAGAAGAAAAATAACTTTTGACAAAACTGTGTGTGTATATATATATATATATATATGTAGCAGCTTCATCATAATCACACCAGAAATACAAAATATCTGTGCCTTATGGGGAGGTCTTAAGAAATTGTGTTGGAAAATGGGGTGTGGCATGGGTGGTTAAGAACCACTGTTCTAGTGGTAAGTTTATAATAATAATTAATACTGGTAAAAAAAAAAATATATATATATATACAAATTTTTAGAAAGAGGTCAGTGTTACTAAACAGATTACTCTTCTGTTTACTGTTGCAGAAATTACATACTGCAGCTTCAATGCTGTTTTCTCTTAGATTTATGTCTTGAGTATATTAGCATTCGCTTCTTAATTTTAACTTTAAGATATTAGTCTTCTTACTACGAGATATTGTTAAAGAACTGGATTTTAGATTATGCAGTACATAGCACAACATATTTAAATGATTTGATTGCGAATGCGTGGATTTGCATGTGTGCTTGTGTCTCATATATTAAAGTAGAAATGACCAAAATCTGAGCTGGAATTTCGCACGATATGGATGCCTTGATTTTACTGGTTCTAACTTTAATACTCAACATGCTTACTAGAAACAGCTCAATTGCCTTATCCAGACAATATAATCATCAACTTTCCTACTGTTTCACTCCAGCACTGCTTTTTCCACTCCTGCTGAATTTGCACATTTTTGTTAAATTTGGCTCTCAGGCGTTTTAAAGTACAAGAGCATCCCTGCATGAATTTTCCCTACTGTGTATCTCAATCTGTTAAATTAAGACCTTCCCTCACTTCTGCTAAACTGCCATGTCACGTCAGACAAATTAACTGTTGGTTGTCTTCCATAGATGTTTGTGGATAACTTCCAGACAGCTAAAGAGGCTCTCAGTGCTGCCACGGCTCAGGCAGCAGAGAAAGCAGCTTCCAGTGTGAGGGATTTCGCTCAGAAGAGTTTCAGACTTGCCATGAACATCAGGCTGAAGGCTCCCCTTATCATAATCCCTCAGTCCTCCACATCCCATAATGCACTTGTGGTTGACCTGGGTCTCATTACTGTGGGGAACAGTTTCTCTCTGCTGGCAGCTGAGGGCTTCCCATTGCCTGCAGTTTTGGAGACCATGGATGTAAAACTCACGCAGCTCAAACTATCTAGGTAGCAAAGAAAGCTGGAGATATTCCCCAGAATTCTCAAAATTAATTTATGTGATTTAAAGCAGATTATACAGTCAAGATAAAGAACTGTGTGTCATGTTGAGGTCATTCTTCGTAGCTGTGTTAATATTCAATATTACTAATGTACTATTATAGTATATTAATATTTTAAATGAACTTTTCTTATTTTTAATATTTTAGTTTTAAGTTTTAGGCTTAAGAAGTCATGCTTAAGTATTGTTTTGTGCTTTTTTCATTTTTATTGTTATTTAAACAATTATTTTATTTATATTTATTTTTATTTCAGTTTTAGTTTGTCATTTTAATAATTCAGCTTATTTTCTATTTACATGGCAACATTTATGTTTTTAAAAAAAAATCTAATATCTTTGTTTTATATCAAAATAAAATAGTTCTCAACCTGTTTGGTGTTACAGAATGATTAAGTGGTGACTTCTAACTTTTTCTGACTGATTTATTTGGCCTTCTTTCTTCAGGACTGTTCTGAAGCGTGATGCTGCACGTCTAGATGTTGAGATTCTGAAGCCCATAAATCTAGAGCTTTTACTGAAGCGTAATCTGGCTGCCACTTGGTACAACACAATTCCCGGAATGGAGCTCAATGGAGTACTTGTGTCAATGGATGTGAGTTTCTCACGAAGCGAAAGTGTTTCATGTAAAATCTAAAATGGAACCCAAACTGAAGATTGGTTTTTTCTGGCTTCTGTAGATGGCTCTTGGCCAGGAGGATATTGGGGTCCTCATGAGAATCCTAGCAGAGAACATTGGCGAGGGAAGCAGGGCTGCTGCAGTGGAGGAAACAAAACCTTCTGCTAAAAGTATGAAAAGGTTTAACCTGTCAGTAAACTTGTCCATTAAAGTTTGTCCTCAAGGGCTTCACTTTTCCCTCTTTTTCTCCATAAATGAAGCTGTAGATGAAGAACAGATAGAGACACTTCCTGTAGGGACAGAGACACAACCTGCATTGACCAATGGTGCTTTCACTGAGAATGTTGTCAATGTGCTGCTCAATTTTGAAATCAAGGAGGTAATCAAGCTCTCTTAAGTTCTTATTGTCTCCACATTTGTTGACTGAGAATCTGGAGTGGACTCAGAATCCTGTATCTCTCTCTTTGCAGGTTATGCTGAAGTTGAAAAAGTCCAAAAATGGGAAAGAGTGTCCCTTTTTGGTTCTCCATGTAGCTCAGCTTGGAATCGACACTAAAGTTCGAAAATATGACATGGAGGCCACAACATACATTAAAACCATCTCCATGAAGTCCCTCGAGTTCACTGGTTTGTGGCACGTACAAAGCAACATATTTTCGTTAATAGTTCAGATGAATGAGTTTTTATTTATTTGTTTATTTTCAGATTCAAATGGAGAAGCACTCGGTATAATCAGTTCCTCAGCAGAGTCGGGGGCAGATCTTCTCGAAGTCAAGTACTTTAAGGTAACTGTGTCTTTCTGAATTACACTCATATGAGCACAAAATCACTATTTATAAAACATACCGTACAGTAATTGTCAAAACTTCTTGTGTTAAGTGGTAAGTGACATCAGTACAATTAGATCCAGTCATTAACCATTATGCTTTTTTAACATTTGTGGAGTGGCTCTTCTTTTATCTCTTAAGGGGTATTTTCTCTCTAAAATGTTATAGCAGTGTCTTTTCCACTTAAATGTTCTGTTAAAAGTCTAGAGATATGAATGCATACTAATCAAGTTATGATTAAATGTATACTTGCTGTCTATCTAATATTTCACACAATAGTGATAGATTATAGATCCTCCATTATTCATCCTAGAGTTACAGTTAACTTCTAAGATTCTTCACTAAGCTTCCCAGGACCCATGAATGGAGATCTTAACCTTGTTTGATTCATGTCTTTGTAGGCTGATCAAAATGGGCCCAACTTTGCAAGCCTTTACCAGAATACTGAGCAGAAGATCAGTGTAAGCACGTGTAAATGATGTTAGATAATAAACAGTTTTGGAAATTGAGATGCTAACTTCAGAAGATCTTCATATTGTCTGTGTGTGTCTTTAGGTGGTGTTCTCTTCTTTAGACTTGATGCTGCATACCGAGGCTCTCCTCTCTACCATGGACTTCCTGTCTACTGCCCTGTCCAACAGCAGTCTGCCCTCACCTGAGAGAGAGAGCAAAAAGACTGAAGACACTAGAACTACCTCAACTAAATCCAGTAAACACAGACACGCAATCACTTAAACGGACAAACATGACATTTTTGCAGATGTATGAATGAAGGACTGTTTCTGTCTCAGCTGCACTGAGCTCTCCCTCTGATGGTGACATCATTGACCTGATGGTGAACATGCAGCTCGGAGCATTTAATGTGTTGGTTTGTGACCAGAAGAGCAACATGGCTGACATCAAAATTCAGGGTTAGAATGCATTCCTGCTTTGAAAATGTTCTTGTGTATTACTACATTACTGCTACTTTGAAACTACAATAAACAATGCAGAATCTTCTTTAAAATGTAAATATGTTTTTTTTTTTTTATATATGATATATTTCATTTAGTATTTATATGAATCTCCGCGTGTAGGTTTGGACGGTTCTCTACAGATGCAAGGAACTCAGATGCACATGTCCGCACGTTTGCGTGACTTCATCATCATGAATGTGGATCCTAAAACAATCCACAAGAAGGCAAGCTAGCTAGACCGCTACAGTACACTTTTACAGTTTACTCCTCTTGATCCATTTTAGTTTCCTTTTACTTTGGCTTTTAAATAAACAGGGTACAACAAAAGTGCATTAAGACATCTTATTTAGTTTCTGTTTTTTATGGTTCTCTAGGCCATCTCCATCGTAGGCGACGAGGTGTTCAGCTTCAGGATGAGTCTGACACCCAAAGCCACCGAGGGGGCTGGGTATACAGATACTTCAAAGGTCGATGGCAAAGTCAAACTCAACGTGGGCTGTATTCAAGTGGTCTACCTTCACAAATTCGTCATGTCATTACTGGTGAGTTTAAATTGCACACATGGCCTGCTGATTCAAGCACACAAACACACCTCACTTTTTTTTCTCTACAGAATTTCAGTAATAACTTCCAGACAGCTAAAGAGGCTCTCAGTGCCGCCACGGCTCAGGCCGCAGAGAAAGCAGCTTCCAGTGTGAGGGATTTCGCTCAGAAGAGTTTCAGACTTGCCATGAACATCAGGCTGAAGGCTCCCCTTATCATAATCCCTCAGTCCTCCACATCCCATAATGCTGTGGAGGCGGACCTGGGTCTCATTACTGTGGAGAACAGCTTCTCTCTGCTCCCAGTAGAAGGTCGTCCGCTGCCTGCTGTCATCGATAATATGGATATACAGCTCACACAGCTAAAACTTTCCAGGTAGCCCAATGCCTCAAAGCTTATCTAGGATTCTCAGGCTTAATTTTTTTATACATATATCCAATATGTGTCCATTTAAAGATCTGATAATGAACAGAATTCATTTAATCAATTTTCAAAATCCATATTCTAGTTGTCCATTATACACTATCTCTATACGTACATCTTTTTGTTCAATATTCTCAGAATTTCAATGGAGCAGGACTCAAATCAGCCTAGTTTAAAACTGTTGGAGCCAGTCAACCTCGTTCTGTCTGTTAAACGTAACCTGGCGGCATCATGGTACCAGAAGATGGCTGCCATAGAGGTGGATGGAGATCTGAAGCCTATGAAGGTCTGTTCACATTATGCCAGGACATATTCTCAGAGTTTTTAGAGTTGCAGTGTAACAGAGGTTTTTTTTTTTCTTTATTGACATAATTGCCATTTGAAATGAATCTGTCGTCACATTCTGTCTCTCTGTGGAGTTTACTAGTTTTGGCTGGTCCATTTCTCTTGGATCTGGTAATAATTAATGAAATAGTTTGAGTGATTGTGGGAAAATTTGAAGATTCTCACATTTTCTGACTGTGTTCCAGGTGGCTCTGAGTCAAGATGACCTGACTGTCCTGCTGCGGATCCTGATGGAGAACATCGGAGAGGCGAGCAGTGATCGATCTGACACACCGATCGGCTCAGAGGCAGCCCTCAAACAAGAGAGCGTGCTTGTCAGTGCTCGTGCAGCGACTGGTGAGGGAAGACGCACACACTAATATTCTGTATAATGATTTTTCTCCTAGAGGATGCTCTTGATTTATTTGTGTCTTGTGTAGATTCTGAGGTTCTTGTGGAGAAGCTGTCTGAAAGTAAACTGGGGGACACAGAGCTGCTGGAGAGTGTCAAATTCAGCTTTAATGTGGAGTCCCTTGGCCTTACTCTTTACAGTAACGATCCTGCAAAGGTGCGTATGGAGCCTACAGATTTGTGAACATCAATGACTGTTTAGTTACAGCCCATTCATAAAGAGAGTGCTATAGCTGGTTCTCTCTCTATCGTTTGATCTTTCTCTCTTTCTCTAGCCCTCTGTTCATGAGGAGCAGTCATGTTTAGGTGAATTTATGCTGTGTAAAATGAAGACTTTAGGCAAAATGTTTACTAATGGAAACATGGAGGTCTCCACCATCCTCACCACATGCACACTAGATGACAGGAGGTGCGGTATTCAGAGAGTCACATCCAGGTAGTTTACACACACACACACACACACACACACACTGGTCAAAAGTTTGGTATAATTAAGATGTTGCACCAAATTAGAATGATTTCTAAAGGATCATGTGACTGAAGTAATTGTTGCTGAAAATGCAGCTTTGCCATCACAGAGATAAAGTGCTTTTTAAAATATATTAAAATAGAAAACTGTTGTTTTAAATTGTAATAATATTTCACAATATTACTGTTTTTACTGTGTTTTTGATCAAATAAATATAGCCTTTGTGAGCTTAAATTTAAAAGTCACAATTTTTCCAATGTTTTCCTGGTAATGTATATAAAAATGAATGTTTTTTTTTCTTAATTATAACAGTTTTCAACTAAGAAACACATTTAATCAATATGACATTACTTAAAATGATTTACGGACTGAGCATTTCAGAAGAAAAAAGCATCTGCTAAACAGTTTTACAGTCCTGTTACAGTCCTGCCTCATCCCTCTGGTCTGATCACTCCGTATTATTTTGCCCTGTAGGATGCTGGGAAGGCGTGATGAGGAGACGTCAGAGCCCATGATTGATATGACATACTCTCAGAGTGCGGATGAGCGCTCGGTGGTCGCTGTGCTGCAGAAGCTCTATTTGTGCGCTAGCGTGGAGTTCCTGTTGGCTGTGGCCGACTTTTTTGTGCAAGCCCTGCCCTCAAGTCCACCTACACAGAGAGACAAAACCAATCAGCTGCCACTCAGATATGTCTCAGAGCCCAAAATCCAGAGCGAACCTAATGCAGGTATGAAAGAATGAGTAGTTGCATGCTAAATGTATGTAGATTAAGCAAAGCCACATTAAAAAATTTTGTCATTGAGGGTGTAAAATCAATTGACGTCCAAACATGTGATTAAGTTAGGTTAAGTGTGCCATTTTTGTGCCACCAGAAGCATCAAACAGAACTGCAAAAATAATGATTGTTTCTCGCAGTTCTGGAAATCCAGGAAATGTCAGGGAATTTGAAAAATGTGATTTTGAGTCCTAGAAAAGTCAACATTAACAAAAAATGAATGGTCATGGAAATAGTTACAGTCAGTATATATATTTTCCTGATCAGTTGTAAATTGATACTTCATCTATCATCAACACCAGCTCCGAGAACCAGACTGCGAGCAATTGTGGTGGACCCAGAGATTGTGTTTGTGGCTAACCTGATGAAGGCAGATGCTCCTGCGCTGGTGGCCTCATTCCAGTGTGATTTCAGCTTCCTGTCTGAAGACACGGGCCAGGCAATGAAGGCCAACATCAGAAGCCTCAAAGTGCTCGCCTGCCCCTTTATCAGGACGGAGGGTGACAAAGCTGAGACCACCGTATGCTTACTTGTTTTTCTGTTTTAAATCTATTTTTACAACAGGAATCAATTCTGATGCTTATATTGCGCTTTAAGAGGTGCAGTGAAAAATGTCTTGCAGGCTATATAATTGCAATTGTATGTCATGAATTTGTTTCACTGCAGGTGCTGAGACCATGCTCTGTTGAACTTGAGACCAAAATGCCAACCGATGCCCCATTAACTGGTTCAGTAACTGTAGAGGAGTTCATAGTGAAAGTGGGTGTTATCTGTTTGCCATATCAATATTTTGTGAAAGGAATATGTATTCCACCTTTTCAAACGTTCGGGGTTGGTAAGATTTTTTAATGGTTTTAAAAGAAGTCTCTTAAGCTCACCAAGGCTGCATTTATTTGATATAAATAATATATAAATATAAATAAATAAATAAATATATATATATATATATATATATATATATATATATATATATATATATATATATATAAACAATTGTGCTGTTTAATTTGTGGTAATATTTTTTCCTTCAGGACTGAATAGAAATATAGAGGTACAAAAAGTACAGTTCAAGCTGAAAAAGTACAGCATTTATTTGAACTAGAAATCTATTGTAAATGTCTTTAAATTACTTTACTGTCACTTTTGATTTATATATCAAAAAGTGATATATAAATTATTTTCTGTGTTATTTGTTATTTTCTGTGTAAATATGTACAATATTGTTCAAACATCTCATGTTTCACATATCCCAGGAAAACATGATCTAATCTGTGTTGAACTAACATGCTTTTTCTCTCTTAGATCTCTCCTATCATTCTTAACACTGTCATTACCATCACGGCTGCCATGGCACCCCAACCTAAAGAAGAGCCGTCACAGCAGACGTCAGGTGACCTAAACAGCCTCTGGTCTTTGATGAATGTGGCTAATGCAAACTACTGGTTCCTTGGTGTGGATACAGCCTCCGAGGTCACCGAGAGCTTCAAGGATGTGAACAGCAGTAAGGATGGAGAGAGCTTTGAGATGAAGGTGAAGGTGGTGCAGGTCACGCTGGAGTCAGGTTTGGGGCATCGGACTGTTCCCCTGCTGCTTGCAGAATCCTCATTCACCGGTACTGCTCAGAACTGGTCGTCATTGCTCAGTGTCTCTGCAGATATGACACTGGAGGTGAATTACTTCAATGAGACTCATGCAGTTTGGGAGCCACTGCTTGAGAGAGTGGACAACGGCAAACGGAGGTGGAACCTTAAATTAGATGTAAGTAGAATTGCATCTCTTTTTTTCTCCCAGCTCCAACCCTGTCAGATATGTTGCGGGTTGTTCTGTTGGTGATTATTTGTTTGTGTTTCTGTGTGTAGATGAAGAATAACCCTGTTCGGGATAAAAGTCCAGTTCCTGGGGATGATTTTATTATGTTGCCAGACCCTCGCACAGCCATCACCATATGTTCCAAAGACACCATGAACATCACAGTGTCCAAGTGCTGCCTCACTGTCTTCATCAACCTGGCTAAGGTAATCCATTTTTGAATTACACCTGAATCTTTTTGTTTTTTTTATTGATTAATTAATCTTTTTAATACGTTGGCTATTTTACATTTTCTTTTTAATGGTGTCAAATCGGCATATTAGAATGACTTCTGATGGACACTGAAAACTGAAGTAATGGCTGTAAAAAAATTCAGCTTTGCGGTAACTCTTTATTTTAAGGACCAGTTCTCACTATTAACTAGTTATGCTTATTAGCATGCATATTATTAGCATATTGAATCTTTATTAGTAGTATTTTTTTCTGGACTGGACTATAAGTCGCATTTATTTAGACCCAAGAACCAAGAGAAAACATTACCGTCTCCAGCCGCGAGAGGGCGCTCTATGTCTTTAGTGTAGACTACAGCAGCACTGAGCAGCATAGAGCGCCCTCTCGCGGCTGTAGACGGTAATGTTTTCTCTTGGTTCATTTCTCTTGGTTCATGTCCAATTAATTTTGATAAATAAGTCGCACCTGACTATAAGTCGCAGGACCAGCCAAACTATGAAAAAAATTGTGACTTATAGTCGGGAAAATATCAATACTTATCAATGCTTAATTCTGCATGAGCATATTTTAGATCCCATAATCCTATCATACCTAGACCTAACAGCTAACTTAGTATTAATAAGCAGCAAATTAGGAGTTTATCGAGGCAAAAGTCATAGGTAATAAATAATTAGTTAGTAATAGTCTGTTAAGAATTGGTCCCTAAACTAAAGTTTGGCCAGCTTTATCATCAGAGGAATAAGAAGGTTATTTTAGTTTTTATTAATGTGTTTTTGATCAAATAAATGCAGCCTTGGTGAGCATAAGAGACTTTTAAAAAAGCCTCATCAGCCTCAAACCTTTGAATGGTAATATATGCTACACGTCTAAAAATTACATTTCTCTCTCGTCAGGCGTTCTCAGAGAGCACAGCCTCCACGTTTGACCATTCTCTGAAGGAGAAATCTCCCTACACCATCCGCAATGCATTAGGAATTCCTCTCATTGTTCAGCACAGTGCTAACCTGCGTTTGACTGGCTCGTCCTCGCTGGGTAAACTGCATGAATTGGCCGTGGATAAAAGTGTGGATTTCGAACATTCATCCTTTGAGCGTTCATCACCACTGTCTGCTCTGCAGAGGCAGGAAAGCTGCTTATTCAATCTCAGCATAGGTCAGTAACACGAACAACATACACCTCGTAAACTCTACAAATGCCTTGGGTAATGCCTCACCTAAACCTACCTAGACAGCATTTTTTGGGCATAATATGTTCTTAGAAAGTTCAAGCAGGTCTTTAATCCCCAAAAATGCTGTCTTGGCAGGTCACTCTTAAAGTTTTGAACAGTCTAAATTCCTATACAAAAATAAAAGAAGTCAGATCTGGTTGTTCTATTTGTTAAATTACCTTTATAGATTTTTGATGTTATCCTATAATATTTCAGCTATAGTCTAATCATTTTTAGGTCATGGATTATAGGTAAATTCATAAATGTCCCCTGTGCAGTTCCCTCAGGTTACAGTGAGATTCCAAATATCCCGTTGGGTAAGCCTGGCCGTAGACTCTATAATGTCAGAGGACCCATGCAACGGGATGCTGTGTCTGTTCTGCTTCAGATCGATGCCAGCGAGGGCAACAAGGTCATCACAGTACGGTCCCCCCTACAGGTTTGTCTGCTCGCTTTAACTACAGAGTGCATGCATCTGTTTACTTGTCTGGATAAAGAAATCATTAGTGAAAATGACCCTGTCAAAATCCCTGTGACATTGATTTCTTTTTTATGTGTTAACAGATTAAAAACCATTTCTCGGTGCCTTTTGCCATTCTGAAGTATTCTTCTGAACTTGGAGGGATGGTGAATGTAGGGGTTGCCGAGCCTGAGAAGGAGTGTCATGTTCCTCTAGAAGCTTACAGGTATAAATGGGGGAAGAGTGTAATTGGTTACTTCATTTTAGTGAATTTTGCATTCATTTAAGTCAAATATCGTAACTTACAGTTTTTCAACCTAGGCATGCACATGTGGAGCACATGATGAAAAATAGTCTAGAATCAACTTTATGCTTTTATTATGAATTAATTTCATATGAACTAATCCAAACGGAAACACATGCTAGTTGCTTATTTAATGCACCGGTGGGCTTTAGATAACGTTTACATTATATGAAATTGCTAACTGGAGAATATAAATTAAACACAAAAACACAAAAAAACACATACTTTAGATTTTTTCCACATAACTGCTCTTGGTTGGATAACTGTAGCTTTAATTTGCCATCTTAGAGTGAATATTAATACAAAGCTAAAACAAAGACCTAAAAATGGTCCAAAATAAATACATTAAAGAATTCTGCTACTCTGTCCTGCTGTAACTGGAAATATATATATATATAGTTTTCTTTTCTTTGCAGGCAGTGTGTTTTTATTGGTTTTGTGCTTTATGATGTAACTTTCTGTGCTCTGTGTATTACTTCAGGAGTCAGTTGTTCTTGCTGCCTGTCGGTCCTTTAGAACATCTGTATGGTGCGTCCACCACATGCATCGCATGGAAGGAGCAGGTGCACGTGAGCTTAGAGGTGCAAGCAGTGCTGCAGTGTCCCGCGACAGAGAGCAGCTTTCTGCCACTGGTGGTGAACACACTGGCAGTGCCTGATGACCTCAGCCACATCGGCAGCCATGAGCAAGGGGACTGGGACCCTGCTTACGTCATCCACCTGCACCCAGCTGTCACTCTCAAAAACCTGCTACCTTACTCAATACGTTACCTGCTGGAGGTGCAGAACATTGCTGTTTTGATACACAAATGCCTCAGCACATTTGGCATACACATTTTGCGGCTTGTTGACACTTTTTATGTTTTTGAAGGAAGGCTGCATCAATTTAATAAAAAAATACAGTAAAAAAACAGTAATATGGTGAAATATTGTTACAATTAGAAATAACTGTTTTCTATTTTTATTCTTCAGTGTCACATAATTCTTCAGAAATCATTCTATTAATTTACTCAACAAATACATATGCATGTAATGCAAAAAAATATAATGCATCCTTGCTGAATAAAAGTCTAAAAAAATCATACTCATCCAAACATTTGTATATGACACATTTGTATTGATTATAAAATCAGTGTAATATTAGCCAGCAGTCGTTTATTAAAAACACATCTCATCTCCCACAGGGTTCTGCTGACTTCTCCGAGCTTCAGGAGGGCAGTTCGGCGGATGTGCTGAATTCGAATGTTGGCGGTGAATTAATGAAGCTTGTTTTGATCAAGTACCACGGTCGCAACTGGAATGGAAATATGAGGATTAGCAAAGAAATGCCTGAGTTCTTGTCCATCAGCTTCACCTGCGACACACAAGAAGGACTGACCGTGGACCTGTGTGTGCATGTGTCTCGAGTGAATGGCAAAATGGTCCTCTCCGTTTACAGTCCGTACTGGATCATCAATAAAACGTCCCGTGTGCTGCAGTATCGTGCAGAAGATACATATGTGAAACATCCATCTGACTTCAGAGACGTCATTCTGTTCTCCTTCAAAAAGAAGAATTTCTTCAACAAGAATAAGGTTGGATTGGGCCTGTACAGCTATATAAGCCAAATATCTAAAACAATTAAATCATGAATGTCAACATGAACCTTAATGTGTTTGGGCTGTAATGTTCAGAAAGCCATGTTTTACTCCACTGTTTTAGATTTTGGTGCGAAATGTTCTGGAAGTACTTCATAAATGTACATGCTGCTCTTCCGTTTAGTTGCAGCTCTGTGTGTCCACCAGCTCATGGTCCAATGGCTTCTCGCTGGACACCGTTGGTAGCTACGGATGTGTGCGTTGTCCAAACAAAAGCGGGGACTACTTGGTAAATGCTTTGAACATTTAATGAAATAAGAGCAGAGATGCACTCTGAGAGTGATTACATTTGTCTAAAATCTGTTTTGATGTCCAGGTTGGGGTTAGCATCCAGATGAGCAGCTTTAATCTGACACGGATTGTTACCATGAGTCCTTTCTACACGCTAGTCAATAAGTCCTCGTTTGAGCTGGAGGTTGGAGAGGTGCAAAACAACAACGGTTTCAGCTGCAAGTGGCACTACATCTCCTCCACAGAGGTCAGTGCTGAATCCGTCTTTTATTAAAGGCTGAAGTATCCCTACACCATGTGTGTGTTTAGCGTATGATTGTGTGTGTTACAGTGTTTGCCTTTTTGGCCTGAGGCCAGCACAGGGAAGCTGTGTGTACGGGTTGTGGGATCTGAATCTAGCTCCAAATCGTTCTTCTTCAACAAGCAGGACAACGGAACTCTGCTGCGCATGGAACAGGTGAACATGATCTGCCTGGAAACATGATGCTAAATGTACTTTATCAAACCATACTGATCGCTTAATTCTAATCTTGGTTCCCATCAGTATGGTGGCGTGATAGTGGATGTGAATATTGCAGACCACTCCACTGTCATCAGCTTCACTGATTACTATGATGGAGCTGCACCTGCATTGGTTTTGAATCACACAACTGCAGCCACTGTCAACTTCAGACAGAGGTCAGTACCTCTCCAGTATTTCACTTCATATATACTTGATGAATGAAAAGTCTGAATATGTCTGATTAGAAAGTCCCTGCAAAAACTTTTCTGTGGTTGTCACGATACCCATGTTTCAGTAGTTAATAGTATCAATACCATAATTAATACGCAAATCTTTTTTACTAGTTATGATACCATAACAAAAACTAATTGTTATTAAAAAACATAATTACATGAAAACAATGTTTACTTACATGAGAAATACTTGAAGACTACATTGCATTGTTTATTAAGTCAGTAGGAAAATAAAGACGAAAGAAAGAAATTCCACACAAAATAAATTAATAATAACAAATAAAATACATTACAGTTCAAAAGTTTGGGGTCAGTAAGATTTTTTTTATTATTAATTAATACATTTATTATTATTTGTCCAAGCATGGCAAAAAAAGGTTACTAGAAATATAAATAAATTGTTTGTTTGATTTTTTTATTCATCAAATAATCCTAAAATATATATATATATATATATATATATATATATATATATATATATATATATATATATATATATATATATATATATATCACTGTTTCCACACAAACAGTACAACTGTTTTCAACATTGATAATAATAAGAAATGTTTCCTGAGCACATTAGAACGATTTCTGAAGGATCATGTGAAATGATATACAGTACTAGAGTGGACTAAAAATTCAACTTTGCCATCATAGGAATACATTAAATTTGAAATTATATTAAAATATATTTTAGTAAGCCCAAATTTAAAAAGTCTAATTTGCAGATTCAGTACAGTATTTTTACACTTCTTTGGCTGTTTTCATGCATTCAGACAAAGTGCCTTTGACCATTCAGAAGCACACCTGCATGATTATCAGGGACAAATGCTCCTTTTTATCAACTGTGGTACCAAAATAATGGTACTTTTGACTGTGTCACTGTGCTTGTGCAGAGGCTGTGAGGAGTCTTGGGCACTGAGACCAGGTGAAGCTCAGCGTTTTGCATGGGATGATCCAGCAGGGGAGCGGAAGCTTTGCTGGAGCTGTGAAGACCACAGCGGAGAACTGGACCTTGTAAAGGTTAGAGAGAAATCCTGGGTTAGTGAATCTCATGATCTGCTAATATTACTGGTCATGTCATTGCCATGTTGTTTTCTTTAGGACGAGTGTGGGCAGTTTGCTTACAGCAGCTTAGTTCAGATATACTGGGTGTCTTTCCTGGACGGCCGACAGCGGGTGCTGATCTTCACTGAGGATGTTGGCATAGTCTCAAAAGCACAGCAGGCAGAGGCTCTGGAGCAGTCCCAGCAAGAAGTCAACATTTCATTAAAGAACCTGGGCCTGTCACTCATCAACAATGACATCAGGCAGGAGATTGCATACGTTGGCATCACCAGGTGACTAAACCCACACACAGCAGCCATAAAATGAATCATTCAGAATGATTATGGCCTTTTAAAGGGGAACATAAATGCCACTCTTGTGATTGTTGATGGTTAAGAACTGTGTTTTTAAGTTCTGGTGTGGTTTGGGAGATGAGACCAAAGAACCGCTGGAAGTCCTTTAACCACAAGAACATTGGACTGCTGGAGAAAGCCTACCAGGACCATATCAACAGCAAGAGTGAACCAGGCTGGACTAGACTAGAAACTGGCCTAGAGGTAATAAAGGATTTTACTGAAATAAAGTTTGATTAGTAAGATCATTATGATGCTGAGACATTACCGTCTTCTCTTTTTTGTTTTTGTTATAACAGGTGAACTTTGGAAGATTTCCCATGGTGATGAGACAGCCATTTTCCAGCCCTATCAGGAGAAACTTCCTGCCTGGCATTCGTATTGAGTTGAAACAGTCGCCTCACCAGAGGAGTTTACGTGCACAGCTCTATTGGCTACAGGTAACGCCCACACACAATGTACCTGTTGAATATCACACTTCCATCATTTTTGGCATTTGTTCAATTGTTATGTGCACCATTCCAGGTGGATAATCAGCTTCCGGGAGCTATATTTCCTACCGTGTTTCATCCTGTTCCTCTTCCAAAATCTATTGTTCAAGACTCAGGTACGAGCACCAGTTAGCATATGAAGGCTTCATTTAGGCTAATTCGCTTCTAAATGCACATTTAGAGTGAGTGGACATGAACACACCATATCTTACCTTTATCCTTAGAGCCGAAGCCGTTTATCGACGTTAGCATCATCACAAGGTTTAATGAGCACAGCCAAGTCATGCAGTTTAAGTAAGTGATGGCACATTTATTTCATAGTTTTGATGACTTTTATTTTTGATGACTATTGTTTTAATTTGGGAAACATAGTGAAGTAAGGAATGAGTAGATCCAACCTTTGACTGGCATCGGTTGTTTTTGTGTAGGTACTTTATGGCATTAGTGCAGGAGATGGCAGTGAAGATCGATCAAGGCTTCTTGGGAGCAATCCTCGCCTTATTTACCCCAGCTACCGACTCCCAGGATAGTAAAGAAAGGGTAACTACTGCTTTTTTCAACTATGTGTTTTTGTCAGTCACAGTTTTATACTAATAAAATAATCCATAATGATTGCAGTAGCAACCACTTCCTCCATAATTACTTTCTTTTGTTCTTGTGTGGTAATATGGTGTGGCTTTATGTAATGTGACTGAAGAGGGGACTGGAGACATGAGTTTGTGTTTCTCTCTGCTTCAGAATAAGCTGATAGAGAAGGATCTGGAGGCGCTGCAGGCTCAGCTGATGGAGAGCTCCATGACAGACACCTCAGGCCTGAGCTTCTTTGAGCATTTCCACATCTCTCCTATTAAAGTAATGAACCAGCACCACTGTCCACTCCAAAACACAGCACATGTTCTCTTCAGGCTCACTTGACACAGAGATTTGAAACTCTCTAGTTTCAGTTTCTCACATGCATTAGCATGGCAGGACTGTTACACACAGTGCACTACCATTCAGTAGATTGGGGTCGATAACCTGTTTCTCTACAAAGTCTCAACGATATTGCATTTATTTGTCAAATATACAGAAAAACAGTATTATTCAGATATTGAATAACATTGAATTAAAATAATTGTTTGACAAAAAATGATTCTTTTCTTATTCTTGTACATCCTTAAAAACTGTGATCTTTGATTCTTTGATTAAATAGAAGGTTCAAAAGAACCAGGTTCATTTATAATAGAAATCTTAAATGCGTTTATTCTTTTGTAGTAATGTCAAATGATTGATAAATTGCTCAAGGATTTCCTTGACAGGTAGCCACATCAAACTGTAAAATGAGAGGTAATAGTTTATGACTGTGTGTGTTCATGTAGCTGCACCTGAGTCTGTCTCTGGGCTCCAGCGGAGATGAATCTGAGCAGGGTGATATGGTTGCAATCCAGTCCGTCAACCTCCTGCTCAAAAGCATTGGTGCCACACTAACTGATGTAGATGATCTGATTTTCAAGTAAGACTTTGAGCTGTGCATGCACCCTAATAATGTCTTCCACATTAGCGTCGACTGACATCCTTTTGCCTCACTCTTCGTTACAGACTGGCTTACTTTGAGGTGAAATATCAGTTCTACCGACGAGAGAAACTGATGTGGACGGTGATCAGACACTACTCTGAACAAGTGGGTGATCTAAATACACCCTCGTGCAATGTCAGAGTTCATTACATGAGCAAACGCTCTCCAACACAATTACATTTCCACTTGAAATCATTGTACCAGAAGGATGTTCAGAGTCTGTTTCTCTCCTCATAGTTCCTAACGCAGATGTACGTGCTGGTTTTGGGTCTGGATGTTCTTGGAAATCCATTCGGACTGATCCGAGGTTTATCAGAAGGAGTGGAGGCTTTCTTCTACGAGCCCATCCAGGTCTGACACATGCTGTTCATTTATCTGTCTGTTCAGGCCACATCATTTCATTCACTACAGATGTGAGTGTGTTGTCTTTCAAATGACAGACACGAGTACAGCTTTGACTACATAGAAAAGAGTGTGTCAGATATGATACCACAGGAATTTGAGGAAAAATGTAAATGTCTGTCACCACTGTAATGCATGTAATGATGTATTAGGGCCACTAAAGTGACCATCAAATCATTTAATCCTTAAATTAAACAAAACCATTTTATTAAGATATTCTTAGAGTGGGAACTGATATTTGCATGTATTTTAATATATGCAGCCTGCTGTATTATTAATTAAATATATATATATATTATTTATTTATATAACTTTAATATATTTAAATTCCGCTTTTTGTCCTGTGGTTCTACAGTTCGATTTAAAAAATCTTCTACATTTCTGACAGTTCTTTCATGTGTCAGGTTTTACAAGGTTATCATGTTATGATTTGTGTGGATTGATAACATTTGTTTGTGCGTGTGTAGGGGGCTGTTCAAGGACCCGAGGAATTTGCAGAAGGTTTTGTTATCGGTGTTCGAAGTTTACTGGGCCACACCGTGGGTAAGACTCCCTGCTTTCCTGCTTTTCTCTCTCAAACCCACATACAGTATACACACAGAGGATCCTTAATGCACATGATTATTTTCGACATTATCTTTCTAGGGGGCGCAGCGGGCATGGTGTCTCGTATAACAGGCACAGTAGGAAAAGGCTTGGCTGCCATCACTATGGACAAAGAGTATCAGCAGAAACGGAGGGAGGAGATGAACAGACCCACTAAAGACTTCGGAGAGAGTCTGGCTAAAGGTGGAAAGGGTTTCCTGAAGGTACACAAATAGAAAAGAATCCAAGACGACATCAAAGCATTTGGCTTTCCATTTTATGCATTATAGATAATAGCACTCCATTGTTTGTTAGCATGAACTGACTTCTGTCATTCCTCTGTTCTCCTTCAGGGAGTGGTTGGTGGAGTAACAGGAATTGTGACTAAACCAGTGGAAGGTATGGCTGTTTACTGCTCATGCAACGCTCACTTGGATAACTTTGATCTTTTGTGTATTCAGTAATGCCAAAAATGATTGGGAATTGAAAATGCACAAATACATATAACTCCGACCTTCACAGTGATGCATAATATATTGTCATTGGTTTAGGGGCGAAGAAAGAGGGAGCTGCAGGCTTCTTCAAAGGCGTTGGGAAAGGCCTGGTTGGAGTGGTGGCCAGACCTACAGGGGGCATCATAGACATGGCAAGCAGTACTTTTCAGGGCATTCAAAGGTGAGACAGATGCAGATGAATATTATATCTACATCCACACATATCAACACAGACTCACACATTCGGACAGCCATGTACACATATACCACCGCTCCAGTGTTTTGGGTTAGTAAGGTTTTTTTAAACTTATACTGGCATATTAATTCAGCAAAGACACATTAAATATATTTCAAATAGAGCTATTTTTATTTTTTATATTTCACAATATTACTGTTTCTGATTAAATAAATGCTGCCTTGTTGAGCATAAGGGACTTTTTATTAAAAAACAAAACAAAAAAGAAAAGCTTACTGACCTCAAACATTTAAGCGCATAATTATTTCTTCTAAATGATTTTTGTTTAAGCAACATTTTGAGCCCAAATCTTGTATGTGGTCATAATAATACCGCAAGTGGTTTTACGAGGGCACACGTTTAGTCATTTTTGCAGAGTAGAAATCTTGTCATTCGTACTGATGTGCACTTTACATACACATTTTGGAAAAGAAAATTAGATTAATGATATCCATTAATTTTCTGATATACTGTCAGCTGAGTGTCGGTGTCCTAATTCGTGTCTATGTTGTCTGTTTTTTTTTTTCTCACATTGTGTTGCTTTTGTTTTTCTGTGTGTCAACTAATTTTGTGACTCTTTCTTTCATGTTTTTTCATAAGTTAATTCCTGGATGTGTTTGTTCTTTTTAGTTCAGTGAGTATTTGGAAGCTCATGCGTGTAAATGTGTACAAATGTGCAGGACTGAATGACTGAAGTGTGAATGTATGTTACCCAAAGACATGACGGTGAATGATCCCTCTGCATTCACTCAGTAGGGTTTGCTTGTTTTCTTGGGTCTAACAAAAGTGAATTTTGCAGCATGAAAGAATTTTCAATCTACAGGGAATGAATGGTTGAAAGGTAAGCATTGCATCATGGGAAGCAAAGGATGTGAGCTGTAGCGCAGAGCATTCTGCCATAATCTACAGTTCAAGAATCCCCTTATAACTGGAGTAATTAACATGTGCCTATTTCCCATCATTGTTACATTTGCTTCTGATCTCCACACCCCTTTCACTGGTGCATTTTGGGGAATGGAAAGTCTGATGAGCAGAGCACAGTACAAATTAAGTACAGATAAGCACATATACTCATGTAATATGCTCCTTTGAAACCAAAGGTTCAAATGGTGTGTGATGTCTTTATAATCATAGTTAAAGGAATAGTTCAAACAAATAAAAATGGTCATCATTTACTCACCTTCAACCTGTTTGAAATTCATTCTTCTGTGGAACATAAAATAAGTTATTTTAAAAAAATGTTCCGTGGACCCTTTGTAAGTGACGACGAGTTATAATTAACATCATAAATCTAGTAAAGCGTATATACTTTTGTTTCATTTCACTGGTCAGATCTTCTTTTATAAAGTCGGAGAAATGCTATCATGCATAGTTTTTTCTTCTTTAGCTATTGGAGCAAATGGAAATTCAAAAATGATATTTGTGGTTGTGTCAGTTTGCCACTGTTTTTTTGACCAAACTTTGAAGACATCTGCTGTTGACACCTGCAGTGACTGACACCTAATGTGAAAAGGATCTATTGAGTTTCATTATATGGACAAATACATCTTTTGTGTTCCACAGAAGGAAGAATGTTACATGGGGTTGTGTAAATGAGGTTAATTGTGGGTGAACTTTGGATAATGTCCCTCTTTCTGACTGCTCTGCTTGTCAGACCAAGTCCTCTGCATGAGCTCACTGCACTGGACTCTATGATACAGCACTGCCTAGTGTGACCATGCCCTCTCCAACCAATAGCAAAAGAAGCATTATGATTTCAAAGGCAGTCGATGACCAGGCTAACCAAACACATTGTGCACCCACGCCTTTAATTCTGCCCTGGAAAAATTAATTGGCCAGTCTGTGGTGTTCCCGCCCCTGGCTTTTTCATGCCAAACCTTTCACGACTCGAACAATGATGCCCCCGACAACCCCTCCAGTGATTCTCTAGCATTTATGCAGTCAATCATCACCATTCATTCTGCTCTCCATCTTATACACTTGAATCGATCTGCTCTGTCTGTATGAACTAATCATATTGCTTTTCCATGCTCCCACTATAGAAGTAACCAAAGGTGAGAGAGGGCTCAGGATTCGAGACACTGCACGCAATAGCACAAAGAAACTTTGTAGTTTGATGATTTTTAAATGACTCTTGAGATGAATTGTATTTGTTCGAGGCTGTTCGGGCATGAACTTCATTTGAGTAGATTCTGTTCACTACCTGTTGTTAAGAATGACTCACCCATTGCCCACGCATTTTATATGAACAAAAAACACCAGATCCCAGGATGTTATCTTTGTGAGAGTTATGTAACATGCTGCTGATGATTTGATTTGCAGAGTGGCAGAATCGACTGAAGAGGTGACTAAATTAAGGCCGGTGCGTCTCATACAAGAGGACGGCATCATACGGCCCTACGACCACCATGAGTCGGAGGGCTATGACCTCTTTCAGGTGAGGTCACCTGTCGACCCCACTGACCAGACTACTAGACCCTGATGAGATGGATTTTAATCAGCATAACCCTCCGTTTTGATTTACAACCACTAACTACTAACAGCCAAATTGTTTTGAAGGACTGGAGTCAGTTTGACAAATGAAGGCAAAACCATTGTTTTTTTTTCATGAACTGGTCAATTTCAAGATTTTGGACTATTTTGCTTCCATAGCATTGTCATATTTCAGACTATTCCTCATGCACTGAGCAATAAAGATCCACTTCATTAGGACTTACATGCAATAGATTTAGGAAGGTTTTTACAGAGGGGTTCGTTCATATATATCATATATCATCCTTATTTATGAAATATTTTATTCCTAAAAAATTGTAGTTTTTTTTTTCTTTCTCCTGAATGTTAACAGCACTTTCTGATTTGTGGAATAATGATAATAATAATGATAAAAATATTCTCTCTAAAATCCCCTCTGTAAAACCTTCTCAGAGGTTGAACTGACTCCTGCCATGCTGTGAAGAAATTAATTCCTGTTTGCCTACTCATTTAATTTTTCCTTTTTCTCTCTTTTCTGTCCTTTCCCAAATGCAGCCTGAGGAAATGTAAATTGGGGGTGGGAGATGGGATTGGAACTATTACCTTAAATATGTTACTGAAAACATGTGAGAACACAGAGATATTGTAGCACTTAAATGAACCAAACTGGATATCAAGTGCTGGACTCAGTCTAGCTTGGTCCACCTACAGTAGAATGTTACATCATTGTGTTTAGACAATGATATATTATCCTAAGTCTGCATCTGAAGTTGTCTGTCTTGTGCACTTTTATGAATGTGCTACTTTTCTTATCTAGAAAACATTTGTTTTCTTTATTGAAAATAATTTCAGCATTATACCTCAGACATTTTCGTTAGTTCTGTCAGTTTTATATCAGTATATAATTGTATTTAGTAGTTATATATATATCCAAACATGAACTCATAAGTCAATATCATATTTTTTTCTAAACTCTATTATTTGAAATTCACAAAAAAACATTCAACATTAGACACACTGGCAAACAATAAAAGATTTTCATTATTAATATTTAAACAATTATTAGATTTGTTAGAAATAGGATGGAATAGGATGGAACTTCCAAAGTTGATCTATTTTTCTAAACTTCATTTTAGTTTCTTTGAATTTATGTCTTTATATTTTCATGAATCTCAAGTCCGTTAACACAATATCACAGTCTATATAAAAGTCATTCATTAAAAATATAATGTAAAAATTATGAATACATAAAAATGCATATTAATATATGCAAACTTATATATATATGCACTAAATAGGCATTTTACAGAGCATGTTTGGAATTAATGTCTGATGTATTTTCCTATATACTTTATATGCTATATCTTAAATGAGACACATGGTTCATAACTGTCATGTGATTGTTTGTTTTAATGTGGCTTTACTGTATTGTAATTGTATTCATTTAAGAGGTTGCTTGAGGCCTGTGTTTTGACCCAAATAATCTGGAATAAATCAATACTCCTCTTTGCCATGATCGGTTTAATGCATTTTCTCATTTATTTAGTTAATTTTGATTCAGGTCATTATTGCTGAAAATACTGGGGTGCAGTCACTACTGTGTTTTGTGTATTGTGCTGCATGAGTGTGCATGTTTTTCAGAGGTCTGAGATTAAACAGTTGAAGGGAGAGATCTTCAGAGAGCACTATGTGTACCCAGGGCGCAAAAAAACAAACATCATTATCACCAACAGGTATTCCAACAACCGAAAAATGATGAAATGGTGGCATTTTGCCAGTTTTCCGTCCTCCATATGTTCTTGCTGTGTCTTGGTTTACTTATCATGCAGGAGAGTGATGTGTGTGAAGGAGATCGACGTGATTGGACATTTCAATAAAGAATGGGAATGTAAATTTGAGAACTTTCAAAGCCCTCCAAGCACAGACGGAGGAGATTTGAAGATATATTACCGGGTATTTAAATGGCTTCCTTTTACATGCTTCCTAACAGCACCGTGATAAGTGTATAATTTAAAACATACTGATAAAGTCATGATCGACTAATTAACATTGCTTGACAACCATCTGGATGTTGGCGCAGGAACACAACAAATTAAACCTCATTAGAAAGGATGGACAGACGCCTGTCAAAGTGATACACATGAGACATGCTGACATGGCTGAGGTAAAAATCACAAGACATATGGTTTTTGTGTGTGTGTGTGTGTGTGTGTGTGTGTGTGTAGATTATAAGATAAAACTGCTGCTTGAAAATGATTTAGCTTTTGAAGGGATAGATCACTATTATTATTAGATCACTATTGTGGAAAATTGCTGAAAATGCATTCACCCTCAGCCCATGTACAATATAGATGAGTTTGTTTCTTCATCGGAATAGATTTGGAGAAATTTAGTATAACATCATCCTCAGCACTGAATGGGTGCCGTCAGAATGAGAGTTCAGAAAGCCTAAAAAAAACATTGTGGATTGTGATATTTTTATAAGATGTCATGCTAATGGCACCCATCCACTGCAGAGGATCCACTGGTGAGCAACTGATCTGTTTTAAATGAAAAAACAATCTCAGATCTTGGATGGGCTAGTACATTTTCAGATCATTTCTAATTTTTTAGTAAATTATTCCTATAATTTCATTCATGTGACACTGGCAAGCAAAATGTCAATTCCCAGTGTTGAACATGACACTGTACATTTAGCTTGCTGTTTCAGAGATGCCAAGATGTGATTAAGCTAGTTCCACAGGTTGCACTAGTTTTATCTCTTTCAAGCCTACATGCCTTTATGCTGAGTAAAAGTACAAAATGACTGCTCTTCATTTTTCTGTCAAGAAGAAGCAGTGGCTTCTTTGACCTCTTTTGCTTCACACTCCACAGAGACTGCGACAAGGAATTGACAGTGCCCAGTTTGCACGCACGCAATATCGGATGGCACGGCAGAAATCACAGCGCTTCATCAAAATGGGCAACATTTAAATCAGCCAGTCGAACCATGTAATTGCATGCCCACATCTTTAATATGCTGCCTAGCATTCAAAGCATCAATTATGTATAGAAATATATGTTCGCAAATGTATTAGTTAATCTCACTGAAGTTTTTAATGTGTTTGAATTTTTGGAGTAAGAACTACTTTTTTATGTTTTAAGCACTTCCTCTGGTGTTTTGCTCGAGGTCTTTTTGATGGGATAAAAAACAAATATGGAAAAGAGATTTCGTTTATAAATATTTTGTTTGATTATCTTGCACTTGCCATAAAAACATACATTGCTGTGCAATATGAGTCTTGAGCAGTTTAGCACACATAATACACAAAAGTTGCTCTCAGCTTCTTAAAAATTATAACCCTACAAAATTGTTCTCTCGTATTGTTTTAAAGACACACATAATGGTATTTTATCCGTTGCAGAGGGAAGTCATAGTGTACTATGAAAAAAAAGTTACAATTACAGACCACACCTGCTATTTGAGGTGGAGAATATGATATGAGCTTTACCTTTCATGGTTACTTGTTTGTTTTGGAAGTAACCAAGAAATTGTTAAAGGGTGTGTGTCTATATGGCAATGAAAGATTGGGCTGTATTCCACAGTTTTCCCACAATGATGTACAGTGAATAGATCCTCTCCATGTTGCTAAGTAACTGGGCTTCCTGTATGTTGGTGCAAGTTGGCCTGGTGTGGGCAGGAAAGGAGAGGTTGGTTATCCCATGCCCTAGCGCTGGGTATTTCCATGTCCTCTTATTTCCTATACATCAGTTGACCAGACATACACCCACAGGTCAATGCCACCGTGTGTAGACAGCTGTAACAATTAAAGACACCAAATGTCATAAATAATCTCCACTTATCCATTGCAAACACTGGGAATGTCAGGGGTACAAAATAATTCCCCAATCTCATCTGCCTCTCTACATAATAGCTGTTCTGAGAAACATTCAGTTTACTGTAACTCTTATCACAACCTCATACGTCAATGCAGCACAGTAAATCTGCATTATCTCAGATCAGTCTCATGACTGTACTCTCTACTGTAAAAACTATCATGGGTTCATGCCACTGTAATTAAAACTATAGTATTGCACCTAAAATTCAAAACTTAAGAGAATCCAGTTGGCTAAAAAATAAGGGAATATAACATTACACATTATTTTCAAGACATTTTAATATAATTACATTTCTAACAAAGCTCTGTTTTGCATTATATAATATAGTCATGTTTATTCTCATAAAAACCTTAAGTATTATCTAGCAGATCTATATTTTATATACTGACTAGAAAAGACCTAATACCTAATAAATGTTTTGGTCTCGTCATAAATCTGTTGTTTTTCTGTCTTTCTTATATTGTGATTCTAGCTTTAAGATAAACTTCTTAATACACGACCGACCACACATGCGCCTCGATTCTTGCAGGGTCTGAAGCTCTGGAACGGTGTTTAGCGGAAGTACGTCAGCAGCATGTTCGCTCATCACATGTCAAGCATGCTATGTATGTATGTATGTGTGTGTGTGAGTGTGAGTGTGAGTGAGGGAAAGAAAGAGTCTAGGCGACACAATATTTGAGTCACTGAGAAAATACGGGCATTTATTAATAACATCCTGCATCTTGATACAAAGAACTTGACAATCATTGTTAAATTTATATTCTAAAAAATAATATATATAACTCAAATATTAACGACGAGCCTCACTCAGTTGTCCATATAAGCAGTACCTGCCAAAGATTATTAAAGTGCACCGATGAACAAATATGAGTCGAACCGGTTGAACTGATTTTGATCTATATTTGATTGTGTGTCTGTCTAAACGATTCATTCGTTAACTGAATGGGTTGGAAAGAATCGCAGTGATTATAAATTCACAACTCCGACTCATTGAGCCCTTTTAAGTAGGCTATGTTTAACTGCAGTAAACGTTAACAAATGAAGAAGATTTTAAATACAATATAGTTTAATTATTTATTTTAATGAATAACAATTAGCATTTTTGCGTTTACAACGAAGAGATGTACAAAATAAATGTTATTGTGGTTAATTTTAGATGAAAATTACATTTAAGTTCTAAATTAGGCTACATTTACATTAGTATTAACTGATTCATACTTGCAACTAACACAATTATGAAGCAAGCAACTAATTAACACTCATGTAAATAAATCTTAAGCGAAATGTGCCCCTTATGGCTTCGCTGGAATGTTTGGAGCATGTCAGTGTATGTTTTGTGTGACCGTGACCGTGTCTCGCGCTCAACAGCGCTGTCTGTGGACAGAAGGGCCACACCCGCTCCCATGAACACTAACAGATCTGTCACACGCTCAAGTACAATCCGCACCAAAAGACGATGTAAAACGAATCCGAGTTGTTTAACAAAGCGATCCCTTTGTAATAGTAACTGAAGCCCGCAGATGAACATGGAGTCTCCGCCAGAGTCCGTCGCGTCGCCGCGCAAGAGCGCTTCTGAAGCGGACGCTTCGGTGGAGGACAGCCCGGTGAAACTGGACAGCAAAGCTGAAACCGACAAACCAGCACCAGTTCGGCGACAGAGTTGCTCAAGTACCAACAAGGGTAAGGCTTGAAGGAAAAGAACCGAAACTTGCTTGTGAATTATTTTCCAGCTTAATCAAGTTGACGGAGATCAAATGTTAGCTTAAGCTAGAACTAACGTTAGCTGTTTCATACTTGCGCTGAATTTACAATTGATTAAATAGATTAAACATCATGTTATTTTACCTATATATGGAGGCCTGGTGGAAGTCAAGTTAGCATATTAACTAATGATATACACATTTGTCGGCGAGCCCAAACATTCAGAGCTACTTGCTATCTGTAATTTGTGATATTAATCACATGCTGTTAAGTAGTTTATGAAGAAGTGCTGTTGTTTTTCACGACTGTCACAGCTTTATCTTCTGCTCTCATTGTGTTTGTAGTCTATAGACAGCCCTGTGGCCAACGTGTCCGTGTTTCAGCACTACTACACAGACTTAAATGCAATGTACTGTATGTTAGGCCACTGTAAGCACAGACTACATTTGCATAGCAAAGTGGTGATTTCATGTAAATAAGCACAAAGCCGTTTGTTTTACATGGAACTGCCACACCCCTTTTGTATCTCTTATTTGTGGATGTAAGTCAAAAGAAATGTCTGTTTGTGTCATTCGGTAGACGATCATAATTGACAAAGTCAAAGCAGATTTCGGGTCTGCTTGGCTTTTGGCAGTCATGTCTGCGGCTGTGCTTCAAAACCTAGTTGAGCTGTCTATGAATGCAGCATTCTTGGGCACCATATGCAACCATGTAGCCTTCATATGCAGTCTAAATAGGCAGCTCATTCGGTATTGAGACTCCGCCCGTGTGTCTGGCAGGCGTTGTGCTGTGCTTGCGCGCGCGCTGTTATGTAACAGGTTAAGTCACACACACAAGGAGAGGAAATGAAGGGGTATTTTCACGTCTTTACCGCTCGTGTAAACAAATTGGGATTCATGTCATAGTTCGGTTTTTAAAGCAGGCCATATTTTCCCTGTTTTTGACACAGTTGCACAGTTTTCTCTTCGCGGACACACTGTCTAGTGTAGTGTCCCTGTTACATAACCAGAGGACGGAGCCAGGTAGGCTACGGTTATGGATCCGGCTGCTCGGGGAGTTTCAGTTAGACTCGGGAAAAGAGTTAGGCTACTCCTCACCCGCGAACTTATATTCTCATATTCTCCTGCTTAGTTAAGATAACTGTCCCTGAGGATAGGCCAAATGAGTTGCTCAGTATTAAAGACTAATTTCAAGGTGCGCAGGAGAATTAATTAATTCATTCATTTATTTAGTTTTTACACTGGCTGAGATTTACAACATAGTTTACATCAAAAAAAAAAAAAAAAAGAAAAAAGATCCACATGAGTCCATTTCTCCTTGGT
Organism: Carassius auratus; assembly: GCF_003368295.1. NCBI lineage: Eukaryota > Metazoa > Chordata > Actinopteri > Cypriniformes > Cyprinidae > Carassius > Carassius auratus. The sequence goes on from NC_039274.1 coordinate 34,472,093, forward strand.
AAATTCATAAAAACTTTTCTCTGTCTTTGACCCATGTGAGTTAAATAGGCTGATTTTATGTGAGGGTGTTAGTATGAAACACGAAGACCAATAAAGTCAGCATGGAATTAATATTCACCCTAAAGTCATCTGGCTGAACTTGTGAATGATTCATCCATGAATGTGTTTCATTTGTAAGGGTTTTTTTTTCTTCTTTTCAAGCTCACATTCACATCTGCCTCCATCCAATCAACAAATGATGGATCAGACTAGTCTCCACCCTACATTTTTTCTTTTTTTTAAATAATCTGTTTTACTTGGATGTAAATCACAATACGGAAGAAAATATGTCACATCGCAACTTTAAAATTATTCTGATATTATTCCTCACACCCAGGCCCAAACAATGGAAATTCTGTCCTCATTTGCTCATTCTTATGTTGTTCTAAACCTGAATGACTTTCTTCAGCATTTGTCAAAATATCTTATTTTGTGTTTGACATTTTTGGGTGAACTATCGCTTTAAGATAGTCTTCTTCCCCTTCAGCAGCTGAGACTCTTCCTCTCAGCAGTCTCTCTAAAAGCTCTATATTTTACACAAGTGCAGGGAATACCTACCCAAACTGATGTGAGTTACATAACTCGGTTTCCGCAAATTCTTCACCCCAGTGGAGGTGGTGGGCTTCAGGGTGGACAAGTTGCTACACACTAGCACTCTGCTAAAAATGTGCAAGGCCATCGCAGAGCATCTAATGTCCACTTGAAGCTATTGTGCAGTGGGCCTCAAAATTGAGCCTGATTGAGCCGACTTGTGGGATGTTTTTCAAGTTTGTGGGTTGATGCGACCCCACTAATGCGATGTTTATCTAGTAAACAGCTATACAAAAAAATTGTTAATTTAGCACTTTGGCTCGCAGTGTGAATGTAACCTATGAAACATACTGTCAGAAAGAGAGCAGACACCCTAGCCTAGGGTTTTGCACTGTGACAGAGGGTTTTTGCAGTGGTGACAGGCATAATTGCAGCTACAGGTGTGCCCCATCTAATGCTGCTAGGCAAAGTACTTTACACACCCTTCAAATCATAGTTGCAAAATGGCCATAGCATGATGTTTGGTTAGAGTAGGTGTTTGCATTAAACTGAGAGTTATGTAGTATCTTCTCTCACTCTAGGCTAATAGACTTTTGCTACCAGGCCTGACAGTAACCTGAGAATTGCTGTGGATTTAGACAAGTTCAAGAGTACAGAACACTGACGTGATTGTAAATGTGGTTGTTGAGGAGCTTTTGATATGAAGGCAAGGTCTCAGGTAGATACTAATCACTAACTGCTGCTTTTAGTAGAAGAGTAGAAGCGTGTTGTCCATCTGGTGGAATATTTGATTGCATGATACACTCTGATGCATGGAATCTCACTTTACACTCATTTACCAAAGTCGGTAGTTGGAGGAAATTGTCCGTTTGTTATGTATAAAGCTTCCATTTCTTTCCAAGGTTTTGTATTTTGTTTGAAATGCCAAATACAAAATCAAAGATTTACTTGTTTACAGCAAAGTGAAATATCTCCATACCTGAGCTGAAAATGACTCACTTTGTAAACCACTTATACTAAGTCAGAGAGAAACATGTAGGTAAGCTGACATTCTTAGAAAAGGTGTTTTTTTTTTGCTGTTTTTACCTTGTTGCTCAGTCAGATTCCAGAAGAATGGGGTGCAAGTGTTCTGGTTGGGTTTATCTGAATACTCTGCACTGTACTCCCCGCTGGGCTGTAACCGTGGTTCGAGTCCCATCGATGGCCTCATGTTTCCCCTGCAGCATATACCAGAAAGCTGCTAGATTGTTTACATTTAGAGCAGCTTCAGCTCGCGGGTTCCTCATGAACCATGCTGGTATATATTGTGTAATAATCAGGTGATTTCTATAGCTGGTCAAAAAAGTTGAAGTTTGTGCTCCATAGGAGTGGAGCTAATTTGTCAATGATGCTGACTAGCACAGAGGTTTTCAAACTGCGGTCATGATTTCTAAAGATCATAGAATGAACTGAAATAATTGTATTCTACTGGCAGCCCTAATATTTAACAGAATAAAAGAAATACAACTTTTTTTTTTCAGGTTTATACGTCTAACACTAATAGTGTGTAGAAATAATACGTTAATATACTGAAAATTTAAAAGTAAAATATGTTCCAGATAATATTTTATTACATTTCTTTAGTACAGTCATGAAGACGTAAAAGCCAATTATTGAATTATTTTTATTTATATGTGAAAAAAAGTAAGCACACTTGTAATTTGATAATTTGATCTTTGTACATCAAAAATTAAGTGGTGTATATGTTTTAGTAAGGGGTCTATTACAAGGACTAATTATAGTTAATGAACATTACACAGTTATTACACTGAACTGAACGGGAGCTGAATAATGGCACTATTGTCTAGCTACAGCTGCCTTTTTTGCAGAAATTTGGATTTACCTCATTTTTAAGTTTTTTCGTTGATTTTGTTAATTTCCTGTTCAATTCTGTAAATCTGCTTTGAAACAACCTCTGTTTTATGAAGTGCTTTGGCTATAACAATAAAGGTGACATGTCATAGTTTTGACATAGTATTTTCAGATAGTTTACTTATATTACGGTACTATGAATTGGAGAAAGTTAAATGTGCATAATAATAGGTCCTGCCTTCCAACTAAATAAAAAAAAGAGACAATCACCGGTTGGTAAAGTCATCGCATTACTGCAGCTGCCATTAGAAACTCCAGTTCCCATAGAAACAGCCAGGGACCTGAGATGCACACTTGGTCTAACCAATGAGCGCATACAGTCCCAACATGAAATATACACTTATTAATACTATTTGAGCATAAAAACAATATGTAAGGAAAAGTTAATGTCAGAAACAAGCTTTTAAATGTGGGTTTGCTAAGCTTTATTGTTGCAATTTTTATATTTCTCCACTCAAGGAGATGGGAGGTGGTCTTGGATGCCTGAAATAGCTGCCTGGAGGTGTTAATTTATTTACTTGGAAACCCCCCCCCCCATCCCAGTTAAACAGGGCTTCCTTAAGACTTATCAAACAAGCAGTTGGTCAGCTAAAGCAGCCAAGTTCTCTCCTCTGCAGAAACGTTTCTCCGAGTGACTATTTCATCATCGCTGATGATGTTCACAACATTCTTGTGACAGAAGCTTTAGTGCTTGGGTTTAGTCGAAGCATTTCTTTAATCTGATCGGCTGTCAGTACGCACACTGACCTTCCAAGAGAAGATGTTTTGTGTTGAATCTCATTTTCCAGTGAGCTGCTTTCCAGTCTAAACAGTGCGATAATCTCTGTACAATATATCAGAGTGTCATGTCAGGCAAGCTGGACAAAACATCTTCCTTTGTTTTGTGCAGCTGGGGGAATACACACACACACACACACGCATTCCTGGATGCTTGCATGATTCGTGGCATTGGCAGGAAGTTACACTTTTATTGAATGATGTCAGAGCAGCTGGCAGACAAACCATAATCTCAAACAGCACATTGTTAATTCAGCACAGAGAAGTGAGTGAATTAAATATTCAGGGTGCATCTGGTTTTCTTTAATGTGGCCTGTGATACCTGCACAAGGGCAGCGCTTAATGGGTTTCACAGATGCTTTTGTCCAAAGTGACAAAGATTGCATCCAATCCATCCCTGGGAATTGAACCCATGACCTTGCTGTTGCTAGCGCCGAGCTCTACTGTTTGTGCCACTGCAGTGCATCTAAAGACACATCTGTAAAAGACTTTTAGTTTGTGTTCGTAGTTTAGTGCTAGTATGAGATTAATCCACTGTATATACTGTATAGCAGCCAAATCCAGCCTGTTTCACAATTTCAGTTTTAAAATCAGACTATCCATCATTTTGATGCATGTACACTTACACCAGAGAAGTCATTGTTCTATAAAACATAGTAACACTTGATCTTTTTAAGATGACTTCTCTTTTATTTCAGGTTTTTCTGTATTTTATCTGAATTCTGCTATAGGTGGAAATATTTATTTTGACAAAAAAAAAACATGAGAATCTATAGACACACGATGTTTGATGTAGTGACTAAATATTAAAGCATTGTAATCTGTAGAAAGTTTTTCATTACAAAATAATCTATCTATCTTGCATGCCTTAATTAATTTCTTTTTGGCCCTCTTGTTGATGAATGCAGTGGTGGAAATGGCCAAAATTCACTGGGGGGACTCTAGCTGGGAGGAGGGGATTTAAGATGACCTTTCACATGTGTTTAGTTATAAAAAACCTTTATAATCAATAACAACATTAAACTTATTTCATGTTTCCTAGTAGTATATATTTTTGGGGTATATTACAGGTCTATTATGTGGGGTATGAAAGGTATGAACACATTTATTCAACATCATCTCTGCTCGGAGATAATTAGATAATTACCTGTGCAATTCTAATTACACATGCAGTCTTATTCAAGTGAACGTGTCTTTTTTTTTCTCAGTGTTCTGAAAAAGCAAGTTGACCTCTGCCCTGTAAGAGTAAACATCTCATTCATTGAGCTGCTGGATTAAAACCAGGCTATTTGTCTTCAGTGACAGTTTTCCCACTGGTTAAGGCAGGTGAATGATCTATTCTGATACAGCACATGTGCAAATGAGCTGGTATGTGAGTACAGTACAGCGAGAGAACATCTGTTATTTCATAAAGCTGGGATTCTTTTTTTCTTGTGATCAGTGTTGTCATTTGTTAGACCTTTTACAATGGGCCGTCTTATCTTGATCAACTAAATGTGTCAGGAATATTTAGTGAAGCATTCATGTAACTTCATAAATCTCATAGGGCTTATTTACATCCTCTGGGTTGTTACCACAGACCTTCTTGTTGAAGTTATACTGTAACCACAGTGACCATAGAGAAGTACTAGTTCAGCTTTTGATAAATGTTCAGTATGTTCTCTTCTCCTGTTCTTGTTTTGCCATTGCCCAGAAAAACGTTTCAGTTTATTGAACGCACGTTCTGTAGGATATGTTGTCACACTACTGTAAATAGGGTAAGTGATCACAGTGGGAAGCTCTAAATAAATAGAATATTATATAATTTAGAAACAATTAACCAAACTCATCTTTTATTTCTAGAAGGTGATTACAAAAATGTCTTGTAAAACACTTATAAAAAATAAACTTGGCTGGATAATACAATTTATATGAGAGCTAGAATAAACAAAAATAAATAAATCTATAAATACTCTAAGTAAAACTACATGTTTTAAATTAACATACAAATCCACTTTTACAAAAAAAAAAAAAAAACATTACTGTTCAAATATTTGGATTTTTTTTTCTTTGCTCACGAAATCTTACCAGTAAAAAAGTAACATTTTGAAATATTATTACAAATTAAAATGACTGTTTTTTTTTTGTTTTTAAAATGTCATTAATTCCTGTAACACAAAGCTGAATTTTCAGCAGGCATTACTTCAGCCTTACAAATGGTCCTTCAGAAATCTTTCTAGTATGCTGATTTGGTGCTCAAGAAACAAAGTTGTGCTGCTTAATATTTTATGTGGTGATTCTTTGATGAAAAGAAAAAGAACAGCATTAATTTGAAATATTTATAACAATGCAACGGTCTTTGCCACTTTTATAAACAATTGAATACATCCTTGCTGAATAAAAGTGTAGCCTCCATTTTTCACTTCTCCCTGATATTCCTCGAATCCACTCCAATTCTGCCGCTTATTTAAAAATGTAAGTGACAATAGAGCATGGTACGCCTGTGTACATTACACAAGCAAAGTTTTAGGCGTGACGCTAGCCACATCCAAACAGGGCAAACCAGTTGCCCCAACAAACGCATCAGTTAAAACTAGGCGTTGTGTGTGCAAATCTCTCATCTCTCATTTCATCAGGTGTCTGTGGCATTGTAAGGCTTTTCGTTTGCATTTGTTAATAAATGAAAAGTGAGAGCAGACCATGAGATAACATCTGTAAGGAAATGCCTTCCCCCTATGTGAAGGCAGTAGTGTTGTGGATTAGATGAAAGGCAGAGGGCTTTGTGCTGATGAGCAATCTTTGATGAATTCGAGATCATGAGAGTGAGCGGAGCCGTAAGAAGCAGGCCCGGGGAAATCTGCATCCAGAGTAAGACCGATGTGGAATTTTAAAGCGGTGGTGACGTCAATAAAGCCATTACATTTTTCCATTAAACTCATCCTCCATCCTGTTAAACACCGCAGCAGTAGGACCGAATCTAGCAGCTCTCTCGCTGCACTTATAAACACACACGCTTCCACCTTCAGCAACCAGTTGAAGTTTGATTGAGCAGAACAGCTCTTAAAAATGCTTCGTCATCATGTCTGAAACATGTCTGTAAAGCACTATGTAAATAAAGGTGACTTGACTTGAATTGACCTGTAATGTTACGGCTGGCTGTAAATCTGTATGTGTTGGTGACTCCGATGCATTAGCTGCTCTCAGTCACACCACTTCCCTTCAGTGGGGGAAATGGCAAACTCTGGTTATTCACCTGGGATTTCACAAGTGTCACAATGTGGGTTCTATTAGTAATATAGCAATATGCATCAATACACATCAATGTTTTTTTTTTTTTTTTTAAGCGGCAGTCATTTGGAGAGGAGATGCTAGTGGATTTGTTGTTCGTGGAAACCTGGCAATGGCTGAAATGAGTAATTTGACAGATGCAGCATCCGGATGGGAGGGAGGAGAGAGCTGAGCCGTGGGCTTATGTAAAATGAAGCTAATCCTTAGTGATTGGGATTATATAAAGTCTACATTCAAAGAGTATTTTATTCTCTCGGAGTTGTTTCTACTATTTCCGCCTCTCCTTCTCTGCTCTCATTTTCTTGCCTGTATGTAAGAAATACTTTATAGACAGGAGACATTTTCAATAAGAAGGAAACGTGCAGGTTTTACAGATTTTAAAATGTTGATTTGCTTGTTTATTTAGAATGATGCTCAAGGAGGTTCAGTAGTGAATGGATTTGATCTGGTGTCATTTTTTTGTGCCATGAGGGGGCGGTAGTCTTTGTAAAGACATCATGACCCTTTTCTCATGCTGTTAAATGTGATAACATCTTTTAGTGCAGTTGAGAGTGACATCTCGTGGGTGATTCATAAAAGCAATCTGTTACGTAAGAATTTATACTGGCGTCTGCTCACTATGCATCTGGACATAGCAAATGGTTTTATGAATAGATTATTGACAGAACAGCATTTGCTCCTAGTCATAGTTTAAACAAAAGTGGGGGCCAAAAGTCTGAGATCATGCTGAAAACATGGCATTCAAGATATAAACAGGATGTTTGAGGGTGTGTAAATATTTACACTATGACCTAAAATGAAGATACTTTTTATTCTTATTCTGTTTTGTTTGTAAGTCAGTAATTAATCAGAGCTGTAACATCTATCATGTGAGCTCCTCTGCACAAAGACGGTCCGTTTTTCTTTCTTCCATTTAATTCTTTATTCCATTTTTCAAGTCATGCTGGAGAACTTTTTTTTTTTTATCAAAAACCTGTGGAGTTAAGGTGGTACTCTCTCATTAAAGTAAAAATGGAACTAATTATGCTAAGGATTTTTTAAAAAAATATTTACAATTAAATACATTTAATAATTTTTAATTTATTTTCTAAAATAAAAATGTTATTTATTTATTTATTAAGTAGTAGCGGTCATTAGTCATGCTGATTTGCCTCTCCAGAAACATTTCTTATTGCTATCAATGTTGAAAACAAATAGAAGCATTTTCACAAAGAGGTATTAGACTCTTGAACCCCACTTTATCTTTTGAATTGTTTGACAAACGTGCTACAAAAAAAAACTCTGGAAAATATTTTCCAGTTCTCTGGCTGTTGTGCGTGGTTAAACTTCACATATCCCAGAGTCCCTGGAAACCAGGTTTTATTAATCCCTTTGGACGTTTGAGCTCTGTTACCCTGCTGCTAACACACACTCTCCATGATCTCTCAGTGATCTCTCACTCTCTCCCTCCATTTGGCACATAACCGCTATTTTCCTCTCCACAGCAGGAGCCGATAGCCCCCTCATTACGCCCGGCAGGGGCACATCAGCATGCTTTTTACTCGCAGAGATTAACATGCAAAGCTGGTCATAAGCAATGAACAGAGCTGATGTTGGCTGTCCACTTCATGACCACTCGTTCCCCTCCCTTTAACTTCCTTCTTGTCTTCTCCTCCCCTCTCGTACCTTCTCAGTGTGTGTGTTTGTTGTTCTGTGTAACCCAGTCCTGCTCTACTAACCCAATTTGGCATAATCTCAGTGCTGTGCTGTAATGCACAGTGGGAGTGTTTGTGTAAGTGCTGTCTGGATCTCCATGGGTTTGTGTGTGTGTGTGTGTGTGTGTGTGTGTGTGTGTGTGTGTGCTCGTCTGTGCCTATTACGTAAATGCCATCATCATCTCTTGGAAGCTTGTCAGCCAGAAATAGACTGATGGAAAAATACAAAAGAAAGAGTGGTCTGAAGGATGTGAAAGAGAGAGAGAGAAATGGACTGGAGAGGCAATTAAATATGATGTGAAACTCTACCTGCCATTTCACTGACTGATGCTTGCCATTCTCCATTTCCTCTGGACCGTAATCTTATAGCCTTAATTCAGCTCAAATAAAGAGAAGGCCAGTATAAAGAAGACCACAACATCTGCTAAATGGGGTTGTACAATAGAGGTTTTTGTGTTGACATATAAACTTTGTTATTCCATGTTGCGCTTTAGTTATTTAATGGTCCATTGCTCCAGAAAGTTGTGACTGTGAATATGTATTTTCAGTTACACATTGTCATATTGCCAGTGAGTAAAAAGGCTGATGTTAATCTCACAAGCTAGTAATATAATACAAACGAAAAACAGGAGAACACGATTCAGCAATTCATTGAGGGAGTCATTTCTGAGCTCAGTTGTGAACAAATCATCGACTGAGTTTGTCAGATGTAAACCTCTCACCAAACTCACCATGAGCTCGAGTTCTGGTTTAAAAAAAACAAAACAGTTCAATTATGCTATAAGTTCTCAAAACATCTCGTTTCACCAAAATGAACTCCTCTTTATTCAGATCATTTTGTTCATCCATTTAAACAGAGTTAAAATATAATTTCAATAGCAATAAATTCCATGTACATGTTCACATGCTCAGTATCTCATTATGTTCCAAAATAGAAAATCTTTAGAATGCAGCCAAAGATAAAACGAGAAAGTTGATCAGTTCATATCCCAAGTCTTTTGTTTGTTTATTTATTTATACTGTATATCACGTAACGGATGTCGTTTTTGAAAACCCATTATTATTGCGTGCAGAAAATGCGGAGTGGCACTGAAACGAGATGATGTCTAATGAACATCATTTATCAATCATTGCCAGTTGTATCTTTTAAAATATGGTTGCAATTTTTTGTCACATTTTTAATCTATTTAGTCACGGTCTGAGGCCGTATAAATTGGTAAGTGTGTACTGTGTAGTACAAATGCACAACTTTTCTTATTTTAATAAATAATCATTTAAGTAATTCATCAATTTAACTAATGAATAAAAGCTAATTGCATTAATTGATATCAGTTATCTAGGTAAATCATTGTTCTGCTAAGTAATGAAGTAGATTAGCTTAGCTTTTGTTTACAGTTGCCAAATAAAGTAGAAACCTGGCACATTAATATAGTCTGTGGTCACAGTTAAAGGTTTATCTGCATTTAACAGTAGCTTCCAACGCAGCTCTTCCAATCAAAATCCAGAGTCTGAACTATCCGTTATATAACATTTCCATTTTTTTAATATTAAATTTTTGATTGACGTTAATGAATTCCAGGGATTATCAGTATATCTGAACCCCAGGGAGTGTGTTCAGCCTGTGCTAGAGCCTGTCATGAATATCAGTGTGATCTTCAAACTGCAGAGAATACCTGTCATCAGTGTAACTGACAGCTGCTGATGCGAACATAGTTAAGAGTTTAAAGAGGACTGCAAGAGTCAAACAGAGTGCAAGACAGAGAGGAGTGGAAACAACATTATGGCCTGCATTCCAGCTTTAACTCGTGGTCCAGAAACCATGTGTAAGAAAAGCAGGTCCTGTGTGTGTGTGTGTGTGTGTGTGTGTGTGTGTGTGTGTGTGCGCGCGTGTATGTGTATATATATATTTTAATTTTTTTTTTTTTTATCTTGCAAAAACATTGAGAATTACATACCGACAAAAGTTGACCTTACCTCTTTTTCTTTATTTTTTTATTCATTTCATTTCCTATAATAAAAGAAGAATTTAGACATGCTTACTATAGTGTGGTGTTTTTTTTTTTTTAATTAAGTGTAGCATGTCAAAAAAAATAGTGGTCCTTTTGAACTTTCAGTTCATCAAAGAATCCTGAAAGCAATGCATCATGGTTTTTACCAAAATATTAAGCAGCACAACTGTTTTCATAGTAATAATAAAAAGAAATGTTTCTTGAGGATCACATGACACTGAGGACTGGATTATTGGCTTCTGAAATTCAGCTTTGAATCACAAGAATAAATTACATGTTAAAATATGCTAGAATTATATATATATATATATATATATATATATATATATATATATATATATATATATATATATATATATATATATATATATATTTTGCAATACTACAGTTTTACTATTATAATATTTTTTATACAATTATAATAATATTTTTACATTTCAACGGTAGTGAATTTATAATCTATATTCATTTTATACAGATTTGGTCAGTTCCTTCATTGGTAAGCAGCTTAGCTTGTAGAGCTGTATAATTCCGGCGAATGAGGGAGAAGGTTTTGGGATTTGTGTTGTTTGTTCAGGGAATGAATCCTTGTGGAACATGTTTTTGATTTGAAGATCCTTCTTATCATGGATTTGTGCTTTGAGCGCTATAAATACTTCATCAGTCATGTCAAACAAAAGACTCCACATCATCAGGACTTCATTCAAATGAAAGGCTAAAAAAAAGGCTATTTTCATAAATAGGGACAGCATAAACATGGTGAGAATACTGTCCTTATCTGATTAAACATTACGCCTGAACAATGAATAAAACATATCAGATTCCTAAGTGTTTCCAAGTTAAAACCTCAAATATTTATGTACTCACATCTCCCCCAACATGGTCAGCTCACCTGAAAAAAAGCAAAGTGCAACTCTAACCATGAGTCATAAGCTCTTCAGTTGGTTCACAGAGTCACTGTGTCAAACTCTCATTAAGTTTCTGACACCAACTGACTTTGACAAGCTTTTACCTCTCATATGAGCAGGGCCTCAAAACTATTCAGTGTGGGAATGAACTCAACCAACCGTGCACAAACCCATTCAACTCTGCATAACTCAAAATCACACAAGTACACATCCATGTTGTGTTTAGCTTTGATAAACCAGTGAATGATGTAATCAGACCCCCAGGCTTTGAGCTGAAGAGGCCATCTGTTTGTTCAGCAACACAATCATCATCGGTGGTTTCACTTATTAATTGTTAAAAGTAAAATTGAGAAGTGAACGATCTATTAGAGATATTATGCAAGGTTTATTTGGCACGTTATTGGATGATGCTAGTCCTCCCAGCGTCCGGTTTAAACGGGATTGAGAAAATCACCAAATGAGTAGTTTTAGCTCAATCCTGAGGCAGTTTCTGTGGGATTTCAGCTCTGACTAATCTCTTAAAGATTGAAAGCACACACACTCCCCTAAAAGCCATCCTAAAAAAATTAATAACCCAGTATGCACCCTGCATCCCGCCAACTGACACGCATTTTGAAACCCAGTGGGTCATGTGCTCTCCGGTTGTTTTTTTTGTGTAGCTGTTACATTTTAGTATGATTGATTATGCAGTGAGTGTATATAATTGTGTGCGTGTGTGTGTGTGTGTGTAGATGGATGATTAAAATGATTGATTTGAATCTTTTTAACCCAACAATTTGGATGGCAAAACATTTCACCGCAAGTGCATTTCACTGGATACTAGCTGTCCGTCTGACCTTTGCTTCCTGTAATGTTTCATTGTTATTGCGGTCTAATCCTCTCAAGCCTCAGCCATTTTTTTTCCATGCACATCCTCATGCTCTTTGTTCCTTGGAGCATGGAAGGAGAATTACAGGGAAATGTGAACAGACAGAAACAAAGAGACTCAGGGGGAGACTGTTTGCGAGTGAGACCGAGTAGTTAAACCAATTAGAAACGAGTGGAAAGAACAATGACAGGAGATTCGCTGTCTTTCCAGTGCTGAGCATCATCAGATCTGAAGCCGCTTCTTTCTTAACATTGTGAAGATGGGAACCAGACAAAGTGGGATAGTTTTTTTTTTTTAACACCTCTCTTGTTTAGTTTCATAACTTAATGGATAAATAAAGGTTTGCAATCAGATTTTCTCTTTTCATCATTCAGATTTTCAGCTGGAGGGGGAAGAATGAACGTGCTTCCTCAAAAGCCTCAAGCCAGAACATTTGTCCTGGTCCAGCTGAAAATAAGAAATGGAAAAGAGCAAGCTCTTTTCATCATCAGTTTATTGAATATTCTGGTTTAAGCATCAAGCAATTATAAGCTTCTTAAGATCCTCCAGTCATTTAACAAGTACAGAGATTTTCAACAATATCACGGTCACATCCGTGATGAAATGAATTCCTAAATCTAACATCTGTAAGTTCCCGTCATTTACCACCTTATGTCTTTCATGAAAAATGTTCAATTAGTTGGTTTTCTCATGGTAGACAATTAATTGCTAAAAACAGTTATACTGTGTTTTACTGTGTGTTTTACTCACCCTCCTATATGACTTTCCTTTCAGAGGAATCTACTCAGAGTTATATAAAAAATTGTCCTAACTTCCTAGCTCTATCATTGCAGTCCGCGCTTGTTTCAGTTGAACGGTCCACAAGTCGTCAAATAATGTGCATGCCCCGCACGGCTCCGGGGGGTGAATAACAGCCGCCTGTAGCGAATCCATCATGTATTTTGCAAGAAATATATCCATATTTCAAACGTAATAAACACTTTTCTCTCACTTTTGATTATCTCTCATATGCAGAAAGTGTTCCGGCAGATGACGTAGTACATTGGCTTTGCATGAACAAAACGCGGTTCATGAATTAGAAGTACAAACCGAGGATTTGCAAAGAAAAAGAGGAGACTGGTTTTCCTTAGCTAAAGTAAGGAAACATTGCTTCCTTTGCTGCTATAAACAAACTCACGAGACTAGCATATCTCTGAGTCGCGTGCTCTGTGCATACGTCCTGCGTCATTTGCCGGAATGAGAAAAGTGTTTATTACATTTCAAATATGGATATTTTTCTTAAAAAACACATGGATTCACTACAGGAGGCATTTATTCACCCCCAGAGTGGTGGGAGGCACGTTTACCGTATATTTTGGACTATAAGTCGCATCAGTCCAAAAATACGTCATGATGAGAAAAAAAGATATATAAGTCGTACTGGACTATAAGTCGCATTTATTTAGAACCAAGAACCAAGAGGAAACATTACCATCTACAGCCGCGAGAGGGCGCTCTAAGTCTCCAGTGTAGACTACAGAAGCAGTGAACAGCATAGAGCGCCCTCTCACGGCTGGAGACGGTAATGTTTTCTCTTGGTTCATTTCTCTCGTTTCATGTCAAATTAATTTTGATAAATAAGTCGCACCTGACTATAAGTCGCAGGACCAGCCAAACTATGAAAAAAAGTGTGACTTATAGTCCGGAAAATACGGTATTATGAATTTGCACATTTATTTGACGACTTGTGGACCGTTCAACTGCAACACACGCTGACTGCAATGATAGAGCTTGGAAGAGCCAGGACAATTTTTAATATAACTCTGACTGGATTCGTCTGAGAGAAGAAAGTCAAATACACCTGGGATGCTTTAAGTGTAAAAAAAACTCAGTCTAGTTTTCATTTGTGAGTGAACTAACCCTTTAAACCTGGACTCTCTTTCCATGTTTTGAAGCAAAATGTTTTTAAGAGTCTATGCTTTTAGTAAAAATACATTTTTTTTTACTGCTTTACATTCAGAGACAAGGCTGTATGAACTCTATCACAAGCCCTGTTTAAAATTTCTTTTATTTCTTGTCTTTTTCAGATGTGTCCTCAGCCAAGAAAACACACACATGTAAGTATAGTCTTATGTCAGTACATTCCTGTGGCCTCAGATCTTTATGTAACACTCTATTTGCATGTAAGACCAAATGATCGGGGAAGCGGTTACGAAAGTAATTAAAGAAAGGAGGAGGCTGTTTCAAGAAACTGAAACTATATTGACGCCCGCTTTGGCATCCACCTCATTTATGGTTTAATCAGATTGTTTGTGTTAACGTGAGCATGCTAGGATCAGATGACTGTGATAATAAATGCTGGTTTAAAAAGTGCTCTCCCACCAACACCTATCAGTTTCCGATGTAGTTTTATCTCTTAAGTTAAAGGGTGAATGTAGTAGTTGTAACTAGTGTAAGATTATTGTGAGATAGCTGTGCAACTGCTTGTTCAAAGCAGTGTTTACCAGTTTGTCAGTGGTGTAACTGATGTTTCTCACCTCCTCTCACCCTAAACCATGTTTACCATGTACACCCTCTCTTACACAAACACACAATACATGAGTATTATATGCATATATATATGCATACAAACATACATGCATACACACATGAACGTGTGTGTATATATAAAAATACAATTTGTTATTCTACATAATTTATAAATCATTTTGTTATTGCCGTCACTGTCATAAATATACATTGTCTCTTATACAATAAAAAATGTGTGTGTGTGTGTGTGTGTGTGTGTGTATATATGTATACAGCATGTACATATACGCTTACATTTTAAGATTATTCTGAACATTTTTTAATTATATGACTGAATCCATATTCGTGTATGTGTTTATGGAAACAGAAGAGAGACATTTCTTATATATTGGCTTCATGTTGAAAAGTTTTGCCAACATGACAGAAAAATGCTGGTCAAGGTGAGAGGAGCTGCTTTAAGAAAATAACTGCACACTAGCGGGATGCTTCTGTGGTTTACCAACAGAGACTTCCTGTTTGTGCACTGAATGATGTGAAATCTCCTTTACTGGATGACTTGTCCCTTGTGTACTTGAATGTACTGGAAGGAAAGTGTTATACTTAGAAAGGGTGTGAAAACGGTTTAAGATGTACTGCATTCACTGTGCCATTCCAGTGCTTAGTTTCATATTGCATTCAGATTTTATTTAGTCGTTCTCAAAAGAAAACTGTGGGCGTTTACACGTGTGTGTTTTGTGGTGGAGACACCAAGCAAACAAGCAGCAGCTGGGAGCATGTATTAGCGTGTCTGTCCTGCTGAAGTTAAACCCAGCCCAGTGAGTGATGGGATGAATCTTTCTGAGAAAGTGTCTCGCACAACAGAACCCCATCCTCACACTGCTGTCATACCCGCGAAACATGAGATCTGCAGAAGCAGCTCCAGCATCTCTATTTCAACTGAACCGCCCTCAGTTGGACAGCATGTGGGAGATATTTCTAGAAGAAACAGGATTGAGAGGCTTGTGTTTAGAGCGGTTGCTCTCAGACTATGGTCTGTGAGGTGATTGGCTGGGGGAAAAACACTATGAAACTAAGATATATAAATAAAGAAACAATCTCTAATGGTTTGTGTTTTCTGTAGAAGAAACATATACAGCATACAGCTTTAGAGTTTGAGTAAAAGAACTGTCCCTTTGAGTTCACATCTTTTAAACGTGTTGCCTGATGAGGTTAGCCAGCAGGTTCTTACCTAGAGCTTGTGTGTTGCATAATAGTGATTTTCACAACCGCAGAGATGGTTTTGCACGGTACTTGGTTTAGTTAGCTGTGTGACTTCTTGTTTGAGCAGACATTTTGGCCATGGTGGATTGGAGAGGGAGTTGTGTGTTGTGCTGGGTTCTGGCCAGATCGTCAGCATTCAGATGGCCCTGTTCTCTTCCGATTCAGCCAGACCTGTGTGAGGCTACGTGTGTGTGTGTGTGTGTGTGTGTTTGTACCTCACACACACATATGGGTAGATTTTTAAATATGCCACTTATCCTGTGGGCAAACACATGCGATTTCAAATCACTGCTGCGCTGCTGATGACTTTACTATATATGGCTGTATTAATGTGGAGATAAAAAAAAACAAAAAAAAACAGTGATTATGACTAGGGGTCAGTCAATATAGGCTTTTTTTTCAGTAGCTAATGCAGATAATTATATAACAATGCTCATTAAATAATGATCTATGACTGCTATAATGCTGATAATTGTGTATATGGATAGGCTATGAAATATGGAAAATACAAATATATTTATTTAAAGATGAATCATAGTTTATGAAAACTTATAATTTACATTATATTCTCATTGATTGTATCGTATTGTTATATTAAAAATAATGTACATTAAATTTATAATTGAATTTCGCATGAATTTTATCAAAATTGTGTATGTTTAATGTGTTCGGCATACATTGTTGCATTAAAAAACATATATACACTTGTAAGTTACTTACAGTAAGTTAGTAAAATCAACACAAGCCTGAATAAAGTAACTTATTTAAATTTAAGCTATATATATATATATATATATATATATATATGTATGTATGTATGTAAAATAATTATGAATATATATAGTATAAATAATTATGTACGTGATATTAACATATAAAATATACAGATAAAATTCATACATTTATTTAAAGAATGAAAAATGCATTTAGAATTTCTAATGATAATTAGTCTGTTTTACATTTGGCATGAAATGTTATTGTATGTGCTGTTAAACGATTAATCACAATTAATCGCATTCCAAAATAAAAGTTTTTGTTTACATCATATATGTGTGTGTGTGCTGTGTATGTTTATTATGTTTATATATATAAATGCACACATAAAATGTGTGAAGTTTGAAAATATTTTCATGTATACATTTCTATTCATATAATTTATATTATATATAAATATATTTAATATATAAACAAACTTTTGTTAAATATAAACATATATGTTGGTGTATTGAGGCACACCAGTACCTCCAGTGTGTACCTCAAAACATGTATTCATCATATGTATATGCCTTTAGTTTCCTTTCTATATTACTAAGTTCTATATTATTGCTAAGTAATAATAGTGATGACAAATCAGAAAAGAAGTCGATCATTACAGATGGTGTGATAAGAGCGACAGGGCAACCAATGCCCTGTGTGTCACCATGAAACACTTTCATGGAGGAAGAGAAAGTGTTTGTTTGCTCTGACACTGTGAAACCTTACCTACAGACAACTTCCTGCTTACAGTATGGTATCATGAAAACACGTTGTGGAGTAGTGAGAGGTTAGAACCAACCCTTACCCTTTAAACCACAAAAACTCACTAACTACTCACCCATTGGATGATAAAGCTGTCATTCATGGGTTGAGGGGGCGGGAAGAAAGGTTTTAAGTCCTTATGTCACAGTCACATGGATTCTCATGCGGTAGAGACGCGAGGCAGAGGGAGGCACAGCAGCGCTCCCATCAGTCAGCAGCACAACACTTACGTCCCAGCCTGCACACGCTCTTGAGGCGAGGATATTGACGGTCCTCTGCATGGCCACAGAGCCTCAGGATGTATTTAATGATCACAGCCATGAAAGGTAGGCGAGGGATTTCCATGTTGGGATAGCCGGGGAAATGAGAGCATGCACATGAGAGAAATGTCTCTGAGCTCTTGTGTTAATGTTTTTTTAATGTGTTGAGCTGTTAATGTCTCTTGCATGTATAATGTGGCTGCTTTGCTTTCAAAACAACTCGTCTCTTGTGCTGTTTTGCATGTTCATTTACATGTTTTCTATGACTTTGAATTGCAAAGTGAATATTAGATCTTTTGTGATTTGAAGTAATGCACATTAGTGCGGGTTTGAGGGATCATCTCAGTCAGTCTGAAACGGCCGTGAGCATAATTAATAAGTCAGTAAGTGTGTGATGTGATGCGATGGCATCTTTCTGACAGCTCCTACATGGGCAGCCATGTTGGGTGTTTGGCATGGCATGGGAATGTTACCATGCTGGATGATTGCAGAATGTTGTTCCACTGACCTATTTATGGCAGGCAGGGGTGGACTGCCACAGAAGCGACTGGCTGTTTATTCCACCAACGGCTGTCTTACTTAATCCCCCCACCCCCACTCTGAATCACCACCACACACACACACACACACAGGCAATGCAAAGTCTTGCTGGCAGCTGTCATTATCTATTAGTGATCAAGTATAGGCCAGTGGAACATCTGTGCGAGCTGCTGCTGCTTCTCTTTCAGACAGATTATTTCAGCACTTCACTGTGTTCAGTTCAGCTAAAAACGTTCAGTTATCAAAAATCTTTTTCTGTCTAAGAACAAAGCTAGAGGTTGTTGTGAAAGCACTGCTTTTTCTTGGCTGATCTGCTGACATCTTGACCAAAGGTTAATAAGAGTTTGAAGAGTTTTACTCAGAGCTGACATGCTGGGATGGGATAGACCGAAACTCACAGACGCAGAGCACACAGTGGGTTCATTTAGTGTCTTATTAAGGTTAACCTTGAATGTTAATTATGTAGAATTAAAAGGGCTTGTTCGCCATTCAGTTTGTTCTTGGACCAGATAATTTGCTCTTTTTTTTTTTTTTTTTTTTTTCTTTCTTTTTTCAAGTGTTTCTTTTAACTCTAATTGCAGATAATGAATGAATGTGTACAAGCTAATAAGATAATAATGAAATAATATCTAGGTGTTGGCAAAAAACATTTATGCTCGATGATGGCTCAGTTTAAGGCTAATATGCACCAGAATGTTCTTTTCTCCTTTGTTATGATGGAGTGTTTATCTCAACCCGATGTGAGTCAGTGTTGTCAACAGATTACAGAAGCGGGAGGGAACATGCGTGCGCCTGCGTCTGTGTGTGTATCTGCAGGCTTTGACTTTGGTCGGGTGTTGTGTTTTATGTTTCCTACCCTGACAGCACATCAGCACTTTCACACCGGGATGGAAAAAAAACAACATGTTAAACCACAGCATCTCATGAGGAGGAGGCCACGCTTGCAAACAGAAGAAGAAGAGAGTCTTCTTGTCGATTATGGGACACACCTGTAAAATATTGGTTGGCTTGTCTGTAAAAGTGATTCAGAAATTATTCAAATCTAGTGGTGGGCTCAGGGTTTTTCAGTCTCCTATATTGATGTAGAGATGTGGCTGTTGACAGATTGTGCTATTCAGTATAGTAGGTAGTATCTATAATATACATAAGAATATCCACCGCAGTCGAAACTCTTCATGCAAACCCTTGTGTTGTGCAGAATTCATGTGTTCACAATCCTCGTGAACGCTCCTCTTCTGTAGTCGTGCTCTTGCATCAGAGCCGAACAGCGGTAACTACTGCTGCAAGAGTTCAGCGGCAGCTCTGGGAGAATGTGCCTTTGATGTATTAATCCATAATTCAGACTAGATTAGCGTCTTGTGCTTCGGAGTAACTAATTACTGCCGATTGGTTTTACACATCTAATGAGAGCGAGCAAGGATGCCCTTAATGAATACGGCACGCAGAACCAAAGGGGATTAGCCCTTTCTGTAATCATGAGAAAATAGTCATTCTCAAACTGCTCTGATGGCCTTGCAAATACAGTCCGCAGCTGGAAAAAAACAACATACGAGTCTGAGCGTATTTGACCGAGAGAAAAGCGAGTGCGCTGATGGTGATGGGATGCATTTTACTTTTTCATCCTGTACTGTATGCGCCTCAGGGCTGCCGGAACGACTGCATCACTCTTCTCTAAATGGATTTCTCCTCCTGCTCTATTCCCCCTGCACCCCTCTAAAAAGCCTCGCACACAGTCTCTGCGTGCTCTCCCACAACCAACCACAGCCGAGATGCTGAGGGGCTCGTGCACGATGACTACGCCACACAATCCAGCACACACCAGTGCCATCTCCAACTAGGAGTGCATTTTGGCTTCAGTGTTCACCGAAATGCACAAAAGCACTTTCGTGAAGCGATGAGGGGGGGTGGCATTGTCATACTGTAGATACCCAAATGAATGTTGAATGTTTAAAGAGCAGATTGTACTTCCAGATGATGTCAGCCCCGTGGGTGATTTCAACAGTCATAGACATATTTTCTGCTTGAATAAATGGAGTGTTTTATGTGATTTAAAAACAGTTTTTACTGTTGTTCTGCTGGCTAAAGCCTGAGGTTACACTCTGCACAGCAAACCTCAGGCCTAGTTCTCTCTGCATTAGCAAACTCAAAGGTCAGGAGCTGTGGAACTTGTCTTGATGTGATTATGGTGTCTGTTGATCAGTTTAATGGAAGAGAAAAGAGTGTTTGCAAAGGGCTTTGTCAAACAGTGTTTTATCAACGTGTCCTATTGATTTGAGATTGATAATAGTTTGTCTGTATTCAAAATCCTTAATTTAGTCTTTTCTGCAGCAGTAAATTGAATTGTAACTTTTTCCAAACAAGTGTCCCAAGCACACTGCCTGATTTTGGCTGTTTGGACCTACACAAAGTCATGCCATTGGTTCAGCCGTTGTTGCTATGTTGGGCTGGTTGAACCGCTCAAACAAACCGAGAAATGTTAAAAGCATCACAGTGTTCTGGAGGAATATAACTAACAAATGTCTTATTTAAAGCTGTCTTTGCATGTTAAGCTGACATAGGAGTAAATATTGTAGTTTTTTTTTGTTTTTTTGCTGAAAGTGTGTTTCTTTCTCTTTGTAGCTCAGATTGAGAGTATTCCCTGTAAAATCTGCGGAGATAAATCATCAGGGATTCACTATGGTGTTATCACCTGTGAGGGATGCAAGGTAAGAAAAACACACCTACACACATCTTGTAGTCATGTCTTGTCAGTAAGATGCCAATGCATCAATCAGTTTCTTTAAAAATGTGTAATTAGGCCTGTCATAAACTTGATCAAGCAGTTTTATTCTATGTGCTGCCATTCAAAAGTTTGTGGTTTAGTTTAAAAAAATATAAAAAAATATACTTTTACTTAGCAAGGATGCATTAAACTGATCAAAAGTAACTGTAATGACATTTTATAATGTTACAAAAGATATGTAATTCAAATAAATGCAGTTGTTTAAAAAAAAATTCATCAAACAATTCATAACAACAAAAATATTAATGGTTTCCACATAAAAATATTAAACTGCACAAATGTTTTAAACATTGATCGTGAGAAAACATATTTCTTGAGAACCAATTTAGCACATTAGAATGATTTCTGAAGGATCATGTGACACTGAGACTAGAGTCATGATGATGATAATTCAGCTTTGCCATAACCACAAAAAAAAATTCCCAAGCCTGAACTTTTGAATGGTAGTGTAGATTATTAATATTTCAGTTACAAAGAGTAAATTTGTATATTTAGTATATTTCACTCCCAAATGTTTTATTTTTAGTCATGTTGTAATGGTCAAAATATTTTTCATTTACACACACAAGAAAAATAAATAAATAAAACTAGAGTGCTTTGCATTCACAATGCACATCAATGCCTTATTAATACGTTTGTCTGAGTGTAGCGTGAACCACTGTAGAAGGTGCACACACACACACACACACACCAGTGTGCTCGAGAGGCTTTTACACTTCATGCATTCTTCATGCACACGAGTTCATTTGGAGCTCCCATAACGCACCACTGCACTGGAAAGAGAGGCATAAAAATGCACATTTCATGACATGTTCCTTTAAAATTCCCTTGTTTGCATGGAAGTAGCGAAAGATGTGTTATTTAGTTACTGTAATAATTCACAAGTAAATAAGTCATTATGAAACATGCTGCAGTGCAAACTACAAAGATGCAAGCTTGAGGTGACCTATTTTTGTGTTGTCTCTCTCAGGGTTTCTTCAGGAGGAGTCAGCAGGGCACTGTGTCATATTCATGTCCTCGGCAGAAGAGCTGTCTGATCGACCGTACCAGCAGAAACCGCTGCCAGCACTGTCGCCTGCAGAAATGCTTGGCAGTGGGCATGTCAAGAGATGGTAGGCTCTCAACTCTCACAGCCGTCTGAGTGATGTGCATGTGACTGCTGGGGTATCTGATTCTCCTCAGATCTATAATGTGAGAGTAGGGTTTAAAATGTCAAAATCCCATTCATTTTCTCCATAGACCGTTTTCTTCTACCATTTGGTGCTATTAAGCAATGGCATATTCTAATGTTATTGCATTTATTAGAATATTCTGTAATTTATTTCATGTGTGTATTTTGCAGTGCTTTAAGAGATGAGTGGTTCAGCCCTTTTATAAAGACTTTGGCTTCTTTCTCGTTAACCTTGTTACTCATTCCATGAACAAACCAGTTAGATTCTTTGGTAACATTTTACAATAAGTTTCAATTTGTTAACATGAACTAACAATGAAAAATACTTCTAATACTTTTAAAAAATGTTCATTTTTTAAAAACGTTCAACATGTTTAGAAGTTGTATCTGATAATATCATTAAATGATATTGAAACGTGCATTATGATATTAATGTAATTTAATGATAACAGCATTCATCTTTTTTGTGTGTGTTCATTCACAGCTGTGAAGTTCGGCCGGATGTCTAAGAAGCAGAGGGACAGTCTGTTCGCAGAGGTTCAGAAACACCGTCAACAGCAGCAGGAGGAGAAGGCGGGTGATGAGACGGAGAAGGGGCGGGAACCTCAACCTCCTGGAGAGGCGGAGCCACTCACGCCCTCTTACGCCCTGTCCACCAATGGCGTCACAGAACTCCCCAATGACCTCAGTGGATACATGAACGGTCAAACCCCAGAGGAGAGAAAGGCGGATTCAGCGATTGGTGGATTTTACCTGGACATTCAGCCCTCTCCAGACCAGTCAGGTCTAGACATGGACGGCATCAAACTAGAACCAGTGTGCGACCTCAGCCCAGACTCGGGCTTAGATCAGTATTGTTGCTATAGCAGCGGAGAATCTTCACCTCCTGACAATGACCTAGGTAACAATTATAAAGTACTAATCACATGCAAAAATATATATCAATAAAAATTATATTTTACTTTATTTTAAGGATTATTTTTTCATTTTAGAATGTATTATATTTGTTATTATGGAAGATTGCACTGAATACATTATAAATGATTTTTTTTTATTTTTTTATAATAGATTAGCTATTAGTTATATTGGCATCATTTGGCATGTAATTACAAAGAAAGAAAATATTGTCAAATGAAATTACATAGTGCCGCCCTGCATAATTATACGGGATGCTGCCATTATGGGCATGATTGACAGCTGTGGGGTTTGAAACAGCAGGGCTCTGTGAACTCTCCTCCATGTCCCATTTAACATGTCATTATTAAGAAGTGCCTCATTAACACAGACCAGTCAAAGACTAGCAAAATGAGCCTCAATGGTTTTGTTCTAGAAAATGTGGCAATGCTATACAGCTTCGATATGACTGATGTTCACAAACCCAGGAGTGCGTGTCCGCTCCAGCTGTTTGACTCTATTTGTGTGTTTCTGACACAGAACATCTGTCAGAGAACATCTGCAAGTCTCACATGGAGACGTGCCAGTATCTTCGGGAAGAGCTACAGCCCAGCAACTGGCAGACAGTTTTACAGACCGACCTGGACGCGTACCAAAAGAAGGTGTTTAGTTATGTCTGTTTGGGACTATTACCATCTCAAATGGTCAGATGAGACAAATCATCTCAGTGGCTCAAATTAGTTTGTGTCTCAAATCAGTTCTCCCCACATTTCTCTGTTGTTTTTATGTAAATGGATGGACAGAAAGATGGATGGATGCACTTGAGTGATCCCTGAGGGGAATAATCAGGTGTGTGTACTAACAGCCCCTCTCTCTGCGCCATCTAGTCTCAGGAGGACATGTGGCAGCTGTGTGCGGTTAAAGTCACTGAAGCTGTGCAGTATGTGGTTGAGTTTGCCAAGCGCATTGATGGATTCATGGAGCTGTGTCAGAACGATCAGATCGTGCTGCTCAAAGCAGGTACACCTCCGATAAACCTCTAAACATATCCAGGTTCACAAAACGGCATCAGTGTTGTGACAAACTGTGGCAGAACCACTGAATTATGAGCGTGTTTTTCTGCTTCTCAGGTTCTTTAGAAGTTGTGTTCGTGAGGATGTGTCGGGCGTATAACTCCCAGAACAACACTGTCTTTTTTGACAGCAGATATGCTGGGCCTGAAGTCTTCAAAGCATTGGGTAAGAGCTGGATTCCTCTTTTAAAGGAAAAGGCAACAGCAAATGGAAAGCATTAACCACTGTTTTTTATGCTTTTCTAGGCTGTGATGAACTTATCAGCTCAGTGTTTGAGTTTGCGAAGAGCCTGACCTCTCTACAGCTCAGTGAAGATGAGATTGGCCTGTTTTCAGCATACGTGCTGATGTCTGCAGGTGAGGGAAGAACAATACGCACAATGTCAGAGATTCACTGATAGGAGATGAAGTTTCATCAGAGGTTTTATATGTACAATCTCTAATTATAAAAGGTGCACACAACCCTGACATTCAAATGAAAATACCTTTTCAATTCCTGAATGCCTGAATTTAAACTGAAGTAGCAAACTTAATTGAGAATTGCAATTTGAATTTTGAATGTTATAGGTTTTTTTAATTCTAACAATAAAAAAAATATATAATTGCTTTTTACTTTTTCAATTTATTAATATATTTTGAAGAAATTTATAAACAAAAAGATTCATAACAATAAGAAATGTTTCTTTAGCACCAAATCAGCATATTAGAATGATTTGCGAAGGATCATGTGACACTAAAGACTGAAGTAATTCAGCAAAAATAAATGACAATTCCTGTGGGGTGTAACCAAATCAATTATTATTTTCAGTTCATTAAAAAATTTAGCCCAATCCTGCTGAATCTGCATAGGTGCTGAACTCTTCATGTGTCTGTAGATCGTTCCTGGCTGCAGGAGAAGACCAGAGTGGAGAAACTCCAGCAGAAGATCAAGACTGCCCTCCAGAACCTCTTTCAGAACAACCAGAGAGATGAGGGAATTCTCGCAAAGGTACATTAAACCCATGATTGCGGTTACATTTATGGATACTAGTTATATTCACTCATCTGATCACTGTTTTCCAAGTCAAATTTCTCTTATCTGATCAATAATAACCAATTCTGATGCTCTGCTCTGCCCCCCTCCCCTCCTTCCTCTTGTAGCTTATCTGTACAGTGTCCACCGTTCGGATGTTATGCCGTCACCATATGGAGAAACTGAACACATTCAGAGCTCTTTACCCAGAGACGGTCCGCACACGCTTCCCTCCGCTCTATAAGGAGCTGTTTGGCTCCGAATTTGAGCAGGTTCTGCCTCAGGAGGCCTGATAGAGACTTATCCTAATACTGCACAGATTCAGAAAATAGAGATGGAAAGATAATACTAACATGCTGACACGAACTCTAAGCTCACTTCAGCCTCAGTTCACGTACACTTCATTCTCACAAAGCTCTTCTCGGAGTCCAGCTACACTTTGAACTTGCCCCACTGGTCGTGCACCAGAAGGCTGGCGGTCTGAGGAAGAGGAAACTTCAGATGCAAGAAAAAAACAAACAAAAAAAAACGATTGATGTCTTGTAATATGCCTCAGAGCGTTCCTCCATGCCACAGCTTTATCTTTGAGCCTCCTGTTCTGACTGCATGAAATCTCAGTGGAAACGCCCATTGCATTTGACAGCCCCAGCAGCGCCCTCTACTGGCCGTAGACAGTCATAGGCGTCTGACTGGGGTAGACGAAGACAGGAAATGACCGTCTGGGGCTGAAATCCCTGTCTTCTCTCTCCGGTGCCACAATGAACAGCCCACGTTGGTGCTAACATCCCAGCACTGCCCTTTACTGGCCTCTTCCAGTATATACAAATTCAGCAGGGACATCATTTGGCGAAACCACTGCCCCAGGAGAAGACATTGGACAAGGCGTGACATGGGACTCAAACAATGAGACCTGAATCACTATCATACTGAAACTTTTCGGATCAAATGGCACATTCGGAGGCAGTGAGCTCAAAAACTTGCATATATACTTGTTATATGGTTAGTTAAATCATGCAATGTATGATGTACAGAACCTAACGAAAGGTAGCACTTTGTGTTTTTCCCAGCAATAAACGAGTTCAAATTAATTAGTCGAAAAAGCCTGAAGGAACATGCTGTTATTTTAGATCTGTGAGATCTGAAATACTTGTTTGTGTTTTGTTCAATCTCGGTCTTTTAAAGCCAGCTCGCGTTGTTGTGTAGATGGCGGTGTGATGCCCTGTTGTGCCATAGTGATCCTGTAATCAGATTTCTGTCAAAGTGAGCGATGATTGACAGATCAGGGGCATGCGCTGACATTCCAGAGGATCTAGCGGTTTGTATTAAATGTCATGGGGATGGAGGTGGTTGGCGTTGTTCCTAACGGACCCTTTTTGAGATAACGTCTAGACGTCTTTTGCACCTAGTAATGCAGCTCATCAGGGAAGAGGAGAGAATAAAAATGGTCGCTTATTTTTTTCTTTCTTTAATTTGCAGCTGTGTACACAGGCTTGTTTTTTTAAAAGATGTTGGATCTTTTTGTCAGCTTTTTTGTGTCCCTTCAACACACGCATTTGAATGCATTTAGCACACAGCGTACATACAAGGACAAGCAATAACCTTAGTGGAGATGTTCCGATCTGACATCTCTGTTTAATGTTTTTTTGTAAGGGCTGGCACTGCTTTACCTGTACTTGTTCGTAGCTGTTCCGTGAAAGACAATCCATCAATTATCTGACCTCATTACAAGGGTATTTTGGGACTGCTCAGGGAAACTATTGTTTTATAGTTGAGGAGGAGAGTGAACGTGTCAGAAACTGCAAGGAGACGGCGTTATAGTTAAGGTTGATTGAAAAAAAAAAAATGTGTAAAAAGTAGTGAAATAATTGTGAAATTGTCCTCTTCGAGCATCAGGGTCAGGTGTGTAAATGAAGAATCATTGAAAATAATACTGAGCAGAAAGCAATAATAATGGCATAATCATGTTTTGAAAACAAAAAATGCATGGAAATGCTTTAAATGCAGAATTTTGTCATTTTTGTTTTTGTTTTTGTTTTTTGTTTGAAATTTGCTTTGGTTTGACCTCTCCTACGTCCAGATGTTTTTACCCCCTTCCTGTTTCTTTAGACACCTGATTGGGCCTGTGTGTTCTCTGTGAATATTTTTTTAGCAATCCTCAATCCCACTGTTTGTGCTGGTTATAGACCTAACTGTTTGGTTGGCTGTTAAAGAAGTATTATGGCACTTAAATGGTTAGCAATTTCTTAGACTCTCATCAATTAAAAACATTGATTTCTGATTGAATCAAGGTTCAGTATGGATTACAGCTGTTTATCATTGCGACATGTGTAATGTGTTGTGTTATCTGTGTGCTAGTCCAGAGGCCTGGAATGTTCTTTCTTTAATTTGCCAATTATTCTTGAGATGCCCATCACTAAGGCAGTATTGCATTCTTCTCTCGCTTTGGTTTTGGGGCATGAATACTTCATCTTTCTACTGTATGTGTATGTTAAGGAGTGTATCACAGTAACACAGTCCCTTTTAAGGTTGTCATATTTTCACTAACAAATGACCAAATGTTTTGTATGATATACAGCGGGGAAACTATTGATTTGATACCTTGCTGATTTTATAAGTTTGCCCACTTACGAAAAAATGAAGGGTCTGTATGTTTATTTTAACGGATAGAGACAGAATATCAACCAAAGAAATCCTGAAAAAAAATTGATTTGCATTTCAGTGAGTGAAATAAGTATTTGATCCCCAAGCAAAACATGACCTAGTACTTGGTGCAGAGTCCCTTGTTGGCAAGCACAGAGGTAAGATGTTTTTTTGTAGTTGGTCACCATGGCCCGTATTCACAAAACATCTTAAAGCTATAAGTAGCTTAAAGTAAAAGTAGCTTTTTTTAAATAAAATTAAAAAAAAGAGTGGACTAAGACCGGTATGTGGGCAAACTTACAAAATCTGCAGGGGATCAAACAAGTATTTTCCCCACTGTACACACCATAATATGCTAATTTGTGAGTAATTCTAATCGTTTGAGTGGATCACGGTTTGTACTGAAGAAAAACATCCTTCTGTTTAGAAGACCTGGGATTTTCCTGTGTATAGTTTTCCATCATTTTGAACCGATTAACCAGTGCTCTTCTTTTGATTTAATACACAAGCACTCTTCAGTTCACCAGTAGATCTGTTTAAATAGTCTGTTTCTTCCTATTTGTTCATTTTGAGGTATTTTGCCTTCGTTTTGTATATACACCTGTACAAAAATGCAAAAGTATTGTTTTCTTTGAAATACAGTTTTCATCTAATGTTGTGATTTTTGTATTTAGAGGTTTAATCCCCTAAATTACTTTTATTAAAGGCGCATGTCACACATTGACAAATAGTGTGTTGAACGTGCTGATGACAATAAAACTATTTTAAAAAATCCCACAACTTGTGAGGAAAATTACACTTGTCATTTTTCTCTTGCTCTCTGTTAGATGGACTTTTACTGTACATCTATTCTGAGCAACTGTTACAGTGATTCTCATTTAGTTTGACTGGGTTTTGCATTTAGCTTTCACACAAAGAATAAAATCAGCAGAATAGATTCCCTACACAGTGGGGACAAAATATCCCCACAAAGGTAATAATGTACTGTCTGCTCTCGCTGTAAAACCCAGCCCACTGTTATCAGTGAGAGCACAGTCAGACATTGGCAGAAACTCTGTTGATTGAGGAATATTTCTCCACCTTTAGCAAACATACATCCTCTGAATCTCTAACCCGCTCTCGTTCTCCCAATGCTGCACATGCACCATGTGTAAAGTAGTTTAGTGCAACATACAGTAGATCCAGAGGAACATGTTGAGCCTGCTAAAGGTTTAGAAATAGCTGTTTAACTCACTCTTTTCACAACTAATCTGTAATCTGTAATATTTACATCACAGAAAGACTTAATGGTGGTTTTAACTCCACTACATTTTTAATAGCAAGAAAGATGCGTTTACTTTCTTGAATAATTGACTTTTTCAAATAACGGTATGAATCACTGAGTGTTTTCATTCTCATTGCTTGTATGATCAATTAAACTGCATGGTGCATTGCCATTTCTGTCATTGTCATGTATCTAGTTAATATCTTTGTAGAATATATTGAACATTGATGAATGTTTAACTGGGATTAGTGGAATATTTATCTCGACATTAAGCTTTGACATGAGCTTGACACGTAAATCAATCATTCACTTGTCCGAGTAAAAAGTTACTTGTCCAGGGGGAAAAAGGTTTTTGTTGTTGTTGTTTTTTTCAGCACCAATGTTATTTATTCTGAAGCAGTCTCATCAGTGACATTTGCTTTAAAAATACATTTGCTGCGTAAATCAGACTTACTGAAAATGCAAATTCATTCTCTGCCAGCAGGAGGTGCTTTAAAGCAGGAGAAACAGGTTTCCCCAGTATCTGATGTACACAAAGCTGCTCTGAGCTCACAATCGCTGTTTTATCAGGCATATGACATGAAAGATGAAATAAAAATGACATCAAAAATTGAATAGACTAATTAATCAGCTCAACTTTAACTGTGTTTGTAGATGCGCCATAGCCAGACTGATAAACAAACACAGACCGGAAGTTAACTTTGGGCCAAGCACGTGCACCCGTTGAAACCGTCTATATGATTAAAATAAATGTAATATGAAAAAAATCTATATTTATGATGAACCGCAGTAATGATTAATATCAAGTTCCCTTTGAAAATGCACAATTTTACTGTTTGACATCATGGCAGAAATTGTGCTAACCATAGTAAATTTTTATAAGGAATGTGTATCCTAGTAATAGAATAACTAATTAACTAAACAACTTTTGGGTCTGCATCTTGAGTGGGTGTAGGAGTGGGTAGACAGGAGGAGTCATTGGCTGAGAAAGGGAATCCCATAAACAGAGAGATACTACTGGAACTCCACAGCTACACTTTCACACTCCACAGCATCTAAGGTAAGACTCTGGTCCTCTGTTGTGATTCTCCATTGATTAGACCAAGAAACATAAACTGAATCTCTTGATTATGAATCTTATGAAAAGACTAGCCTTGTCACATTTTTATTGCTGATTGTACAGCTTCTCGTTTTCTACTCCAGTGGAATCTGCAGAAAGAGCTGTAGTGGTCTTGCTGTGTGTGTGTGTGTGTGTGTGTGTGTTTGTGACATATCAGGACACAACTCTGTATAATGAAATGGGTATGACACAAATATTAAAGAGAGGGTGACTTATGAGGACACAACCCACGTCCCCATTTTTCAAAACGCTTCTAAATCATACAGAATGAGTTTTTTTGAGAAAGTAAAAATGTACAGTTTCCTGTGAGGGTTAGGTGTAGGGTTGGTGAAGGGCCATATAATATACAGTTTGTACAGTTTAAAAACCAATACGCCTATGGGATGTCCCCACTTTTATTTGTGTGTGTGTGTGTGTGTGAGATGGTCAGAGGTTCACTGATCTGTGGAATGTGTACAGGGTGTGTGTCCGGGTGTGTCTGAACAAAGTTCCGGCAAACTCTTCACAACTCACTTCATAATGTATTGTGCAGCGAGAAAATGATTTCCTGTTAGCACTGCAGGGAACCGCTGTAGTGTTGCTAGGAATAATAGCACAACAAAACTCTTTTCTGTCTTTTTTAATGACATGAGAAGCAACTTTCTCAGTGACACCTTTAAGGGGGGTAAAATGCTAATTGACTTAGATAATTGCCTGTGATGACACTGAACTGGGCTTTTATCTACACAGTTCTGCTAAAGACTATGACAACCATCACTAGACCTTTGAAACCAAGGGCGAGGTTGTGTTTTAAGGCGGCTTAAAACACAGATTGTATCGCCTATTATAACTACTCATTGTTCGCCTTGAATGACTGAATTTCTTCTCCGTCCTTTGCAGGAAAATGGCTTTAGTGTCTGAGATTTTGACGAAACTCACATTGAGTAATGGAGGAGGGGTATGCAGTTGTAACACAAAATGTAGTATTATCACAAACTCAACAAACAAAATACACTTCTTTATATGCTGAAGTGGCTGTTAAGATTCATTGTTTGTTTTGGCCCAAAAAAATATTTTCTGATTCTATCCAGAATATTATTATATTTCAGTATCTATATTTCTTGATATATGTTCAGGAGAGAGAACCTAAATGCCCTACAGTGGTCCCAGTTTCTGGGTTTAACCCAGAGGAGGATGCAGCCGAAATCGAGACAGCCATCAAAACCAAAGGTATGGGATGGTAACATAAACACTTCACATGCGTATAGGAATATGTCAATTCGATTTTGCACCACAGATTATATTTCCAGTGGAACGTTAAAAAAAAAGTCCACAGTGGCATTTCGTAATTTGTTTCACTGAAATATTTGTTTTAGTGTCTTTATATTTAGCAAATAAACTGAGCTTTGACTTTCAGCTTGCTACTTTAAATGGGATGCAATGGTGCTCCTGTCAATCCTTTGTCAATCCCTATCTTCTCCTCTTACTTTCACCTTCATTTATCCATTCAGGTATTGATGAGCAGAAAATCATTGACATTTTGACAAAATGCAGTTGCTCACAAAGGGCTGAAATTGCATTTGAGTATGAAAAACGGGCAAAGAAGGTATACATCATAACACATCAAAATCTGTTAAAATATGCATTTTCTTAAATTTACAAAATATATGATATCTTGTGTACCAAAGTTCCAATCGACCTGACACTGTTTGTGTTGTAGGATTTGGTGAGTGCCCTGAAGGGGGCGCTCTCAGGCTCTTTGGAGCATCTGATACTGGGACTGATGAAGAGTACCGCACAGTATGATGCCTCTGAGCTCAAATCATCTGTGAAGGTGTATTTGATTGTTTCTGAAAAATGATTGTTTACTGCTATTCTCTGTTGAAGTATTAAAATTAAACTCCTGGTTCATATTTTAAAATATCTGAATAATGCATGAATAATATGAATAAAAGAACATACACTACTCATCAAAAACGTGGTCTTGTATTCTCACCAAGGCATTTATTTTACAAAAATACAGTAAAAAAGGTAATGCTGTGAAATATTGTTACAATTCAAAGTAACTGTTGTACTATTCAACCATTTAATATGTTTTAAAATTTTACTTTAAATTTATTCTGGCGCAGTAGAAAACAATTCTGCTGCTTAATTTTTTTTTTTTTTAGCCATGATAAAATATTTTTTCAGTATTTTTGATGAATAGAAAGTTCAAAAGAGCAGCATTTATTTGAAAATAAAACCAATTTAATGCATCCTTGCCCAATAAAAGAACTAATTTCCTTCAAAACAACACTAAACAAAACAAAAGTAACACTGGCCCCAGTCTTTTCAAAAGTTTTATATTTATATATCATCGTATTCAAGTGACAGTATGTTGTTTTTTGCAGGGTCTGGGCACTGATGAGGAGAGTCTTATTGAGATGGTCTGCTCCCGCAATAAAGAAGAGCTAATGGAAATCAAGAAGGTTTACAGAGAAAGTGAGTGACACTGGCCATTAAAAGGCATAAAATGCACACATACACTAGAATTCACATCCCTTTCTTTTTCTTTTTGCAGTGTTTAAGAAGGAGTTGGAGAAAGATGTTTCTGGAGACACATCTGGTGATTTTGCAAAGCTGCTACTGGCCCTTGTACAGGTAACATAATAGATAACTATAACAGTTATTTGTGTTAATTATGACAAATTCTGTTTAGTTTTTCACAATATGCAACAGGTCTTTTTTTTTTTTTTACTGGCAACATAACTTGCATATTGCAGATTCTGTATCACTGTACTCAAACGATTTCCTTCATGTCCACAGGCCAAGAGAGACGAGCCGAGTAACGTGGTGGACTATGAGAAGATCGACAATGATGCCAGAGTTAGTAGAGCCCTTCTGACTGAGGAACTACAATTGATTCAATTGATGAATGTTTATTCAGCATGATTACAATAATATTATGATAGTATACGAAACAACTGTGCGTTCAGGTGACTCATGTTAGGAATGCTGGAATAACCAAAATCCTTTGTCAATTCTGGAAATATTTAGTCTCTCCATGAAGCTGGAGTGAATCGAAAGGGAACTGATGTGACCACCTGGATTTCAATCTTCTCTGAGAGGAGTGTCCCACACTTGCAGAAAGGTGACACATGAACGGAGCTGTATTTGAAGTCAGGTCCCCTTATCATTTCTGCAAGAATTTAACCAAAGCCTCCTTTTCCTCAGTGTTTAAAAGGTACAAGAGATACAGCCCATATGACATTAAGGAGAGCATTCAAAAGGAGGTGAAGGGAGATCTGGAAAAATCCTTCCTCACACTAGGTATCTATCAGCCGTCCTTTCTTCACATGAACTGTCAGAACACAGGATATAGAAATGTGTATGGCAGATTTCTTGAAGGTTATGCCTATTCGCTCAGTTATCTTTCACACTCTCACTGTTTCCTTGGGCATCCCTTCAACTGTTTGGTGAGGAACGTTTTGTGGAAAGCCCTGTGGAAATGTATGTGGCAAGAATCTAGAGGAGAACTGAAGAGAGAATATCCTATCAAAAACGTTTAACCATGTCTTAAAATGTATCTGTCTTTCTGCAGTTGAGTGCATGGAGAACAGACATCTGTATTTTGCCAGCAGACTCAATGAAGCCATGAAGGTGAATATTTAATTTTGACTGAATGTTATGTGCCTTAGCTGAGCTGAGTTGTATTGATCAGTTTCTTCTACGAAAAAAAGTGTGTCTATACTAAA
This sequence comes from Carassius auratus, assembly GCF_003368295.1. NCBI lineage: Eukaryota > Metazoa > Chordata > Actinopteri > Cypriniformes > Cyprinidae > Carassius > Carassius auratus. The sequence goes on from NC_039274.1 coordinate 34,505,851, forward strand.
TATTTAGATTTTGATGTTTTCAGAGTAAAAGTGTTAAAGATAAGGTCGTAACCCGCATCATCGTCTCCCGCGGTGAAGTTGATCTCATGAAGGTCCGCACAGAGTTTAAAAGGAATTTTGGAAAATCTCTGTACCAGACAATTTTAGTAAGTTTCCAAATGTTTCTTTCTTTCTCATTTGTTTTGTTATTTACCACCCTCTTCTTTTATTTCTCCACTTTGTTTGCTTCAAGAAGCATTTTAATCCAAACTTTTCCGCATTGTCTTTTTCTCCTCAGGAGCACACTAAGGGAGACTACCAGAGAGCTCTCCTGAACCTCTGTGGAGGAGACGACTAAACAGATGTCCAGCAATGAAGACTTTCCGAAACAAATAGTTCAAAATGCAGTATTACGGTTGAAGTTTTATTATTTTTATTTGTTGTTTTACAGGGTAGTTTTCATCTTTCTTGTTGATATGTTTCGGGCAACAAGTTCATATGCTCGATGGATTTTAGCGGTAACTTATATTGTTCTGCCCATTGCTGTCACATCGTTTCGTTTTTTTATGCTGCCAATAATCTAAGACATTTCTTACACTAAATTATTTGTTAAACACATTCGTTTAAGGCTAATTCGTTTATAAGAATGCTTTGTTTTGAATGCTTTGTTTTCTTGTATGATTGTTGTTTAATATTAGTTAAATTGATCCCATTTCACTGAAAGGAATACAGAATCATGAATTTTATATTAATATTGTTGATATTAATAAAAACGTGTAATTACACATGGTTTTTGAATGTGATGTGGGTCTACAGTTTGTCCTGTCTTGTTTCCACAATTCAAGTGTATCAGAAATGTTTATTCTACACAAATTAGGCACAGTATATACTTTGGACAAATACTGTGGTCAGGACAATTTCAAGGGAACGAACGAGATTTCTTCTGTTTTTGTTAAGGCTATCTTTATATTTTGCTACACTACAAAAAAGACCGAAGCACTCTGGTGCACAGGGAAGATTAAAAAAGAAAAGAAGAAGAAGAAACAGGACAAAGACAGAGGTAATGTGATAGATAAACTATGAGGTAAAAGTTTGTGAACAAACTGTATGTAGTCTAGTTAAAATTTTAAAAAGGGTAAAAATAATGTCTGAAGTTCCAGAGATTCAAAATCTTTTAATAATATTTTTAGGCTATGGTTGTGTAGTATTTGGTTATTTATAGTATTTTTATGGTATGTTTGTATATAACTGGGCTTATTAAAAAAACAGCATAATTTTCTGTAAAATGTTCTTTGATGTGAATTTAAAGCTGTACGTTTCTCAGTTTAATTTGTGGCGGTAACGTTAGAAAGGGTTTTAGTTTAGCAGAACTTTGCTGCCATCTACTGGAAATTAAACACTTCAACTTTATCTTGAAGATTAAACATTAACGTTACTGTATGCTAGAGAAGTGTTATTAGTTTTGTGCGGGAATACCATAATATTCAATTATTCTTGGTGTTAGTGTCTAATTTATCATTTGTTTATTATTATTATTATTATTATTTTTTATTTTTTTTTTTTACATTTGATTCTTTATCCTTCAACTTTGTGTATTAAACACTATTGGAGTAAACATTTTGAGAATATTAACTGGAAAGTGACATGGACCTATGATAACAAATACTGTGTCAACAACAAAATTAGTGATGAGTACAAGTGTGATCAGGTACAGTCAGCTGGTCATTGTAGAAAAACAGCTGTCTGCTGTACATCTGTGTGTAAACCTGTGAACATCTGCTGTAAAGTCCTTGCTGTCTTAACATAAGCACCCTCCACAAGAGGGCAGTAGATGAACCACTGCTTTATGTCAAATTACAGGTGTCATTTTATTGTAAATTAACAAGTGATTTAATAACAAACCATAATAAACCTTAACATTCACATACTGAATGGCTATGATAATATCTATAGAAATGAAGTATAGATAATAATAAACAATTGATTGTCTTGACTAACCTTCACGTCTTCTTTTTATTTTTAAAAAAGCATATATTTCAATGTTTCAGTAATATATAATGTTTTTAAAACACATAATCTTTATGATCAAAATTTATAATCAACATTTAATTTCAAGTTATACAGTATTGTTCAAAATAATAGAAGTACAATGTGACTAACCAGAATAATCAAGGTTTTTAGTATATTTTTTATTGCTACGTGGCAAACAAGTTACCAGTAGGTTCAGTAGATTGTCAGAAAACAAACAAGACCCAGCATTCATGATATGCACGCTCTTAAGGCTGTGCAATTGGGCAATTAGTTGAAAGGGGTGTGTTCAAAAAAATAGCAGTGTCTACCTTTGACCGTACAAACTCAAAACTATTTTGTACAAACATTTTTTTTTTCTGGGATTTAGCAATCCTGTGAATCACTAAACTAATATTTAGTTGTATGACCACAGTTTTTTAAAACTGCTTGACATCTGTGTGGCATGGAGTCGACCAACTTGTGGCACCTCTCAGCTGTTATTCCACTCCATGATTCTTTAACAACATTCCACAATTCATTCACATTTCTTGGTTTTGCTTCAGAAACAGCATTTTTGATATCACCCCACAAGTTCTCAATTGGATTAAGGTCTGGAGATTGGGCTGGCCACTCCATAACATTAACTTTGTTGGTTTGGAACCAAGACTTTGCCCGTTTACTAGTGTGTTTTGGGTCATTGTCTTGTTGAAACAACCATTTCAAGGGCATGTCCTCTTCAGCATAGGGCAACATGACCTCTTCAAGTATTTTAACATATGCAAACTGATCCATGATCCCTGGTATGCGATAAATAGGCCCAACACCATAGTAGGAGAAACATGCCCATATCATGATGCTTGCACCTCCATGCTTCACTGTCTTCACTGTGTACTGTGGCTTGAATTCAGAGTTTGGGGGTCGTCTCACAAACTGCCTGTGGCCCTTGGACCCAAAAAGAACAATTTTACTCTCATCAGTCCACAAAATGTTCCTCCATTTCTCTTTAGGCCAGTTGATGTGTTCTTTGGCAAATTGTAACCTCTTCTGCACATGCCTTTTTTTTAACAGAGGGACTTTGCGGGGGATTCTTGAAAATAGATTAGCTTCACACAGACGTCTTCTAACTGTCACAGTACTTACAGGTAACTCCAGACTGTCTTTGATCATCCTGGAGGTGATCATTGGCTGAGCCTTTGCCATTCTGGTTATTCTTCTATCCATTTTGATGGTTGTCTTCCGTTTTCTTCCACGTCTCTCTGGTTTTGCTCTCCATTTTAAGGCATTGGAGATCATTTTAGCTGAACAGCCTATAATTTTTTGCACCTCTTTATAGGTTTTCCCCTCTCTAATCAACTTTTTAATCAAAGTACGCTGTTCTTCTGAACAATGTCTTGAACGACCCATTTTCCTCGGCTTTCAAATGCATGTTCAACAAGTGTTGGCTTCATCCTTAAATAGGGGCCACCTGATTCACACCTGTTTCTTCACAAAATTGATGACCTCAGTGATTGAATGCCACACTGCTATTTTTTTGAACACACCCCTTTCAACTAATTCAACTAATTGCCCAATTGCACAGTCTTAAGAGCGTGCATATCATGAATGCTGGGTCTCATTTGTTTTCTGAGAATCTACTGAACCTACTGGTAACTTGTTTGCCACGTAGCAATAAAAAAATATACGAAAAACCTTGATTATTCTGGTTAGTCACATTGTACTGCTATTATTTTGAACAATACTGTATCATAGGACCTAAGAATGCTGATATGATTGGCAGAAAATAATGTGATGTATTTGTCTTTTGAACATAAGGTAGCCTATTTGGTGTCTTCATAATGTATTGTTGAACTTGTGTAGACTTGGGGGCCATTGCCGCACACCGAATCGACATTCCTTGGTTATTGTAATGGCGACCTCCAGGCCAACTATATTTCTATGATCACAGTCTGAAACTGCATGAATAATAGTGAGTGTGCACTGCTGTGTGTTTTCTGAAGGTGGGATGGCAGTAAATCATCAGAAGTGACAGTTTTTAATCTTCCAGATTAATATCATTCCTCAGAAGCAAGGAGGAAAGAATGATCAGTGTGGGTGATGTTGTCATTGCTCCTCTCCTCTGGTTTACCTCTCATCGCTCATTTCTCCTCTCTTTTATCTGAAAGCTATGCTTATATATGCATATGATCTATTTTGTAAGTTTATTAGTTTAAACCTGGTCAAAGTGAGTTAATGTTGTTATCGTCAGCTTCACATAATCATTACATAAATCTCATAACTCATTCATCTGATATTTATAGATGTTCACAGGCAAGATAAGAGAATTTTTAATGAAATGAAACTTGTTTACAATATCGCTATGGGCTGAATTCTAGTAAAGCCCGCCAGCACACCCTCACAGAATATTAAACAGATATTTGTATTACAAAGCAAACTCAGTTGAGCCATAGAGCAACCCTGATCAATCAGTCATGTGCTCCCAGACAAACCCAGTCATACAGACACAACACACTCACACATACACAATGGTTCTAATGGACTGAAGGGAGGAGGCCAAACTCTGCTGGCCATATAGCGTAAACGCTAGACGTCTCATTGAATTAGTATCACAGTGTGAAAGACAAAGCACTGGCAAATGGAAATGAGGCCAGACATGCAATACTGCTGATTGGACTGAAATAATTATAATAATACTGTCAGGAGACTTATTAAGAAGCAGGGAACATAAATAACCAGAGAGATGAGTTAATAGCAGCCGGCTAAAGTAGCTCTTAAATATGCTAAGGCCAGCTGTTTCTGTTTATCCATGGGCCACTGATAATCTGATTATTGATGTGCGGGTGCTATTGGAGGTGAATGATCCCATCCTTGCAGTGCTGAATGCAGTGGCTATTTTAATTTCAATTATTTAGCTGAGTAATTGGGGTGAAGACAGCCAGTGAATGCCTTAGGAAAGCAGTCATAGGAACCACGCAACAGCAAAAACATGGTTAAGATTCAAGTTAGATCAAGATACATCACTGTTAAAAGTGTTGGTGTCATTTGTTTTTCTATTTACCAAAGAAAATATAGACTTTTACATTTTACAAATTAATTTAATGAATTTATTATTTCTTTTGAACTTTATATTCATCAAATCCCCCCCCCCCCCCAAAAAAAAATCTATCACAGTTTCCACAAAATGATTAAGCTTGATAATAATAAGAAATATTTTTAAAGTACTAAATTAGCATATTAAACAAATTCTGAAGGATCATTTGGCAGGTGTGTTTTGACTTGGCCATATTTGTACTCAACTTAAGCACTTGGCATGGGCTAAATGTGTATATGTATAACATCTCAAGCTAATACAGGTTTGTTATAGAGTTTGAGAATATATAGAGAGAATGGAGTAATGGCTGCTTTAAAGTCCACTTTTCCATCAAAGGTATAAATTATATATATATATATATATATATTATTCATCCTACTAAGAAGAGTAAACTAAGCTGTAACTGAAAACTAAGCAAACAATAAAAGGCAGAATGCATTTATATTTATTTGGCGACTATTAAATATTATTTAAATAAAAGCACACAGACTAGGGGAATATGCATCTCAAATGTGCACTTTAAAGCAATGCTGTCAGCACACTGAGTTTTCTTCTTCTGTTTTACGTACAGATGCTGTGATTCTGTCCCTATTCATGTGACACCCGGCCCTTTGCTAGATGTATAATTAAGAGACAGGGGTGCCTTGAGTTAATTTGTTGTTGTTTATATCGACTTTATATTTTTCTTAATGCTAGTCATTGATTCCTCTTGGGCATGTCAACCCCTCAGTGCTTATAATTGATTTGGAGACTGAAATTTCTGCACAGGTTGTTCTGGCCAAGAGCATTCACTCACAGAGCTCTTAGAGATGAATATATGATTTCCCCTCTGCTGCCCCACGGCTTTATGAAAGCTTGCACATGAAGGAACAAAAATAATATAGAAACAAGTTATTGGAATATCTTGATTTCTTATGTTTAGCGTCTTATTTGAGGTTTATGAGATGACAGAATGACTCTCTCGTTTGAGATGGGTTGTTTGATGCCTCTCTGTCATGAGGAGACGTTGTGTTGAGTGCTCTTTTGGGACTTGCGCTTGCCCCGCGGCCACAAAGAGAGTGCAGCGCTCTCCCTCTCAGCCTGAGAGACAGAGACAGAGATGCTTTCATTTCCGCACCAAGTGCTTCTGCCCTGGGTGAGTTTTCCTTCTTTTTCTCTGTCTCATTCACCCTCTCTATCCAAACACACTCACTGCACAGTGCTGTTACACACACACTATCAGTAAACAACAGATTTAAGCCTAAAACAATGTGAATCCCTGTGGACTTCAATTATTTATCAAATCAACAAGTACGGCTGTTTGTAATGTGGGCGGCCTTTGATAAATATATGATAAATGCCCTGCCACGCTGAACAATCCTGCTTCCTTCCAAAACCAAAACAAAGTAAACTTATGCGGAGGCCATGCACACTGTCCCTCTCATGTGTCAGCCCACTGTTAAAGACACTGGTTCCTGTCGGTCAAAGAGCTGCTTATATTAATGGCGCTTTTTCAGATTATTATTTGTTTGGAATTATTTATCTGATCAAAAGTTTGGATTTTTAAAGATTTTTTAAATATAAGATGTCTCTAATGCTCACTAAGGCTACATTTATTACAAACATAGTAAAAACTGAAATATTCCGAAATATTAATCCAATTTAAAATAACTATTTTCTATGCCAGTTTCTTTTAAAATGTCATTTAGTCCTGTGATGGCAAAGGCACACTGTCATATGATCCTTCAGAAATTATTCTAATATGCTGATTTGATATTCAAGAAACATTATTATTTTCGATTAAGAAAAAATACTTTTTGTGGGAACTGTGATATATTTTTTTCTCAGGATTCTTTTACGAATAGAAAAAGGGATACATCTATTCTTCCTTCAAAAATTGGGCATATGGAGCTGTCTCAGTAGACAGAATATTATGCAAATTTTAGATTCAGACATCATGTCTTGATGCTTTCATAATTTTTTAGTTTTCATCAACTCCAACTGCATGTTTAAGACTAGTATGATATTTTAAGGTACTGTTGGCAATGCTTATTGAATTTTATTGAATGATATTGTGTATTTAAACAGTGCTGACTACGAGTGAGATGACTCCTCATATCCACACAAAAGCCTGTGCTGTGTGTGTGTGTGTGTGTGTGAGAGAGAGAGAGAGCACTTGGAGTAATTGATGGAGTTGGATGGGCATTTAATGTTGCGTGTTACGATGCTTGAGATTTTATTACTGAACTTAATTACTTTTTCATCCTTTGTTTTCTTTACGAAACAGTATTGCCACAACAAACAGAATAACATCTCAGGAAATGCTTAGGTGAAAATTCTACCATCCATGAAATAAATTATATAATTAATTAAAGATGCTCAAAGTCAGCATTATCCTCTGAACAGAATGAGGTTGAAGCCCATTATCATGTAAAACTATTCTAATAGCATAATGTGATAAAGCATATTTATTAATTACTTAATGGGTTAATGAGTGACCAAAACTAAGCCAAAATAAGAAAAAAAAAGCGTGGAAGAGGTTCATTTATTATGATTTAATAATTGTATGGAATGTTAATTAAGATTCATGTATAATTATGAGTTTTTCTAATCTTTATATTGCTATATATGAAGGTTAATAGAGCCATAATTTTATGTCATATAAGCATATCTGATTAACGTAAAAAGTGAAAGTTCACTCAATAATTGTCATTATTTGCTCGCCCAGATCAAACATGTATGAATTTCCTACTTTTGTGAAATACACAAGAAGATATTTTGAAAAATGTGTGTGTGTGTGTGTGTGTGTGTGTGTGTGTGTGTGTGTGTGTGTGTGTGTGTACTTGTTTTTTCTATTGGGGACTTAAACCTGAATACACACAGACTCATGGGGACTCGTGTCACGGTGGGGACCTAAATTGAGGTCCCCACGGGTAAACAAGCAAATAAATTACACAGAATGAAGTTTCTTGAAAATCTAAAAATGCAGAAAGTTTCCTGTGAGGGTTAGGTTTAGGGGTAGGGTTGGTGTAGGGCGATAGAAAATACGGTCTGTACAGTATAAAAACCTTTACGCCTATGGGGAGTCCCCACAAGGATAGCTGACCAGACTGTGTGTGTGTATATGTGTGTGTTCTGCAGAAAACAAAAGTCATACAGGTTTGGAAAGAGGTAAGTGTGATTTAATTGTGATATCATACCACAATTCTTTATCACAAATGTTCACAGCTCAACAGCTTCTTTCAGGCAGTCATACACAGAATACCGTGCCTTCTGAGAGGTTTTTCTGTATTATTTCACAATGATTTAATTTGGGATCAGATTCAGATTCCAGCATTACATCTTACATACTTTCTACTGGAACATGAGGTAGAGTTCCAGAAAGACTCTGCGACCCCCAGAAGTGTTAATGTCTGATGTGTGTTTTCTCTTCTGCACCTCTCGTGGTGTTTCTGATGAAGAACAATTAGGATGTATCAATGAGCCCTGTGGCCTCTGTCACTTCTCCAATCCTCTCGTCTTCTGCATGCTAATCAGCGAGCTGGGTGTGCCGTCCCGCTAGATTATTATAAATGCTGTTTATGGACCTGCTACGACAACTGTGAAGGGCATGGCAAAGAATTTATCATGGTACAGTTTCCATAGTGTCCAAATGCGTTATAGAAATGTAAATGACCCTTGATAATGAAAGAAGATCCTCTTGTTTCCTGCAATACAATTCAATTCAAATCTTGTTCTTGTTTTTAAAGCAACATCTTCTAATTTCAACATAATCCACCAAGCAGTTAAATTAGGCCAGAGTGAGCTTAATATTTTGTCCTGCCAAATGGATAATGATAGATGCAAACAGGGTGCAAAGCTCATATGTTTGTGTAAGTATGCAAACATATGGCAGTGATGGAGAGAGAGGCATGGCCTCAGGCAATCATGGCACCCTCTGCATCATAGCTCCTACAAAAACAGCCGGAGAAGCTTCAAACCTATGGGCTTCGTCCGTCTGTCAGTTATTTGCAGTGGTGGACGAAGTACACAAATCAAGTACTTGAGTAAAAGTACAGATACACATGGTAAAATATTACTCCAGTAAAAGTAAAAGAACTCCTTTTTCAATTTTACTCAAGTGAAAGTACAAAAGTACTCAATTTTTTATGTACTTAAGTAAAAAAGTACTGAAAGATAGATGTTTGCAATTTTATATAGGCTACTTAATTTAATGTTATATTAGCACATTTTTTTTTATAATCCTACTGCTCAAAATAACCACTATATGGAGTCAAGATATTTTTGTTGTTGATATGGACTACGCTGATGAGAGTAATGCTCACTGTGAAGCTTACACTGTGATGTACCTGAGAGAAAACAGAGATGACCATCTGATTTTCACCTCTAAGAAAAAAGTATTTTAAAGTTAGTTGTTTTACAGAACATCAAAGTTACAGTACAGACCAAAAGTTTAGACACACCTTCTCATTCAAAGAGTTTTCTTTATTTTTCATGACTATGAAAATTGTAGAGTCACACTGAAGGCATCAAGGGCTATTTGACCAAGAAGGAGAGTGATGGGGTGCTGCGCCAGATGGTGGCCTCCACAGTCACCAGCCCTGAACCCAATCGAGATGGTTTAGGGATGAGCAGGAAGAACATTTCTATATTGTTTGTCGATAAACAATATAAAAACAGACGTAACATAGGACATTTTAATAAAACTGTTAACATTACGGCAGCGGTGAATTTGAACGTGCATGAGTTATTGTATTTAATCGGTGTTATTTTATGGGGTTTTTTTGTTGTTGGGTTTTTTTTTTTACCTAAAATTGATGTGTCTGCATCGTCTGCACTCGAACATTTCAGTGGGCTTAAATAGATCACTCTTTACAACGGATTTAGTTCCCAAACAACTGACAGTTTTGACCTAAATATGATTTTCAGTTACAATAATCAATCCAAAATTTCGACATAACTTACTTTTAGCAACATCAGACGCACGCGCGCTCACAAGATCTCCCGGTTCTTACTTCTGGAGACTCGCACTAAACGGTTCATTTGAATCAGTGAGTGGTAGACTCCAGAACAGCTGCAATCGGATCATTCTAATTCGTAAACGAATCGTTTGGTGCGATTCGCGATCCGATTTAAAAGTTTATTTTGAAAAGACTCAGTTCGTTCATGATGAATCAGACACCGCTTCTGCGTGTCGGAGCACGTGATATATTATAGGGAGTAACGATATGTTTTATGAAATGTAGTGAAGTAAAAAGTACGATTTTATTCTTTGGAATGTAGTGAAGTAAAAGTAAAAGTTGCTCAAAATAAAACTACTCCAGTAAAGTACAGATACTTGAAAAATGTACTTAAGTACAGTAACGAAGTAAAGCTACTCCGTTACTGTCCACCACTGGTTATTTGTTAACCAAGCAAGTGCTAAGATAGAAATGCTGGATACATATCCAAATGCTAATGATACATAAAATAGGGCTGAGATTATCTTACAAATAAAATAATTTTTTTTTTTTTTTAAACAATGCAATTTAGCGTAATCTACAGTGTAACCAGCAACCATTAACTTTAAGTAACCTATTGTAATCGAGCTGATTTAGTGATTTAGTTTAATTCTAATCTGTTGATTTTATTTTTAAGTTACCTGACGAATGGTTTTTACAGGGTAAATGGTAAGAAAAATTAATTACAGACTCATAAAACTATATGTATCACATGTGTATAGGCTATATGTATTTGTATTGATTGTAGAATGTTGAGTGTGTAATGAATGCAGTCCCAGATTAGTTCAGTGTGAGCTTTCCAGCCGACAGTAAAGCATTTCAGTGCTGAAGAAATTTGGCTCTTGTTGAAATACTGGCCCCGTGTTGTCATGGATGACATACGGTTATTTTTCGTGAGGCTGAGACATATTTTATCATAATCAGCATATGACAAGAGTGGGGCCTTGCACACATCATTGACTTTTCTTGCTTAGTTAGATGGTGAAGGTCAGAGTTCTTAGCCTTTATGGTTGTTTAACTTTAAAGAATTATGGTATGTAATGAACACATCCCATTTATTTTCTCCTCAGTTGGAGGTTAGTTTCTCGTAAGTACAAAGGGGTTTACTTTACAAACAAAATAGAATACTTTGAAAAATAGAATAAATGAACTGAAAATAATTAAACAAAGACTCACATTTAATATTTTCTTAAATGTGAGTCTTTGTTTAATTATTTTCAGTTCATTTATATTCTAATGAACTGAAAATAATTAAATAAAGAACAGCTTGATAAAAAACATAACATTTAATAATGATGATACCCAGAAAATCAAATATCATTGACAGAATGTGTTTAAATATTTGATATATTCATATTAATGCATCAGTGCTTTATAAAATAAGACCCAGTAGTCTGCTTGTTCTGGCTCTGCTGCAGGAAATAGTTTACCTTCTTTGTTATGCTACCTTACTTCGGTGTAACATGACATCTGTAAACCATTGATCATCAGTTTTGCATAGATTACTCATAAAAACATAGTTTATTGGTAAATGAACACAAGCTCAGATAGTCTAATCTGATCCCAGAGATGATCATTTGTGTCAAGTCACAAAGCAGGGATACACAAAGTTTATCATATTATAAGTGTATGCACATACATTTTTATCATACATTTCTGTAAAGGCTGAGAAACATTTACTACTTTGCTTTTGATCCACACTTAAACTCCAACATACAGCTGGTAAAAGATAGCTATAAGGATTTTACACTTGGTGGCAAGTGCAAGGAAAGCTGAGAGGTTTCTGTCCTCTATTTCTTTTTCTTCGTGGTCAGACTATTAGGGATTGACTATGTCAGAACCTCTTGTATACTTCAAAGCTACCTGTGAATAAAAGCTACCCGTTGTTCCTTTCAAACGCAAACTTGGGAAATTAAAAGTGCTTCTCAAGCACATTAGACCACCAAGCTCTGAATTACCACTCCAATACACAATGAGATGTTGACACCGCCCCTTCTTCAGTCCTGTGGAGCTCTAGGATGGAAGACTTTCTCTTTCTCTGTAAGAGGCTTTACTCCCGTCTTATCTTACCCTCGTAACTGTCTCTTGTTGTTCTGAGTTGGGGTCTTTCTGGGTGTTTTAATGAGTCAGGAGTGGGCACCATAGCCCTAAATAAAAAAATCGAACATTTTAGGTTGATGACCACAGTACAGTGTACAGAAATAAATATTCAACATGCTTAGTCTAAAATACAAGGGGCTGAAATTGTGGTTCTTTTGGACTGATTTTCAACTGTCTATTACTGAGATACCAAAAAAAAGGTATCTTTGGGGAGACAGTATTTTATGATTTTGAATATAGTCTCTGAACGTATTTAGATACCTAAACCACTCTTTAAAATGTTTAATGTTATGCATTAGATATCAAAATATCAAGTGGTGTTTATTTTAAAGAAATAGCATGTGCGCACTTTTAAAGCATGTGTGTTTATTCTGTTACTCTTTTCTTTCAACTTGATGTGAACTGACTTTAAACATCCACTAAATTACCTTTGGGATCGGTTGCTGAAATATATATTGAAAAATAGCTCTTAGCTATCTAATGCAACAGCATTCAGGACAAAATTGTTCCACAGTGGAAATGGATTCAGAAAAATGCAAGATATTCTTTTAACAGGGCAATTGTTAAAAAATGAATGCAATTTATTTTTAAACTGGGAATTGATCAATGGCCCGACTTCCTACTAATGATCAGAAACGTAAACTTTAATAATGAGCGTGTAATTAAATCGCCAGAACTATATTCAAACACTGTGCCATGAATCAGACGGGTTATGAGTTCTGAGAGCTTTGTTTGTTGTAATGGAACTTTACCAGGAGGCAATCTGTTGTCACAGCAATCCGCTGCCATGGCTTGAATAAATCATTCTATTCAGCTACAGCACGTTCTGTTTGATTTGCTTTGACCTAAATATTACAGCTCACATCGAGGTACAGTTGGCCTTTGTGTGGATCCATCTGTACGTCTCAGAATTTCTAGGAAAAAAATAAGTCTGGTGTTTGTTTGAGCTAAAAAATCGGTCCTAGACTCCAAATGTATATCCTGCTGTCAGGAATTGCTAACGATAGTTGTTAATTTAAAAGTTACATAAAAATCTACAGAATTTATTATGTAAATGTGAAATTTGTTTATTTAAATGTGTATTTATTAAAATAGTGACGACTCAACCAGACGTTGCATATTAATGAATATTTCACTTAATTTTTGCATATTCTTCTAACATGATTAACATGATTTTGTAGGTCTGCTAAATTAAATTAACAAATTCTGCTCTTTAACTAGTTATTAGTGTAATATTGACTAGTTCTCTTTTTTGCTCTTGACTTGTTGGAATAAAAACCAAGTCAGTTTCCCTCATCCACTGTGTGATAATTGGCTGAAGGGTAAAAGGGAGCAATCAAATTGACCCTTATTTAAAAAGAGTGCTTTTATGGAGGCTTAAGTAATTCACTCTCACAGACTAACTGTTTTCTACATAATCAGCCCACCCTCTATCTTGAGGCCACGCACCTGTGGAAGACCACACCGGTCCCTGGCCGTCCAGGTGTCAGTCACATTATCATTAGGGTTCTGCGTGTTCAAGTACCATCTCATGTATGATGTAAAGTCAGATCACCACATTTACAGAGACATAACATTTGCATTTTGAAGACTCAAAAGTTAACACAACATTTAGTGTATTTTGTATAGACGGTGTCAGCATCATTTAAGCCAACAATCAGCACAGGTTAGTTAAAAATAAATGTATATGCATTTAGCAGACGCTTTTATCCAAAGCAACTTACAGTGTGTTCAGGCTATCAATTTTTACCATGTGTTCCCAGGGAATCGAACCCCCAACCTTGCGCTTGATAAGCGCAATGCTCTACCAATTGAGCTACATGAACAAAACACAGCGGAGTTAATCCCAATTACAAAAGGTCAGTTATTAGCTCCTGACTTTGGGAAGGACTTAACACAGATCAAAGAAGTGTAGTCCATTGTTATGAGTCAGAAGAAAATGTTCTCTTACTTCTTGTTAATGCTACATTAGGAGAAGATTTTGTAGGAACCATTTCATAGCTGAAAGTAATTTGCTGCCTTGTTTACATATCTAATTTAATATTTTGTTAGTTGCACGACTGTATTATAATCATCTGAGTCTAAATTAAGATTCAGAATCTGATTTTCGTTTAGAAATCCCTTTGGGCACCTTGTAATGAAAAAGGATTTTAATACTCATAAAATCATAATTTGTGATAGACATGGTTGTGTTTCTTCTGGGATTCCTTGAAAATGTGACTGGAAGCTGGAAGCAGCACCTGACCCCAGCCCTCTATCTGTCCATCTCGCTGTGTGCACAGAAACATGCTGCCCTTTGTCACCTCCGGCGTGACTGACCCTTTGAAGTGTCGCAGAGGTGTTAGTTTATGAGAAACAAGGAAGATTCCTTCTCGGTCTAAATCAAGCTGTCAGTCAGCGGCTGCAGGGGAAACAGCAGAGCTCAGTCTGTCATTACACTCGCATGTTTAAAACATCACAGCACCTGAGAGCTGAAGATGCCTTAGAGCTTTAGAGAAGGTGGGGTGTTAATCATTGCATTGTTTTTGTGAAACTGTGAACTGGTTGTTAGGAAAAAGTGACATCCTCAAGCTTTGTCATGTCAAATTAGCCGTCTTTATCCGCTTGCTAATAGTTGATTATTATACTGGCGATAATAGTTTCAGTGGAAAAGCATACTGATATGGTATATTAATATTTCATAGAATTTTATTGTTGCATGATTCTTTCAGCATGTATGTTCTCAGCATTGCACAAGAGCAGCAGCTGGAGGCCCCGTCATCTTCAGGGGGCTGTCATTCATCTGCTGTTATGAAGGTATGGGTCATTGGCGCCACCTTATCAGATCAGAATCTGACTTTGTATTAGTGAGTGTTCTGACACCAAACTCCTTGAGGGATTCTTCTTATTACAAGCTCCTTCTTTTTCTAGCATGACTCAGTATTGTGCACACCATTCAAAAGTTTGCGGTATGTACGTTTTTTAATGGTTTTGAACGAGGAAATATTACTACAGTTTAAAATGACTATTGAAATATGTGTTTAGTTTATTCCTGTGATTGGTAAGCTGAAATTTCAGCAGCCATTACTCCAGTCTTCAGTGTCACATGAGCCTTCAGAAATAATTCTATCATGCTGATTTGGTGCTCAAAAAAAAAAATTAACAATTTTAAAATAATTCTACCTAGCAGTTTTAAGGAAACCCTGATATATTTTGTTTTTCAGGATTCTTTGATGAATAGAAAGTTTAAAAGAACAAGATTTATTTGAAAATCAATGTTTTGTAATAATGTAAAAGTTTTTAATAAAGGTCTTTCCTTTTTGATCAATGTCATTCAATTTAATGTATAATCCTTACTAAATAAAATATTAAAGAAAAATCTAACTGACCCCAAACCTTTTAACTGCAGACTGCAAATTTAATGTGTTAAAGGTGAAGATTAAGACAATTGAGTTTCAGGTTATTGTTCACTTGCCCGGTAATGATTACTCCTCTGAAGGAGGCATAAACTCTCAACTATTGTACTTTTTAGTGTTTTTGGCATTGGGCATTCATCAACCACTTTTACATTGTGTGTTGTAAACTAAAAAACTTGCACACACAAAAAACTGCTGTTCCTCTCACTGGAGGTCTCTTAGTGAGACAAAGCAAACGCATTTGCCCAATCACAACAGCAAATGCACAGACATGCAGGAGATTGATCACATAGACCAGCATCGCTGTGTCAGCGCATCCAGTCGCCTGGCAACATGTTGAAAGGCCTGAAGTGCATTGACGGGACACAATGGTCCTGACCAGTGGCTGATGTTTTATGCTGACCAAACAGTCCTTGAAAGCTTGAGAATGTTCACTCACAGTACTTTCTTTGAATTTTGTGATTAGTCATCTCTTCAGATGATGAAAGCAGAATGATTTAAGTCTACAAACATTGATAACAAAATTCAGTGTTTTATTCAACCTTATAAGTTAATAAAATGTTTTAGATGACTTTGACAGTATTTACTTTTAGTATTAGTATAAATCCAGAAAAATCTTAAGTCCAGGGGTCATTGGATGACCATTTAGCTGTTGTCACTTGAGCTATTGACAGCCCCAGTGGTGTCATTTGTCTCACAGTCTCTGCTTAGGAGCATGAATTAAAAGTTGACACGGTGATTTCATGCACACACAGGCTTTTGGCTGGGTCTTCCCTGCACTTGTGGCTGCTTGACTTAGCTCGAATAATTTTGCACTGTGCTTCCTGTACAAGAATCATTGTCAGGAGAGAAATCAGGCACACAACAGTGCTGTATTTTTTATTCATATAACGGCTAATATTTAAAAGATTCTTGGAATCTATACATTTTGGATAAATAAGGAAGTTATTGAAGGTTGGTAACCATTATTTTGTTTAAACAGGTCTTCAAAGACTTATGAGTGTACAGTACATAGTCTGTTTATGTTGATTTTCACTCTCCAGGCTCCACAGCTTGTTGATTTATGGCCATATAAATATCCCTGCCATCCCCTGCCTGAGCATGTTCAGGTATTTTACTCATAAATATGTACGCCCCAAATTAATAACATCACAGAGAGAAATAAATAAGGCTATTTATATTACTGCATGCAAAATTTCCCTCCAAATAAGTTCTGTAAGTTGATGTCAAGCTTGATGACTTTGTTTTTTCTAAAGTTATTATGAATAACAGGTTCCCGTCCATTCCATCTTTTGTGTCCTGGGTTAAGGCTGCCTCATTATTCAGGACACTACCCACATGCATTAAGAAATGGATAAATTACACATGCTAATTACCTTGGATGTTTCATTATTTTAATGCATTATTTGAATTTAAATTGTGAATGAAATTATATATACTGAACAAACAACCTACTAACATTTAGTTTGTGAATGTTGTCTGAAATTTTAATCAGCTAATTGAATAATTGAAATGATTAAAATAAATGTATAGAATAATAGCTGCTTTTTATTTTGATGGATACAAGTTCAAGTAAAAGCATAAAATGCACGGTAAGTGAATGAAGATCTCTTCACAATTTGCATTTACAGTTGATAGATTATAAATAAAATGTATGTGGCCTCAAAATATTTGGAAACTTAAACAACACTTCAAAATTTAAAAAAAGCTAAATATGAAAATTATATAAACTGCAAAAATATCAAACCAAGAAGCAACAAAGAAATAATTCTAAGTTAAGCCGTAGCCAGATTGTCATTTTTTTGTGGATGAATGAAGTCAATTCTCTTCAAATTCACGCTGGTGTCCTAGCAGAGTAACATTTGTTTTTGTGAAATGGTTTTCTTTTTCTTAAGGCACTTCTTAATATATATATATATATATATAATTTAATTCTATTTTTTATTTCATTGTTAATTGAGGAAATGTGCAAGAGCAGCTTTGTTCATATTGCACATCACTTACTTAAAATATGAATCTCGATTCGGAATTTAAATAAAGTTCTTCCTTTCATCTCTAACCAAAGACCGTGATTGGGCCCAACATGTTCCTTTCAATTTTTAATTATTCATACATGTTGTTTAATTTTGCTATTGGTTGATACTTTTTTTTCCGTATTGAAACATCTTAACCTGTACTATTAACAATAGCCTACAGTATCTATAAATTCATACAATTTAAAATGTCAGTCTCAAGATACTTCAATGAAGTTTGATGACAAAAAGTTTATAATTTATTTCAGGTATACGTAAAAAGCAGCATGCAACATCAGAGAATGTCAACATTCAGTGTTCGAACTATACCGTGTCCTTTGGGGGAGCCCACTTTTTTCCTTTTTTTTTGTGGGGGGGGGGGGTGCGCTTGCGTGTGCCTCAAATAAGGACTTACAACAGCTACAAGTGTATGCACTATTATACATTATCGACACGAGTGCCTCAAAAAAGGACTTACAAAAATACATAACAGCTACAATTGTATATGCACTATTATACTTTATCGACACAAATTGATAGGCTTTTTTGGGTGGCTGTTCGTTTGCTGTTTGACCTATGTGTTTATATATATATATTTTTCGCAACTTGTGCTGAGCAGCGCAGCTTATTTCCCCATTAATCCACTCCTCAGGCAAGTGCGTGCTAGGTACCTTTCCAGACAGAAGAAGGTTTTTTGCGTCCCTACAAGCGATGCACCCCAAGCTTCCATCCTTAACAAACAGTCATGTATATCGGCTCTTCCAGTCTCTCCACGGCTGGCTGTTCCAGTTTGACGGGAGAGAGGACTCAGAGCAAGAGGGGTTAGGATCGTGACCAGCCTCTGACGAGCTGTTACCATCTTCAGCCAGAGATTACTTTTCTTCAGCTTCTTGCGTTGTCACAGTGGGCGCGGCGGGAGGTCTAACAGTGCTAGCAGCAGGTGAATCAGTCGTGGTATTAACGTCATCACTACACAATTTCTTAAAGAAACCAAAATTAATGAAACTGTCTTGTTTTCTTTTTACCATTGCTATGATGCTATAGCTGCAGAATGAATTAAGGACTTTGCGCGTGATAAATGGCCTCCAACGTTTATTTTTTTCTACGAATATATGACGTAGGCTACTAACATATGTCGAATTTGCAGCGCAGCGTCCCCACACCTTGATGCTCCCCAGCCGGCACATGACCGACCTTCAACGTTGAAATATGGTTGAAATAAGGTCAGTTGTGGTTTCAACGTTGAAACAACGTTGATTCAACGTTTAAAGCTGAATGGTTGAAAAACATCCAGCACATGACCAACTTTCAATGTTGAAATATGGTTGAAATAAGGTCAGTTGTGGTTTCAACGTTGAAACAACGTTGATTCAACGTTTAAAGATGAACTGTTGAAAAACTTCCAGCACATGACCAACTTTCAACATTGAAATATGGTTGAAATAAGGTCAGTTGTTTTAATGAAACAACGTTAAAAATGTTTAATGCTAAATGGTAGAAAAAGGTTAACAAGCTTTTAAATTATTAATATTAAATTATTTAAATTAATTATTATTTTAATAGCATTTAAAAATATTTTAGTCATGATACCTATTCTAAAATCTAAAGGTATATGTTAAATATTATCATCATTAACAACAATAAAACTATTTCGCTGCTTTATCACACTGAAACAACTCCCATTGGTAGTTTTATTTTATTACTTCTATCATGATTGGTTAATCTGGCTGTCATTCAGGAAACTGGACAACGAATCGGTTCGCGCTTTTCTACATTTAAAAATATGACCGTTATTGTCGTCTTTCTGTGAGTGAGGCGGCTAACTGTGAGCTGCTGCTCGTTATAACTGACTGATCGGTCGGTCCCGAATTATTTCATATTTGCCTGTACATTTTTTTATTTATTTTGAGCGAATTTGAGTCGTGACCTGTCAATGGAGTACAAAAACTGTGAACACAAGAAAGGTCAGGTGTTCTGCGAGGTCCTGAAAACATCCTGTCAAAATGGGGTAAGAAAATCGCTAACTTTATCTTTATTATCTTTTGAAAATAGTAAAGTATTACCAGAGTTTACAAATGGGTAGTTAAAAGGACATGTAACCTGCAGATAAATAAATACCCGTGTGTCTATTTTTGCATTGCTTTATCACAGCTGATCAAGTTAGATGCTCACCTAATGTGTTACTGGTGAGTTATGTGTTAATGTCTGTCTTTTAGAGATTTTCCCATATTTTCCTGATATGAATCCCATGCATTAGGTGTGTTATATATGTTTGTATTCTTATAATAGTTTCAAAGTGTTTTCTGCAACATATAAGTGCAAATGTCGTTATTTAAATAATATAATTTTAATGAATTAATGAAAATGAAAAAAAAAAAAAAAGGATTGTTTAAAGCCATGGTTCTCAAAGTGTCAGGCCCCCTCTAGTTGTTATGCAGGTGAATCACTAAATTAAACTAATTAATGTTAATACATTTTAACTTAATCTTTGAGTAAGTTTTTTTTTTGCACATTTAAGTATGTTACAGTTAAAGTACAGTACAGTTTTGTAACTTTTGTTACATAATTACATTTAAAATTAAATTTTAATTTAAACTTTTTTTTTTCATTTACCTGTGTATGTAAGCACAGTTGTAGTGTTAATGTTCAAACTGTATTTACCATGGTAAAGTGTCTGACAATTAATTTTCTTAATAGAATAAAACTGCCTAATTTTTTTAACTGTAGAGCTGTAGCTGAATAGTTTGGTCTACTACGCTGCTGAAATGTAATGTTGGTCATTATGGTGCAACTTAATATTTAATAACAAATATTTTCTGAAGTGGTACTTATAAAAAGTTTGAGAATCAATGGTTTAAAGAAATGGTATAATATGAAATCCTGCTTTTTAAGAACTTTTCAGTAAACCATTTCTTCTTTCCCCTTGTAGAGTCATCAAGGATCCAGCTTGTTCTTGAAACATTGGTAAGAAATTGTTCATCTGCTTCATTGCACTGTCACTTCTGCTAGAGATGCTTTGACCTTTTGTGATAGGTTTTGGTTGTGCTTAGTTTAATAAAAATGTACTGAATTTGATTTGACTTGTTTTACTACACTGTAATGTTAGTGTTCTGATTAAAACAGTGTAACTGGGGGCTCTGAAAACACTGCTTGTGAATAATTTGTTAATATTGTACATTTTCATCTGAATACATTAAATAAGTGTGTAATGAATAGTGTTGTCCACTTTGGTTCCAACCTCACTTTTACTGAACTGTAAAGTGAAAATATTGTGTGATTTATTTTGCATTCAGTTTTCAGTTAAATATATTTCACAATATCAAAGTTATTGTCAAACATTGTGAACATACCTAAACAAACTGGTTAAATCTTATGTTCCCTCCAGAAGTTTGCCCTCTGCAAGTGAACGACGCCTTGTGGTGCCATCCCAAAGAGGTTCATAATCACTCTCAAGGACCTTTTCCTGGACTGTGTCCAGCTGGTGGAATCACCTCCCAATCTCAATCCGAACTGCTGAGTCTTTAATCATTTTCAAGAAACATCTTAAGACTCATCTTTTTCACCAGAACTTAACCAACTAATGCTAGCACTTTTCCTTCTTTTCTTGTCTTTTATATATATAAAAAAAAAAAACCTGGCTATGCGTTCTGTACTAGACTAACTGAGACTTGTCATGGCACTTGTATCCTGTTGTTGTTCGCTTGTACACCTGACTGCTTCTGTTCTTCTCATTTGTAAGTCGCTTTGGATAAAAGCGTCTGTTAAATGATTAAATGTAAATGTTTATACAGGACGGTACAGAAAGTGCACAAGTGGGAGAGAGTGGAGGGGACGGCGTCAGAAAGGACCGAGCGCTGGGACACTTTCAAGGATCACCCGAAGCACAACCACACTGTATACACTAAGGCTGCTGGTTCTAACATTTTAGAGTGCCCTGCGGTAGAAATCTCATTCTGCATTCCCCACGGTAAAGAAGACACAGTCCGGGGGGGTTCCCATTAGAAATCAACTGGTTGAAGGTTCCCTGCTCGTACTGTGCAACACATTTTCACGGCACAAATGTACACAACTCTTGTAATGAGACGCATTACTAAAACATGTTTTTGACAGAAACTGTAGGTTTCCACCAAAATAAAAGATCCACTGGTTTCAGTCATAAAGGTACAAGGGTTTGTCTTGTAAGTGCTGAAAAAAATATGCATTTATGTGCCAAATTATTTCACAAAAATCTTTAAATATTATTGTATTTGGATTGTTCTACTACCTGTTTTTAGCATTACCTCCATGCATACTCTGCATAATAAAGTGTGGGATTATTTTCATCTGTTTTATACAGTATGTTTCCAAAATCAAACTGCTGTGTGACAATTTTGAGCATGTGGTAGTTTATTGAAGTTGTTTGTAAAGCCATTGCTGCCAGTCATTAGATTTTTAGCCTTGCATGTACATTGTTGATCTAAATGCCAACTAGGATCTAGGTGTATTTACACACGGTGCAAGGTACGACGGGGAAACAACGTCGTGTTATCAACGCTGATTAACTTTTCAAAATCAACACCTCATTCAGCTTTCATCCCAGGGCTGCAGCACGACCCTAATTCACCCATAATGCAGGTAAGACGGTGAAACAGCGTCGCGATTTCAACGGTGAATCCACGTCGTGATTTCAACGTTGATCCAATTTGCAAAATCGAAAGGTTATTCAACGTTGATTCAACGTCGGGATTTCAACAGTGAATCAGCGTGATTTCAACCATACATCAACGTCACGATTTCAACGGTGAATCAACGTCGTGATTTCAACGTTGATCCAATTTGCAAAATCGAAAGGTTTTTCAACGTTGATTCAACCATGGTACCTGACGTTGTTTCAACGTTGAATCAACGTTGAAATGCCGGCTGGGTCATTACAAGAATAGCATGTATAGATCTTTATGGACGTAAATTAGGTTTTAATCGCCGTCATGCATGAATGAATAATATTTTTGCTATTTTAAACTTAATAATCCGTCATGATCACATTAGACAACTGAAATTGCACTTCGAAATATTCACATTGTCAATATTATTTGAGACCCCCCAAAATTTCACATTTCTCGTTTTCAGGGGAGCCCATGTCTTATTAAGGGGAGCCGAGCTCCCTCTAGCTCCCCCGTAGTTCGCACTATGTCAACATTATACAGAAAACTTTTATACAACAGCTTTGAAAGCGGCTAAACTAGGCTGAGCATTGTTCACGGAACAAGATCTCTTGCGATATGAGTAACGTCACACCAAAAGTGCATTCGAAGTATTTCAGTTTTTATATCTCTTCACTGCCACACCGTAAGGCCGCAGCATCTGTGCTTGTGCAAGCGATTCTCATTCTTTTTCTGTTTCTTTACTTGATGTCGATGAGCCTTAACAGCTTTAAAATAGCCCAAATTTTTAAGTTACAAGTGAAATGATATACATGGAGAACGACCGTATTTTAATTCTAATAAACTTTACTGTCCAAATTAAACTCTTTACGCTCGTTCTTACATTTTCTGTGCATTTTTCAATATGATTCTTGACCTTTAATAATATGAGCCTAAATTCCTGACATAATGTCATAGACAAATTGAGCTATAAACAAATTTAACAGATTATTTATTTCCACTGTATTTTGAAATAATCGCTTTATATCGTTTCACAGGTTTCTGATAAGAAGGTTTGTATATACGGTCAGTTTTTTGTCTTGCCTTATAAAGTCGGTGCCAGTGAATCAGCGTGGATGTGTGTGTATCGGGAAAGTTTCAAGTCCCTCTAAAAGTTTTAAGTGACCTCTTGACAGCGCACGGCGAGCGAATGGAGCAGCGAGGTCGGGCTCGGTGTGGCGGGGCTGCTCTGGCCGGGAGACGTCGGACTCAGGGACTGTGGAGAGCCGGAGAGGAACGCTGGAAGGTGCGCGTGCAGCGCCGGGATGGACGCTACCGAAGCTGGAGCAGGTTTGATTGGCACAGGGATCGAAGGTAAACTTTGCGCTCCATGACTCAGGGATTTGAGTGGTACTCCATATACATTATTACTGTTATGCATGTGGGGCCAAGCCGTGGTCAGCTGATTGTGTATATGATAACCCGTGGATATGGACTGCATGGTGGAGAAAGCAAGGCTTCCTGGCATTTTGTAATCTCTGGCAATTATGTTTTCGATGGCAAAGGGGTGTTTGAAGGTGGAGGGCTGAGACACACTTAAGTTGTAGTTGGTCAGCTGAGGTAGATGTGTCCCTAAAGAGGTAATTCTGAGTTTCGCTTGTTGCTGGAGGAAATGCGTCGCGTCAGAGCGTTTTTGCAGGTGCTCGGAGGCGATCATCACTTTGAATCTCTTGCGGCGCCTCAAGAAGCTCCCGTTTTCAAACATTTCACCGCAGTTGGGATGGAGAGCCCAGAAGCTGCCCTTGCCCGGCTGATCCGGTCTCCGTGGGATCTTGATGAAGCAGTCGTTGAAGGAAAGATTGTGGCGAAGGGAGTTTTGCCAGCGCTGCGTGTTTTCCCGATAATAAGGAAACATGTCCATGATGAACTTGTAAATTTCGCTGAGAGGGAGCATCTTCTCGGGGCAACTTTGAATGGCCATCGCGGTCAGCG
This sequence comes from Carassius auratus, assembly GCF_003368295.1. Taxonomy (NCBI): domain Eukaryota; kingdom Metazoa; phylum Chordata; class Actinopteri; order Cypriniformes; family Cyprinidae; genus Carassius; species Carassius auratus. The sequence continues at coordinate 34,530,025 of NC_039274.1, forward strand.
AAATATACGAATACGGCGGCTTCTGGTCGCTGTACGTGTTTCTTCCAGGACGAGGCATTTTCCCGAGTGAACTACCTACCTCGAGTTCACAATCAGTGATGAATACGTTCAAAACACTTCGAGTTTGAGGAAAATCGAACAATCCGAGGTGAAAAATCAGACATATTAAATATAGCCTAAAACAGATGCTTCAGCTGACACTCCCTTAATATCCATTCTTGTAAAAAGTTTTGAGCAAGTTAGGCCTATGCTGTGCGTTTCATTCGTTTGTTTTAGGAGTTTGTGATTTGTTGCCAATAAGCCAATAAACTTCAGCACAAAATCAAAACCTCAAAGTCTTCTTTCATGGTCTCATCCGAAGTTCCCTGTGTGTGAAGTCTGTGAGCGTCTGTTCCCCTTTTTTCCCCTCTCTTCAAGAGCTCACTGTGTTGTCACAAGACAATCTTCCTCAGAAGGAGGGGCGCATGCACTGTCTTCTAAACTGTTTTCATTTACACCTTTCACGCGACCCGCTGAACCAATAATATTCATCTCTGCATTTGCAAGAGGTGACTGGATGTGAGATTTTGGAATCTGGCTATTGTGCATGTGAACTTTGTAAACATACACAGCAAATGGACTGTTAGTTCAGGGGGAAAATAATGTCTTCTCAGTGGCTCTCCGGCTAAAGTTAAGGCTGCAGTGACTTTGAGGAAGAGAGTTTTTTCTGTCGCGTCAGCAACCACAATTCATATTTTATCGACATTATTCTTCCGAATTTCTTCTGAAGCATAACATTTATTTTTTATTATTTCTACTTGTTTTCCTAATTGGACTCCTAATTAACTTTTACAACATAGTCTATATTTATTCATTTATTTAAAATGTAGGCTAGGTTACATTTACTTTACGTAAAAAATGTTTACATAGGCTAGGCTATTTTTGTTGCAACATCTTTATCTCGTGATCTAAAACGTGCGACTGCGTAACTCTGGCACCGTTTTGTTTTCCTTCAATTTTAAGGCACCAATTAAACAAAAAAATCACTTTTAATTAGCTCATTTTTAGAGTGTAATGATCTGTAGATATTATCATATTAACTACGTGTTTTTAGGAGGTCTGATGCGCAATTTGACTGTATAAGCTAAAGTCATGCTTTTGTAAACACAGTCACTCAGACCACACGCACAACTTCCCATTCACTGCTGAAGAACGGAGTTGATGTGCATACAAGCGCATTTGTGCATTCAAACTGCAATACTGAAATGTAGCTTCTTTATATAGCCTATTTTAATAATTGAACGGGTTTATATTTAAAATGAGTTTGAATTAGTCTAAATCCATAAATGCCTTTATTCTCAGGGTGAAGGTTTGTGATAGTCGATATCTTCACAATTTTGAGCATCAGCTTGAGGAGGATCACTGCTACATATTTTATAGCTATTTATTGTTATAAATATTTGTTATAATTAATACATTAAATTAGTTTGTGATAGTTTGTTATAAGCCATTTCATAATGGATTATAACAGATCAAATGTATTTTATTGTAGGCTATTAATTAATTAACAGCATAGGTTAAAGGGACTGACTTTTTTCAGATCATCAATAAATCGAAGAATATGTTTTAGAGAAGCATATTTTATGACATGTAAAAAACAGTTTGATTGCTATGCAGAGAGGGTTGTTTTGTAATTTAAATATAATTTCTTTATTGTAAGTCTTCACTGTAAAAAGAAATATAGTGGTGGGATATACAAAATCTGCAGTCGTGGAGAAGTGCTGGCATTACAACAGCAAGAGTATGTGCAAGTCTTAAACCAAAGCAGATGAGTCATATAACTGGTTTGAGGAGGGATGACTTCAAGGCTCTTTGATTGGAGGATGAACTTCCAAATCATAAACCAAATTATGGAGTTCTTTTATCTTTTTATTTGATTTGAGAAAAAATCACCCACAGTTGGTAAAAATTCACCCACAGTTGGTAATTCCATAAATATTATAGGCTATGCATATGAAGAAAAAATAAATGTCAAATATTTTCCAACCTCCAATTTTCTTTTTAACTTATTAATATTAAAAATGAAAAATTAAGTAAACGTTATTAGCTTATAGCTTTAATTGACAAGTTAAAATTTAATCTGTATGATTACTATTGTCTTTTAATGTTGTAATCAATACATTTGGAAAGGCATAGACAGATGGAGGAAGGAAGCACTGAATTATCCATAATGTACATTCTCCGACCCAACTGCTCCTGATGGACTGCCCATGTATGTGCCTGTGTGTGTGTGTGTGTGTGTGTGTGGGATGTGTCAAAGATGCTGCAGTTAACCCTCGACCACTAAAGCACAGGGTGAGACTGGGAGCAGGTTGATGCTGTATGCCGTAATGAATAATATTTAGCCTAATGGAGAACATATGACACATCTGTGTCTGATAGATGAGACTGGCCTGTAAAGACATGTTGTCTCAATCTCAGCCAGCACAAGGACGCAGATATTCTTATAGCTTTTCGTGCTTGGTTTTGTGTTTGTATCCTGTTCTTTACTGCATTTACTGATCTCTTAATACATACAGTTGAAACCAGATATTTACATACACTTCAGAAAAAACAAAAACATTTTTATTACATTACATTACATACATTAAATCAGAGTAAACTTATTCTGTTTTTGATCAATAAATATTAACATTTTTTTTTTGCATTTGTTAAATGTCAGAATCGAGCAAGGGATAATTTGTATGTATTTTTTAATCACTTTCATCAAAGTCAGAAGTATATACATACACTTCCTTAGTATTTGGTTGAATTACCCCGAAACTGTTTCACTTGGGCCAAACGTTTCGGGTATCCTTCCAAAAGCTTTCTACAATAGTTTGCTGGAATTTTGGCCCACTCTTCTTGACAGAACTGGTGCAACTGGGTCAGGTTTGTAGGCCTTCTTGCTCGAACTTGCCTTTTCAGTGCCGCCCACACATTTTCTATGGGACTGAGATCAGGGCTTTTTGATGGCCATTTCAATACCTTGACTTTGTTGTCCTTAAGCCACTTTGTAACATATTTGGAGGTATGCTTGGGGTCATTGTCCATTTGGAAGACCCATTTGCGCCAAAGCTTTAACTTCCTGGCTGATTTCTTCAGATGTTGCTTCAATATATCCACAAAATCTTCTTTTCTCATGATGCCATCTACTTTGAGAAGTGCACCAGTCCCTTCTGCAGCAAAGCATCCCCGCAACATTATACTACCACCCCCATACTTCACTGTTGGGATGGTGTTCTGAGACTTTAAAGCTTCGCCCTTTTTCCTCCAAATATACCATTTATCATTATGCCCGAACAGTTCAATTTTTGTTTCGTCAGACCACAGGACATTTCTCCAGAAATTAAGATTTTTGTCCCCATGCGCAGTTGCAAACTGCACTCTGTCTTTTTATGGTTGTTTTGAAGTAATGGTTTTCTCATCCCAGAGTAACCTTTTAGCTCATGGTGGTACAGGACTCGTTTTACTGTGGATAATGACACGGCATTACCAGTTTCAGCTATCATCTTTACAAGGTCTTTTGCTGTTGTCCTGGGGTTGATTCACACAGTTCGCACCAAAAAACGTTCCTCTCTGGGACTCAGAATCCGTCTCCTTCCTGAGCGGTATGATGGTTGTACATTCCCATGTTTTTTATACTTGCGTATTATTATCTGAACAGATGAACGTGGGACCTTCAGGCATCTGGAAATTGCACCTAAGGATGAGCCACACTTGTGGAGGTCCACAATTCTTTTCCTGATGTCTTGGTTGATTTCTCTTGATTTTCTCATGATGTCAAAGAAAGAGGCTTTGTGTTTAAGGTGTGCCTTTATATGCATCCATAGGTATGGCACCAGTTAACTCAAATGGAATCAATGAACCTATCAGAAGGTTCTTAAGCTCAGAATGGTATCATCTGGAGTTTTCTTTTTTGTTTAAAGACACATTAAACTTAGTGTATGTATACTTCTGACTTTAATGAAAGTGATAAAAAAAATATATAAAAGTACTCCCTCGCTCAATTCTGACATTTAACAAATGCAAAAAATAAGTTAATATTTATTGATCTAAAACAGAAAAGGTTTACTCAGATTTAATGTATGACAGTAAAGAAATAAAAGTTTTTGTGTTTTTTTCTTAAGTGTATGTAAATATCTGGTTTCAACTGTATTTTTACATTTCTTGATCTGAAAGTTACTGTAAAACATGTTCAAATATAACTAGGATTAGAGAGTGAATTGACTTACAATACTAATTAACTTTTATATTAATACTTTTATGTAAGAACTTGATGGAGCATCTATGACAGATCACCAAGAGTTCATGAAGATATCCATGGTTTGCCTGACTGTGGCTGTCAGCATTACAGCAACTAGGCCACATCTAAAGCAGAGGGCAATGATTTGAATGATTTGACAACAGCCCTGATAAAGGGCTGACAGTTTTGTGTTGTATAGGTGAAAGATTCCTGTAATTATGATATGTAGAAGTAATCTGTTCAAGGATTTGAGGTCCATACACTTTTTTTTTTAAATATACAGTTTTTTTGTTAAAAAATACAGCGAAACAGTAATGTGGAAAATTATTACAACATTGATTTCTTTTTTTATTGAAATTTATTTCTGTAATGGCAAAACTAAATTTAATCAGAAATGAACAATGTAAACTTAAGGACTAGAAGTTTTTGAACAATAGTGTGTGTGTGTGTGTGTGTGTGTGTGTGTGTGTGTGTGTGTGTGTGTGTGTTTGTGTGTGTGTGTGTGTGTGTGTTCGTGTGTGTGTGTGAAGAAACCCCTTCTTGAGGTTGTTCTTTATAAAAATGAAAGGATATTAATTTATTGCTTTTGACTGTTTTGTTGTTGTTGTTGTTTTGTTTGTTTTTGACAGACCTATTTAAGATCACCAGAGTAGATTACACCAAATGTACTTTAGACCATTAAATCAAATGATTAAAATCCAACTATTTAATGAGATGATTTTTGATTAAATAGCTGGATTTAAGATTTGTGTGCACGCTGTCAGTGAGATCATAGATTCTTTGTCATTTAAAATTAACCCTCAGATGGTCTTTGGGGTCTTTTTGACCCAAAATGACTTTTGCTCAAATAAAAAATTTTTTTTTCCCTTTGTCCAAATGGTATGAAACCTTCTACAGCTCTCAACACTTTCTAGATCTAAAAAAAAATAAAAAAAATAAATTGGAATGATATCTGTTTTTATGTTAGCGTGACAAAATTTGTGACACTCGTGGTTTTCGGGGTCTCTGGAAACCACCAACCCAGTCTCACGGCAGTTCGTCATTGAGGACACGAAATTTAATCTATTGAATCGTCTTTATGGACACGAATTTCCCTTTTTTTTTTGTGTCATACAGAATGACCTTCAGTTCCTGAAATAACCATGAGGTTATCTATGTTCATCCATATTAGTACAGTTTTTTTCTGTAATTTATCTTCTTATGTTTAAAAGCCTTTAAAATGAATTTATTTATTTTATTTTAACTTATACAGTTAATTTATATAGTGGAGCTGCAAACATGTAATGGGAAATAGAGATACATTGTGCTGATTATAAGCCATTGTGAATGCAATATAAAGTAAAGCAGCAACAGTTCTCCCTCCCTTCCACTTGGTGGGCATCATGAATATTAAATAAATAATTGCATTGTGAATTATATGATGTCAGGAGAGTTAAGCAGTATCAATATGATCAAAGAGCCTTAATCAGGAGTCAAGTCTGTCTGAGGGTATAATGCTTCCTTAGTAATATGCTAATGAGCTGACTCTTTCAGAAACCTTACTGGGCGGAGCTATTCTAATTAAGAAGATTCAGAGTAGCAGCCTTTCACTTACACTTGCATATTCATTACAGTAAAAGCACTACACAAATCGAATATGGTAGTGTGGTAATGCGCTGTTAATTATTCAAATTTATCAGAGCAGATTTCAGATTTATTAGAACACTTGTAAAATGGACCACTCTAATTATGGCAATGTCTCAGCTAGACACTTATCTTGATGTTCATTTGTGTCATTGCCCAAGATGGAATCGTATGCTGTTTTTGCTATTTGATCAGTAGTTAATATGCTTTATGATAATACAAATCTCAATGCAATCCAAGTTCCTTTTTGTAATCATGGACATTGCTGATAAATAATAGTTTTGTTCTCTTTAAAAAAAAAAAGTTTATAAATTTGTTCAAATTTCATAATTATGCATCATGTGTTGGCTTTAACCCTAGAAAGCATAGAAAGCAAGCAAACTGAAGCAGGTTTGGTTTTATACATACATTTTATTTATTTTTTTAAATCATGTTAAACATGAGTATCAAACACATCTAGTTTTTTCTGAATGTTATTTTATTTTATATTATATGTTGTTCATCATTGATTTGCATTGCATTATATATTTTGCCTCCCACAATAAAAACTACAAGCTTTGTTTATAAAACTTAGCATTTAAATATCATCTTACTAAAACCAATATAATTGGAATATATGAAGTAACAACTATATGCATTTCACACAGAAAAAAATTAAAACCTCTCCAACTCAAATTTTCTATTTACTGGTTACATCAAAATTTTTCAATTGGCCTATTTGAATTTATAAAATTAAATTCACACTAATTCAGTTTGGCCAATTGAAACATTTAGATGTGATCAGTCAATAGAAAAATCTGAGTTGGAGTGGTCAGATTTTTTTTTTTACAGTGCTTGTAAGTTGTGTGTTTTATTTTATAGATCTAAATTGATCTTAATTTTTGCCCATAGAAATATTAGCAGCTGCACCAAATGTAATATTTTTGCTCGTTTTGGTGTCTGAATAACATGGAGCTTTATCTTCCTCTTTGAATATGAGCTCCATGTTATATATTTTTTTCTTAAATATTTTTTCATATATTATTATTTCATTTGATTTAATATGTTTTACAGGGTTAACTATTTTGATTTCAGGTAAAATAATAATAATAATAATAATAACAATTATTAGAATAGTTATTATTGAAAAGAATATAATAATTAGACAGTGTTATAAAGCAATACATAGCACATTGTGGAAATGGTCTGCCACAAAAGGCTTATTATAAATATCAAACAAATATAAAAGTAAAAAAAAAAAAAAACTGGATCTAAATGAAATGATAACCACCTTATGCTATCAAGTATTTGTGAGTGGTTAATACAAGATCCTGCCTCCACTGATGACCCACGCTTTCTTAAGTACACACATAAATACACTGTGCTATCTCTCCATCATTGCCCCCCCCCACACACATACACACCTCCTCCTACCACCCTCTCTTCACCTGCCATATTAGCAAGGTGGATTTATGACATCGTTAGCTTAAAATATTAGTTATGCTGGGACAGACCATGACATTTATTAATTAGATTAATCTAGAGGCCCTTACGCAGAGTGTGATTAACTCAGAGAAACATATCTGTCCCCTTGCTAAGGCTCTGACATGAGTGTCACAGCATGACCTCTGTGTCCTTCTTATTAATTATCCAAACCTGGACCTCTTTAAGGGTTAATCTTCAGGGTCTGAAAGAAAATATCATTACAAACCTGATGTTTTAAGAGCTAAAGTCTACAAAAATCTGCTACAAAAGCACGTATAAGCACATAACAGACATCGTCCATTCTTTGTCATAATCATGCTGTCTGCATGAAATCGCTTGAGTGACAGAACCAGTCCACAGTCGAGCCATAGAGAGAGAAAGAGAGGCACAAACCGAGGTGATGGATACACCATCGTGAACAGGAATAAGTGCATTTGTGTGCTTGATAAAGACGTGAGAGTGGCGAGAGGTGGAAGCTGAAAGCTGATTAAAGGAAGGAGAAGCTCCACTCCGTCTTGTCTTGTGTCTTGCGTGTCTTATGATATCTTATCATTAGTTCCCCTGACAGTGATTTAGCAGCTGCTATTCTCTCTCATTGCCAGGGAACAATGTTTAAAAGTAACCTTCTTTTAATAATCGTGGCCATTTATCACCTACGCTAGTGTCAGAGTCGAGTGGAGGTAGTCAGTAGTTTTGTGGCGTGTCAGACTTTAGAGATCTTCAGGGTGTTCAATCGGACATATGGGGCCACAGTTGGGTATTTTAACATTTTAATAGTGACAAATAAAAATCTTTTTTCATTGAGTACAAATTCAATTGCTAATGAAGCGATAGTTAAGACATTTATAGTGTTATAAATGACTTTATTTCAAATAAATCCTGTTCTTTTTAAGAAAGAGTATCCTAAAAAAGCTGAAGACTGATAAATATGTAGCTTAGCCATCACAGAAATTAATTATTTTTTAATACATAAGATATTTACAATATATTAAAATAGGAAAAATGTAACATTGTGAAAATTATTTCACAATACTGCTGTTTTTTATTGTATTTTGATCAAATAAATGTAGCCTTAGAGAGAAAGTTCTTTACAAAACACACTAACACACTTAAATCTTAAAAATTAACATAATTTAATATAATATAATCACATATTTAGAGATATTTTAAATATTTCATTTATTTATGTGAATTTAGCTTTTCATTTCTTACTTTTAAAGTAAAGAGGAATTTTTGTTAAATGATTTGAAAATATTAGCGCATTTGTATTGTATCTCAGATATATTATAAATATACAACTATGAATACAACTATGCAAATCAATATTAACTGATAATGTTTCTCTTATAATAATTAGTAGAAGAAAGATATGACATTAACCTAATACAAAGAAATTATAAAAAATATTTTTTCAGGAATAAAATAATATTTCAATAATTTATTTTGGCTTTATTGACATATATAGATGTTTGCCTACAAAACTACCACTGGCTCTGCACCCATTTACCTAAATTCGTTACTTCAGACTTATGTGCCCTCTAGAAGCTTGCGTTCTGCAAGTGAACATCACTTAATTGTGCCATCCCAAAGAAGCACAAAGTCACTTTTACGGACTTTTAAATTAAATGTTCCCTTCTGGTGGAATGAACTCCCCAACTCAATCCGAGCAGCTGAGTCCTTAGCCATCTTCAAGAATCGGCTTAAAACACATCTCTTCCATCTTTATTTGACCCTCTAACTTTAACACTCACTATTCTAATTCTATTCTTTAAAAAAATCTAACTACCTTTCTAATCTTTTGTATTCTATTTTCTTTTCATTTATTATGCAATTGTATATGTATGTGTGTGTGTATGTGTAAAGACCCCTAACTAGCTTGCTCTATTCCTTTATTTTTTTATTCTATCTGTTTTCTTTTTATTTATTATATTATTTAAAAGCCCATGCTACGTGTACTGTGTTAACCTAACTGAGACTTGTTATAGCACTTATATATCATTGCTCTTTTTGTTGTTTTTGATTGCTTCCACTGTCTTCATCTGTAAGTCGCTTTGGATAAAAGCGTCTGCTAAATGAATAAATGTAAATGTAATGTATATAAAAAGCTGATATTTTAATTTTAGAAACATGTATCAAATGTACTGTTTGTTTCCCACAGTATAAATTTGTCTATTTACATGCAAATATATAGCTTATACAAGCCATAGTTCTATAAATATCTTGTAGACTGCTGCATGTCATCTATATGCATGAGGTTTCAGAGTTCGTTGTGTGCTTGTGTGTGGTATATGTCTTATGGTATGAGATCAGCAGCTCTTTTATAGTTTACAGATAAGGTTAATCATGAGCCACTTTGACAGCACTCATTTTTCCTCAGCCATGTTGTTCTCCAGGTGTCTGTGTTCTGAGCTGCTTCTGCATTCTCATACACTTTGTGTGTGTGTGTGTGTGTGTGTGTGTGTGTGTGTGTTCCTGCCTGCATTTTCAGGAGAGATGAATGAGACTGTACTGGATTTGTGTGTTGTTGGTGTGAATGTGTTGACATTTTGTCAATACAGTATTGGCATTCCGGTTAAGAGGAGGATTAGGCAGATAAATTGTAGTAAATGGATTGTTTGCTGTTGTGCCCACCATAAATCAGGTAGCATCACTTAAACACACACACATACAAGGTTTAGGGGGCTCAATTCAAGTTATTACTTTACAATGGCAGAAAGGCCAGTTCTGTAGTACCAAAGGCCATGAATATGTCAAATACATCAGATCTGTACAGCATTTAAATTCATTTGATGTGCTAAAGTAGAGAAAGTGTAAGGTTTAATGCGATTGTGAAATCTAAAATTCTCATGATTTAACTGAACCTCCAACTTCACACGATGTGTAGTTTTATAAAAATATTGGACTTCATCTGTCTATGCTCTGCTTAATCTCATCATCAGTGTGAATTAGCACATTAATGTAGTTTCTGCAGGGTTTATGAATGATAATCTATATGACACTAATGGAATGTGTTCTCTGTTCAGCAGAGGTTGAACAAGTCGTGAATAAAGAGATAATCAGAATTATTTATGAAAATTCTTTATTCTTTTTGACACTGTAAATTAAATGGATATCAGTAACTTATCTCACTTGCATTTTTGGTCCCCCCCAAAAAACAATTAATGAAATGGTTGACGGGATAAAATGTAGGTCACAAAATGTATTATTTTTTGGCTTTATCAGAACTTATATTATATATTTTTTTATTTTTTTTTTAGTTTTTATAAAAAATGTTTTTTTTTTTTTGATTGTTTGGAAATTGGAAATCGTCAATGAAGTAATGAAAATACTGTATGTAGATGTTCAATGATTGTTTATCAGCAGCCAGTGCATTTTCATAACCTTGAATGTGTGTACTTGTACTTGATGACACTTTTTTGTGTTAGTTTATTTGCCTACTATTTATTTTTATACACAGGTCAGTGTATCACTGTGTGGTGTGTATATAATCATATGTGTAGATGGCGCACAGATGGATTATCTGCATTGATTATCTGCGTCTATCATTAATTATCTAGGAAGTGCTCTCAAGGTCACAGGGCTGGAAATTTAATTATGCTGCCACTTTATTAAGTGGTCCATTTAAAAAAGCTGAATCGCAGTAATTAATTTGGGGGGCAGTATTCCCACAGGAAATTATTATTTTTGCTCCTCCCTCCAGATTAAGGGTGTGTGTAAACGTAAATGAACGTGCGTAGACAGTATTTCATTTCTTCTATGAGTTGACAGCTGCTTTATTGGTGGGTGGTGGACTTCTTCTTTGATGGCATGGTACTCACATCTACAGTACCATACATCCTGTACATGTTACCAGGATTTTATTATATTCGTAATATTATAGCGCATTTCATAAAGTGTTTGTTCTGGTTTAAATAAAATACTGCTATTTGCATAGAAAAAACAGTCTTTATTGACAATCAAGAGCATGCCGAAATGAGGTTTATTCTCTGCAGAGGTGTCAAGTAACGAAGTACAAATACTTCGTTACTGTACTTAAGTAGAAATTTAGGGTATCTATACTTTACTTGAGTAATTATTTTGCAGCCGACTTTTTACTTCTACTGCTTACATTTTCAGGCAAGTATCTGTACTTTCTACTCCTTACATTTTAAAAATAGCTTCGTTACTGCTATTTCATTTCGGCTTGTTTTCATTCCGGCTTGTCATCATAAAAAAAAAAAAACCTATCCAGATAAATCGCGCCATCCGGATGGAGTGAATTTGATTGTGGTTGGATGAGAAGTATAAACATATACCATTCTGACACCCTATTGGTCCATACGCGATCCATCACATCTGCACATGACACAAATCACATCACACTCCGGCAAGGACACAGCCAGTTTTGGGTTCGTTTATGAAAAAATATATTTCTTTAAAATAGGGTTGGGTATGGAACCTGTATCCAATCGCCTCAGAGTCAGTCCAGAGTTTTCGCTCACCACACCACAGCCGTTTCCTCCAGCGAAAATCTAGCCCTTAACACATATGAACGACCACATACTTTAATTACACTTATTTTTAATATACTTAATTTAATCATACGTACTTTATACATACACTACTGTTCAAAAGTCTTAGACACGTTAGTATTTTCACTTAAAAGAATGGTGTTCGGACAGTTATTTATATATTTTGCTGTAGTGTGTCAGTATAAAATATCAGTTTACATTTCCAAACATTAATTTTGCCATTGTCAAACTGCTTGTGCATTCATAATCGCACTAGATTATTATTAAAATTAATGGCAAACTGATATTTCCTACTGACACACTACAACAAAGGTTATAAATAACTGACTTAAAACCCTTTTTTGGGGTGAAAATACTATTTTTTCATAAGACATTTGTACAGTACTGTATTTTAAAAACGAAATTGTTGCTACTTTATAAAGAATGAGCATACACTAATTCACAGAACGGATTAAAGACAGTAACAGACAGCACTCATCTTAACTAAATATCAGAGTGATTGACAGAGATACAGTACAAACCAGTGTTGAGTACTCGAGACTCGGACTCGGTCTTGGACTCGGTCTCGAGACCGTATTTTAATGGTCTCGGTCTTGTCATGGACTCGTGTGCATTTGGACTCGGTATTGACTCGGACTCGAACATATTAGGAATCGGACTCATGCCCGAGTCCACTCGAGTCCCATTAAAAATATTTCATGATTATTATAACTGTATGTTAATGTTTCTTTAAACTGATGTATGATTGACACATCGAATGACTTTTGATTTTCTTGTGACGTGAGACCAGTGGCGGATACAGAACGTCATTAATAGGTGGGCCTGGTGAATATACGGAGGGGCCTCTGGTTTTTTAATCAAATACACCTGATTCCCGGGCTCCGTATTACAGAGCTTTCACACAGCGCGCGGATGCGGTCCGGCGATCCGTTCCATGTGCGGTGCAGTGCAGAGATCGTTTTCGCACCGATGTATTTCTGATGTGATGCACGCGCTGAATTAAAGTGACAGGCTGATAGTGCATGGTTCGTGGTCAAAATGAACACAGATTGAAATGAAAATGTAATAATCTCACCATAAATGCGTTTACACAGTCATCTTTTTTTACTTTAGGACCAGGGTAAAGCAATGAAATTTTTTTTACTTCAACAAGGCGACATAATGAACAACTCTCGTCTCATTCATGGTATATGTGAAAAAACTATTTATTTGTGACATGCCATAAAATGTTTGCGATTTTAATAAAAGTACTACATGGTTAAATATTTTACCACTTGTTTGAGCAACTTCATATATAAATCTATATAAGTAGCGCTGAATAATACGTTGTTTAAATTGTTAAAACGTCTATTAAAGAGTGTATATGTACGAACAGAATCGCAATGCTGACAAACCTTTTTTTTTTTTTTTTTATAAAAGTGTCTGATAACTTCTGGATTTGAAATACAAATAGTGAGTATGTGTTTGTGGTAGCCTACATTCGTGGATCAGTCACACACTGCAAACACGGAGTATGTGTGTTTCACAGTGTAACAGTGGCATTAAGCCACTAAGTCAGTGCGCGCACTGAGAGCGTGTGGCCAGCCTTAAATGTCCTCAGGAAACTATTAATATTATATTATTTATTAATTCGTTATTATTAAAATTACAAAAAAAAAAAAAAAAGATTTGTTTTTATTAATCTGATTGGGCGGGCCACCAGTGCCCACCCATAAATCCGGGCCTGCGTGAGACGTTAGCGTAATGTTAGTGCAGAGGCAGCTGGATTAAAAAAAAAAAAAATGTCTGTTACATCAAGCATAATTCAGTTTGCATATAAGAACCACAAAGAGTTTGTATGCAGCAAGACTCTAAAAAAGAAACATTCTGGGATATGCAAATTCTGTGGTACATCAATCACCGAGGCAAAGGGAACAACTTCCAATTTTCATCGACATGTGGAGCGAAAGCACAAAGAAAGGTAAGATTAAGAACTCATAATTTCTTGTAGTATATGCATACATTTTACGCATCAGCTAATGCTTAGTTCGGCCGCAGCCCAGAAGTCCACTTTTTAGTCCGGCTCCCGCCAGTTTCTCTCCCACACCTTGACCCGCCCGCCCCGCTCGCTTCTATCAGATATCCTACTTTGTAAAAATAACACAGTTGAGAGAAATAATGTAGCAATGTGGCTTTCTGGAAAGCGGGATCACTACAGGCGGATGGCAGGATTTTAGGTTAAAATGGTCACATAAAAAAACCAAATATCGTTTAATTAAATTCTATAATGAAAACAGACACAGACTGACTGTCTCAACACTAAATATCTCCCCCCAAAAAAATGTCTGACAGAAGGCATTGAACTTATATGACATTTCATCCAGCTCTCTTCCCCTTGCACATACACACTTTTGCATGAACATTTCCTGGACAGTCAGTTGGCTCTTGTGTGTATGCCCTCCGTAAAAATCAAAAAAACTTTGACTATTGTGTATTTTACCCTGCATTAAAACGCACCATCCAGTGGAATTAGCATTAGATTATCCGTTGCTGTTACACAAAGTGATGAAATGGGAACGCTTAAACGCAGATTGGCTGCACTTTAAATCTTAAAAGTAAACAATAGGCAGGAGCAGGACCATAATGACCATAACCTTAACCAATCTCTCTGGTCTCGGTCTTGACCCTTTCTGAACTCGGTCTTGACTCGGACTCGACCCTTTCTGAACTCGGTCTTGACTCGGACTCCACCCTTTCTGAACTCGGTCTTGACTCGGACTCGACCCTTTCTGAACTCGGTCTTGACTCGGACTCGACCCTCTCTGGACTCGATCTGGACTCGGACTCGAATGAGCTGGTCTCGACTACAACACTGGTACAAACATTATGTGTGGTTTTGTATTAAATAATGACCCAGATTGTGAAATGCATTTATTAGCCTTAGATTAAGGGAAGCATAACTTGAGAAATGAGAGCATCCAAGGTGAAAGCTATGGATTTATTTTAAATATTTGTAATGTTCTTTAAAGTTATCCATAGTTTTTTTTTTTATGGTACTTTTTTTTTTTTTTAAGATCGGTTCAGGCACAGTTTAGGTACATAGCAGATGTACCGAATACAAGAAGCTATCAATCAAGAAGGTATCAGGATTATGACTTATTTTTCAGTTTTAGTTTTTGATTAATCACTTGGATTAATCATTCATTTTGAAAGCACTATAATGTTTATTGTAAATGGACAACCATACAAGTGTAATTGTTACTAAGCCTGCACCAATGTTCTTGTCCATTGCCCTCGCAGATTCCTGCAGCTAAGCTTGGATGTACATTTACATTCCATTAAAGGTTACTGATGACATGCCTCTAAAGATTGACTTTTTGGACCATAACAATAGTTATTGGTAACTAGTCATCATATCTCTAGTCCTTTAATGTATTTGCATTGTACTAAAGTGCGTTCATTTTAAATGGGCATATATGCGGCTGATGTAGACCTGAAGGTCAAAACGTTGCGTGATTAAATTCCTCTGGAGCAGTAGTTTTCAGTGTTCAGACTTGTTCTTTATTTGTCTATATCATTCAGTTGTCTGGCACCTGCGTCCTAATTGGATGTTTGGGATGTGCACACCATTTTTGTATTTTCATATATGCGGCTGAAACAGGTAGCCTAGTGCATCCCAAATTTTTCAACATTTACATTTTAATATAACATTATAGTCATTATGGCCTTTAGAAAAATATTTTTTTGAGGAGGTGGGGTAGTGCACAATAGGCCCCTATGGTGCGGCCTAAGCTTTTGTTCTTAATGGCATTTTTTCCCCCTTACATTACTTTTACTTTTATACTTTAAGTCGTTTTTTAAACCAGTACTTTTACACTTTTACTTGAGTAAAAAGCTTGAGTTGATACTTCAACTTCTACAAAAGTCTTTTTAAACCCTAGTATCTATACTTCTACTCAAGTAATGAATGTCAGTACTTTTGACACCACTGATTCTCTGTACCTAATGCTGCAAGAGAAAACTATTTTATGTGTATAAAGATATTTGAATAACAATAAATTCAGTAGAAGACCAGAAAGATAAAATATTTTTTTTTTAAATACATTACTTGAATAATCATTTGAACAAAAGTAGAAGTAAAGACATTTTTCAGTATATTAGAATGATCTCTGAAGGATATGTGGAACAGAAGAAAAACAAATAAAAGTAAAAAGTAATGGCTGCTGAAAAACTGACACAGAATCACAGGAATAAATTACATTTTTAAAATGTATTACAACAGAAAACAGTTATTTTAAATTGTAATAATATTTCACAATATTGCAGCTTTTACTCTATTTTTATCAAATAAATGCAGCCTTACTTTTTTTTTTAACATAAAAAAATATTTACTTACCTTAAACTTTTAAACAATATTGTAAACATTTCAAATCAATAAACAACTGGTGTGGATATATACCATATTATTGTTTATGTTATATTATGTTATAATTTTTGTTGATAGTTTGATTGTTTATTTACATTATACTAATCAGTCAATAGGGGCTGGGGGGGTAGTTCAATTGATTTTTATTAAATATTATAATTACTCAATTTATTCTACTAAATAAAATTAACCATTGTCACTAAACTAATTCTAATCATAAACTATATATAGACTATTCTTTTTAATGCCATGCCATCACAGTCGCAGAATGAGGTACAATGAAGCCATGGCACTGAATAAAGGCAGAGAAGGATAATCTGTCCTGCTCCAGCAGTGGGGGAGGATGCTGCACTCATCTTCACTGCGACTGTTGAGAAGGAGCTTTAGTGTCTGGTGGTCTGACGGGCAGTCATCTGAAACATGGAAATATATCGCTGAAAACACTGTCCATCAAATACAATGAGCTGTCACTGGAGTCATATTGATTTTTATTTTCTATTTGAACTGAACAGGATATTTTTCAATAAAATAGAGGCCTTTCATAAAGGTTTTCCTGGTCTTCCCCAAGATGCCATATTAAAATAATACCAGCCGCTGCTAGAAAGTTTTTATTTTATCTTTTATTTACAGTACATTTACAGTACAGTAATGATATATATTTTTTAAGTATTAAATATGATTGCATGAGTTGATTTTGCTCTACATCACCTGACATCTTTTAGTTTATTAGTATTAATAGCATCAGAATCAGTTTGCATTCATAATGCTGGAGCTGTTTGAAAAAATATCCAGTTTGTGGTTAATCATGCTGTCATACATACAGTATTGTTCAAAATAATAGCAGTACAATGTGACTAAACAGAATAATCAAGGTTTTTAGTATATTTTTTATTGCTACGTGGCAAACAAGTTACCAGTAGGTTCAGTAGATTGTCAGAAAACAAACAAGACCCAGCATTCATGATATGCACGCTCTTAAGGCTGTGCAATTGGGCAATTCGTTGAAAGGGGTGTGTTAAAAAAATAGCAGTGTCTACCTTTGACTGTACAAACTCAAAACTATTTTGTACAAACATTTTTTTTTTTCTGGGATTTAGCAATCCTGTGAATCACTAAACTAATATTTAGTTGTATGACCACAGTTTTTTAAAACTGCTTGACATCTGTGTGGCATGGAGTCAACCAACTTGTGGCACCTCTCAGCTGTTATTCCACTCCATGATTCTTTAACAACATTCCACAATTCATTCACATTTCTTGGTTTTGCTTCAGAAACAGCATTTTTGATATCACCCCACAAGTTCTCAATTGGATTAAGGTCTGGAGATTGGGCTGGCCACTCCATAACATTAATTTTGTTGGTTTGGAACCAAGACTTTGCCCGTTTACTAGTGTGTTTTGGGTCATTGTCTTGTTGAAACAACCATTTCAAGGGCATGTCCTCTTCAGCATAGGGCAACATGACCTCTTCAAGTATTTTAACATATGCAAACTGATCCATGATCCCTGGTATGCGATAAATAGGCCCAACACCATAGTAGGAGAAACATGCCCATATCATGATGCTTGCACCTCCATGCTTCACTGTCTTCACTGTGTACTGTGGCTTGAATTCAGAGTTTGGGGGTCGTCTCACAAACTGCCTGTGGCCCTTGGACCCAAAAAGAACAATTTTACTCTCATCAGTCCACAAAATGTTCCTCCATTTCTCTTTAGGCCAGTTGATGTGTTCTTTGGCAAATTGTAACCTCTTCTGCACATGCCTTTTTTTAACAGAGGGACTTTGCGGGGGATTCTTGAAAATAGATTAGCTTCACACAGACGTCTTCTAACTGTCACAGTACTTACAGGTAACTCCAGACTGTCTTTGATCATCCTGGAGGTGATCATTGGCTGAGCCTTTGCCATTCTGGTTATTCTTCTATCCATTTTGATGGTTGTCTTCCGTTTTCTTCCACGTCTCTCTGGTTTTGCTCTCCATTTTAAGGCATTGGAGATCATTTTAGCTGAACAGCCTATCATTTTTTGCACCTCTTTATAGGTTTTCCCCTCTCTAATCAACTTTTTAATCAAAGTACGCTGTTCTTCTGAACAATGTCTTGAACGACCCATTTTCCTCAGCTTTCAAATGCATGTTCAACAAGTGTTGGCTTCATCCTTAAATAGGGGCCACCTGATTCACACCTGTTTCTTCACAAAATTGATGACCTCAGTGATTGAATGCCACACTGCTATTTTTTTGAACACACCCCTTTCAACTAATTCAACTAATTGCCCAATTGCACAGCCTTAAGAGCGTGCATATCATGAATGCTGGGTCTCATTTGATTTCTGAGAATCTACTGAACCTACTGGTAACTTGTTTGCCACATAGCAATAAAAAAATATACGAAAAACCTTGATTATTCTGGTTAGTCACATTGTACTGCTATTATTTTGAACAATACTGTACAAAAATTAATTAAGCTTATCCCAGTCTCTGGGGCATTGTTGTGTTAATCTTTCTCATTGACTTGTGTAATTATTTGTTTGCTGATCACATTTGCATACTCTTGAAAATCCTGCTGATGAATGGTGTAATGATTGGTGATAAGCTGTGCTGTCTGTAACAGCCTGGGCGCTGTAAAATGAGAGAGACTCTTCATGAAAATCAGCTCAACTAATGACTAGATGAAGTATCACAGTACACTGCCTTGTGTTTCACAGTAATGAGTCGCATTGACCCAACCTCAATTCCAGAGGTCAGAGGTCAAAAGAGGGTGAAAGTTCCCAGTAAACAACATGGGTTACTGAGGTCATGTGGGAATTTGGACCTTCAAAGACTGACTATCTATCTATCTATCTATCTATCTATCTATCTATCTATCTATCTATCTATCTATCTATCTATATCTATCTTCTATTGTTCACATCTAAATCCTAATTAATATATCACAGATAATCTCTTTCTTGAAAGAAATCTAAAAAAAAATTGAAAAAGCATTATTTAATAAATGTATTGTCTGTTGACCACTGGAACAATTACAGAAACAACATTTTTAAGAGGGATACATTTTTCTTAATCTTGCTTATTTAAAAATGTCTTTGCAGTCCCATTGAAAAGAGTCTGTACAGAGCAAAACAAGAGTTGCTGAAACAATCATCATCCAGCAAAAGTGCAATACTAAATAAATGTTGGAATATTCTGCATGGCAACAAATAACTAAACAAATGCATCAGACTGAGGGGAAAAGCAAAAAGTCCAGCATAAATGAAGTAGGAATAAATCTGTGCTGTATGGTGGCGTTTACTGATAATTCAGTTTGACACAGTAATTAAATGAAGGAAGCATGCAGCTCCCATTTCTGCCAGCCTCTTCGTATCCATCATCGTTTCAGACCCTCCATCCTCCACTGCACACAAACACACGCTCAAGAGGAGATGAATAAGCTAAACGAATGCCATTTTTCCAACACAGAGAGAACAGAACCATTGATCATTGTTGATGGTTTGGTTTGTGTCGAGCACACATTCTCTTATTGTATCCAAATAATTGCAAACCATTTTTTTAAATCTATTCACCAGGTGCCATATTTGCATTCTCTTAAAAATGAAATCATTACAAGGATGTGTCGTTTCAAATATCTCTATAAACACTTCCATTCATTATCAACATCAGTTTATTATGCTAAAGCGCAGTGAGTATTTTACCAAATTTCTTCCAAACTATGATTTATCAGTGCTTTTCTCTGTGTAGATGCTTATTCCAGCATCTGCTGGCATCTTCATTTGTCTTTGTAAAATGTTGACGGAGAGCTGTATTTAGGCTCAGCTTCTGCTTTTGTTTGGCTCTGGTTGGATCAAACCCTTAAGTCTTGATTGAATTTAGTTAATTAACTTGAATTGATTTATTAAAATGTTAAAACTTGAATTACAAAGTTGAAAAGTACAGATATTACAGCCCACAGATGATGCTCAGAAGATTTAAATGAGCTGTTTAATATCTTTGAATATCACAGGAGTATTCTATCATAGTCTTTGTAATTTCTTTCCCATAAGTCATTTCCACCACATCTCAAAGGTGTTTTAACACTTTAAAATGACACTTTAAATATTTTTAAATTAAATATGTGACTCATTTGTGTTGCTTAGACAAACGTATATGAACCTAACACTTTGTGTAACCTATGCTAAATAAATATATTTTTGCTAAAACAGTGTATATTCATACATCATTAAAAAAAAAATCCATGACAGAATTATGTGACCTTCTTATAATAAAAAGGAAATATGAAATCTGTTAGTCTTAATAAAAAAAAAATTAAAAAAATTAATAATAATAAATAAATTAAAAATAAAAATCTATGTAAAATGATTTCAGAAATGTAGTTTACAGCGTCCTACAGAAGAACAAACGGGACATTCATGCGAGTCAAAAGGTAAAATATTATGGCTGGATTTTTCATCTGCTGCCATCTGCTGGCATTTTAAGAAAATGTCATAAGTCTCTTTGCCAAAATTATTATTTTCTCCCTCACTTAACAGACGGAAAATAAAGAGTGGACACTTCGTTGAACTCAAAGTTTAAGTCTAATGAAAAACAATTATAGCAATCAACAGAAAAATATTGTTTTAGGATTGGGATACATTTTTCTTAAATCTTCGTATTTCATGTTAAAGAGGAATTGAACGATCCCCTGTAACTATGTTGATTTGTATCCTCCAGCCTTCATGAGCGAAGATGTATGTCCCTCGCGAGTTTCCGTAGCGCGATCGCTCTAAGTTTGGATTTTGAGGAAGTGCTCAGCCAGCGGGCAAATCACAAAGCATCAGCGAAGACCCGACGGTTGTTTTAAACACAACGGCGTACAGCGTTCGCACTGGAACCACACTATGGCATATCAACTCTACAGAAACACGACACTCGGGAACAGTCTACAGGAGAGTCTCGATGAACTTATTCAGGTAAGAGTGTTGAATCACAGTGAAGTTAACTAGCTCGATTGCTAGCCAGCGTAGAATGATGTGATGGATAAATAACGTTACAGATAACGGAATAAAAACGATTACAGGCGTCTACCTTCAGTGGTTTATTAAATCACAGGGTTAACGTTACATTCTATGAACTGCTCTGATCTTGATTAGTGATGTGTCGGATTATTAAAGTTAGATGAGTGTTAGCTAACGCCAGCTGTGTTTGTGATTCAGCTGCTCTTTATCAGAACACGTTATGAATGATCTGTTACAGCGATGGATAAACGAACTGTTTTAGGGTTTCTAAGATGTTTCCGTGAAATAGTTTTCACGTTAGCGCAGACTGACATAACACTCAGTTATCCCTGTCTGTGATAAATAATAACAATCATACATGCAGACTTAGTATGTACTTGATTATGTCTAATAATATTAACCCTAATTTAAGATGGGATTCTTGGATCAGTCCACTCAAGAAACCAGAGAACATACTCAAAATAAAATAAAATAAACTGTGAAGCTTAATAGGGTTAAATATGTATGAATTATTTCATTAACAGAACGCATTAAACTGTATTTTCCCTCCTTCCACAGACTCAACAGATCACACCACAGTTAGCCCTCCAAGTCCTTTTACAGTTTGACAAAGCGATCAACACAGCACTGGCCAACCGGGTCCGCAACAGGGTCAATTTTAGGGTAAGCCAACATGCTCTACAATAACATTAAGAAAAAAGTTTGAGTTTTGTCTGCTTGTATAAATTACTTGGCTAACTATCTAGCTCTGTCTTGAACTGGACATAGTTGTGATGCCCTAAGAATCACTGCTCTTTGTTTTATCCACAGGGATCTCTAAACACGTACAGATTCTGCGATAACGTTTGGACATTTGTTTTAAATGACGTTGAGTTCCGAGAGGTGACCGATTTGGTCAAGGTGGACAAAGTAAAAATCGTAGCATGTGATGGCAAAAGTAAGTCATCTGATTCACTATTTTCATGGTTTTGGTGTTTGCGATGCAGTTCTCCTAATTGAACCGTTTCTCTTATAGACACTGGGTCTAATGCAGCTGAGTGAAATCAAGGTGGAGAGAGACCGAGAAGTGAACTTAATTTGCTGGCTGATGGGAAGGATGAGAAGAATTTAAGACGAGGCACACAGCGGTGGGGACTGTGTATATATAATTTATTACAGGAAACCGTTCTCCATCCTTCAAACATCAACCTGCTCAGTGGAAGACTGACAAACATATGGAGCACATAAGGCCTTGGGCGTCACATTACATTTTTCTTGTTATAAATAAATCTATATAATTTTCATAGAAATGGCAATGTTTTTCAGTTTGTTACTATTTAGCTTATTCTCTAATAAACTTGTTTTAAATGTTTTTTGTAGTGAATTTTTTTTTGTTTTTTTTTGTTTTTTTTTGTTTTTTTGTGGGCTTTTTCCTTCAAATGAACAGGATGAATAACTTAATCTGGAAATGAACCAAATAGTTTTCAGTCTCTTGCTGCACACACACACACAAACACCACTGAATGTACACTAGGTGCCTGGCCACCTCTTCAAATATTTTTGAACAGTTTAACTCACTAAATCTGACCCTATAAACCTTAAATGTATAAAAACCATAAAATTAAGATGGAGTGTGTAAGGTTTGCTCACAATTCGGTGATTCTGAACATTAAATCAGGCGTAAGTGCTATCAGGAATGTAATATGAAGAATTACGTCTTTTTATTTTTTATTACGTTGTCTATCAGCTGCAGAAGCAGAACAAACCGGTATTGGCTGCATTTTCATTTTGAGCCACATGTAAACTATTTTATTATTTGATAATCTTGTGTTTTTAACTGATAATGATGAGGAACAGTTGTATTAATAATAGATTGTTTTGTCAGCTGATTCCATCACCTGAACAATGGCACATGAGTGATTATGATGCACTGTCATAGCTAAGCCCTGCATTTCGGTTTAATACTTCCCAAGTCATGACCTAACTATGTGTGTGGTTTTTTTTTAGCATTAGAGCCATTTTTGTTTGACTTTTACCCAGATTTACCTCCAATCACCATTTATTAAATCTCCTGCATTAAAGCGCGTCACTCATAGGGCAACTCCATTAAGCCTGATTACATACACACATACAGTTGGGGAAGGGGGTCTTTGTGTCAGCGTCATACTATTTCTGTCTCGCTGTGGAATGCTGGAGCTGGACATCACCCTTTTCAGTTGTTGGTCATTTTGTCTGCTGGTCACAGAGTCTTGAAGGCTGGGCGGTGATGGCTGGACTTTAGGAGCTCATAAAAATGGATAACAGGGGCTTTGGAGGGAAAAAGGGCAAAGAGGGGTCTTTTAAGCGTGCATCTATTAAACGCACATCATCTGGCTCTCAGAAGGTAAGAGACATCAACCAGCATTGAATCCCCTCAAATCTCCACCTGCTGCATTGAGTTGATGAAGACAAATGCATGTACTGAATTATATTTGGGAGCAGAGCCAGCAAGGAATTCTGGTAGCTTTAACAAAAAAACAATTGTATGTGGTTGTGAGCCCATAGAAACATTCCCACCTTTTACTGGACCGACTATGTCTTCACTTGGTGATAGCTAATTAACTGAAGGGACATTATTGTATCTAGTTCACTTTGAATTTGTTTAGGATTGGACATGTTTGAAGATTCAACTAATTTCTGCACTGCAAAAAAAGCATTATAACATTATAAAGTTGCAGGTTTGTTTAATGTTAACAAAAACTGGGGTCTCTCTTGGTTAACTGTTTTACACTGGCATTGTGTAAACTTATTTGGGGAATGCATTGATTCCAGTGCCAGTCTTGATCTGTGAGTGTTCACTCATGCACATGCACACATACAAAATCTGTTCTCAGCATTGTCCTCTAATCTTTGATAATGGCCCAGTAAAGAGCACCGGCCAGGGTAGCTTAAACCCCTGTTCTCTCTAAGTCTCAATCTTATGTGATTAATGCAGAGTTCTGTGGAACGAGTCCAAACGCAAGTGGACAAAAACACACATAGTGGGCTTACAATGGACTTGAAATAGTTTCAAATCAGCTTGTGTTTTCAAGGGAATGGAATATGGTGTTCTAGAGTTCATGAAAAATCCAGCAATGTCATAATTCACTGGACCTTCCAACTCCGTAAACTTTCTAAACTAAAATGTTCCATCCTTGTCTTGGTACAAACTGCATTTTCCTTTATCAAATTCAAACATGCTCATAATCAGAATTTGCAGCTCAACATGTTCTGTGACAATGTTTGTTAATTCTGTGTTCGTTAAAAAGCACCTTTAATCGTCTGTAATAATGTTAGAATATAATAACACCCAAAAGCATGTGTTATGAAGAAAATCATAAGGAGCCCTTCTGAAATGGAATGGTTTATCGATTCTCTAAAGATCCCAGATCCCTTTTACAAAATCCATTGGAAATGAATCCCGTTGCAATGTAGAATATGTGAAATTATTTATTTATTATTTATTAGTCTTCGTTTCCTATTTGCCTACAGAGCCGATTTGCTTAGATGAGGATTAAAGTTGAGCTTCTCACAGAGCTCCTTTATGTAGCTGCTCACGGGGTAGACATGTGTTAATTTGAGAGCTTTGAGAGACTAAATTGTAATTATGGATCAGTGGAAGCAGATTTTTCTGGTTTTCTCTTTCTGTTTAATTTTCACGCAAATCTTTGGGCACAATGTCGGCTATGAGGTTATGCGTATATGTAGATTAAACGCACACAAAAAAGGATCATGTATAGATATAATCACTATTTAGATAATGTATAAGGCAATTTCTCCACCAAAATAATGTCATTTATTTGTTTGTTTTTTACTATCATCTGAAGTATATCATGTTTTTGTCTAATATCATATAAATATACATAAAAAAAAAATTTTTGCCAAAAAAACAAATTCCAAAATTATTGTTTTTTGCAATTTCAGAGAATGGTTTGTGTGATTGTGTTGCTTCACCTTCCACATGGCAAATTCCACATGGAGTGTTTCTATGACTAAACCCTTTAGGATTTGGGAGACATTAAGCTCTAAAATCCAAAGTTGTCAAAAGCTTTCGACAGATGTCTGATCACAAATTTCATATGTACTTTGGACAGAGCCGGATCATGTTTAAGCCATACTGCTTTTTGTGAATGAAAGCGTTTGTGTTTAATTGCTGTATACCTGTGCGATGCTTCTTTATACGGTGCAGCTACAGCAACAGACCGTTTTCTAGAACACCTTTCTGAAACAGGTTAAATCTTGATTACTCTCTCCAATATAAATCCTAAATTACCGACAGCAACCTAGTAAGCACTTGAGCCACTTTTATCTTTCAAATGATAACTATCTTTCCCAGTTTACCTCAACACACGGTATTAAGAAGAAGTGTGGAGGGGCTAATGGGAGAGATTAGCATGTTGAGCCCCTCGTCTCAGAGCAGGCTTTAGTTTGTGATGTTCCAGTGGATTGGTCATGAGGTTCCAGCAGGATTATCTTCAGCAGTGGTCATGGGACTCTGAGACTGAGGTCCAGCACACGTGATCCATAACTCTGCTCTATAAAAGAAGGCCACAGTCAGTTGAAGGGAGGCTGGAGGAAGACTTCGTAAAAAGCCTGCCATTATGGAAGCCTTTTGTCTTTCTCTTCAAGAGTAAGTGCTATTCTAGCAAGTCAGTTTGAGCTCAAGAGATAATGTCAGTGGTGGTTTATACCTCAAATATTTGTTGGTGGAATATTGTCAGGTATTTTAAAGCAAAAGGTGCAGCGTGCTTTTGGGTATTAAACATTTGGCTGTTACATATTCCTCCAGCCAGGCTTGGTTTGTTCCATTATAGACAATTTTTGCCTCCAGTGCAGGATTTCTTGCTCTTAAAGGATTTTTCCTTTCTAGTGTTGCGTTTGGCTTGCTATTGGAGCATGCATTGTTGGGGATGTTTTTGCAATTCATATTTTTATGAAATATATGAATAGAAAATAAATAACTGTGAGTGGAAAAGTATTGCTGTATAGGCATGTAACAGTGCATTGACCTAGAAGGGTTCAGTTGACTTCATCATTTTAATATGTCTAAAGTGATTTCATTTACCCTGAGTGTTTAACAGCTGTTGTCAAAACCCTAAACACACACACTCATACTTGTGCACTGTATAGGTATAGGTATGCTATATATAATCACAATAGTTTTACAAATTGTACCTTTTTTCCACAATGTTAGTCAGAAATAAACGGCTAACAAAACAGCTTGTTTATTTTTGGATTGCGAAAGAGATTTAGGAAATGTTTTTTGACATTCTACTTGAAATGACTGAGAATGAGTGAACCATATTCTCCTGTTTTGTGTCTTGCAGGCTCAGAGGACATGGATTGAAAGGACGTTTCTAAAAAGGGAGTGCATTCACATATTCCCCAGCAGAGAGCCCAACAAGTGAGTTACAGTGTTGTTATTGTTAACTAAAACTAAAACCGAAGCTATTACAAATCATTTTTGTTAATTGAAATAAAATACAAATATCGGATGAAAAAAATCTAAATAGAAATATTGTACAAAATTAGAAATGTTGTATAGCAGCTTACAGAAATAAAATAAGTTGAAATTCTAAAATGACTAAAACCTGAAATAAAATTAAAGCCAAATAGAATTATTTAAAAAATATTTAAAAAAGGAATACGAATAAAAATGATAAAAGCACAACAAAATTACTAATATTAAAATGAAAACACTGGTCAGTAATATTTAAATTTGTCTCACTGTAATTTGAGAAAAAAACAAGCTGATTTACTCATTTACTCAAGTACTTTTAGACTAACTAATTACTACAAGAAATCCAATTTAGAGCAACATGATAGTCTTTTGGCACTCAAGACAATTTATTTAAACTTGTAGGAAATAAAGAGGTGTGCTACGGCGGTTAAAGTTGGCTTCTTCCTTTTTGCCAACTGTTGTAGGTGTTGTTGCGGTCAGCTGGTAAACCAACATGTGGCTATTCTTCCTGGTTCCACCAATAAGAGCGCAGAGGAAGGCCAGGGTGTGCAGACCGAGCCTCCACAAGAGAAATGGTCGGTTGCAAAGCACACGCAAGCCACGCCCACTGACGCATACGGCATCATTGAATTCCAAGGAGGAGGTCATGTCAACAAGGCCATGGTATTTTTCAGCTAATCATGTGATTTGTTTGTTTTTCTTTGCACAAAAATGTGCTCATACAGTTTGGGAATCATCCTAAAAATTGTCCTGAACATTTGAACATATAATTTTTTGTCTGTTATCAGTATATCCGTGTGTCCTATGACACGAAGCCTGATAATCTTCTCCATCTGATGTTGAAAGACTGGCAACTGGAGCTACCCACCCTACTCATCTCTGTGCACGGAGGCCTACAGAACTTTGACTTGCAACCCAAACTCAAACAAGTGTTTGGAAAGGGTCTGATAAAAGCAGCAGTTACCACTGGGGCCTGGATTTTCACTGGAGGAGTTAGTACAGGTGGGTGTTTGACAAGAGACATCACTTAAATGGAACACCTGTTCCTGCTTCAGATACTGAATCATCTGCTTTCCTGTTGAGCAAGAAACTGCAAATGACTCCACCACATGACACACTAATAATTGACTGTTTGTTCCCTCTTTTCACATTACACAGGAGTGATTCGGCATGTAGGAGATGCGCTGAAAGACCACTCCTCCAAGTCTCGTGGGAAGGTGTGCGCCATCGGAATTGCACCATGGGGTATTGTGGAAAATAAAGAGGATCTGATCGGACGTGATGTAAGCCGTTCGGGTCATTGCACAGGAACGCATGTACTCGTTTTTAATCAACATAAGTGACTGTTTGAGGTTTGCCTTCTGTAAGGTTTTTGAGTAATGTATCACAACTCAGTCTGAGTGTTTTTTTGCTTTGTCCAGGTGACGCGACCCTACCAAACCATGTCTAACCCTCTCAGCAAACTTTCTGTGCTTAACAACAGCCATTCCCACTTCATTCTGGCTGACAACGGCACTCACGGAAAGTATGGTGCGGAGGTCCGCCTCCGCAGGCAGCTGGAGAAACACATCTCTCTGCAGAAGATCAACACACGTAAGTCAACTTTTAGAGAGCTTTTAGCAGTCAAGACAGCTTTTTGAAGTAAGTTCAACTATTTTAATGAATCCATCAAGACAAAAGGAGACGAAACATGAATGTTGGACTAGTGATGAAAAACTAGTCTGTGACCTCCTGGGTTTCCCTTTGTCATCCTATGCCTGGAGTCCTGATGAGGCTGGGACAGCAAAGGGAGGTCCAGATGTCATCCCATACTGCAGTCAGAACCACGACCACCTTAATCAAGCTCAAAAGAATCTCTTCATGCCTAATTGCTGCTTATTTTGTGCATATTTGTACATGAGTGTGTTTTATGTGTGTGTTTGTACAGGTCTGGGTCAGGGAGTCCCTTTGGTGTGTCTGATTCTTGAAGGAGGGCCGAATGTAATCTCCATTGTGTTGGAGAGTCTGCGTGAGGACCCTCCTGTACCCGTGGTAGTGTGCGACGGCAGCGGACGAGCATCAGATATCATTTCATTCGCTCACAAGTACTCTGAGGAGGATGGGTGAGGAAAACATTGATCATTCAGTGATTATTAATGAATTTTAAAGGTGCAGTTCTGCAAATGCTTTTTTATGAGACATATTCACTACTTGACAGGAGTTTTTTTGATTTACTGATATGTTATTGTGCTGTTGATAAAAATCATCAGTCTCACTGTTTCTGAAAACTCCTTCTTTTGGTCTCCATTACATTGTTTTGGTCCAGGTTGGTTAATGACAGCATTAGAGACCAACTTCTAGTAACCATACAGAAGACATTCAACTACAACCGGAATCAGGCACAGCAGATTTATCTCATGGTGATGGAGTGCATGAAGAAAAGAGAGCTGGTGAGTTAAACATTGGTTGTGGTGGCAAGAAAACAGAGTGAAGACAACTTCTCACTCTTTTTTTTTCTTTCAATATTTTTTGACATAATATAACATATACTGTATATTTAAGATAAACATTGTGTTTTATATTGTGTTATATATTTCCCAGATATGATAATAAACATGACTGTTATTAATTTGGCCTCATTTGCCTTCTTCACATTATATGTTGCTCTTATTATTTGCCATTGCATTTCCATGTCATCCCACGGAGTGTTTTGTCCTTCATGAAAATATAGACATGAGGTTAAATGATTTCCAAAGCATAGGGATGCTGAGGTATGTTCCTCAAAACCATGTGCAGAACAAATGCTTTAGTAATGGGAAACTTAGAAAACACGTCAGTAAACATGTTTGTGCATCTTGGCTGTTTTCGGTAGCAAGTTGTAGATAGATTTTACTTTTGAAGTTTCTGAAGTTCATAAAAAAATAAAAAATAAAATAAAACATCACTGTTGCTGTGAATATGTTACCAAACTTTAGGAGCCTTGTAAAAAAAAAAAAGAAAATTTGCACAATGTAATATATAAATGCATGTTTTAAACACAATGCATGATTACTCACTTCCCCCTCTGGTGATCATCAAATCATTATGATCTCTCTATGCTCACATTTGATCTGTCTAATCATTTCTTTTCTGTCAACATACACATAAACACTAAATACATAATACATTTCTGACCAACCATGAAAATAAAAAACAGTTTGGAAAAATAAATAAACAAATACTATAATTGTTTATTTCATATTTTTATTTATCATTAAGGATTGTGCCCATGTAGGTTGATTTCTGCTTGTCCTTCATAGAGTTAAACTACTGCTCAGTGGTTTGGGGTCAGTAAAATTATTTTAAATGCAAAAATGCATTTATAGATGATCAAAAGTGCAGTAAGGACTTTCAGATTTTCAAATGCTGTTCTTTTAAACTTTCTATTTATCAAAAATTCTGAAAAAATGTGTCAGTTTCCACAAAAAAAATTATAAAAATAAAAGAAGCAGCAGACCTGTTTTCAGTACTGATAATAATAAGAAATTCGAATATGATTTCTGAGGGATGATGTGACTGAAGCAGTGGACTGCTGGAAAGGCAGCTTTGCCTTCACAGAAATAAATGACCTTTTAAAATATGTATTTTTGATCAAATAAATGCAGCCTTGGTCAACATGAGACGTCTTTCAAAAGAAAGAATGAACTGTCCCCAAACTTTTGAACATTAGTGTATGTATATAATTCATAATTTGTATACTACATATTGTGTACTGTGTTATTACAGGCATTCCTCAGTTTTTCCTCTTTGTGCCGTCACAGATCACAGTTTTCCGCACAGCCTCAGAGGGTCAGCAGGATATTGAGATGGCCATCTTAACCGCTCTGCTGAAAGGTGACCTCTCGTTCAGACCATGGTCACACGGTTTAGGATAAATTCTCATATTAAAATGTTACTTCCCTGAAAAGTACTTTGTTCGTATCAGACTAGTAATATTATTTATATCAATATTTATTACAAGATATATTTTATCTATGATTGCATTAACAATCTTCAACATTTGGTTTTGACATTAATGGCATATTCGGTTTCTTTGGGTTTATCAGGCACAAATGCTTCAGCTCCAGACCAGCTGAGTCTGGCTTTGGCCTGGAACCGTGTGGATATTGCTCACAATCAGATCTTCGTCCATGGACAACACTGGCCTGTATGCGATAACACGCACAGCTGGGTTAATGGGAACGTAGTAAAGAGATTGCCTATATAAACTCAGTAATCACAGATAGAACGTTGAATGATAAGAAAGTAAAAAAGTATGTTATTAAATACATATTTACATTTCTATATCATCAGTCTGCTAGGTCCCTGCCCAGCTCATCCACAGCCCAGCAGGATAAACCAAAGAGCCCCATCAGCACCCGTGCCAGCAAGCGTAAACCTG
This sequence comes from Carassius auratus, assembly GCF_003368295.1. NCBI lineage: Eukaryota > Metazoa > Chordata > Actinopteri > Cypriniformes > Cyprinidae > Carassius > Carassius auratus. The sequence continues at coordinate 34,561,138 of NC_039274.1, forward strand.
CTAGGGCCAAGAGGGGCAAAGGTGCCAAAACTAAGCCTGATCCTCCAGAGGAGACAGACCCAAGGAAACTAGAACTGCTTAACTGGGTGAGAGTTATTCTTTAGTAATGCTGTGTTAGTAAGCATTTGCTTTACTCACTGCTGAACACACTGCTGGAGGTGTATATATTTTCAAGTAATTCTGTTTATATGTGTGTGTGTGTGTGTGTGTGTGTGTGTGTGTGTGTGTGTGTGTGTGTGTGTGTATGTTCTTGCTGGTCAATTCAATCTCATGTGTGTCTGTGTGTGTTGATGTGCAAAATAGGTTAATTCTCTGGAGCAGGCCATGATGGACGCACTCGTGCTTGACAGAGTGGATTTTGTGAAGCTCCTTATCGAAAATGGCGTCAACATCCACCATTTCCTGACAATCCCGCGACTAGAAGAGCTCTATAACACAGTTGGCACACATTCACATAGTAGTTTTACAGTGTTTTAGCATTTTATGTCTTAATGATAAAACCAATGATGAATCTGACCCACATGTCCAGTTATTAGAGCTTTCACTGCTGTCCTCTCCTCTCTTTCCATGCAATATGGTTTGAAAATGTTGTTTGTGTTCAGTATAAGCTGTTGTTGGAAAGAAAGCACTTAGTCCACAAACATCTGTGTGTTTTATTGGAGAAGAAGCTTAACGGGTGTACATGGGTTTTATAATGTTTTTTTTTTGGTTTTTTTCAGAAATTAGGGCCGACCAACACACTGCACTTTGTGGTCAGAGATGTAAAAAAGGTAAAGTTCATTATTAAGAATGTATGCTATGATCTTTCTTATCTTTGAGATTATCATGAGTTAAACATACACTGTATTTTTCTGTAATTGTATGGCCCTTTGTTCTAAAGAATAAGACTTTAATCTTCTTAACAGTGTGTGAATGCATGTGTGTTTGGATTTATGTGTTTGATTGCAAGAGCATTGCATAAATAGGTTTATTTCACTTTAGTTTCAGTAGTTTCATGACATTATTGTTTCCAGGGAAACCTACCGCCAGATTACCAGATCACGCTGATTGACATTGGGCTGGTGTTGGAGTACCTCATGGGAGGAGCGTATCGGTGTCACTATACTAGGAAAAGTTTCCGCACACTTTATAATAACCTCTTTGGACTGAAAAGAGTGAGTTGCCACCAACCCCTTATACCCTTATATATTCATGCATAAATGAAAATACAAAGTCGTTTTTTCCTCATGCAAACACATTATACCAAGCATAACAGCTTATCTTAAAAATAATATCATAGTGGCCAACCAAGATTTTTCCAGTGGCCATAAAACTCCAATATTTAGTGCAGAATTATGAAATATTTAACAAAAATTACTGACTTGTCAATTAATCGGCCGATTATTTGTCCTTGCTTGGTCTATGGTCTAGCAAAAATACTGATAATTATTAATAGTGATGTGTTTCTCAGCTTCCACACTTTTGGGAAATTAAGAAAAAAAAATGCAATCAATTAACCAATTATATACCAATGTGTCTTAATAATCAAATATGCTCAAACACATCTGATTCTTTATGTTCTTTCTGTTCTCTTTTAGCCCAAAGCGTTGAAACTTCTGGGTATGGAGGTAATCCAAACAAACCAGACAACAGAAATTTGACTGGTAACTAAATCCTGAAAGTATTTACAGAGACCCAATCACTCCATTCTGTATTTGACAGGACGATGACCCAAGACCTAAAGGCAAAAAGAAGATGAAGAAGAAGAAAGAGGAAGAAATCGATATCGACGTTGATGACCCAGAGGTCAGTCGATTCCAGTACCCCTTCCACGAGCTGATGGTGTGGGCTGTTCTCTTGAAGCGCCAGAAGATGGCGCTGTTTCTCTGGCAGAGAGGAGAAGAGGCCATGGCCAAAGCTCTGGTGGCGTGTAAACTCTATAAAGCGATGGCGCACGAATCCTCACGGAGTGAACTAGTGGACGACATCTCGCAGGATCTGGACAATAATTCAAAGTGCGCAATTATAATACATTACAGTATTGTATAGTTAGACTAAGATTGTTTGAAACGTTCTTGTGCACACCAGTGCTGCATTTATTTGATCAAAATATGGTAAAACAGCAGTATCGTCGAATATTACTTAACTTTTATTTTTTTCTTTGATTATTTTAATTGTAATTTATTCCCTTCATAGCAAAGCAGTATCTTCAGCAGTCTTCATTGTCACATGATCCTTCTGAAATCATGCTGATGTAAACCTTTGTGCTGTTTAAAATCTTTGTGGAAACCATGATTATTATTATTTTATTTTTTCCCAAGAATTTTTGATGAATGGAAAGTCTTTTATAGCATCTTTACTGTCACCCTTGGTCAATTAATGCATCCTTGCTGTATAAAAGTATTGATTTCTCTCTTTTTTTGAAAATCTTACTGACTACACAGTATACAATATGTAGTATACAAATTCTGAATTATATACATACACTACTGCACAAAAATTTTAACAGTAGTGTAATAATTTATGTATAATTATTTTTAGAAAGGTCGAAACAGTATTAGGTTACATGTGACTGAATAGACTGGACTAGAAAAGAATAGTTTTTCGTTTTGTTTTGTTTCCAAATCAAGTTGTCACAGTGTCACCTCTCATAAAGCCTCTCTCTCCTCCCACTCACAATCAGGGAATTTGGTCAGTTAGCATATGAGCTGCTAGATCAGTCCTACAAGCATGATGAACAGGTGGCCATGAAGCTGTTGACGTACGAGTTGAAGAACTGGAGTAACTCCACCTGTCTGAAACTGGCTGTAGCTGCCAAACACAGAGACTTTATAGCCCACACCTGCAGCCAGATGCTGCTCACCGACATGTGGATGGGCTGCCTGCGGGTGGGCAAGAGCAATGGACTCAAGGTCTGCCATACTACATAAACACTACATTAATAAGTCTCTGACTCTAAATATTACATATTTACATTTTCATCATTTAATTTATATTCCCAGGTAATCCTTGGAATCATCTTTCCTCCAGCCATTCTTCTCCTAGACTTCCGAACTGGAGATGATCTGTCTTACCAAAACTCCAAAGACAAAGAAGAGCTCAAAGACAAAGAGGATGAAAACAAATCTGGCAAGGTAAAAATATGTGCACTACTGTTTAAAGGTCTGAAGTCACTGCGATTTTTTTTTCAAAGAAATGAATACTTGTATTTTGCAAGGATAAATTAAATTGATCTAAATACATCTAATTCAAATTAATGCTATTCTTACTTTAACTTTATATTCATCAAAGCATTATCACAGATTACATGAAAATACTAAGCAGCAAGATGTTTTTCAACACAGAAATGTTTCTTAAGCACAATATTAAGTCACATATTAGAATAATTTCTGAAGGATCATGTGACATGTTGAAAACTCAGCTTTGCTATGACTGGAATAAATTACATTTTTAAATATTTTACAATGGATTTTTTTATTTTAATAATTTTCCACAATATTACAGTTTTTCTGTATTTTTGATTAAATAAATGCACCATTGTTGACTAAAACCCCCCAAAAGTTCTTAACTTTTCCATAGTTCTTTATGAGGTGAAAGTGAGTAAAACTCTCAGGGTGGGTAATTATTTTCAGGATGGCACCATGAGCATGGATGGAGCATCTAAGAAAGGTGATGAGGAAGATGAAAAGAGACAGAAACGAGTGCCTATTGGGAAGAAGATTTACTATTTCTATAATGCTCCATTTACTAAGTTCTGGTTCAATACGGTATGTGTAATACTTAAAAAAAAACACACATCAAAGTCAAAACACACTATTAAAAATGTTATGTTATAACACACATTTTTTAAATCATAAACTGCAAAAACATAACGGTTATCTACTCAGACTGCCTACCTGGTGTACCTGCTGTTGTATAATTACATCATCCTGGTGAAAATGGAGAGATGGCCATCATTACAGGAATGGATTGTCATCTCCTACATCATCACTCTTGGACTAGAGAAAGTGCGACAGGTGAATAACACAAACACAAAAATGTGTTGCTATATGTGTATATTTATGTGTTTCTTTCCCCTCATTGGACACATGTGCTTGTGTGTAGATCCTGATGTCAGAACCAGGAAAGCTGAAACAGAAGATAAACGTATGGCTTGAGGAGTACTGGAACATCACTGACCTGGCTGCCATCACCATGTTCCTCATGGGACTGTTACTGAGATTGCAGAATGAGCCTTACATGGGCTACGGACGCGTCATCTACTGCGTAGACATCATCTTCTGGTACATTCGTGTCCTCGACATCTTTGGAGTTAACAAGTATTTGGGACCGTATGTCATGATGATTGGTAAAATGGTGAGAACTAACAGGATAAATAATTATATATTAATAGCTCAAAAGCTTTTGTATTCTCTTTTCCTAACAATAATGATATTTTTATGTGTGTGTGTGTGTGTGCAGATGATTGACATGCTGTACTTTGTGGTGATCATGCTGGTGGTTCTCATGAGTTTCGGCGTGTCACGTCAGGCCATCCTGCACCCAGACGAGGAGCCGACGTGGCGCCTGGCGAGGAATATCTTCTACATGCCCTACTGGATGATCTATGGAGAAGTGTTTGCTGACTCGATAGACCGTAAGACTAGAATTCATAGTAAGATTCGGTTTCCTGATTCATGTGTGAATGGTACATCTCATCTTCATTCCACCCTCTCTGTATCTGTGAACTATACAGAAAGATTTGTGTAGAATCTCCTGACCATGTGACCATTCACACTGCCATGGCATTCGCCCCCTACTGAATCATCTGTGATGGACTGAGTGTGTGACAGTGCTGGTCTTTTCCTGCCCTGCTTGTGAGTTTTGTGAGGCATTTATGTCTTGTAGCGGTTGATTTTTTCCCAAAAAAAAAATTATTTCACTTTTACACTTTGCTGTAGCTTTGTACTGTTCTGGTGTTTTGGGTGTCATAGCACTACTGTTGTCTCGCTTGGTTAAGTTGCTGCCTGTATTATACTAATTTGCAAGCTGCTAAATTAATAAATGGTAATGAATATATATATATATATATATATATATATATATATATATATTAAAAATGTTTGGTAAAACGCTTGTAGGTGTACAGAAATATGTAAAAAGTGGTGTAATGAAAGAATACATAATTTATTGTGCAAATGTCATCCTTTTCAAAAGTCTAGGGTCATATTTTTGGAAAAACAAAGACTCTTATTCTCACCAAGGCTGCTTTTGTTTGATTAATATTAATACAGTTTAAAATATTTTAATAGAAACATATTGTAAAATATTTTAAAATATTTATTGTAAAATATCTTTATTGTCTTTATTGTGTTATCTTTTGATCAAATGAATGCATCCTTACTTAATAGAATAATTTCTTAAAAAAAAAAAAAAGAATTTTGGATGGTATTGTATCTTTCCATTCTTCACTTAAAATGTAAAGTGGACAAAAATCTTTAACAAAATATTTAACTTCCTTTAATAATATACTGTTTAGATGGCTGGCTGATTGTGAAGTTACAGATATTTGTTTAGCTCACCATAATCTTTATCTGTGCCTTTCTCTTTCTTTTTACATACTCTCAGTCTATGCAATGGAGATTAATCGTGAGTGTAACATTTTTCTGCTATACCCACAATTAATTAGAATTATCAAAGACTGTAGAGTCATCATGGTTGCATCATAACTTCTGTTATATATGGCAGCACCCTGTGGTGAAAACATGTATGATGAAGATGGCAGGAAGCTCCCACCATGCATACCAGGGGCCTGGCTCACACCTGCCATCATGGCCTGTTACTTACTGGTAGCCAACATTTTACTGGTCAACCTGCTCATTGCTGTATTCAAGTGAGTCAAAGAGTAAACACATAGTACTGTAGCACACTTTATATGTTCTCATAGATTCATTATCAGCAGTATAACACTGAGAGTACTCCTTGCTTTCACAGTAACACTTTCTTTGAGGTGAAATCTATTTCCAACCAAGTGTGGAAGTTCCAACGCTACCAGCTCATCATGACCTTTCATGACCGACCAGTGCTTCCTCCGCCCCTCATCATCTTCAGCCACATATACATTGTGTTGAAGCGCCTGTGCTGTCGCTGCAGGAAGAAACAGGAAGGGGAGCTGGATGAGCGAGACCGTGGACTGAGTTATTATTCCTGCCTCTCATTTTTAATGCTTCAATACATCAGTGTTTTAGCAACCTATTTTAAAACATTTTTATTTTTTCAGAGTTGACTCTGAGTCCTGAGGAACTGAAGAATCTGTATGAGTTTGAGGAACAGTGTGTGGCAGAGTACTTCAGAGAGAAGGAGGACGAGGCGCAGTCTTCCAACGATGAGCGAATCCGAATTACTTCCCAGAGGTAGTAATGAGTGAAAAACAGCAACTGCACCTGCAAATGTCATTTTGGGGCTCAACAATAAGGATGTTCTCCTGTGGTTCTGAATGATCAATTTTTATAGTTAGCAATGCATTTTTCTCTAAAATGTTTTTTTTTTTTTTTTACTTATTCATTGTATTCTTTGTAGAGAAAAATAACATTTCAGATCGATTCCCATTGAAGTACATATGTGGTAAATATGGATTTCCTCATGATGGTTAATTAACCTTAATTCAACATATAATACATTCAAAATGTAATTCTGCATCTTTGTAGTTAGAATTCTTTAATCTTTAATCCAACTAAAAAAAAACTTCTATCTTCTATTGATCACACGTCTTGACATGATACAAATTCAGATGTTAGAATTAACCAAATTTGAATATTGGAATGAAAAAAAATTCACATGAGCTTGCAGTTCCTATCTTCTGCATTCCCATGCGCTAGAATGGAAGTTAGTGTAATGAAAATTGTAGTGTGACTACCTTTTAAAAATATGTCTTTGGGTTTTTTGTTTTTCAATTAGGGGGTCCAAAAACTTGAGCGGTAGAATGGAAATTTTTTTTTACTTGAACTTCTTTTAAGAATGCCATAATGTGCAAGACACTGCAAAAGAATCCAGTGGAATGCAAAAAAATGTGTTCTCTGTGAACAGGTCCTTACTGATGATTTCAAGACAGATAACATTGTCTAGATGGCAAGTTAGCAGAATTTGCAATCACAATGTAGAATACATCAGAGAAAAAACAAATATTTAATGAATGCATGGGATCAATGAATAAAAAAAGTTTAGAGGCCATGCATCACTGACCTGAAAAAGCATGCAACATTTCTGTCATCTGCTTGGAAACTCTAGCACACTGACTTTGGGTCCATCCTTATTGTTGAGACCTACATTTAGAATAACCTCTGAGGTTAAAACAAAAAACAACCATTTGGAAAAACTGTTGTTGCAGGGTTGAGAACATGTCCATGCGTCTAGAGGAGGTGAATGAACGAGAGCACTCAATGAAAGCCTCTGTGCAGACAATAGACCTGCGCTTGGCTCAGCTAGAGGAGTTCTCCGGCCGCATGATGCATGCACTGGAGCGGCTGACTGGCATCGACCGCTCCGAGCTTGTCCGTGCTCGATCTGGGAGCTCAATGGCCGTGGACCAATCTGGTAGCATTAACAGCGCCGATGGCTTCAGTTTGTACCGCTGCCACCTGGATGCAGAGGACCGCTGTGAGGAGATGTCAGGGGACAGAAAGGGCCATGCAGAGAGACGCAGCAGTATTGGCAGCAGCGACCTCCTCCTAAGCCCGCAAGTTTCTTCCTATGGTCCCACGCTGAATGTGGTGCCCCTCCGTCCGAGGGCATGCTCCAGCTCCAGTGTGGACATCCTCATCTCACCTTGCGAGTCACAAGACAGAGGCCAGGACTCTCAATCCCCAAAACTCACATCCACTCAGCACCCTAAAGACCCACTAGCTCTTCTAGAAGCTGGGATAGACATAGTGGTTTCACATCCTCTGGAAAGGGCGCAATCCCTGAGGCAGTACCCAACTGAAGCTCAAAGTAACTCACTTTCATACGAGAACAGATCCCAAAGCAGTACTTTGTACGTCTCAATGGCACAGTCGAGGTTGGGCAATCCTGGGAATACGTGGGCTTCAGAGCCCCACGGCCTACAGGATCAAGCAAGCAGATCACCAACGTTAAGTCGCTGGCCTCCACGCTATGATGACAAAGTTCATCCCTCCCCATTTGGACTTTCACCCAAGAGATCTTTAGAGAAATCAAGACAGAGAGATGAAGAAGGAGATTCTAAGGAGACCAGGAGGACAAATATGCAACAAGGGGAAAGTGAGGAGAAGAAAGACGAGGATGAGATGGTGGCAAATAGCAAAAGTGCCACAAAAGAGGGAGGAGAAGAGAAGCGAGAGGAGCTGACCGACTCCGATCACTTGTATGTATCAGAGGACAGGATGTACCCCTCACTCAGATCTAAGAGTCTGAACACTAACCCACGAAAGGTGAAGGCCACAGGGAACCTCCTGGAGAAACCTCGAGCAGCCAGTAGCGTGAAAGACCTTGCTGGGGCCTTTGAAGTCAACACCAATGACTACAGACCCTCCGGAGAGAGGACAGGCACACAGACATGAGCGCTCATGCTGCAATGCTGTGGCAAGATAAATCGCAGTAGTGCTAGCTTAAAGAAGTTGATTTTCATTGTTTTCCAATATGGAAAACATCTAACTAACACTAGTTATGCTTGTGCAGTGGCATCTTAGCTGGCAGGCATATTTTCATATGTTTATATTTATGAGGTACATAATTTTAGTGACAAAACCTGGTATGCAAAAAGGGAAATCAGGGTCTACCTCAATGCTGTAGATATTTAGTATGCCTTTTTTTCCAAATAAAGGGAAATTTAACTTCAGTTATGCTGTTTATTATTCAACAACTTCACATCTTTCCAAATATCTTATAATATACTATTTCATTTGATAAAGCATCATAAAAAAAGTAATCGGGCACATGTAAATAACTTAGAAAAGATATTTTAATTTCTTTTTACATAATCAGTTAACTCTGACATATTGCAGACAACAAAATCAAGGAAGACGTGTTATAAAATAGGACATTAAAGCTTCCATTGAATGGTCAGTAAGACTTTATGCTCATGTGGGAGTGCGGTCAATGTTTCATTGACAAATATGCAAATGTGCCTGCATGCATATTCAAAACATGACTACTCGGCCATTAAAGGGATAGTTTACCCAAAATGATAATTTTATCATCATATGCTCATGTCATTTCAAACCTGTATGACTTTCTGCAAAACACAAATTAATATATTTACATGGCTGCTGGTAACCAAACCACTGACTTTCCATCGTATGAAAAAAAAATTTTCGTCTCAAAAATATTTCCTTTCATGTTCCAGAGAAAGCCAGGTTTGGACTGACCTGAGGGTGAATTAATTTTCATTTTCATTTCTGGGTAAACTGACACTTTAGGTGGAAATGGCACGCCTCACGAAAATGAGCAGGGATTCTTTCGAACAGATGCACAATGGCAACAAAACTCAATTGTACACCATTAAACAGAAGTAGAATCATTCATTCATTCATTCTTAGGTATAACTTGGGAGAATCGATCTATGTTGATTCTCCGTTTCAGTTTGAATTTTGTGTTCTGAATTTATAACAGGCCCATGGAATCTGTAACTGAAAAATCAGCAGATTTACACAGAATTGGAACATTTGCCATACACCAAGGTAATAAGAGTGTAGTGCTCTCAGCTCTGGTTAACACATTTGACCGTGTTTAAATCCTTTCAGCCGAATTCCATGTATTTTCCCCCCGAATAAAATCAGCTATAAAAGTATGCAGAATCCATTGGGCCTGGTAATAGCCCAGTAAACTCAGAGGACACTTGAACACATTCAAGCTTTTTTTTTTTAAGTGGCTGACATCACAAGTAGGACTTAAAGTGGTTTATGAAGTGAGGTGGTACTACGAGAGACCCCCACACACAGATTACAGTGCACGACTTGAAAGAAAATACTGTTGCAGTGGTGCTGTAAACACTTCACAACTTCACACTCAGAGCCTTATAAAAGAGGGAATTAAAAAAAACGTACAGAATACTGACAGCATTTAAATGTCATAAGTTTTAACAAATAAATCAATCTCAAATAAGCACAGGTTAACATGATTTAGGTGCTGCATATGCAGTGATGAGTAAAAGATGCTTAATGTCAATAGAGTATAAAAATATAATACCATAAGTAAATCTAATACTGTATATACTCATATACAGGGCCTAGCTGGCTGCTGCTTCAACAAGCAATAGGAAACGGGTCCTAGCCCTCTCTATTTATTCTTCTGTCTTTCTTTTTCAAGCTCAATATATAATATATGAGAGATTACAAACAAAAAAGAAAGTATCCATCACAGCTTCGAAATATTTTTACTTTGGTCTCTGTTAAAATTAAGATTAGTATGGTAAAGTTGGGGAAAGGGGGAAGACGAAGACCTGTGAACCTTGCTTTCTATTCCACAGTTTTTTGCGGCTTTGGAAGAGTAACTAAAACAAAATTAAGTACATATAAAATGGTGACTTTAAATATAACAAAACATGACATTCAACAATTACAGAAAATATATATAAATATATATATATATATTGCATCTCCTTCGGTTTGACCAATATTTAATTCTCAAACCATAAGGTTCTTCAGCTCCACAATCTTTATTGCCAAAAACTGCATATTAGCAGGAGTTCGATATATTGTAATCTCTTCATATATTTTCCTTCATTAAATGGTGCTTTAACAAACCCTTTTAAATCAACATACCTATAAATGAACTATATGAAATTAATAATTTTGAGGATAACAAAAGGTTCTCAAAATTCAAATCAGGCTACGCTAAATTGGGATTGACCCAGTTGGTTAATGGGTAGATTGTAGGATGTTTTAGTTTAAAAGGAATGTTTTGGAAACAGCACATGTGTCTTTAGTCTAGTACAATATCTTCAGGCCTTCAGTTGGTATAGATGAGGCAGGCTAAAGTCCAGAGCTCTCAGCAGCAGCTAACAGCTAATAAACCAGAGGTACTGTAAACCCTCACACAGTCACACACGCGCTGAGCTCAAACACACGGAGAGAAATGAAATCATTCATACACTGAGGCTGCAGAAGTTGCCGGGTTAGAGCAGAATACAGCGGAAGAAGCTTGGCTTCTTGGACCGACTCTCTGTGATTTTCACTGCTCCTCCTCCTCCTGAAGGGTTATTCTCATTCTAAACACAAAGATACAAGCAAACAAGAAGCCAGTTAGCATTAGTGTTACACTTAAAGCCACATTTAAAAAAATTTAATAACTTGACTGTTAGTATCCCACAATAAGGAAATTTAATAATATTAACATCATATATATCAAATATGAGTAATACTAAGCTAAACAATTTTCTTGGATAAGATTATAAACATTTTCTATATGATCATAATATGAACATTCTCACCATTTTTCGGTTTAATCTGGTCATGATGTCTCTAGCAAGAGTGACAAAGGCCTAGCATTGAAGAAAACAGATATGACATTAGATCCATAAAGGAATGTAAATCTTGCTCAATAAAATTCATTTAAATGGTTCAACATCACATAATAAATACTTTACAAAAATATAACATTTCCCTCACCTCTTCCACATTTGTGCTGGATTTTGCACTGGTTTCCAAGAACTTGATTCCATAATCAATAGCTAGCTGTAGAACAAAAAAAAAAATAAAGAGGAAATTTTTAAATAAACACATCAGCATTTTTACAGACTAGCTTGTTCTGTTTCTGAACCAAGACTTGATTAATAAAATAGATTATCAGTCATTTAAAAATGGATTTTAATGATACATACCTTTTCTCCTCTTTCTTTTGAAACTTGTCTCTTATCGTTCATGTCACATTTGTTACCCAATATCATCCGTTCCACATCTGATGAAGCATGCTGATAAAACAGACACAGGGAAAATGAATCTCACTTTAAATTAAATTAAAACGTAATGCTTATTTTCTCCAGCACTGTTTCGAATTCTCACCTCCTCAATGTTCCTGATCCAGTTCTTGATGTTCTCAAATGATTTCTCATTTGTAATATCATACACCAGCATAATTCCCTTTGAAAATAGCAGAAAATAATCACATTAGCTCTCTGTATGTAAAGTAAGCATATCTGGCATTATTTACTCAAAGGAATAAAGCATTATGTCTTACCATTGCTCCTCTATAATAAGCAGTGGTGATGGTTCTGAACCTCTCTTGTCCGGCTGTATCCCTTTAGGACAAATGTAAAACACACTTTAAATATTGTTTCTAAACAATTTTAATTTATACCAGACATGCTCCAAATTTTAACTACAAAAAGTTCTAAAAATCAAACTAGATTGAGGGCTGTGGACCTAATGTAAGTGTTGCATAATATGCAACAATATTATATTAAAAGTTTAAAATCATATTCAATAATACTGTATACATTTAAATGCAACAGTAATATCTCAGCTTTATAAAGTATAATGCAGACTTATACTCTCACCAGATCTGAAGCTTGATCTTCTTCCCATCCAGCTCAATTGTTCTGATTTTAAAGTCAATTCCTGCAACAATAAAGTTTAGAAACAAGTGATGTGAAACACTTCATCATCTCAAGACCTAGTGTTTGCACAACAGAAATCAGTCCCATCATGACACAGTGTGAAACTGACTCATCTCAGAACACGTCACTAAGCTTTCCGCTGGAAAGGGGACTGAAACATCAACATGATTTCAAGGCGTAACCATGGAGATGGAATGAGTTAGAAAGGTCAGAGTGGTGTAACATATGTCTGACCAACTAAATAGCTGCAGACGTGCAAAAGGTTTAGCACATGCGTATAAAAACATTCAGTTGCATTCAGTAACAGAACGTGGTCCCTGAATATGTCAATAATGAGAAAACTTGGCAGCGGTGGCATGCACAGATCTCCGCAGGAGCAGGGGAGAAGTGGAATGATGAGGGCACAATCACGGTCTGGGCGGGGGGGGTCTCCAGAGTGGTCCCCCTTGGTAGAAATTGGGGACCAAAAGGGCCACTGTATTGAGGAATTCAATCTGGCCACCAGTGAAAGCTCTGGCGGGACATGGGACGGGAAGTGACAGAGCAGTAATGTTCATGGCAATAGGGGAAGTCTGTGGCATAACATTGACAAAAGGTCAAGGAACTCTTGCACAGGAAGTGACATGTTGGACCACAGTAGAGAAAGGCCTACCTAAAGTTGTGTCAAAAACATCCCAAGAAGTACAGTGGTAATAAAACTAACCTGGTGACCTCGTCCATGTAGGTTTGTACAATTTCTAGTGAAATCTATGTATTTGCCCATTCTGATTTTGATGGTTTGCTACACTGAAATAGAGTCTGTAGCAACTTCCGGTTCACGCGGACTTTAAAGTTACGTACATGTGAACTAGTGTAACATCACTGTTGTAGGCAATCAGATGTAGATGAGATAAGTCACTTGTGACAGCACCCAACCCCCGCTTTTTAATCTTCCCCAGGTGCACTACTCACTCTGGCGCTCTTGAACTCTGGTTTAGTGGTGAAACGTGAGTCTAAACGTGTCTTTCACCACAGAAACGAAAGTGCCGCTAGCACACAGCTAATCAGATTGCAACCATGCTAGCTCTACAAACACAACATGCTGTCACGTCCTATTAAAATCACAGATAAAAGTACATTTCAAGTGATCCTGACAAAATCGGTCATTTTATACGTTTGTCGTTTTAAACGCTAGTAAAACGCGTCTCGATGAATGGCTGAGTGTCACTTCCACGGCCTCTTCCTGTCACTACAACAGACAGTCACATGTATCACTATAACAGCTTATTTATCCTCCCGCAGGGCTACATAAGAAGCATCCCTGTACTGTACACATGCATACACAACCCAGAGCTGAACTGACCTATAGTGGAGATGAAGGTGGTGTTGAACGCATCCTCACTGAAACGAAACAGAAGACACGTCTTGCCCACTCCGCTGTCTCCGATGAGCAGCAGTTTGAACAGATAATCGTACGTCTTCGCCATGTTTTCGGTTTCTTCTGTCTGGCTACCTTGGTTTGGTTCGGTAGCAGAGTAACACTCTTCGGCTAACGGTACATAAAAGACGCGGTTGAGCTTGTGTTTCCGAGTTTACTTCTCGCAGACAGAAATAAGTGAGGAAGAGGCGGGGCTTGACCGCCGTGACGTCATCGCAGAATGGGAAAGCTTTGGCAAATCAAAAACTTTTGACTTAAAAAGTCCCCGTGACAATAACAGAGGAGAACATAGACAGTAAAAGAAAGAGAAGCACTATGAGAAGCGGGGGAAATCCTAATTCAATATTTATTAGGTAAAAGTCTGAAATTATGATAGGTAATAGGTCATAATTATAAGATAAAAAGTAGAAATTATGAGAAAAGTCATAATTATGACAATCAAAAGTTTTAATTTCAAAATTATTACATTTTATCTCACGGTTTTGACTATTAATTTCAAAATTATGACTGTAAATTTTCTCTTTACCTTTATGTTGTATATGTTAAACAAACCCTACTGTGTTTTGTAATTCATCCGGTTTATTGGTTATAATTTGTCAATTAGAAAAGCTACAGAATGTATAATGTTTGGGATTTTTCCTTCATGGCTGTGATTCTCTTTTGAACCCTTTCAATAGAATGATTCATTCGAAGATTTGTTCGTTGATACATTTTTAATATTTAAGCAAGTGTGCGTTAGGTGCTTCGACAAAAAAAATAAAAAAAAGTTCATAGGATGCACGCGTATACTCTCGCTCTTCCGATCTCCTGTGGAAGTTTCCTCCGGTCTCGCAGTGCAGTGCTCAGATGCATGTCCGGGTCACGGGCTGTAATGAAACGAAGCAGCATCATTACTAGAATAGACCAGAGAGCTGTCACTTTCACACTCATATGGGGATTTCCGAACTTTTTGATCCAAGTGGTATTATTTTACTTTGTCATAATTACAACATCTTTGTCAGGTTTCTGAATCATACATTATGATTATCATTTTAGGGACAAACTATTTGTTCATCCCAAAATTCCCTTTATTTGAATTTAACGCAATTTTATTTACTTTTTTTATGACAACGAAGGCTACAGTTTATGGTAACATTAAGCGTCGTAACTGGTAAACTAGGATAAACTAGTATGCTGAAATCAACTGAACTGTTTGTAAACAGTGAAGCATGTTTTATGTTTTAAGCAATAGGGAAAATTTACGGTGGACACATTGAATTTTGTTTGTACAATGTTGCCTCCTGCTGGAGGAGACTGAAACTTCTCCACCTCTGTACAGTTCCCGAGGATGTCTGCTCTGGAGCTAAGAAGGACCTGATAAGAGCATCAGTTGCGTCAGTGTTTGCATGTAATCTTGAAATGTAAAATAGTGGTAACAGCAGATTAGATCCTCTGGCCTGTCTGGAGACAATGGAAAGCTCTCACTTCTTCACTTTGAGAACATGATCTTCAATAAACTTTATTTCATCTTGTGAGTACTGTACAATTAAAAGTATAGACGTGTGTAATTATCGTGAAATTAAGCACAAGATTTGTATAAATCTGAAACCGTGAAGCCTCTGAAAGACTGTTTTTTGCTGCTAGCTTGATTTTCAAGCTTGCTGACAAAAAAAATGCAAGCACAGTTTATTACATAGCACAAGACTGTTAGGAAACCTCCAAAAGCTGACCAATCCATCATAAGGTTGTAAATGGATCAATATTTAGAGTCCAAACCATGTGGAAATGTCTCAGTGGCTTAGAGATATGAGTATCACCATCCATTAAGTCAGCTATTATCCAAATGGCAATGGATCACGTAATATACAGTGGAGGGCAAAAATAGGCATAGACAGAAGGTCTATAGGTCTGTATTCTAAACTGTTTTCTAGAGCGTTCAATATGGACATTAAACAGGAGAGCACATCACTTTGAAGAAGACAGAAGGAAGAATGCAATCAATACTAACCTCATACAGAGCACTTATTGTATAATGTCCCCATGCTTTATTCAGTTATGCTGTGCAGTATTATGGGTTCAGATGTGTAGAGAAAGACTGTTGTATCATACAAATAGTGTGGATTGCTGAATTGGGGTTGCATAAACTCTATGTTTAAACATGACAGTCTGTGAACACTATACTAATTACAAAATAGTGAATTACACTGAACTGATCGACACTGAAAGATAAAGATAAAGTCCTGGGAAAATAGTGGGACATTCAGTGATAACAATAGATATAATCAGAGCAGGTGTCCAAATACATTTTCAAAATATGTTTATCATGACCATCTCATTGTACCTTTGTATTTGCATAAACAGTTTTCAGCATTTTGTTACTGTAGAAACCATGCTATACTGAACATACACCAACATGAAAATTATGACTTAATATATCTCAAAAAATAATCGTGTAGCAAAACAATAAAACATCAAATGAAATATTTTTCTCAGCTTTTACATTCACCAGATGACTATTGCTTCTTATTCTCCAGTCGAAGTTTCCACCACTTATGATTCTGTAAATAATAACAGTTCTTAAATTTTTATGCATAATAATCAGTATAGGAATGATGTATATTTTGTATATTATATCAGGTCTCACCTTCTTTCCCAAGATGCTCGGTGAGTGTGGATGCATCTCATCCAAACTCTCGTACGTGTTGCTGTTTGTCACTCGGATGTCCTCATAGGTGTTGCTCTCAGCTATGTGCTCATAGGTATTACTGTCACGTTGTTCAGGAATGTCTTGATAGGGTTTTTCTGCTAAAAGGATGCTGTCGATGAGCTTTATACGGTTGTCATACTCTTGCCCGGGCTGGTCCTGCTGCCCAGCACACACCACAGATGCGGTCTGGTAGAGTGGGTTGAGCTGCATGGCTTCTTTTTCAGTATGTGGCACTCGGTCACCACCACTGTGGTGTTTTTTAAAGTCGAGGACAGCATAAGAGCTGGAGGCTGTTTTGGGTGGAACTAAAGGAGGTCGTTGAAGGTTGGAGGCTATAATGTTACAAGAATTAGAGGTTGAAGACTGATTGTTTGCATCGCGGAGAGGCAATGTTAATTGAGAGTTGTAGCCCTCTGTGTCCAAGGTATCACTTTTCCTGCCATTTACGCTCTCATCACCAACTGACCTTCCAGATGTCCTTGATTCTGAAAAGCTGTGTTGTTCTTGTGATGGATTTGTACCAGGAAAACCAGCGCTTAAGGAATTCCGAAGCCGTGTATTCTTCTTTGGCACTGGTGGAACTTTTGTACCCTAATGATTTATACAATACATACATGAATTTCAAAACAAGATACGTAAAAAAAAAAAAAGTTTAGATTTAGCCATGGTTAGCAGAAAGATAGTAACCAAGAAAGCAGCAGACTTGGTTACCTGAGAAAGGATGTTCCTGTCAACAGAGGTGGAGATTGCGAGTTTCCGGCCACTTTTAGAATATAGAACAGGAGGCGTGCTATGCGGGACATTGCTAGTTTGTTCCCATAAACTTCTTAGAGCCTTAACGCTAACACCCGCATTAATTCTGGGCTTATGTTGAACCACGTCATAAAGCTCGTTTTTGGTGTCCTTGATGGATGACAAATAGGACATGGATTGTAAAACATTTCCTACTGTGCTGTTATTCTCTCTTTGTTTTCATTTATTTAAAGGTAAACATGGTATTTTTTGTATTTTGATGTTGTGCTGGCCAATATTCCCAACACTAACAGTTAACCATATTTTTTCCCCCAAGAGCAAATCTTCCAAACAACAAGGGATTACTAACTTAAATTGTTTGAGATTTGCTTGGTCATGTAATCAACTTCAAATAAAACTACTTTTATTAGGCTACTAATAATAAATGGATTCTTCATCTAATGTGATTGAACATGATTTTAAAAGTACAATTAATTTCGTTTATATTAAACCTTTTAAATTAAGAATAATTACTGAACGCATATTTAAAAAGAATGATTGATACCTCTTCAACAGAGTCCATGTCCACGTCTGTGTCGTACGAAGTTAGGTACTCTCCAAAAGGCTGGATCGGTGTGGTTTTAAAGTGATTGATCAGCTCTGTGAGACTGTTATGAGTGGTAGAATCACCAGCGACGACGAACAGGCCAGTATTAGTTGGATTTATCACAAAGTGACGACAACGATCCTGTCCTCTGTCAACATAAAGCATTAGAGAAATGAAACAACTCAAAATACAGCAGCTTCAGACTGTTTTTAAAGGTTAGAACCATTAGCTAGTTGATTTTACCTCACCCTGGGGGTTTTAACATAATATAGTATTTACTTAAAATGACTAAATTGACAATAATGACAAACAAATTAGTTGGTAGTGTTAACCAAAAAAAAAAATGTTATTCTTACCTGTATGAAAGAATATATGCAATGGATTTTTCGCTTAGTCTGATAAGGAAGCAACCAACATTCTTGTCTTGGAGCTGATCTTCTGCTTCTCTGCAAACAGCAACAGTTACCACAGTGCACCAGCGTGCAACTGCCTCAGTTTTCAATCATAAACATTTACATCTCATGGTGAAACAGTTACCAAACCTCTTATCTCTCAATAGTTCTTACTGTCTGGAGATGAAGCCTTGGAACCAAGGTGGAAAACTTCCATCACACAGAATGTGCACAGCCTGGGTCTCCACAAACCACTTGAGGATGTGCTCCCTCTGTTGTTCTCTGGCCATGGTGAGATCTCCCCCGACTCCCTCCAATCTTTCCATCTGCTTCTCATTTAAATTCTCAGATATCTTCATCTTCTTGTACAAGGCTGCCTTTATTTGCTCCATTGTGAGCATCTCCCTCCGTGCACAAATGCACTGCACACATCCAATAAAGTCTACTCCCCACTTTCAAACATTCATAGCATCACTCACGCAAGGCAACAGGAAACAGGCACGCCTCATTTGCTTAGTTTCCTCATACGTAAATGTGTGATCTTGCAAATGTAAAAGGTTCTATTGTTTGGGTTTATCTGCCCGTAGTCAATAAAGACATTCTGGTTCAGTGTGATTTTGTTGCACTATCTTTAGATGGTACATCCATCCGAGTTGCAGACTTGTATAAATATCAAAGACTAAAAAAGTGGTTTGGATTTGGAAAACTGATTAGATCAGGAACTATAACCACTGCACATTTTGTTTAAACTGTATTAACATAAAAAAATTTATATGCTCATCTGGGGAAAAAAGTTTCAGAGACTTATTATTATTAATAGAATTTTTGTCGTTCAGAATACCAGTGTCACTCTGGACATAAAAGACAATGTGATACGAGCATGGATGTTTTATTTAAATTTTAGGCCTCACAATTTGCATGTCAGCTAAATATACATCCACAGTTTCATGAGTTTTCATTTAATGTTTTAGATTAAATTAAGATAAAATAATCGGTCAGGAATTAGTCTTGACTATTGAATATTGAAGAAGCGCAATTTATGCTCTTCTATGAAGAAAGTTTTAAATGTTTGAATTAAATCAAATCTTTTTTTATATTTTTTTGATGGGACAGAGTCAAAAATGTCTATGTGGTTAAACTGTTAAAATAAATGTATAAATTTCTGGTTAAATTTGTTGTGGCAAAATAAAAAAAAGTTTAGAATATCATCAAACAGTTGATTTATTTGACTAATTCCATTCAAAAAGTGAAACTTGTATATTATATTCATTCATTACACACGGGTTGATATATTTCAAATGTTTATTTATTTTAATTTTGATGATTATAACTGACAACTAAGGAAAATCCTAAATTCAGTATCTCAGAAAATTTGAATATTACTTAAGACCAATACAAAGAAAGGGTTTTTAGAAATCTTGGCCAATTACTGCATTACTGCAGCAATGTCTCATGGCATGGAGTCGATCGGTTTGTGGCACTGCTCAGGTGTTATGAGAGCCCAGGTCAGCTCTTCTGTATTGTTGGATCTCCTCTTCACAATACCCCATAGATTTTCTATGGGGTTAAGGTCCGGTGAGTTTGCTGGCCAATTAAGAACAGGGATACTGTGGTCCTTAAAACAGATACTTTGTAGCTTTTGCACTGTGTGCAGGTAACAAGTCCTGTTGGGAAATGAAACCTGCATTCCCATAAAGCTGGTCAGCAGCAGAAAGCATTAAGTGCTCTTAAACTTCCGGTATACGGCTGCGTTGACCTTGGACCTCAGAAAACACAGTGGACCAACACCAGCAGATGACATGGCACCCCAAACATCACTGATTGTGGAGACTTTACATTGGACCTCAAGCAATGTGGATTGTGTGCCTGTCCTCTCTTCCTTCAGACTCTGGGACCCTGATTTCCAAAGGAAATGCAAAATTTACTTTCATCAGAGAACATAACTTTGGATAACTCAGCAGCAGTCCAGTCCTTTTTCAAGCAAGACACTTCTGACTCTTCTGTTTTTCAAGAGTGGCTTGGCACAAGGAATCCGACAGCTGAAACTCATGTCTTGCATACGTCTGTGCGTAGTGTTTCTTCAGCTGGAGTCCACTCTTTGTGAATCTCCCCCACATTTTTGAATGGGTATTGTTTCACAATCCTCTCCAGAGTGTGGTTATCCCTATTGCTTGTACACTCATTGTTTTGAATTAATTAGCTGATTAGAGTGTGGCACCAGTTGTCTTCAATATTGAACCTTTTCTCAATATTCAAATTTTCTGAGATACTGAATTTGGGATTTTCCATAGTTGTCAGTTATAATCATCAAAATTAAAAGAAATAAACATTTGAAATATATCAGTCTGTGTGTAATGAATGAATATAATATACAAGTTTCACTTTTTGAATGGAATTAGTGAAATCAACTTTTTGATGATATTCTAATTATATGACCAGCACCTGTATAAACTGTTTTCAAAACTAAAAAGACAGTTTTGAGTTCTTAAACTTACAGGATGTTTTTTATATATATAGTACAATTACCTCTCTGTAAAGAGATCAAGGGAAATGTAATTTCTCAGTTCATCATCCCTTTATGCACTAGTGGATTCACAGCGCCCACCTCGATAGGTCGAGATAAAATACCAAAAAGTCACGTGGTGAGAGGCTGTAATCCACTCTGCTTAAAACGTGCTTCTGGCGGTCAGCAGAATTGAAACAGAACTACCCAGCACCTGGGAAGAAATATTACAATTAACCCAATAAATTTACCCAACAAGTTGAACCCAGCATGTTTAGAGTGTATTTACTCAGAAGTATTTGCAAGTGTTTTATTACCTCATTACAAAACCTACAAACAACTGTTTGTTACATGTTGATAAGCTTGAACACATATCAGCAGGACACAGAATAGAACAGTGGAGAACGGATTGATCATTCTGACTGAATCTGTGACCCACAGACAGCGACTGAAGTCCAACTTGGATATAATTCAGAAGAGTCCTCTATGTTGTGTTATTTATTATTCGTGGGTCATGCCTGTCAATGTGCTGTCGAGTTCAACAGCTGACGTATCCACTTTTAGAAACACGCTACTGGGACTCGGGCGCTCTTCTAATGGTCTGTGAAGAAAGTCGCGTGATCGCATGAAAGGATTCAGAAACGTAACATATTTGTTGATGATGACAGGTACGTGCTCTTTGATTTTAATAAATGCACTAGACATGGGATTGTAAAACAAACTCTTTGGGTTAATCTTTAAGTTACCGCGGTGGGAGAGTGACTGGAGGAGGCTATTTTGTTGTTGTTTTTATTTTTTATTTTTTATTACAGTTAGGCTACGTCAGCCCGTGCGTGTGTAACTTTCGGAAATTAAAAACAAATGAAGGGAGTGCATTACACCGTCTTTTTGGTATGTGGTACTAGACCTACCTCCGGGATGAACAGTTATTAATACGGTCGTGTTTGACAGGTAAAAAGCATGTAACACGTTAGAAGTGTTACAACATGGGAAGCATATATTGTTATAAAATACTTTTTCCATTGTGCATTTTGTGATTTTTCACAATTTTTTCCCCCTCTATGTTCTAGACACCTTGGATAAATTTTAGGCTATATATAGGTGAGCCCTCGTCCTTATCTTGCACACTTTGGTAAGATCTAAATTGGTCCCACCATCATGAATGAAATATTTAGGTCAAATCAAACCATAAAACAGTGTACAGTATATGCATTAAATAGGGGTTTTAACTGATATGTTGTTTTATATATAGAGGTTGTATAAAACAATTTTAAAAAATGGTGTGTACTTTTTTTTTATGAATCTAATAATAAAATTTTTTATAAGATCACAATGGCTGTTTTCAAGCAGCAGCAGGTCGAGACTTTCTATGAGATTGGAGAGGAAGTTGGGAGGTAAGAATTTGTTTGCTTGGTGGTTTATCATGTGCTTGCTAAATGTTTCAAAACAAAATGATACAAATTACACTGCATTAATATGGGTGCTATATAGAGGGCCAATGGGTCATTCACCTGACACCAAATCTTTTATCCCAGTTTATATAATAAACAACATATCTTTTAAGTGTCTATATTATAAACAGCATAAACACTTAAAGGGGGGGTGAAATGCTCGTTTTCACTCAATATCCTGTTAATCTTGAGTACCTATAGAGTAGTACTGCATCCTTCATAACTCCAAAAAGTCTTTAGTTTTATTATATTTATAAGAGAAAGATAGTCTGTACCGATTTTTCCCGGAAAAACACGACCGGCTGGAGCCGTGACGTGTGGGCGGAGCTAAAGAATCACGAGCGCCAGTAGGCTTTTGCGTTGAGAGCGTTTGGAAGCTGTGACACAGTGAGGACAAAAACAACCAAAACAAACCATGGCTAACAGTCAGACTCAGCCGTTTATTTATGATCCAGAATCAGATCCCGAGGCTGAAACTGAAGGAGAGCAGCAGCAACAACGACTCGCTACGAGCGGGGCTCGAACCCGGGTCTCCGATGGGAGGCGGACGCATTAACAAGGAGGCAGAGATATTTTAAGCAGTTTTACTCACCGCCTGTGGTTCCAACACACGATCGTGACCCTTTTTCGTTGGGACTGCATTATCCTTAAGAAATAAACGATACGCAAATCCGTCATCAAACTGGGCCTTGTTTGTAAAACAAGCATCTTCAAAATGCAGGAAACAAACACAAACACTTGCACAACTCTGTTGATGCTCTGTAAAAAATAAACTCCATCCACTGGTCCCTTAATGCTGTTTTTTTTTTTTTGGTAATCTGTGCAGGGTTGTCTTGCCCTGGCAACCAAAAACACACTTCTTTTGTGACATTTCGCGACGCTCTCGCTCTGATCAGTGAATCGCTCTGATCAGTGAATGTCTCTGCTCTGCTATACGGGAGCGCACGCTCTTCTGGCAGACGTGCCCTCAGGACCCATATAAGTAAATTCCGCTCCATCTAACGTCACACAGAGCCATACTCGAAAAAAACTTTCCAAAACTTGTGACAAACCGGAAGGAGTATTTTTGGAACAGAAATACTCATTCAAACGTACAACTTAATTTTTGAAACTTTGTCCATGTTTGGCATGGGAATCCAACTCTTTAACAGTGTAAAAAACTCAGTATGCATGAAATAGCATTTCACCCCCCCTTTAAATAATGCATTCTGTTGTGTTGATTGTGTCAGTGTATGTGTGCTGTATCAAGGTTTATGTGTTTTTCAGTGGGCAGTTTGCAATTGTTAAGCAGTGTCGTGAAAAGAGTTCTGGCCGGGATTTTGCTGCCAAGTTCATAAAGAAGCGTCAGAGTATTGCTAGCCGGCGAGGTGTGCTCCGAGAAGAGATTGAGCGAGAGGTCAACATCCTACAGCAGATACACCATCCCAATATTGTCATGTTACATGATGTGTTTGAGAACAAGACAGATGTGGTGTTGATTTTGGAGCTGTGAGTAGAGCTGGTATTGATGCTTGTACAAATGATATTGCTACATAAGTTTGTGCTTAGATCATATTTAATGTGTATATTTTATTAAATTGTTCACTACCTATTCTTACTTAGAGGAGTTTATGTATTTTTGTAGGGTGTCTGGAGGAGAGCTTTTTGACTTTCTGGCAGAGAAAGAGTCTTTAAGTGAGGAGGAAGCCACACAGTTTATTAAACAGATTCTAGAGGGCGTGCACTATTTGCACACAAGGAATATTGCTCATTTTGACCTGAAGGTACAGTACACCCACTGGCCTCATAACGCTGCCCTAGAACATTACAGTACAACACATTTGCGTTGACAGATGTGGAGTGCTGCACAATGCTCTGTCAGAAGACAGAAGAACAGTGTGCCTTTGTGTGCATATGAATGTGAGTGTGCTTGTGTGTCATTTATTTTCCGGTTTGCAGCCTGAAAACATCATGCTTCTGGATAAGAACGCACCACTGCCCCGAATCAAACTCATTGATTTTGGCTTGGCCCACAAGATTGCCGAAGGGGTTGAATTTAAAAACATCTTTGGAACACCAGAGTTTGTTGGTATGTTACATGTTCTGTTTAAACCCTAAAACCTGCATACACTCAGGGGCCATTCACACAGAACATGTTTTAACACAAGGGTCGTAAAATGCACTTGAGTGCTGCATTTTTTTAAATGCTGTGTCATGCGCAAGAAGATGCAAAAGACGTGAGTGCAGTGGTCAAACATGATGGTCTAGCATGTTGACAGAAAAATAACAGAGAAGCAGCGCAGTGGATTGTAAAAACGTGTTCTGTGTGAATGACTCCTAGCAAACTTTTTGAATGCTTAAAGAAGTAGTTTGCTCAAAAATGCACATTGGCTGAATATTCAGAGAAATATAGCATTACATCACTTGCTCACCAATGAATCCTCTGCAGTGAATAGGTGCTGTCAGAATGAGAGTTCAAACAGAAACATCACAATAACCCACAAGTAATCAACACGACTCCAGTCTATCAATTAATGTCTTGTGAATTGAGAAGCTGTGTTTGTAAGAAACAAACCCATCAAGTCATTTTAACTTCAAACCTTTAATTCTGGCCAAAATACGTGTCGATAATGCATTTATAATGTTTCCTCGAGTGAAAAAAAGTCCATACCCTGTTGTCCTCTCACATAAAAATGTACTGACATTTTAGTTTAGAACTGTTTTAGAAAGTTTTGCATGGTGCATGAGCTATGCATATTTCTCTCCTGATTCAGATGGAGGACACAATATCATGGATAAAGACACTAAAGTTGAATACATTAATGCTGGATTTTTTTTTTTTACAAAACATGCAGCTCTTTGCTTTTTTGTTAAATGATTGACTGGAGTCATGTTGGTTACTTGTGGAGTATTGTGATGGTTTTACCAGCTGATTGTGCTGAGCAAGTAATCTAAAGTTATATTTCATCAAATCTGTTCCAATGAATAAACACTCATATACCACCTGGATGGTCTGAGGGTGAGTACATTTTCCACAAATATTAATTATTGGGTGAACTATCCTTTGAATGATTTATTCCTCGTCTCATATTGTTTTTCCTGTTTTCAGCTCCAGAGATTGTGAATTATGAACCACTGGGACTGGAAGCAGATATGTGGTAAGATCAGTTTTGAACGTACATTAAATGTAATTATCTAAATTATTTGAGTTTATGATATATTTTTTATTTTAAACAATTAAATGAAATGCTTTACTTTTATAGGAGTGTTGGTGTTATAACATATATTCTGTAAGTAAGCAAAAACATAATTTCTCTTAAGCCTAAAAATGTAATATCTGATATCAAATATCGAAATATTAGAATATGTTGCTAATACGCTTTCTGAATGAAGGTTGAGTGGGGCATCTCCTTTCCTAGGAGAAACCAAGCAAGACACTCTGGGAAACATCTCAGCCATGAACTATGAGTTTGATGATGAATTCTTTGGCCACACCAGTGAGCTTGCCAAGAATTTTATACGACAACTACTGGAAAAGGACACCAAGTAAGTGCAGAGGGCAGAGATAATCTAAAGTCATGTGTGTTTGAGTGTGAGCTTTGTGTTTCTGGCCATGCAAAATATGGTGCTTTTTGTGAGAAATATGCCATAAATTACCATCTTAATAATGTATTTCAGAAAGAGACTCACAATTCAAGATGCCTTGAATCACCCCTGGATTAAGGTTTGTAATCCGCTTGTGATTGTATGCATGAAAGACATTTATTGGCATTAATTTTTTTCACGTTCTTTTACTCAATCCTTACATATCGCTCTCTTTCTAAACCCGTTTGTCTGTTGGCAGTCTAATGAGCATAAAGAAGAACGCAGTAAAGCACCAGAGAGGAAGAGAGAGCGTAGGCAGCTGAAGACAAAGCGTCTCAAAGAGTATACCATCAAGTCCCACTCCAGCATGCCTCCTAACAACACCTACATCAACTTTGAACGCTTCGCACAGGTGGAAGAGGACGTTTCGGCCATGGAGGGCTCTTTCTGTCAGCTGGCGTCGGCTCACGACTCCATGCAGGAAGACATTGACACACTAGTGTCCATCTACAATGAGAAAGAGATGTGGTACAAAGAAGAAAGCGAAAACATCAGACACGAGTTGTCCCAGCTCCGTTATGAGTTTCGTAAAGTCGAAGCCCAGAGGCGGGGTGTTCACGAAGACATGAGGAGCGTGGATGCCAGCGTTAGCCGAGTGAGCGAGCGCTATAAGGAGAGGCAGACTCGTTATGAGGCCTTGCAAAAGGAGTTGTGTGCCGAGCTGCAGTGGGTACAGGAAGTGGTGGGTTCATTCCAGGTCACCTTCCCAAACTGTAGCTTTAGCAGTGTGTTTAATACTGATGTCAATGAAGCACTGCAAGAGTTGCTGAATAGATCCTGTGGAGGAGACCTGCTGACAGCCAGCAATCTAGACCAGCAGAGATGACACATTAATAACCCGCCACCCACTCATCACACATCATTATATTAACACGGGCGAGTTAACTGTGTTGAAGATAATGTGCTGGGGAATATATACCTAAATAAAATCAGTTTTTCAATGGGTTATTCCATCTCAAGTGTAAAGTTGGTTACCTCTTGGTATTGCAAAACCAAATATATATATACATACACACACACACACACACACACACACACCACAAACCCATTTGATTCTAACAGATTACTTTTACTAAGTAAAAAATGTAAAGGTGCTACAAAGCTATTTTTTCTATTTTGCCTTTTTTTTCACTTTTCAATTTTTTATCTAGTATTAATATGAAACAAATCTGATTGCTTCGAGTTATAAAATCACAAAGCAAAATCCTTTTGGATTTAATATTATGTATTAGGTGTATTTAAAATGATGGTGCTTCTTTTATTTGATGTGATCAGAACATATTGTCCGCTTTTGGTTATTTGTGTACCAGATCAGATTAGGTAAAAAAAATTGTTTGAAATGGCAAATGAACCAAGCTTCTTTAATTCAACTCTGCTAATTTAGTGAATTATTCAGTTATTATTTTTTTTCCATTGCTGTCTACTGTAGTGCTTCAAGGCAATGTATGTTTATTTGGAATATTGTGAATTGTGAAGTGACATTCAGCCAAGTATGGTGACCCATACTCAGAATTTGTGCTCTGCGCACACGCACACCCGGAGCAGTGGGCAGCCATTTATGCTGCGGCGCCCGGGGAGCAGTTGGGGGTTCAATGCCTTGCTCAAGGGCACCTAAGTCGTGTAATTGAAGGTGGAGAGAGAACTGTACATGCACTCCCCCCCACCCGCAATTCCTGCCGGCCCGGGACTCGAACCCAAAACCTTTCAATTGGGAGTCTGACTCTCTAACCATTAGGCCATTAGGCTTATTGCTTATTGATAGTCTATAGTATTAATATAATTTTAAATAATTGGACCTTGATAAGTAGGGTACTGTTTTAATAAAGTAGTAGTGGCTGGGATGGATTTTAAATATCAACTCCACTTAAAAATATGCAATCTAATCCTGTTTCGATGAAATAAGTCTGCCCATGAGCAGGTTTAATTTTATGGACCTATTGCTCTAACAGCAAGTCCAGGATGAGCTTCGAAGAACCAAATAATTCAAGATCAAGCCGAATCACCGGCAATCAAATCCAGCTAACTGAGTTCAAGAGTTTGCGATGTATGAAGAATGGGCCCCAGACCCCAGAAAGTATGGAAGCATATGGGTAGCAATATTCAATTTGGAATGTGCAAAATGACAATGCAATATGTAAAATGGCAATGCATTTCTGTATTTACATTTTCCAATACATTAAATTACATAATTTTCACTTGCCATTTCACACACTAGTTTTAATATGTAAAATGAATACTAATTTAATGCTTTATAAGTTTCAAAAATAAAATGAAAATGTATTACAGAAATGATTAGATATGTATGCACGTCCTGATATTGCTGAGTTAGATGTGTTCCTAGTTCAACATATTTTGTTGACCCTGGAACAACATTTTACTCAAAAAATGTAGTCTTGACTATATGCCCACAAACCAGGCACGTGCACAGGTAGGGCTCAACCTGTGCAGAGCACATGCCCTTTTTGCCTTTACACTCCGAAGTGCCCTTTTTTTGGTGGTGTTTTTTTTTTTTTTAATCAATGCTATTGGTCACCCTTTACGTCTGTCTGTCTGTTTTACCAAATGAAAGTTCTTAAAACGAGCTTGTGTAAATCTTATTCGATCCTCAAGCGGTCAGTAAGCTGATAACTCCGCCCCCTCTCATTGAATCAACTGAAGTTCCACAGCAGCCGCACAGTAGACAACAGCTGAGCTGAACAAAGTTTTGCGAAGGGTAAATAAATATCTTGTTGTTTGAATAAGTACTACTAAACACTGTCTATAAAGGCTCATATTTTATTTATTTGATGTCTGACTGACTCACTGACTGAGACATGTGGGACGTCGCCTGAGAGAGAGGGCTAGCATTTGCCATCTAGTCATAGCCAATACATAGCCAACACTTAAATAGCCTGTGCAGATAGTAGCATTTCATCTTTTATTAAATGCTAATTTGGCCAAATGCATTTTACCACAGGAAATACTGAGCGCTCCGTCTATATAGCTAAAAAAAACTAGTTTGTAACCTAGATGAAAATGTAATGTGATGCCGGCAGCGGCAGGCGCCATCGCCGTTTTAATGACGGACAGAAAAAAAAATCACATTTGCACACATTCGCTGGTCAAAAACGATATATTGATAAGTAATACAACAACATATAATTTGTTTTTACCATCGGAAAATCATAACAGGTGCGCCCCCGCGCTGTTTCGTACTGGAACTTACACAGCGACGAGTGATCCTCGTCACCTAGATAACTATATTTCTAAGAAATTTCTTCTTTGATTTATGATTGGTGATACACTTAATTTATTAACATTTAGGCTAATCATGTTATGGTATACTCTCTGTATACTCTCTTTATAAAATGTTGTAAAACATGGTTTTACTACAGTAATGTAGTAATAACTAAAAAAAAAAAAATTACAGAAGATCACTGAAATCTTTATATTTTATCATACAGAATGTAATTCGTGATTCATTCCAAGGCTTCATTTATTTTATCCAAAATACAGCAAAATCAGTAATATTGTGTAATATTTTTACAATTTTAAATAACTGTTTTCTATTTGAATATTTTAAAATGTAATTTATTTTTGTGATCAAAGCTGAATTTTCAGCATCATTACTCCAGTTCAGTACTCTTCAGTGTCACGTGATCCTTCAGAAATGCTTTTCACTGCAACTGTACTTTTCACACTATTTTTATTTACTTTTTCATTGCTGGCTTATTTTAGGGGAAAGTGTAGTGAATAAGAGACCTTCGAGAGACCAACATCCCTGGTCCACCACAGTATCAAATTTTTGCCAGATACATGGCTCACAGAAGGTTGCTGTTGTATTAGGTTTAAAGAAGCCCTTAAAACCCTGTTTATCTATATTATCTAATATTATTATTATGGTTGTTATTAATCGTTAATAAATCTAAAGCTTTTGAGACTATTATTTTGTGTTATTGAATTTGTCATGAAGATGTGACCATTTCTTCCTTTTATGCAGGCTTACTAAATAATCTTGATATAAAAAAGGGGGGGGGGGGTGCCCTTTTTCAGTTTCAGCACATGCCCCTCAAAAGGTCTGTGCACGGCCCTGCCACAAACCTAACCTTAACCATGAGTAATCCCTAAAATCAGAGGAAATGATAGATGACACACTGATGTACAAGCACCTAACAGTGATTGTAAGCGTAAACTTCACAAAATCTATAAATTTGTTCTTCAAATCTGATTGGTTAATCACAATGTTGTCCCAGGTACAGCTGAAGATCTTTGCCCGAACGATAGTGCTTCAAACACTAAGGTAAACGAGCGGTCATGTGATGTGTTTCGATTAGCGCGAGAAAGATGCGAAAATGAATGCTGAGCAGGTGTAACGGAGGCTTGCCTCTGGTGATTACGTTTTGGTTGCACCAGCAACTAAAGCAAACTCTGAGGTGTGGAAAAGTTTTGACCATGATTATAATGAGAATAATGAGTGAATAATGACGCACCATCAGTGAGCGCAGGAGCGCGCTGAAGACATCTACAGTGGATTCAATCATTTTCCTCCACAAAAACATGTAGACCTATATATATAGCATAATCTCTGTGAATAAAGGTTTTTCAAATGATAACTAAATATCCATTGAGTCTTAAATGCATAATGTTGACAGAGTATTTACGCTAATGTTGGCATTATTCTTTTATTAAATAAAGCAAATCCGGCGGAGCCTTTATCTTAATTTCGTTATTGCCAAATACCCATCTTAATTTAAAGTTTATCTTAATTTAATTTTTTTATTGGTGCGTTGGTCTATTTATAGGTTAAATGAGCCTATGTCTAGAATGCTGAGATGTTACGATGTCACAGAGGACTTATTTTATTTCTTTATTCCAACTTCCAAGTGGTCTAGTCTACGTTAGTTATGAGTAAATTATGTTAAAACATGAATAAATTACTCATTGTTGACAAAAGGCAAAAGAGCTGTGTGCGTGCGCACATTTGAATAATGTCGGGCTGTAAACGGGTTCGGGCTTTAAAAAAGCTGTCAATCAAAATGTACTTGTCGGGCTCGGGTCCTGTCGGACCTAACTTTTAAGGCCCGATTATGGGGCCCGATTATGATTCTAATCCCATACCCGATTACAGCTCTAGTCCCAGGAATATGTCTCACTTGGAAAAAAAACAGGTTCTGCAGATATGCAATATGTATAGTCCGAAAAAACAACTTGTTTTTGCATTATTCTTTTAGACCTACAGGGGCAGTGTTCATCCCTTATTTACTATTGGACGCACAGGCATGTCTTCTATGAAGTAGCCTACTAGTTTTAGATGACAGGATCATAATTGTGTATGTTGTTGGGTAATGAAAGAACAAACAATTGTCAGGTCTTGGGCAGCCTGTGCTAGCTCGTGGACTCTCTTCTGCTCAGTTTAAGCCTCACAGTAATTCATTCTTATTAAATAAGCTCAATTATCTTATTTTAATGGCTTCTTGCATGCGTGAACGCACTCAGCTGTGTGTGCTCAGAAAGTTCAGTAAATAATTGCATAGGCTATTTATTTTATATACTAGCCTATTGTGTGATTAAGTATATATATATACTTAATCACACAATATGCTAGCATATAAAATTAAATACACTACATAGTGGGAATATTGCGTGAGAGAGAAAGAAAATTATTGCATCTCAAAGCATTTCAAATAACGAACCTATCTAGCCTATTGTGTGTGTTACAGAATGTATTTATTTTATAAAGGTATATATGTCGAGCCGCTCAGGGCTGCGAGCGCTGTTGTTCTGTGCAGTGGGTAATGAATGATAAGGAGGGACTGAACACTGAGCCTGCTGTCGGGAGCAGCACTGCTCTCCTCACACCCAACTCGCAATTTTTCAGCTTTACCAGATCCTCAACCCAGCGATTACGAGCCTTTTCTGTCATGCACTGTCACATGCAGGTGCCGAGGGACCGTTAAGCAACATGAAAGCCACTTTTGTCCATGCACTGAAAAGGCCTTTGGCAGTTTATGGTAAGCTCCAGCCTCACCTTCTCAGTTCTTTATTACCAAAAACAGCATACAGGTTTAAGACATTTCAAACATGACATTGTATGTAGGCTTCTGAACTTGCATTTCAGTAATTGTAACAGTCTATGTGTCAAATGCATGCCTCGTACATTGGGCAGATGTTTGTGTGGATGCATGATTTTAACGTGAAATATCAGCAGCTGAGCTGACTCATGTAAAGTGAGTTCATTACAGCCTGGCAACCGTAGACAAGCAGCTCCACAGACGGGCTAATGCGACAATACCCGTGCTATATAGTAGTATACTCACAAGACAGTTGGGTATTTTACCCGGGACTCCATTTATGTGGTAATTCAGTCCAGGCATACAACAGAAGACGTAAAATTAGTGAATCATTTCAGTGTAGTGGATTAGCTTAGCTTACTGGTCTGTTAGCTATGCTAATATGCTAATGCCTGTAAGTTCCGCTTTTCTTGTAGTAGCACTGAAAGACATTTCTATAGAATATCTGTAACAAATATGCTACGGGTCTCGGTTAAAGATTTAAGCAGTCAGATATTCCAGGAGAACGTATTTAAGTAACGCTGGTGATTAATGCAATGTGATGCGATGGGTTAGCCAGCTGGATGAATAAGCAAACCGCAAGATTGTCAAAACCAACACCGTTAATCGTTGCGACGCAAGCAGATGGGTGAAAAAATCACCATCATTTTCAGATAATCAAAGTGCTTGTTAGCAAGATATGATGATGTCTAGAGCAGAGGAATGGTTGTGCCCAAACTCGGTCCTGGAGGGCCAGTGTCCTGCAGAGCTTAGAGCCTTTCCCAATCAGACACACCTGAAGCAGCTAATCACGCTCTTACTAGACATACTAGAAACCTCCAGGCAGGTGTGTGTTGAAGCCGGTTTGGCGCTAAAATCTGCAGGACATAGTTTGGTCACCCCTGGTTTAAAATAATCTAATTGGCTGCTGTAACAATGCAATAGCTGACAACCTGTAACTTTTAAACTGGATTACATAAAATAACTTGCTATAAGAATTTGCTAGTCTGTTGTTATTTTTTCTGATAACCTTATAGTAGATAATCTGGTAGTTCAGAGTGGAATATACAGGTCTATAGTCTGTGTATACTGCCCATGTACTGTATAACTTGTAAAAGTAAAATTTTTGCTACTAGCAACATGCACTTTAGTATTATAGGGTTTATTACACGTTATAATTGGTTTATGAAATGATTTTAACAAGATTAATGTACTAAAAGCTGAAACGGTGTACTGATACATTAGTTAGATACAATAGATATACATGTCTGTTTTATTTGTGTTATACTTTTGTACAGGTTTATAAGATTCAAAAGACCATAGTTTAACAAGATGAAAATCATACCCTCTAATGTTGGCCTACTTATGAAAGTTAGCTGACTAGATAAATAAGTTAATAATCAATGGGATGACTCAAGACCTACATTTATACACGTGTGTTCGGGCTCAGCAGCCAAAGGCTGTCATTTTGCTGGATGGAATCCAGGCTTTGATAGATTGATTGGCAAATTGACAAGTATGTGTCATCACCGCCTCATCTGCACTTGATTTTTCTAGATGGGTCAGTTAGTTCATTTCTCAGATTCAAACTGGTTTTAGGATGAATGCAATGCATATTTCATCATCAACGTGTTTTTTAATTTCTGGTTATGGTTACATGTATATCAGAATGTTGAGAGGTAGTTAATCTAATTGTATTCTTTATACTTTTTATGCCAACAAAGGAAATGCTCTTGTATTTTTTTTTTCTTCTTCAGTTGC
Source organism: Carassius auratus (assembly GCF_003368295.1). NCBI lineage: Eukaryota > Metazoa > Chordata > Actinopteri > Cypriniformes > Cyprinidae > Carassius > Carassius auratus. The sequence goes on from NC_039274.1 coordinate 34,594,869, forward strand.
TTGGTAAGGAAAAGTGGTTTCTCTGCTAATGTGTGTGAGGCAGTTAATGTTTAAATTGATTTACCTTGGGATGCATGATCTATCAGTACCATATTGTTTACTGACTGGTAATAGAGATTTTGTTTAAAAATGTATTGGTATCAGTCCGTATTTTATACACTGCCATTCGAAAGTCAGTAAGATTTTTACTATGTTTTGGAAGGATGCCTCTTATACTCACCAAGGCTGCATTTATTTGATCAGAAATGCAATAAAAATAAATGAAATCAAAAATGTAGTTTATTCCTGTAATGATAAAGCAAAATTTTCAGCAGCCATTACTCCTTTCTTCTGTTTCACATGATCGTTCAGAAATCATTCAGATATGCTGATTTGATGCTTAGTTGATTAAAAATGATGAAAACAGCTGCATACCATTTGTTGTGGAAACAGGGTATGTTTGTACTAGATTCTTTGATGAATAGAAAGTTCAGAAGAACACCATTAAATTGAAATAAAATCTTTTGTAACATTACATGTCCTTACTGTCATTTTTCTTCAATTGAATGCATCCTTGCTAAATAAAATCCATTTTCCTAAAAAAAAAAAAAAAAAAAAAAAATATATATATATATTACAGGACCTCAGACCTTTGAACAGTAGTATAATAATCATATGTTAATAGTATCATACAATAATCTATAGAGTATATCAAAATAGAAATGCGTATGTGTATGCTCATTCCCCTATATTTTTGTTTTTGTTTATATTACCTTTGTCTGTACAAATAGTATAGAGTGTTCATATTGACCATTTATTATTTAAGATAAGATAATGGTCCCATCTGTATCAAATATTAATAAAGCTGCATCCGTAGATTCACTCTATCTCTTTATCTCTCAGATGTGACGGTGAGGTTTTAAGGTGGCACCATGGCTGCAATGATACCACCAGTAAAGCTAAAATGGTTGGAGCACCTCAACGGCTCCTGGATTGCTGAGGACAGCGAGTCCATCTCCACCCGTGAAGGGGTCGCTCTTCTCTATGGCAAGTTGCTTGCCAATAAGGAGGTGGTTCTTCTCCCTCAGCAGGTGCTATGTCTGAAGGGCCCTCAGCTGCCAGACTTTGAGCGAGAGTGTCTGTCCAGCGATGAACAGGAGCATTATCTTGATGCGCTGCTGGCCAGTCAGCTTGCTCTGGCCAAGACGGTATGCTCGGATTCACCCTTCGCAACTGCCCTACGCAAACGTCTGCTTGTGCTGCAGCGGGTTTTTTATGCACTTTCCAACAAATACCATGACAAGGGCAAGGTCAAACAGCAACAGCACTCGACCGAAAACACTCTGGGTTCTGCGGACTTACAAGCAGTTAGCGAGCGGCCCCGCTCTAGTACAGACGCCCTCATTGAGATGGGCGTGCGAACAGGTCTTAGTTTGCTTTTTGCATTGCTCAGGCAGAGCTGGACACTTCCTCCGGCCGGTCCAGGGATCAATCTCTGCAATGATGTCATCACCACAGCAATCGAAGTGGTGGGCTCCCTTCCACCCCTCTCCTTGGCCAATGAGAGCAAGATTCCACCAATGGGTTTGGACTGCCTGGCCCAGGTCACCACGTTTCTGAAAGGAGTCACCATGCGGAACTCGGGGGCCGATGTGGTGGGAAGGAGGCTGGCATGTGAGCTTCTGCTGGGATTGGCAGCGCAACGAGGGTCACTGCGCTACCTGCTGGAGTGGGTTGAGATGGCCCTGGCTGCATCGGCCGGAGTCAGCAACCTGGAGCAGAGCCAGGAGGGGCTGATGGGATACGACTGCTTCATGAACATTCTGATGCAGATGAGGCGTTCACTGGTACATGCTCACTAAAACACTCATACACTGATGATATAGTGTTGGATGTTAAATGACTGACTGTCTGGTGTTGTAGGGTTCATCTGCTGATCGCAGCCAATGGAGGGAGCCGACCCGCACGCCCGATGGTCTCTGCTCCCTGTACGAGGCTGCACTTTGTCTGTTTGAGGAGGTAAAATACAAATATATTACAATATTTGTAGGATAGATAAGAGGAGGCCATGTCAGTTTGATGCGTGAATCCCTCAATGAAGAACAGTTACTATGTTTGGTACTTTGATATATAACCCTGTGAAGCCTGACGTTTAATAAAATCAGATTTTATTATTAGTTTTTATCATGTTGATTATGTAGAGGCCTTAAAATTGGATGCTTCAAAAATTATACCATAGGCTTTATCGCGTTAAGAAAACTGAACTGTAAATGTTATCGCCCTATTTAATTTTTTTTTCAAATGTAGGACGTCTTTCATAAGGATTTTACACATTCAGTTTATTCAAGTTCTCAGTAGTCCAGTTGACCAATTGTAATGACCTAGAATAGAGTGAAATAGTTGTAATATTTGGTGATATAATTTGTCAGCATAAAAGAGTCTTTGTTATTTTCTGTTTATTCTCTCATTCTTGAAATGTAGGCAGCTGCTGCCAATGTTCAATGTATTATTATAACAGTCGTCGCAAATCTGGGCCAAAAATAAATGTAAATCAGTTTAGCCACAATATTATACTGTTGGGGATTTGTGCGATTATGATATGCTTTGCAGCTAACTGCCCTTTCTTGAATGGTATTGATTTCAGATTTGGATGTTACCCCTTAAGCCAATCTCTTTTTCAGATTGGACTAAGCATCATCAGCAGGATAATTATTTGTAATGATTAAATCTTGGTTCATCTATTGAGAGAGCATGCACCGCATGCTCATGTACCTAAAACTATACATAAAAAAAGTTATAATGCTTTACTAACCGATATTGGGGTAAAACAAAAGCAAGCGCATAAAATTTAATAATTTCCTTAAAAGTCTTTTCATGTACACATGTAAAGTGTTTCCCACTGACTTCAAACTCTATTTGTGGTGGTATTTTTAGAAATTTAGAAATTTCCTCGCACGGAAACTCCAAATATGCCTCGCAGATGTAAATTGAACACTCCATGATATTCCTAATATGGAGAAAGGCATCCAGCTATCGCTATATCTCATTATGATAGAACCGCTTTCAATGACCGAATATGAAGGCAATAAACACACGGCCATGGCAATATAAGAATAAAGTGTGTTTATAATGTAATGTTAATTGACATAGCATTTATTATATTGTTGATGTTGTGGCATTCCACCAAAAATAAATCAATGAATGGAAATCACTGTATACAGAAATAGTTTATAAAGAAACATAAATCAAATAAAGAGAAACCACTTACTGCTCTTGGCAGGACCACTTTAGCTGTTATAGGCCATTTCCAACCAAACATTGTCATAATTTTGATTATAGGCCTGCTTTTCAGTCAAAATCATTGAATCAGTCTTAATGTATGAATGCGTGTCAGTACAGACTTGAAACAATATATACAGTATATATTTTCCTTGAGCGATTTGTTCCTCTTGTCATCCAGTAAATCCAGTTTCAACTGCCATTGTGCACAACTAGAAGAGAATTTCTGCTGCTTTAAGATACATGCTATAACAAGTTGCACAACAATTCAGACCTGTTGTATCTAAAAATAGAAAATTATGATTATATATGATACCAAATTTTGACATTAGATTTTTTTTTATTATCCTGAGAATTGTGCCATGTGTTTGACACCCTAACCTTGTTTTAAATCGGTTTCCTGATAGGTGTGTCGCATGGCTTCAGACTACTCAAGAACATGTGCGAGTCCAGACAGTATCCAGACAGGTGAGGCAGCCATGGTATCTGAGACCTGTGAGGTCTATGTGTGGGGCAGCAACAGCAGCCACCAGCTCGTAGAGGGCACGCAAGAGAAAATTCTCCAGCCCAAACTCGCTCCCAGCTTCAGTGATGCACAAACGGTAGAAAGCATATTCATTTGAACTATTCATACAGTGTTAGTGTTAGTATCCCCCTCCATGCTCACAATCCATGCTTGCTAAATACATCTCGTGTCTTCAGATTGAAGCTGGCCAGTACTGCACATTTGTCATCTCCTCTGATGGTTCAGTCCGAGCGTGTGGGAAGGGCAGCTATGGGCGCCTGGGCTTGGGTGACTCAAACAACCAGTCCACCCTTAAGAAGCTGACCTTTGAACCTCACCGTGCCAATAAGAAGGTTTCATCATCCAAAGGCTCAGACGGGCACACATTAGCCTTCACCAGTGAGGGAGAGGTGTTCAGCTGGGGTGATGGAGACTATGGAAAACTAGGTCATGGCAATAGCTCCACCCAGAAGTACCCCAAACTAATACAGGGCTCTCTACAAGGAAAGGTACTATATTCATGCAGTAGTTATGCATCACTTGAGCTTTTTGAACACTCAGAATGGATCTGTGGGTTTAAATGATTAATGTCTTCTACTGCTTGTGTGTGTTTGTTTGTAGGTGGTGGTTTGTGTTTCAGCTGGGTATAGACACAGCGCTGCGGTCAGTGAGGATGGAGAGCTCTACACCTGGGGAGAGGGCGACTTTGGTAGATTAGGTATGCAGTTGTCTGTATATACATTTTATTTTCATTAAACACATTGGTTCAAAAAAAAAAAAAGTTTCTGGTTTGAACATTAATGGCTGCTAAAAATTCAGCTTTGCCATCATATGAATACAGTGCATTTTAAAATATATTAAAATAGTAAATGTTTATTTTTAGATAATAATAAAATGTTGCTATATCATTTTTATTGCATTTTTTAACAAATAAATGCTGAAAATATGTCTTTATATGTAATTATATATATATATATATATATATATATATATATATATATATATATATTTAGCAGTCATATAATTCATTACGTGGTGCAAAGTGATTGGCCGGCAGCCAATTAGCTTACTTGCTCAACATTTAAATAGTCTGATTCAGTTTTTACTGTAAGCTGGTCCTGCAGCGTGCTATCAGAGTTCCTCTGAAATCCTCCTACTCCCCCAGCTCCACCTGTATAGATCTGCTAAGGATTTTATGTATGCCTATTTATGCAGTAGCAGCATATCTTATATGCTCACAGCAGCATGCCGACAGATCGGCAGTAGCGAGTCTATACTTGCTCTGCAGCAGCAGAGAGCCTAGCGGACCTACTCTGCTAAGACCAAATACATTAACATTGTCGTATCCATGCTTAAACTTGTTGTGATTACAAAAATAAGTATATTTGTTAACTAATGCACATAACATTTTATCTTGCTTGATTTTGTGTTTGTGTTTTGTGTTGATGTGCATCATTGATTATGCTTGTCTATACTTGTAGGTCATGGAGACAGTAACAGTAGGAACATTCCCACTCTAGTTAAAGACATCAGTAATGTAGGGGAGGTGTCTTGTGGAAGCTCCCACACCATTGCACTGTCTAAAGATGGACGTACAGTCTGGTCATTTGGAGGTGGAGACAATGGTGAGTTGAGTTAACCTACACCACTTCTTCTACTGAGGAGACATTTGAGATTGAGGCACTCACTATGCACTTAGCCAGCAGCTGCATCTCGATTTGCTTGTGTTACCTTCTCTACTTTGTGCACATCTAGTCATTATTGTTTGCTAAGTTGCTGTATATGTGATAATAAAGATTAACTGAAGACTATTACACCTATTTGTTTATCTGCAGGGAAACTGGGTCATGGTGATACCAATCGTGTGTATAAACCTAAGGTGGTGGAGGCGCTCCAAGGAATGTTCATTCGCAAAGTATGTGCTGGCAGTCAGTCATCTCTGGCCCTCACCTCTACTGGTCAGGTATGAGACCTTGCTAAACCAGAAATTATTAAAGTGCCCCTAATATTCCATTGATGAAATGTAGCTCTAAGTGAATGTAAACTACCTACAAAGTTGTGAAGCCGACAGTTGTTTTTATGAAGTAAAATCAGTATCAATAAAAAAAATCAATAAAATCAACAATTTTTTCTCTCCGGAGCTGTCATTCAATTATGCCAATGGGCGCTTAGTTTCTGAGACACACTGTCTGCATTACATCAATAACAACGGACTGGGCTTTCTGACCAATCAGAGCATAGTAGGCTCACGGAAAGGAGGGGTTTAGATAGACTAAATCTTAGAACTGCTTCGTATGAATGGTTTACGAATCATTGAGAAATACAGTGAAATTTAATGTATATCATGAGAAAATGAAAGTGTTTTTTGACCTTGCATGCATGTAATCTGGTTGCAGGAGACTCCTGAAACAATATTAGGAACCCCAGAAAGGGCATATTGGGGGCACTTTAAGTTTTGATGAAAAAATTAGGGGCAGTTATGAGTTCATGTTGATTGATCATTTTAAAAACACTGTTATTGGTGTTTATTTTGCAGGTTTACTCTTGGGGCTGTGGTGCGTGTCTTGGCTGTGGTTCATCAGAGGCCACTGCGCTAAGGCCAAAACTGGTTGAAGAACTTGCCACTACCAGAGTGGTAGACATCTCCATAGGAGACAGCCACTGCCTTGCTTTATCACACGGTAAGGGATAACCGCAAGCCCTATGAATTGAGTGCACAAAACTATGGCTTTATCTGGTATGCTTAAGTGGCTGGTAGTGAAACAACATGAAAATGAAATTAAAATGAGCCTTTAAGGGATATAACTACATTGCTTTCAGTGGATTTTACTAATGTTTAACAGCCTGCCAATTGTTCAGCTGGCAAAATGGCTTTAAGAAAAAAAAATAGTAGATAAAAATTACATAAAATAGGTTTGACAGTTTTGAAAATTAAATCTTAATGAAAGTTTCATTTCCATCTGCGTTATATTCAATATGACGTCTAACCTGACTATGGTCTATACAGTTTTGTGATCCTTCTTAAATATTTTCACTTTCAGTGTACTGCATAAAGCATTATAGAATTCTATTGTAAACGATGGCTGGTGATTACTGTAGGTGCTGAGTCTTGTTGGGGCTGTACTGTAAGGGTTGTGTGAACTAGTGGTGATAGTGTGATAGTGGAGAGAGAGGAGGGTCAGATCAGTAGCAGAAGGGTATGTGCTGAGTCAGACTCAGATAAGGTGAAGCAAGGGGGCCTCACACATGATGTCACAGACAGTTTGACGCTGTGTACTTAAGCAGAACATGTGCCGTTCATGTGCATTGCGAAATGTTCAAGTGATCTTTTAGGGCATACTGCTTTCACACATCTGCATTTCACTATGCATAAGACTGAAATGTGATTCATAAAATGACATGCTAAATAGTTGCTCTTACATTTCATTTTTTTGTGGATGTTTTTGTTACAGACAATGAAGTGTATGCCTGGGGGAATAACTCAATGGGTCAGTGCGGTCAAGGGAATTCCACTGGCCCCATCACCAAACCCAAGAAGGTGATTGGTTTAGATGGAGTGGCTATTCAGCAGATCTCTGCTGGGACCTCCCACAGCCTGGCATGGACTGCCCTCCCGAGAGACAGGTTAGCAAGTCTGTTAAACCCTTTTATAATCTTTACCCTGTACGTAAATAGACAATATTTATTCTTATGTATTTGTGTCATTAAGTTTGTTAATTCCTATAGCAAGAAGTTTCTTATTCAAATTTATTCTAATAGTTTTTTTTTTTACATTTGCATATCTAAGCTATTAATCTTATGTGTATGAATACAGGCAGGTGGTGGCCTGGCATAGGCCATACTGTGTGGACCTCGAAGAAAGCACTTTCTCTCACCTGCGCTCATTTCTGGAACGATACTGTGACGGTATCAACAACGAGATCCCACCGCTGCCTTTCCCATCTTCCAAGTGTGTGTTCTGCCTCCACCATTGACTTTAGTCAGGGTAGCACCATATTTAATTTTTGACAGGAATGAAAATGAAGCTGTGAGAAATCGAAGTATAGGCCATTGATCGGATTGTACTGTTGTTTAACAACAGCAGGAATGGCTTTCTGAAAAAAAGAAATAGTAGACCAAAACTCTATAAACCGTTTTGAACATTGTGAGCTGATCTAGGACCTTTATATACTTAATATCTCCTTCACTGCCTCATTTCCATTTGTGTAAAATTCAATAATGTGTCTAACCTGACTAAGGTCTATAGATGAGTGAAGCTTGTTTTTGTTTTTTTAAATACATTAAATATCACTGGAGAATTAATGCTGCTGATAATGTTGTTTACTTTGAGATCAAGTTTCAATTGATTTTCTAAACCGTCCTGAAGGTTATTAAATATTAAGCCTGTGCATTCTTGTACCATGGAGGGAGTAAAATAGTTTTTGGGCCTACAGGGAGCATCATAACTTCTTGAAACTCTGTCTACGGCTCTTGTCCAATCACCTGGCTCTCGCGCTGGCGGGGGGCGTGGCCACCAGTATCTTGGGACGGCAAGCGCGGCCTCTCCGTAATCTGCTTTTCAGACTGATGGATGCGTCAGTTCCAGATGAAATCCAGGAGGTCTGTGTTTGCTTGCGTTCTCCACATATTTGTTGCTGTGATGGTTCACTGTGGCCTGTATTTCTCTCTGATCATTGTTTGCATTTTGTAGGCTGTCATCGAGACTCTGTCCGTGGGAGCGACGATGCTGCTGCCTCCTCTGAGAGAGAGAATGGAGCTACTGCACTCGCTACTTCCTCAAGGACCAGACCGCTGGGAGAGCCTCTCCAAAGGACAGGTATGAGTTTGTGTCTGTTTGTAAGGAGCACACAATTTAAGTCAACTTACAAAAGCATCTTTCAGTCATATCTCTGTGTGTGTGTGTGTGTGTGTGTGTGTTTTCTGTCACAGAGGATGCAGCTGGACATAATCCTCACTAGTCTGCAGGATCACACCCATGTGGCATCTCTGCTGGGGTACAGCTGTCCTCCAGACGCCTCTGAGCCTCCCGCTCTACCCTCGGACTCTACACATGTTTCTGGCACTCATTCTGATACACATCCTGACACACACTTGGCAGAGATCCTCATGAAAACTCTACTCAGGAACCTGGGCTTTTATACGGTCAGTTCTGCAGATTTGCGCTGTCAGCCAGCTTTGTTTTATCTTTATCTTGATTTACACACTTAGGTAAAATTGTCATGTTGCCATATAAACATTAAGTCAGTAATAATAAAGTTTCACAGACTTTTAGACTGCAACAAGTGCTTGCTTCATTTCGAGACTCTCGTCATTAAATGTAACAATAACATGCAGTGTAGTAAGTGACTCGGATGTTGATTCAGTGACTGCTGATTCATACAATAAAACATTTGTCCGACTGATTCATATCAGTTTTACTCTAGTGCATTAAACTAATCGCCTCATAAGACCTACAAAACCTACAACCTACAAAGACATCACAAAAGAAATATGTTTTTTTTGCCATTATTTCGCTGTACATATATTTTACCTCTGTATATTTGCTGTTGTGAATGTCAAGGGCATTCAAATGATGTTTTATTCAGCGCGGTTCCACTAGTGCTCTTATCAGCCCGGTGCATCTTGGTCAGGTAAAAATGTAAACAGTATTTTAGATAAATGTAAACCGATTCAAGAGGATAAATTGGATATGGGTCACCTTATTTATATCTGTGCATTACACCTACAGTGTAAATGCAGCCTCTGATATAGACTTCTGATTATCGTCTCAACCTGTTTTCCTGTCTGCATGTTTGTTAACCAAACAGGATCAGGCGTTTGGAGAGCTGGAGAAGAACAGTGATAAGATCTTACAGGGAACATCTTCATCTGATAGCAGCCAACCAGCTCACCTCCATGAACTGCTCTGTTCTTTACAGAAGCAACTACTAGCTTATTGCCATATCAACTGTGTTACAGAGGTACATACACATCCGAGTACATATACAAATCCACACACAGTATTTTATTGGGTCTGAGTGGGCTGATTTTCTTCCATATGTTAATCTGTGTTTTTCAGGGCTCCAGTAGTGTGGCACTCCTCCACAAACACCTGCAGTTATTATTGCCACATGCCACAGATATCTATAATCGCTCTGCAACTCTTCTGAGAGAAAGCTCTGGAAATGGCAGTGTGCGTGAGAAGCTGCGAGGTATATCAATGTACACACACATTTGAGATAAACTCATTTATTTTCTAAATGTTAATGGACCTGCTAATTTTTCCCTGTGCTTGTTTGTGGTAGATGTGATCTACATGTCTGCAGCCGGCAGTATGCTGTGTCAGATTGTGACGTCTTTGCTGTTGTTGCCTGTCTGGGTGGCGCGGCCGCTGCTCAGCTACCTCTTAGACCTGCTTCCCCCTCTGGATCGTCTCAACAGACTTCTGCCTGCCGCCACACCTCTGGAGGAACAGGAGCTGCAGTGGCCACTACATGGTCAGACTTTCACCATCATATGATAAATAACAAATTTAAGTTTAAATTTACAATGCATACACACACACACACACATACAGTATATGTATGTATATAGATTTTACTGGTTATGAGTATATGTGTGTGTATATATGCAGGGGTGCACATAAGTGTCCGCAGGTCCCCATGCACAACTAAAATAAAAAAGCGCTATATAAGTTCTGACAGCGCATTTGTGCACCGTTATGGTTGACAGCTGTTAATGCACAATTACCATTTTAGATTGACAAATTATACTGTATGATATTTCTTTTCTAACTGAAAGCATAAATCTAGGCTATCCCATGCCATTTTCAAAATACAATGCAAAACTGTGACATTCATTCACTGACACTTTAATCACTGGAAGCGCGTATACTTACTTGCTGGCAACCCGCCAAAATAAAAGCCTGCTGATTTTAAGAATGAAAGTGATGAAAGGGCTTTTATTACTTTTATCAAAAGCGACTTACAACTGGGGAATAGATAAAGCGATTAGATAAAGCTAAGAGGCAAACAAAGAAAGTAGTAGTAAATATTAACATTTTATTTTTAAGTTTACTATAAAATAATTGTATGTGTATTTAATACTAGACCTACCTTTTATTTTAAATAATATTATCACACATTATTAGTTTATTATATAAGAAAAACTAAATGAATAAAGTGCAATAATATTATAACCACTATTAATCAGTCTTTTATAGTTATATTTAATGGGTCACGCTATATGCAGTGTGAGGACCAAACAAAATTTCTAGGTTCAGTAATGCTTTCAGTTTGAAATGGCATGGGATAGCCTAGACTTATGAGAACCAGACTGAAAAATGTATATGCACCCCTGTAAAAACAATTCTGTAATATAAAAATATAATTGAACATGTTACAGATCTTGTGTTTTAGCATTTTAATAAACTTGACAGAGTTTGATCTTTTAAAGAAAATCATTGTAACCAATCTTGCGTGCCCCATGCCCCTTCCTCCGGTTTAAGAGCTGCTCAACACTCAAAAACCACTCATCTCTCATTCAGTTAAACTTCAGAAAATTTAAGCAATAAGCTTAGGTTGAGAATTTAGTCGTAAATTATTACTTTTCATTTGAATTCTTTCCCTTCACTCCCACATCCTATAATCTGATTGTTTTCCCTTATCCTTCTTCATGTAGGCACTCCAGATCTGGTTGATCCAGTATGTGTTTCAGGAATGGCACAGTGCTGGGTTTGGTTGGTGGATCTGGAGCGTACTGCAGCGCTGCTGGTGGGACGTTGTCTCGGAGGAATGCTGCAGGGAGCCCCACTCTCACCAGAGGAACAGCACACTACCCATTGGCTCAAAACACCGCTTTTTAGTAATGGCTTAGAGACTGATATACCCCAGTTTGGTATGCACACACATTGCAGTTCCTTTTATCATTAAATGTCCTGTTTTGTTTTGTTTTGAAATGTATTGAAGTACAGAAGTAGAAAATGTTGTGAATAGTTATGAAATGGTATGTGTGTTCCAGATGTGTGTATCAGCTCTCTGCTGGAGGTGGCTCTGTGTGGAAATGAGGAGCAAAGACCTTTTGACTGTCAGTTGCATGCTGACATGAGTGTGCTGGTTGATTTGGCCCTTGGATCAACTAAAGAGCCCACACACAGCTTGTGGACAAACATGCAGGATTATGCCATCAGCAAAGGTAGGATACAAAAACAGAACATATTTTGAGGATTATGTAAGGAGTATTATAAATGGTGATTAGCTTTACCTAAGCGCGTGCATAATCCAAGAAGTCACACATTAACCTATGCAGACTTTAGAATGGTTCTTATTTCTGTTGCGATGGTTAGACCCATCCACAGTGAAATCTCACTGGTCCAAAATCTCACTACATAACACTTGTCTTGTTGCTCCTTTGTGTCATTTGTCACTTCTTTTAAAGAATTACATTTACATTTATTCATTTAGCAGACGCTTTTATCCAAAGCGACTTACAGATGAAGACAGTGGAAGCAATCAAAAACAACAAAAAATCTACTAAAAACAACTAAAAGAATTAGATCACATCCAGAGTAAAAATGTCTTGATTTTACTCACCCCCATGTCATCCAAGATGTTCATGTCTTTCTTTCTTCAGTCGAAAAGAAATTTAGGTTTTTGAGGAAAACATTCCCGGATTTTTCTCCATACAATGGACTTCAGTGGGGATCAAGGGGTGGAAGATCCAAATTGCATTTTCAGTGCAACTTCGAAGGGCTTTACACAACCCTAACCGAGGAATAAGGGTCTTATCAAGTAAAAACGATCTGTCATTTTCTAGAAAAAATAAGTCGATATACTTTTGATCACAAATGCTTGTCCTGCTCTAGCTCTGCGATGCGCTCATGTTAGTTCCTCGTCCTCTGTACTCCGTTTCAAATAGGTAGGGTAGGGCTAATTTTTCAACCTTTTTTTTTTTTTGTAAAGGGTGTTTAACTTTCTTTGCACGTTTGCTTTGGGTCACATTAGGTTGGTACTCCCGCCTACATCACGCATGAATACGTAATGCATGAAGTCAAGCTAGTGCAAGGCGAGCTTTTGTGGTTAAAAAGTATATACATTTTTATTTGTTTTAGAAAATGACCAATTGTTTCGCTAGACAAGACCCTTATTTCTCGGCTGGAATCATGTAGAACCAATTGAAGTCTACTATATGGAGAAAAATGGAATGCATTCCTCAAAAACCTTAATTTCTTTTCAACTGAAGAAAGAAAGGCATGAATATCTTGGATGACATGGGTGTGAGTAAATTATCAAGAAAGTTTTATTCTGGAAGGGAACTAATCCCCTTTGTGTTTCTGAAAGCAGTTTCTGAATGTAGGATTTCTGTCATATTTTACCTTAGATCCCTGTCATATGGCACAGGACTTTTTCATAATTACTGACTTGAATTTACAGTTCAATGAAAATGAACATTCATATCCTCTGTTATGTTACAGCTGGCAACTATGGAGTTATTGGACTTTTATATAAAGTGTATAAAAAAATATAAAAGCGGAAATAATTTTGCCATTAGCATTACTACAACTTGTAATCTTTGATGGCATTACATGTTAATTTAGTCTTGTGTGTGTTTGTGTAGATTGGGACAGTGCATCTTTGCCTAATGAAGCTCTGTTAGACACAGTGTCGCGCTTTGTACTTGCTGTCCTGCTGAAACACACAGGGCTGCTGGGACAGGCGTGTGGAGAAGGGAGGTATGGCATTATATTTGACAGAATTTCAGAGAACATTACACTGTGGACACCACTAAGGAATGTCTTACCCATTTCTTCTGACAGATATCAGCCATGTAAACTCTTGGCAGAGGTGTATCGCAGTGTGTATAAAGTGCGGAATCGCCTCTTGGCTTGCAAAAACATGGAGCTCATCCAGACCCGTTCGTCATCACGAGAACGAAGAGTATGTCTTTTTATATATATATATATATATATATATATATATATATATATATATATATATATATATATATATATATTTTGTATTATCAATATAACAGTTTGAAACTTTGTAGGATCTTTGAAGAAAAATTAAGAACAATAAAATATACTTAAAAAAAAAAGTTAATTATTCCTTTTTAGGTACTAGAAATATATAAGAAATCTATAAAGCCATTTCTCCTCTTCAGATCTCTGATAACGTGGACTCTGTGGAGATGGACCCACAGGAACACTCTTTCACCCGAACTATAGACGAGGAGGCTGAGCTGGAGGAGAGAGATAGAGAGCGAGAAAGAGAAGAGGGTCATCAGGAGCAGGAAGATGAGGAGGAGGAAAGAGAGCAAGAGGTCATGACCGCAGGAAGTGAGTTCTGACACATTTGTGAAGGGCATATATGTGTGTGTGTGTGTATGTGCTGATGTTGGCTGATGCTTTGAGTGGCATTGAGTCACACATTCGCACACATCTGGTGCATTTTTCATATTTTTCTTTTCATGTTTGAGATTCTTAGTTATTACCTAAAAATTAACATTCTGGAATTATTCACCATCATATTATTCCAAAACTATATGAGATATTTAGTGGAATAAAAGGAAGAATTTTTACATGGCTGTCAATCTCCAAAAAAAATACAAATACATAAGATCATATACTGTAGGTTTGGAATGACATGAGGGTGTGTAAATGATGACAACATTTTAATGTCACTATATTATTTTAAAGATATATTTAATAATTGGTTTGATGTAGTGTGAATTGCATTGTGCTAGAACACGCCACACAACATACACTACCATTCAAAGGTTTGAGCTCAGTGAGGTTCTTACTGTCCTACATTTATTTGATCAACACTAAAAACAGTAATATTGTGAAATATAACTGCAAATAAAAAAAAGGAATAGAAAGTTAAAAGAACACCATTTATTTTAAATATACATCTTTTGTTTTATTTGTAAATGTAAAAGTCGTTAGTTTAATGCATCCTTTCTGAATAAATATATTCTTCTTTTTTTTTCTTTTTTTTTATCGTACTTACTTTTGAATGCTAGTGTATACTAATAAATAACTTTGTTAACCATAGTTATTATACAGTGGTCACACATGGCATTGTGTAACATCCAGCCGTAATCACTTTTTAACAACGTCATGCTTCTTGGCTGCTTCCCTAACCTGGCCGCTCTGTGTCTTATGTCTTGGCGGACACAGAAATCTTTCAATGTTTCCTATCAGCTCGGGAGGCAGCACGAGGAAGGGAGCGAGATCAGACCGGAAGCATGAGCGTACCGGAAGAGCCGGCTCAGGCTGGTCAGGAGCGCAGGAGCAGCACGACCCCTCAGGAGGGCCAGGATCTTTACACCACCACATGCAATACAGTCATCCACCGCTGTGCCATGCTCCTGCTGGCCGTCAGCACGCCGCTCGCTCAGCACATCAATCAGCAGCCCCTGACAGCCGGGGTCAACCAGGATGGAGGCGGGTTCATGACGAGGCGAGTAGCATCATTGTTAAAAAGTACATTCAGCTGATTAAACGTGTAAGCATGACTTTAAACTCTTGAATCATAACCCTTATCTCACTGAACTCATTCACCTTTCCAGTCTGCTCCTGCTTTTCTAGATTTCATATTAAGCAGTTGCAAGTTGTGCTGCTCTAATTTAGAAGAACCTTTATAAGCTGACCCAGTCGCAATTAAAAGCAGCGGCTACTGTGATGCATGCAATAAATCAAATAAAAAACAATCTTCATTAGTGGTATTCATTTATATTTAGGTCACATTTTAATGGCATGATTATGTTATGTCCGCTCACATGTAACTTTTATTATCTGCCATTTTAATTTTGTGTGTAGGAGTGAGAGCCTGTTGGCAGAGAGTCGGTCCATCCAGAGCAGTCCCAACTACAGACTCACAAAATCCAGGAGTGAGTCTGATCTCTCCCAGCCAGAGTCTGATGAGGAGGGATACTCACTGGTGAGATGTGTGACACACTGCCTTATCTGCTTTAACTTGATTTATAACTGCAGTTATGTAACTTCTCGGTGTGACTTGTTTCAGAATGTGAGGAGGAATGTGGATCTGGATTTAGCTTTCACTCCTAAAAAAAGAGGTAAAGTCCCCGCCTTTATCACACTGAGACTGTAGCAATGGGACATACTGTACTACTCTTGTAATCTGTGTATTTACGCCGTCTGTCTGTGTACACATGTCTCTGACAGCTCTGTGTGTGTGGTCTATTTTTTTTCTACGTGACTAAATGGATCCATGAAATAAGATGACAATGGATTCCTGCCGGCGTCTTTATAGCCTCTTCATGCATTGCCAAATTTATTCCCCAAGGACAAAATGTGCCGCAGCAAATTTCTGTTATAAAGTAGTACTCGCATAAAACTTATTCCTTATTCCTTATCCTTATGCATGTCCAGACCTGCACACAACTGTACAGAAAAGTTTATGGGAGAACTCAAATACCTGTCTTTCCTGTTCACATGTTCTGTACATTTCACCTGTAAATCCAAAAGTGTTGTGCCAGAAATCTGTCATCAGATCTGGTGGCCTTTATTATAAAAAGGGGGGTTAAAATAAATATGCAGGAGGATATATTTGAGCAGTAGATTATAGGATGCTATTTAAGATGCTAATGCTTTTATTTGGTTATCTGTATGCTGTGTTAACAGCTAGAAATATTAGAGTTCTTTAGGTGGAACAATAAACAGCAAGTGGGATTTAGCCTCCATTTTCGAGGCTTTGTCTTAAAATATTTTGATGTTTTCAGCTTCTAATAAATAGTTTTTAAATAATTTTAATATATTTGATGTGATCCATTGAGGTGTTGAGATGTAAAACTTAAGTAAAACTCATGTAAAACACACTTAAACCAGGTAATAAAGGTCTTTGAGATGTTGAAAATGGGTTAAAATGGGTGTATTATCATGGGTTAGAGCAGGTTAGGAACTAAACTCTTCAGGAACAAAGTTGTTCAGAACTAGGATTCAGCATCCGCTCTATTGCTGTGAGACTGTTTCTGAATGAACTCTGGCTTCTTACCAGAATAAGGCAGTCACAACACTTCCAGAACACTCAGTTGTCTAAATCTGCTTCATTGGTTTCATTTATTAGTGGAGTAATGTAGGAAAAAATCAAATGTGTCTGCTTCGGGTTAGAGCTCTAAGTCTGACATGAAAAGGAGGTTGTGCTTTGACTGACCTGAGGTTATCTGTTTTGGAGCACTTCAAACAAATAGCTCTCTTCACAGAAAACAATTTCTTTTTGGTATAAGCCACACAAGAGAAACAATGCAATACTTTATTAAGCATAAATGTACATGGCACACAGATTTACGGTGGAATGTGTGTTTCTTAAAATATTAAATTATACTCTATTATTGGGCCATTATTACAAATTCTGTTCGTGTTTTCAAGGCTTTCTGTACAGCTCTCCAGACTCCTCTGCGGACTGGTTTGGGGGACGCTCGGCTCAAGAGTGTTTGTACAGCTCTCCACAGTCCTACGAGGAGTCCGACCTAGATCTGAACAGTTCGCTCAGGCTCCATGCACTCATCGAGAACATCGTGAACTTCCTCAGTGGCGATGTTGGGAACACCCCTGCGTTTAAGGAACCAGAAGAGAGCGTGTCAACGAGCCCACAGGCCATTATTATAGCCATGGAGCAGCAGCAGAGCCGAGCAGAGGTGCATTCTGACGTTTTGGCTTTATTCGTCAGATGCCTGTCTTCACTTCCACCCACAGGCTTTTGTTTGTTTATCTTGTGCTTTTATGATTGTGTTATGTTTATTTATATAGTTGCGTCTGGAGGCCCTCCACCAGATTGTGGTGCTGATTTCGGGGATGGAGGAGAAAAGCAGTCAGGCAGGCTCTGGAGGTGGAGCTGGACGCACAGGCCTCAGTTTTCACACTTCCTCTCTGCTAACATCAGTCAGACTGCAGTTTTTGTCAGGGTGTTTTGGCCTCGGTGCTGTTTGCAATGGGGGGCCAAATGGGGAGAGTGTCCAACTGCACCATTACCAGGTAACTGTTCCATCTAATCATTAGAGGTTCTGAAGAAGATACATGTTTGAATATGTTTTTAGGCCATGCTGACTTAATATGTGCTAAATTAGGCAGGAATGTGTGCATTAAGCCTGATTGAGAAAATAGCTGTAAAGACCCATAACGTTTGTCTGAATGTATGATAAATCATTTTGAATGTTATTATTCATACTATGCTCTGCATGTCCTTTGTTTTTCCTTGTAGGATGGAATCAGAGCAGCCAAGAAAAGTTTACAGATGGACATTCAGACAGCTGTTCATAAGATTTATCAGCAGCTGTCAGTCACATTAGAGAAAGCCCTGCAAGCTAACAAGCACCACATAGGTATTGTATTTGAGCACACATTTCATATATTCATTTATGTAGCATATATTCTACTGAACATATTTTCTCAATGCTGTGCGTGTTTACAGATGCCCAGCAGAGGCTGCTGTTGGTCACAGTCTTCGCTCTAAGTGTGCGATACCAGCCCGTTGATGTATCGTTAGCTATCTCCAGCGGTCTCTTGGACGTTCTCTCTCAGCTTTGTGGAACGGAAACCCTGCTTGGACAGACACTGCAGCTCCTGCACAAGCCTGCAGGCTCCCAGCTCAGCACTGCCCTCAAAGTGGCCAGCACCAGACTGCTACAGATACTAGCCATCAGCACCGGGTACAACACCGTTCTCTTTGCTAACACCTGGTTTTTCATAGCCGATCAGAACTGACCTCAAATGCTGGATGTTTAAAATTATTTAGCAAGTTCTTAAGACCCACTGTATCATTTTGGCACCTTGTTTACATTACCGTTCAAGGGTTTCGGGTCAAGATTGTTTTAAGGTAATGAACACTTTTATTCAGAAAGGATGCATTGAATTAATCAGAAGTGATAGCAAATAAATGAACAAATAAATGCATTCATGGTGAACATAAGAGACTACTTTTAGAAACCTACTTGGTTTATAAACCCCACAAATCTGAACAGTAGTTTAATTTATCAGTAGCTAATTAGGTTTGTTTGGTAACATTATACTGTTAATACTTCTCTTAGCAGGAGCGAATGAAGACAGATTAATTAACTTTTCCTCTTTCCTATCCTTCTATCAGGACATATGCAGACAGGTTGGGTCCTAAGGTGGTCCAGGCTCTGCTGGATCTTCTGTGCAGTCAGCTGAAGACCCTGCTGGCTCAGGCTGCTGGAAGCACACTCAGTGCAAGTACAGAACTGCAGGAGAAGACTGACGACTGCGCAGATGCTCAGAAAAAAGATTTCCGGGGTAAGACAATTGCAAGACAACAGCAACATGCTCACTAATTTACTTAATTGCGTGTGTTTTTTTTTATATATATATATTGCTTTTATTTTTGTGTAGCATTGTTACGTAAGAGACACACAGCAGAGCTGCACCTCGGAGACTTCTTGGTGTTTCTGCGGCGAGTCGTCTCTTCCAAAGCCATCCAGTCCAAGATGGCCTCTCCTAAATGGACTGAAGTCCTTCTCAACATTGCTGCTCAGAAATGCTGTTCAGGTAACACCGCAGCGTCCAAACAATGTCATCTTGTCTGTGTGCTAGTTTTTAGACTAGTTAAATTTGTGTATTTTTTAGGCATACCTTTGGTTGGTAATTTGAGAACGCGGCTGTTAGCTCTGCATGTTTTGGAAGCTGTGCTTCCCGCCTGTGAGAGCAGCGTGGAGGACCATCAGATGACCCAGGTCTAAATCCACACACCTCTGTTGTGCTCTTTTTCATGTAACATCTGTTGCAGAGTTAAGTTAGCTTGTCTTTGTGTGGTAGGTGGTGGAGAGGTTGTTGGCGCTGCTCTCAGACTGTATGTGGGAGGCACCTGTTGCTCAAGCCAAACACACCATCCAGCTGAAAGAGAGAGAGCAGGAACTCAAACTACAGGTGAGGGAGAATCAGTCAGTCAAGAGTGAGAGGTTGGAACGCTTTAAAGTTCACTAATACTCAACATTCACTTTTCTGAGATGCCGATAAATGCCATCTTATTGTTTTAGGGTGAATCAGAGGAGGAAGAAGAAAATTTGCCTATCCAGGAAGTAACCTTTGACCCTGAGAAGGCACAGTGCTGTGTGGTGGAAAGCGGACAGGGATTGACGCATGGCAGTGGAGGCAAAGGTTACGGCCTGGCCTCCACTGGCATTTCCTCTGGCTGTTACCAGTGGAAGGTTCTGCACACTTTATTTTACACTAACATTCAGAAGTTTGGGGGTCAAAACTACAGTAAAAAGTATGTGTGAGTATGAAAGCGTGTATTATTTGTTTTCAGTTCTATATCGTGAAGGAGAATCGTGGAAATGAGGGAACGTGTGTTGGTGTGTCACGCTGGCCTGTGCATGATTTCAACCACCGCACAACAGCCGACATGTGGCTCTACCGCGCTTACAGTGGCAACCTGTACCATAACGGAGAGCAGACCCTCACGCTGTCCAGCTACACACAAGGAGACTACATCACCTGTGTGCTGGACATGGAGGCCAGGACTGTGTGTTTTGGAAAGAACGGAGAGGTGCGGTGCAGCCCACTTACAAAAACAAATATTCAGCCATGTTACTTACTTGCATATCAATAGCTGAGCTGGAATACACATCCTCTTTCATCGACATTCTCATTTCAACTCTCTTTCATCATATGTGCTGAACCATGTGGCAGGAACCCAAACTGGCATTTGAGGATGTCGATGCTGCAGAGCTCTACCCTTGTGTCATGTTCTACAGCAGCAACCCTGGGGAGAAGGTAAGACGCACAAGTGCTGATGTTGATTTAAACTCTGTGATCTTCTGTTTATCTAAAATAATGCTGATGAACTACACTCTTATTGCGCCACCCTAGAGGTGGGCAACATAAACTCAAAATTATATCACATTCATAAAGCTTTTGGGTCAATAACCAAATTATGATGCTTTTTTTAATTTGAATGGTCATACATATTGCTATGAAACAAATGTATGAATGTGCATAATTTTTTCAATACAATTTATAAAGCTTAATATTTTACTTTTTAATTTAATTTTAATTGTATTATTTTTTAAGTATACATGTAATTTACCTTTTTTATTTATTAAAAATATTAAAATTCTATTCTTTTTTATTTCAGATTGAGTTTTATTGCTTCAGCCTAAATTAATTTTTATACCAAGGTAACATTTCAATGTTAGGTCTTTCATTAAATATTATTTTTTTTTGTTTATTTAAGCTTTATTTCAATTAAACAACACATTTATTAATAAGTTTATGATATATATATATATATATATATATATATATATATATATATATATATATATATATATATATATTTTTTAATATATTATACAGACAAAATGAAAAACAAGCAGTCATAAAAGAAAAAAACAATGTCTGCACTTTTTCCTTAGCCACCCCCACCCCCCACCCTAAGAACCCCCCCAGGAGGATTAGAAAAATATCAACAGTCTTTGTATACAATTATACTCAAGATGTACATAAAAATAAAAAAAAGGAAATAAAAAAAGAGAAAGAAATACACACATATACATACAGATATGCATCTAAAACAGTGCACACATATACTAGATCAAATTTTGGTTCAATGTTTACATACCCATGATTTATAAAATTAGTCAGAATCTAGAGATTTTTTTTTTTTTTAATGATTCCTTTAAAATCAAAATAGCAGTTCATAAGAGCTGTGTTTTTTAAACAAATCACTGTTCACATAGGATTTTAGATTTTGCTTGTAAAGCTTAACAGAAACATGTTTTCTTGCTTATATTTTGTCTTATATAATAGTCACTTCAGACTGCAAAGTCTCATTCAGAACTAAAAAATGATGTCTTTTGCTGTGGAAAGTCATATAGCACTGCCATAACAACGATATCAACAAAAATGCATCCAGATTGAGAACTTTCTACTGTTTTCTATATTGGTCTAACCAGTATGTCACCCACCTCTACCCTGCAGGTAAAAATCTGTGAAATGCAGATGAGGGGCACACCACGTGACCTGTTGTCTGGTGACCCAATTTGCAGCCCTGTGGCCACTGTCCTTGCGGAAGCCACTACCCAGCTGTTCCGGATCTTACACCGATCGGAGCGCTGGACTCCAACTATCAACCGCAGCATCCTCCAGCGCCTCCAGCAGATCAGGGGCTGCCTGCGAGAAGGAGCTCCTCCAGCAGGGGCCACCAGACTGCGCAAGAGCCGCTCGGCACAGAGCAGAGAGGAGCAGGATGAGAAGGAGGAAGAGCGAGAGGAGGAGAGAGGGAGAAGCGGACGGCACGCGGCAGCCGAGCTGTCGGAGACACACCTGCGGACGCTGTGCCACCAGGTGTGGCCGGTGTTAGCTGTGATCGGGGGAGTAGATGGTGGGTTAAGGATGGGGGGACGGTGTGTGCACAAGCAGACAGGGAGACATGCCACTCTGCTGGGGGTGGTGAAGGAGGGGAGCACATCAGCTAAGGTGCAGTGGGATGAGGCGGAGATTACCATCAGGTGAGAGATGGGTATCTGTTTGAGTGGTTTATATGAATGTGAAATTGAGGCTTTTACCTCGTTCCTGCTCCCCAGGGCTCTCCTTGCTCTCTTTATCCATATTTCTCCCTCCCTAATCATTTCATTGACTCCTTCCTTTGCATTAGCTCCATGATGTTGCATGTTCCCTGGCCCTCCTCCCTGCTCCCTCACTTTCTCTCTCTGTCTCTTTCTCTCTCTGTTTGGTTTGTCACTCGTTTTCATTGAAGCTTCCCCACTTTTTGGTCGCCCAGTGACACGCCATTGTACAACTTGGAGCCGATCGAGCCTCTACCCTTCGATGTTTCACGTTTCCGCGGACTCACTGCGGCTCTGCTGCTGGACCTCACCGCCCTCGCCAGCCTACAGGACGATGGCTTCAAATCCGCCTCTGGTCGGCGGCACGAGCGGAGACACCGCCACGAACCCCAGGATGAACGAGAGAACGAGTCACGCACCAAACCGAAAGAGGGGGCGGGTGATCTGCGCGTATCTCACAGCTTGGACGAGGTTCGAGCTCATGCGCCACCCAACTCCCGCTCCGAGAGCGAACTGGCTGCCTACACGCAGGATGCCACGCAGCAGACTCCAGCGGAGGGACGGCGCAGGCTACAGGAGATGGTGGGGACGCGCTCGCAGGAGGCGGCTGCGCAGATGGAGGTGCATGCGGTGCAGCTGTCATATCTGTATCTGGGAGCGATGAAGACCCTAAGTGTACTCTTGAGTTGTAGCAAATACGCCGAGCTGCTGCTGATCCCCAAAGTCACACCTGACAGTGGCCATAACGCAGATTGTGCCAGCCCTGGGGTGAGCGTGTGTCAGGAGGAGGCGGAGCTGCGATCGGCTCTGCAGTTTCTGATGCGACACATGGTGAAACGGGCAGTGATGAGGTCGCCCATAAAAAGGGCGCTTGGGCTGGCAGACCTAGAGCGGGCACAAGCTGTGATCTACAAACTGGTGGTCAATAGCCTACTTGAAGAACAGGAAGGCCAGAGACCCAAGACAGGTATATCAGAAAACATAAAACAAACCTGATACACATAAACTGACTGTATCTATACAATAGATTTTTTGGAAGAAGTGTCTTTCTCGCAATGGCTGCATGTATTTGATATGGTAATATGGTAAAGTAATATTGTAAAATATTATTACAATTTAAAATAACTGTTGTATCTATTATAATTTTAAATGTAATTTGTTGGTAAAGCTGATTTTTCAGCAGCCATTACTTTAGTCTTTAGTGTCACATGATCCATCAGAAATCATTCTAATATGCTGATTCGAGAGTAAAAAACTAAACAAAAAAACAGCATTTAATTTAATTGTTTTTGCAACATCTGACACTTTAGACTGATTTAATGCATCCTTTCTGTATAAATGTGTAAATAAATAAAAAAAAGCATGACCCCAAACTTTATACTGGTAGTGTATATAGTCTTAGACTGTACTAAATTTTGCTTATAAGATATGACACCAATGAAATCTTGATAAATTCAGAATTTGCCAGAACTCTGTTGAAAGCTGTTTAAACTCCTTAAGATAAAAAAAAGAAAAAAAATCTCTACTCAATTGAATGCATCTCAATTTCAGCCACTGAAAATGTATTTAATTAATAACCATTTAAAGAAATATTGGGGTGTATATGTAATGTAAAGTCACTTCATTTGACTGAAGATCCATTCAACATTATTAGAAATTTTACATTTTGGTCCAATGGGTCAAGAAGTTTTCTTTAAGACAAGGAATTTTCATCTTGCTTCATCTGTTGCAAGCTATGATTTTATTTTATTTTTTTCATGGCAAAATAGTAGCATTTTTTTCACACTCTCATTTTCAAGAGCCTTGTAAAATATGTGAATGTGTCTGTTTTTAGTGGACACAGAGTGTGAGGAGTTAGAGGGAGACCAACAGTTTCAAACTCCAGTCACCACCTCCCCTTCAGCCTCCAGCAGCACCTCCTTTATGAGCTCCTCCCTGGAGGACACCACCACAGCGACCACACCCGTTACCACAGCCACCACACCTGTCACAGACGCCGAGACAGCACCCGCTTCTGAATCACCTGGAGTAATGCCTCTCAGCCTGCTCAGGTACACACACACACTTTTTCTCTTTGAGAGTGTGTGAACAATTAAACTTTCAGTCTGTGTCATGATTGGTCTGCATGTGCATGTCTGAGCAGACAGATGTTCTCCAGCTACCCGACAACCACCCTTCTTCCAGCACGAAGAGCTCAGACCCCTCCCGTGTCATCACTCCCCACCTCACCGTCAGACGAGCACGGCCGGAGACAGAGCCTCACCTCGCCTGAGTCCCAGCCTGCCAGGACCACCAGCAGGACCGGTACAAATGCATAAAATGTTTGGTTCTTAATTAATAAAATGTGGTCCAAAAGTCTTATAACACATAAGAAATATTATAAAATGTATTATTTAAGTGTTACACTATATATATATATATATATATATGTGTGTGTGTGTGTGTGTGTGTGTGTCAGATTAATTGTGATTAAGTACAAATACGTATATTATGTAAACAAAAACTTTTATTTTGCATGCGATTAATCGTTTGACAGCACTAATATATACGTGTATACTTTTCTGGGATATATATATTGGCAATATACATACAAGTGTGAAATATGTAAATACACCAGAAGTATCCTCTTTTTTTCATCATAACAAATAACAAGAACAGAAAAAAATTAAGAAAATAAATGAAAACACAATGAAAGTACCGTTGAACCTACCCCTAACTCTCCATTTGCATTGCACATTTGTCACATCTGTAAAAATTGTTAAATAAATGTAGAAGTACAGTAAACAATGATAATTAGTACAGGTAGATAATGAAGTAAAATGAAAAAAGTAAAATAATATAAAAAGATTGAACATTTCACTCAAATTAGGATAATGATAATTTTTAATGGAAAAAATGTATTTCATTAGAAAGGCTGTCTTTCAGATCTCTGTACATGATGCTATATCCATTTATACATAGTCCTGTATTAAATAACTGACTGCGTTTTGTTTATTTGCTCCAAGCATTATCAGACCCCAGCAGTCGTCTTTCCACATCTCCACCTCCTCCTGCCATCGCAGTTCCGCTGTTGGAAATGGGTTTCTCGCTCAGACAGATCATGAAAGCTTTGGAAGCAACAGGTAGACACACATTCACTCTCATAGATATGTTTTGTCCAAATTCAGAATTTCAGCTTTTATCCATGTTATCATTTCTGATATTCAGAGTATGTTCTGTGCTGGTCCGTAGGTGCACGTGGTGAGGCAGATGCTCAGAACATCACTGTGCTTGCGATGTGGATGATCGATCACCCAGGCACGGCAGACTCTGATGAAGCTTCAGACCCCTTCTCTGGTGCGGCAGGAGGGGGAAAGAGCACAGAGAGGAGCTATCTGCGCTCACCGGGTGACATCCCCAACGCTGATGCTGCAGAGATGGAGGAGGGATTCAGTGAGAGGTATACTACCTACAGAATGTATGGCATGACATACTTTTTGTTGCATGAGTGTAAGAAAACAGTGTGTAGCTTAATTTTTGTTGACCATTTATCATTCTGTTACTTCTCTCTCTCTCTAGTCCTGAAGGTCTTGATCAAGATTTGGGCTCTTCCTCTGCCGGCCCTACTCCCAGAGGACGCTCTGCAGCCAGCAGGAAGCACCGCTTTGACCTGGCCGCACGTACTTTACTAGCTCGTGCAGGTAAACTCTAGGAATCTCCAATGTTACCTTTTCTAAATCAACTAGTCAGTGGCTTATCTGAACTAGTCAATAAATCGCTTTCAATGAAGTACTGTATAACTAGGCTTTTAGGTTCATATTACCCTGAGCAACATCTATTAATTGAATAATCAGTACGTGCTAAAATATTAAGGAGTATGCTGTTTTAAATAAGAGAAATGTTTCTTGAGCATCAAATAAATGCATATTTGAATGATTTCTGAAGGATCATGTGACACTGAAGACTGGAGTAAAGGCTGCTGAAAATTCAGCTTTGTCATCAAAAGAAATTCATTTTGAAATATATTAAAACAGATATCAGTTATTTTACATTTTAATAATGTTTCACTTTTATGCAGTCTTGGTGAGCATAAGAGACTTCAAGACCTTAAAAAAAATTATTAATGTCCCAAACTTTTTAAGATCAAGGTTAGTCTGCTTCGGTTCTGGAGGGCCACTGTCCTGCAGAGTTTAGTTCCATCCCTAATACACACACATTCTTGTACTTTTCAAGCAATGGTAAAGACACAGGTTAGTTTTTCAGTTGTTTGATGGAGGTGAAGTCTGCAGGACAAGACTGGAGTTGCCTATCCCTGGTTTAGACAGAAAGACAATTTATACATTTTTAATTTTATAATGAAGGAAAAAAGTGAAAAGTAGTTAAACTTGTCACCTTCACTGACTTGTCGGTCAGCAAGTCGGCCATCACAACCTGTACACAGACAAACCAATTCAATTTAGAAGAATCATGACAAAAAAAAAAAAAAAACCGAATACAAACTCCACACTAACGTTGTGTTTTGTTGTGTAGCTGGATTGTACCGCTCAGTACAGGCTCATCGAACCCAAGCCCGTCGAGAAGGTTCTGGACTGCAGCAGGAGCCTGGGCCTCTCGGGGCGCTGTACGACTTCAATTTGGATGAAGAGTTGGAGCTCGATTTGGATCAGGAAGCCATGGAGGCCATGTTCACCCAGGAGCTTGCATCCGATTCCGACATTCTGGGAATGTGGATCCCGGAGGTATTGGACTGGCCAACATGGGTGTGTGTGACAGCAGTCTGGGGCTGCCGCTGCTTTACTACTCACCTTTAACCCCTGCACGGCTGTCCACACAAACTCACACCTACACATTCGTTCAAGAACACAAATATTGTACTTGCATATTGTCTGCTCACTCGCATCCTCATATTGGACACAGACAAACATCTGCTAAAGCACAGCAGCTCTCTCACTCTCACTAACACTGGTGCATGTTTTGCCAGCACAGTACAGAAGCTGCAAATGCATTCTGGGATGCTTGAGTCCTGATCCATGTTCCATTGACTTTCATTAATTTCAATTCTTCACATATACGCAACTTGCTCTCCCATCTGACCGCAGTTGTGTGGTTTTGTCGTGTTTGCTTTTGTGTTAGCATGTGTGTGAGTCAGAGGACCGTGATGAGGCGGTCGTGTGTGAGCTGTGCGGGGTCAGCGTGTCCAGTTTCAACCAACACATGAAGAAGAGTCATCCGGGATGCGGTCGCAGTGCCAATCGCCAGGGGTACCGCAGCAATGGCTCTTATGTTGACGGCTGGTTCGGAGGAGAGTGTGGAAGTGGAAATCCCTATTATCTGCTCTGTGGCAGCTGCAGAGAGAAATACCTTAACATGAAGAGCAAGATCAAAGGTCCACTGCCTGAGAGGTGAGAATAAGAGTTTGCATGCATGCGTTGACATTGCTGAATTCACATGAATCTGACATTTTTTTTTTTACTAATCTCTGTTTTTCAGGTATAAAGGTCAAGCACCAGACCTTCTGGGAAAGCAAGACAGTGTGTATGAAGGTACTAAAAGTGTCCACATGCAAAATATACCTATAAAAATCAAAACCATAATGCAGCCAGTGTATTAAAAACACAGAAAATGCATGTAAAGTTTGTTAGAATTATTAGCAGCCACTACAAACTGTGTGTTTTGATCAGTGTGTCTAAATACACATTTGTCCTGCAGAAGACTGGGACATGTTGGATGTAGACGATGCAGAGCGTCTGACGGGTGAGGAGGAGTTCGAGTTGCTCTCTGCTCCACTGGGTCTTAGTGAACGCAGGCCCGTCCCCGAGGCCGTCCATTTTCCAGACACTGACCCTCTCGGAGCTTCTGTTGCCATGGTCACTGCAACCAACAGCATGGAGGAGACTCTCTTGCAGATAGGTACAATAAAAACACCAACGTGATGGTGAGAATCTGCCACTGTAGGGGTTCAGAGTATGCATCGTGGTTTAAAATGCCTGTAATTTTACCAATACTGTCTAGGATTTGTATATGTGTGTGTGTGTATCTCTATGCATTAGTAATGAATGCTCCGTCTGTCTATAGGTTGCCAGAGCTCAGTGGATAAGAGCTCATCAGGTCGCTTGTCTTTGGGGGAGCAGGCGTCCGGTCTGCAGACGCCTGCTGATCGCCTGGTGGCTCTGAGAAGAGTCACTGCCGCTGCACAAGTCCTGTTAGCCAGAACAATGGTCATGAGGGCGCTGTCCCTGCTGTCAGTTAGGTTCGTGTGTCTACTGATGTGTCTGTTTATAAATTTGATTTAATTGCAATTTGCAATATTAAAGTGTTACATTTTTTTAAGCTTCAGGTTTGCTGTGCTCATTTTCTAGGGCTTCACAATTTAGCCAAATATTTTGATTAGCTATATGACTATTATAATATTATTGATATTACTGCTACTATTACTACTACTACTAATTATTATTAACAATAATAATATCATTATGATTATCATTACCAAATAGAAATATTAAAATAGTGTTAATTTCTCCGTAAAATAAACTAAAGTATTAAGAAAAGGTAATAAAATATGAATGATTTGTATTTTCCACTTTATAGTAATTTATGATGTCTTAATTTCTTCATTTAAAATGTTGAATCATTGCACTTTTATTATAAAAAACAGGGAAACCTTAAAACCTCTCTTTTATTTACAATTTAATTTCATTTACTTTTATTTTCTCATTGCAAGAAGGTTCCCAAATTCACATTATAAGTGATCCAAACTCCGAGCAGATGCAGAGATGAGTTTATGTGGATCTGCTCACCTTTGAAATAACACAATGCCTCAACCAGTGTTTTTATCAGGCTCCCATGCTTAGATTCAGTCATATCACTTGAATGGCAAGGAATAGGTCCTTTTCTATGCTATTAAAGTGAGATAACTGAACATAAATACAGAGTCCTGATAAAAATGCTCATTCTAGACGAAAATATCACTTAGAAGCTTTTTCAACTGGACTCTTCATACATATATATATATATATATATATATATATATATATATATATATATATGTGTGTGTTTGTTTGCTAACTCATATTTCTGCTCTCTAGTGGCTCTAGTTGCAGTCTAGCAGCAGGATTGGAGTCTCTGGGCTTGACGGACATTAGGACTCTGGTGCGTCTGATGTGTTTGGCTGCCGCAGGTAGAGCTGGACTTTCCACAGGCCTTACATTAGGCCCTGGATCCTCTGAGCGCCCACGAGGGGCTAGCAAGCCCACCAAACCCATCTCTTGTTTGGCGTACCTCAGTACTGCCGTTGGCTGTCTGGCATCGAACAGCCCCACCGCTGCCAAACTCCTGGTCCAGCTGTGCACTCAGGTAGACAGATGGTCTCATGAATGGCGAATAAACAGAGAGACAACAAAAAGCGTAAACAAAACTATTTACATATCTCTCCCTGCCTCATTTTCCTCTAGAATCTGATATCAGCTGCCACCGGGATGAATCTGACCACGGTAGATGATCCAATCCAGAGGAAGTTCTTGCCCAGTTTCCTGAGGGGAGTGGCAGAAGAAAACAAGCTGGTGACGTCGCCCAATTTTGTGGTGACTCAGGCGCTGGTAGCTCTGCTTGCCGATAAAGGTGCCAGGCTTCGACACGGCTACGACAAGGCTGAACTTGAAAAAAGAGGTTAGTTAACATCTAGCCAGCCGCTTGAGAATGCCGCACATTATTTACTTATTTGTGTTGTTGTTTTTTTGTGATTTATTTTGTTTTGTTCAGTTAAATCTCATAAATCTGATTTGATGTGTTTTATTTTGGCAGCAGATGCATTGTTAGATGAAGCTTTGTTGTGTTGCAACCTAAAAAACCACAATCTTCGACCACCAAAATCAGCCATTTTAATTTTTGTTTGTTTTTTTCTCATTGTGTGTGTTTGTGTGTTTGTGTACCCATCTATGGGCACGTGTGTGTGTGTTTATCTCGCTTGCGGCCTGGCTTTGCTCTGCTCGGTCGTCACAGGGTTAATGTCGCCTCTCTATGCCCACCTCTTCTGTGCCCCCCTTGCTGTAGGCCCATTGGAGCTGGCAAATGCGCTGGCGGCGTGCTGCCTCTCATCTCGGCTCTCGTCACAGCACCGCCAATGGGCCGCGCAGCAGCTGGTGCGCACACTGGCGGCTCACGACCGAGACAACCAGAGCCGCCCGCAGACTTTCACTGACGTTGCAGGAGACCTGCGGAAGTGGTCCACATTCAGACTCGAGGCCCACCAGAGCAGGGTATGATTCCCCCAGCGGCATGTGTGTGTTGTTTAAACAGCACTGGAATAGTTTCTGAGTCATTTTGTCTCTTGTAGGTGATCACATCTGGGTGGTGTAGTAAAAAAGGCCTTCTGGCAACTAGCGGGAATGATGGGACGGTCCGCATTTGGAATGTGACCAAAAACCTGTACACCCTGCAGCACACATGTGTCTTTAATAAAGGGTGAGTTCCTCTCTTTCTCTTAAATAGGCCTGTTTTTCACCAACTCAAATGTGATGTTTCTGATCTTTTTTTGTCTGTCTTCAGAGATGACACTTCGGAGGAGTGTATGGGTAATCTGGGGTCTCCAGGCGATCCAAACTTGGCCTCAATGGCTTGGAGTGTCAGTGGGAAGTACCTGGCTGCAGCCATGGAAAAAATAGTGAACATTTGGCAAGTCAATGGTGAGTCGCTCACCATCACAATATATATTAATTTTCACAAGTTTGGCAGATGTTATTCTACATTACATTAGCCTTCAGTGTCACACGATGCTTCAGAAATAATTCTAATATGCTGAATTGGTACTCACGAAACAATTATTATTATGAATGTTTCAAGATTCTTTGATTAACGGAAAGTTTGAAAGAACAGCATTTATTTGACACTTATTATTCAGTAATATCATCGATGATGGCAATGACATTATCAATTGTGAATTAAATATGAACTAAATTGAGCCGAGTAATGCCATAATTGTTTCTGCTTTAAAGCTCAAATGTTTTTTCAAAATTTATGAATTTTGCAACATCGACACTAATTGAACTGCGAAATAAATCAACACTGAACTGATGAATCAACATTACAGTTATTGAACTGGACTGACTGGAGCTTAATAATTACATTGTCTTGCTACAGCTGCTTTTTTATAGCAGAATTTGTCTCATTTTGCATCATTGATTCTTATACGTGTTTAATACTATGATACAGCTTTAAATAAATGTAGTTTTAAATTTAGCTTTAAAGAAATAAAATCAGTTTTTTTCATAATGTACATTTTAATGTTGTAATGCCTAAATTCACTTGTAGTAGTTTAAACAACTGATAGTGATTCTCAGTATTTTTAAAATGTAATACTTTATATACATTTTAATATCATACATTTTTTAGTTATAACATGCTTATTGGGTTATAAATAGCAGACAGAATATGAATATTGGCACATCCTCAGTGTTGTGTTTTTTTACACACA
This sequence comes from Carassius auratus, assembly GCF_003368295.1. Lineage (NCBI taxonomy): Eukaryota > Metazoa > Chordata > Actinopteri > Cypriniformes > Cyprinidae > Carassius > Carassius auratus. Next base: position 34,626,605 of record NC_039274.1, read on the forward strand.
AGGTGGGAAGGCCTTGTTGGACCTGCAGCCTCACTGGGTGTCATCGTTAGCTTGGCCAGAAGAGGAGGCAGGGTCTCTGTGGAGCGGGGAGCCTCGAGAGCTCCTGTTGGTGGGACGCATGGATGGGACACTGGGACTTCTCGAGGTTCTTGACGATTCTGATTTGCAGAGAACTGAACTCCAGCACTGCTACAGGAAAGATGGTACTCACAGTTTTTATGAAACTGTAAACTGTAAAGAATAGCTTCGGAAACGTTTAGGTGTGTGTATCATTGTTTGGTGCTCTTCTCTACAGTGGCTGTGATGCAGATTGCATGGTACAGTGAGGATCGTCCCTTTGCAGTTGGATACGCTGATGGAAGGCTTCTAATTGGCTCTAAGGAGCCTTCAGAGAATGGATCTGTGGTGGTTATTGATGCCCACAAGGTTAGTCGTCATCACACATACATAAGCCTAAGCATAACATAGTTTCACACATTCTTGTCTGTAACGTGCCTTCATCGACAGTTAATTCTGTGTTCTCTCTTTGTGTGCTATGACTGTAGGAAAGCATCAGTTCATTGCGCTGGGCTCCTGGTGGGCAAGTGCTACTAAGCTGTGCTAAAGAGGAGATTGTGCGTTTATGGACAGGGTCAGAGACAGGTTTGGGTCAAAGCTGGACATGTCTGCAAAGTATCACCCATCCTGCTGTTGTCAATGCTGTTGCCTGGTGCAGCCTGCCCGGTCAGGGACCTAAACCGCTCAACATGTTTGCCACGTACGTCCAGACACCGTGTACTCTCATACATGAGAGAACTACATCCAGTTTTGCTTTAACTAGAGAAATTGAAAGACTCAAGAAACTTTTCTTACAATCGGTGTTGCTTTTTAATATTTTTGTGGAAACCATGCTACCTGTTTAATGATTATTTGATAAATGAGGTCAAAAGAACAGCATTTATTTTATATATAAATGTTTTGTAACAATGTGAACGTCTTTCATTTTATTCCATCTTTGCTGAATATAAGTATTTATTTCTTGATTTTTAAATCCTACTGACCCCAAACATTTTAACTAGTTCAAAAACTGTTAATAAATGTATGGTTTTCTTTTAAAATGATGCAAAATGTTACGGCCTGGTGTACAAGTGATACTTTTTTTTCAGTTTAACAGCAAATAATCATTCTTCAAATTTTAATGATTAATGTTACTGTTTTTGATTTCTTTTTGGTGAATTTGTTTCATTGCAAAGCACATGATTTTCCCATTCCATAAATCAAAATTCAGTTTGTTAGTCCTTTTTATAAGTCAACAAGGGTGTAACTTTATATTTATTTTCACCTTTTATTTAATAAGTGTGCATTGTCAAATATGTCTATAACCTAAATTAAGAATATGATTATAAAAAACATTGAGGGACTAAAAAAATCTTTGTCACAGATGCTGTCAGAATGGTCTTGTAACTGTATGGACGGTACCACAGGACCCTTCGTCATACTCACAGTCCAGCACTGCCTGCCCTGATGCCTTGTGGGAATCAGAATTCAAATCCAAACTGATGGTAACATGTCCATACACATGAGCAAAAAAATACCTTTGAATGCTTTGCTGTTTGTGCTTCCTTATCAGTTAGTATTTGTTTATGTGTGACTTCCCTGGTCTCTGTCCAGCTGGACCCCCAGCGGTGTGAAGGAGCAGTGTGTGTGTTCCAGCTGCAGGGTCACATGACTCCTGTGCGGACAGTAGCGTTCAGTCCAGATGGGCTTGCTCTTGTGTCTGGAGGAGTTGGTGGACTTTTGAACATCTGGTCTTTGCGGGTCAGTGTCTACCATAGACACACACTTCACAAATGCACACAGGCTAACTTACAGTCCTAACAATCAAACTTCAAAGGATTCACTATAGTGTGTTCATGACGTTTGTGTGTGTGTGTTTATATGTGAAGGATGGATCAGTGCTGCAGACGGTAGTTGCTGGATCAGGAGCAATTCACAGCACAGTTTGGATCCCTGACGTGGGGGTAGCCGTTTGCTCTAATCGCTCAAAGGTAAAAGAATCCCAAATGTTTCATTTCTAGATGATTTTCATTTGTTTTGATTAGTTTTTCTTCTAAAAAAAATCTAAAACTTTTTTTATATATAAATAAAGCAGACATAACACGTATATCATAATCAAATATAAATAAAATAGGTAAGTAAAATGTATTTTGAAAAAAAAATACTTTTACTAACATTAGCATCTGATTTAATCTTTAACGGAAAACAGTAGTAGGGTGGTTAAGGGGCAGTTACTCTGTATTCAGTTTTTTAACATACATTTAAATTATTTTCTTAAATTATAAATGTTTCGATTGGTGCCCATTTCTGTTGAAAATATTCAGAAAAGATGTTAATTAATAAGAAATATATTTGTTCTGCAGGATGTGCTGGTCGTTAGTAGCTCATCAGAGTCCATGTCAACCAATCACGTGTTAGCAACTTGTCGCATGGCACTAAAAAAGCAGGGTGTTGTGGGACTGAGCATGGCTCCGTGCATGAGAGCCTTCCTGGAGAGACTTCCCATAATGCTTCAGGAGCAATATGCATATGAGAAGGTACACAAAACTACTAATTTTGATATCACTTTAGCAAATACTGTTCATGTAAAAATGCAAAACATAGGGACATTGTTGAGGTGACTTCCTGTTGGTAATACCTGGTTTATTTGTGTGTTTCAGCCTCATGTGGTGTGCGGAGAGCAGCTCGTCCACAGTTCTTACATGCAGTGTCTGTCGTCTCTAGCTGTGGGTCTGCAGCTGGACGCTCTGCTGTGTCACCCTCCTGTCCCACCTCACCTGGCCCACTGCCAACCTGAAACTGGCTCCTCCTCCACCTCCACCCCCGTCTCCTGGGCCAACAGTGAGTGGGCGTGGCTTCACTGCTTCTCCACCACTGTCAAAACAGCTGAAGCCCTCGCACGTGGACACACCTTTCCAGAGTCTTTCATCGTCCCAGACCTGGAGCCTGTGGCCAAAGACAAACTGGCACTGCTTATGGTGAGAGAAAGAACACACAAATGTCCTGCAGATTAATCTGACATGCTAAATGATTTAATTGTGAAAAACTGCTGTTCATGATGATCACAGTGTTTTTCATAATTGCGCACAGGACAACAGCAAGTGGGTGAATGGGCTGGATGAGCAGATCATGTCATGGGCCACTTCCAGACCAGAGGTAAAACATTCACGAATGTATTATTATATAGTAAGATATTATATTTTATCTAAATAATAAATATTACATAACAAGAGATTTTTAAAGGTTTTGAACTTTTTTATGTTTTTTAAGGACTGGCATCTTGGAGGGAAGTGTGATGTGTTTTTATGGGGTGCTGGCAGGCATGGGCAGCTCGCCGAAGCTGGGCGAAACATTCTGGTTCCGGCACTGGCTCCCTCTTTTTCTCAGGCCCAACAGGTATGAGTGTATATAATCACTTTTTTTTTTTTTTTTTTTTTTACAAATTAATTTTATTTATTCATTTTTTTCGTCAGGTTGTTTGTGGGCAGAACTGCACATTTGTGATCCAGGCTAACGGGACAGTGTCTGCATGTGGCGAGGGCAGTTACGGCCGCCTCGGACAAGGAAATTCAGACGATCTGCACGTCCTCACTGTCATATCGGCTCTGCAAGGCATGCTGCAATCACACACAAACTTTCTCTAATACATTACAATACCCTGAAAACAGCAAGTGTGATGTGTGTTTGGGCAGGCTTTGTGGTGACCCAGCTAGTAACGTCCTGTGGGTCTGATGGCCATTCGATGGCTCTAACTGAGAGCAGCGAGGTGTTCAGTTGGGGAGATGGAGATTACGGAAAACTGGGACACGGTAACAGTGACAGACAGCGCAGGCCGCGGCAGATAGAGGCGCTGCAGGGAGAAGAGGTGGTCCAGGTCAGAAAAAGTCACATTCACCTCACTCCTAAACGCACCCAGATGCCTCTCCAGTTCTTTCTGTGAGGAGTATATGATGAAGTTTGTGTAAGTTCATCCGATGATGTGTTTGTGTTCAGATGTCGTGTGGATTTAAACACTCGGCGGTGGTGACTGCAGATGGAAAGCTCTTCTCCTTTGGTAATGGAGATTATGGCAGACTGGGACTTGGAAACACCTCTAACAAAAAGTTACCAGAGAGAGTCAGTGCACTGGAGGGACACCAGGTTGGGCAGGTAAGAAAATTCTTCACACAGTGCCTTTAAAAAAAAAAAATGTATTGTTTGTATTATTATATATAAAATTGTATATAGTTAATATATTAAGAATAAATCAATGAAGGCTTTTAATTATCCTCTTTTTCTTATGTAAATAACTGTTGTAAATTTCCAAGTTTAAATTAGTATTAGATATTGAATCCCAGATTTTCATTGTGGACTCTTGAACAGCCTCTGCACACTATTTTCTTTGATGTTTATGGTGTCATGGTTGTGTGAAGGTTGCTTGTGGGCTGAATCACACTTTGGCAGTATCGGCTGATGGAATGACCGTCTGGGCGTTTGGAGATGGAGACTATGGTAAACTGGGACTGGGAAACTCTACAGCCAAATCCTCCCCACAGGTACGACTACTGACACGTTTATGTGACGACACCGTCACAAGCATATACAATTAAACATCACATGTCATAAACCAAACTCTTGGTCTTCGCTAAATTGAGTCTGTGGGTTTATTTTATAGAAAGTGGATGTTTTGTGTGGAATTGGAATAAAGAAGGTGGCGTGTGGCACACAGTTCTCTATTGCTCTAACCAAAGATGGAAACGTGTACACGTTTGGGCAGGGTAAGCCATCCGCAGACATATGTGTCTCAGGGAGAAGCTTCTCACTAATATAAACTGTTTGCTGAATGTTAAAGCAAGTCTAGTGTTTTTATTGAATTGTTTTTGCTATAATGCGACAGATCGCTTGATTGGTCTACCAGAGGGTCGAGCACGAAATCATAACCGGCCTCAGCAGGTCCCTGCTTTAATGGCCATGTTCATAGAGGATGTGGCTGTTGGAGCCGAACACACGCTTGCTCTCTCATCAACTGGAGATGTTTATGCCTGGGGGAGCAACTCAGAGGGACAGGTGTGTGATTACTGGGAGGAGGGCGTTAACAAACTAATTATGTTTCTCATTTTCCATTGCTTTTATGTAACATCTGGACAATAGCATGAAAATGTATCAGTTTGTGTTTTTGTCAATTTTTTTTTTATTAGCTGGGCTTGGGCCACACCAACCATGTCAGAGAGCCGACCCTCATCAGTGCTTTACAAGGCAAAAACATCCAGCAGATATCTGCAGGCCGCTGCCACAGTGCAGCATGGACTGTACCTCCTGTACCGCCACGTGCTCCAGGTACACATTTATTATTATTATTATTATTATTGTTATTAGAATATGATTATTATTCAGTATTATTGTATATTCGATATAGAGATATATATTTTTTATTGTTTTCAAGTTGGCAGTGGAATGAGGACATCAAAAAAAAAAAAATTGTGTATTTGTGTGTGTGTGTATGTTTTTTGATGTCCTCATCCCACTGCCAATTTGAAACTCATAAGTCACCCTCCCCTTGTAATACCTGTCATACTCATGTCATTATACAAAGTTGTGTACTGATATGTCACAAAAACATGCGCGCACACACGCACACATTTATGTATTCTATTTCTGTAATTATTAATATTTTGTAAGCCTGTAAGCCTTTATTTTCAGGCTTTAGTTGTATTACACTTAAGGTCATAAAAAGTCTTAAATGGTTCAAGAATGTCTTTATCATTTCAAGAGATCTTAAATTTGTGGACGGGAAGACAAGAATTGCAGTGTGTCTTAATGTGCCGATTAAACTTTTAAAATGCTTTGATTTCATTAAATATGAGCGCTGCACATTTCAAAGTAGCAAGCTGTTGTATACTGTGGTTAACGGGAAAAAACCCTATATTTCTGCCATTTCGAAAGCGCCTCCTGTTGGCAGATAATAAATGTGCATTTTCAATCAGCCCGTCTGCCATTATTTTCCAGACCTATGGGAAAATCTACCATTAATTTTATGCAGCAAACACGCAGTTGTAAATGTCAGTTGGTGGATTGACAAGAAGCTAATGCATTATACAAATCTAAGCAATTAAGACCCTAAGACATATAATATGTGCTTTTGACTTTTGAATCACTTTTCTTATAAATGATTTAGAGGCTCAAATGTGAAGTTTATCATTGAATAAAAATATTGCTTTTGTGGAAACCTGTATCTGAACTGTAAATCATGCTTTTACAGTTATTTTACGGTTTAATATGTTAACATACAGACATTGCCCTATCCCGCTCATATGGTATTCATTTAATTTGTGTAGGTCTTAAAAAAGGTCTTAAAAAGTCTTCAGTTTGATTTACAAAAAAAATAAAAATAATACAGCAGATTTTGCATAAATAAAAATCTTCACATTTGTATATTTACTTAAAAATCCCTAAATGGAGGGAAAAATAAAATGCACAGTAATCACAGTTATTTCTGAAAATCATAATTAAACTCAATGATTATATAAAATCGCATGTAGCTGTGATGATCAGTTGTTGAGATGGAGTGTTTGTGTGTTCAGGTTCGTCAGTGCCTCTGCAGCTGGGCTTGCCCCTGTGTGTGCCTCCTCAGTACAGTGCCCTGAGAGAGGTCAGTATGGAGGCTCTGAGAGCCCGACTGCGCCTGCTCTACCACTTCTCTGACCTCATGTACTCCTCATGGAGACTGCTGAACCTCAGTCCCAACAACCAGGTATACACCCACTTAAACCCAATCATATTGTCTCTTTACTCTGAGGCTGTTGGGGGAAAAAAATCATGAATTATTTGTGTTTCAGAGCTGCACGTCCCGCTATAATGCAGGTACGTGGGGTATAGTCCAGGGTCAGCTGAGGCCCCTGCTGGCCCCTAGGGTTTACACACTGCCCATGGTGCGCTCTATCGGGAAGACCATGGTGCAGGGGAAGAACTACGGCCCACAGATCACAGTCAAAAGAATCTCTACACGGTCAGTCAGGCTCAGAGTTGCAGCCAGAACACTGGAGACATTCTCTGCCTCATTTGCATTCGAGATAAAACATAAGAACTTCTTAAATGTTTATTTTGTTTTGTCTTGTTTTCTCAGAGGAAGGAAGTGTAAGCCCATATTTGTGCAGATTGCCAGGCAGGTTGTGAAACTAAACGCATCTGATCTGAGGCTGCCGTCACGAGCTTGGAAAGTCAAGCTTGTGGGAGAGGGGGCAGATGATGCCGGAGGGGTGTTTGACGACACAATCACGGAGATGTGCCAGGTAGGGCGATACTGAGGGAAATGTGTATATGATCTCAGTATGGCGCAGCCTTATGAAAAATGACAAGAGCGTTATAGTGGTGCATGTCGCTCTGTTGTAGGAGCTGGAGACAGGAGTGGTGGATCTTCTCATCCCTTCTCCCAACGCCGCAGCAGAGGTGGGCTACAACCGAGACAGGTGAGCACCGACAGTCAGTTGTCTGAATATGGTTTTCCACCAAACTTATAAACTGATCAGGTTTTCTTGATCTTTGTGTGTCTTCAGGTTCTTGCTGAACCCCTCAGCCTGTCTGGAAGAGCACCTGCTCCAGTTCAAGTTCTTGGGTATTCTGATGGGAGTGGCCATCCGCACGAAGAAGCCTCTAGATCTGCATCTCGCTCCAATGGTGTGGAAGCAGCTGTGCTGTATTCCTCTCACCCTTGAAGATCTGGAGGAGGTGGACCTGCTGTATGTACAGACCCTCAGCAGCATCTTACACCTGGAGGACAGTGGCATCACAGAGCAGAACTTCCATGAGGTGCTGTGGACTCCCATAAAATACTTGTTTTTACTTTACGTTTCCCTTCGAGGATAGTATAAGGAATTATTTACTCGGTCTAGCTCAGTGGATCTTAAGCAGGGGGCTTCAACATAGTTCCAAGGGGCCCCAATGTGGTTTTGAATGACTCAAAATAAAACTAAATATGCTTTTAAAATAAGTTTTAAAAAAATCTGATTTAAGCTGAACTCGTATGTCTTATTTGAATCTGTTCCCTCAACAACTTTTATTTTTAAGAACCAGAATTCCCACAGCCTGGGAAAACCTGGATCAAAATGGGATCTTTAGACTTGGAAAAGTCATGGATATTAATAAATCCTAAAAAGTAATGAAACGATTGTTAATTTTTGTTAAAAGAAAAATCTAGTTATGTCAAGCTGACAATGTCAAAAGACATTTAAAAATCTTTTAATCCGTAAGTGGCTAGGAAAGTCATAAATGATTTGGTAATAAATAGTGTAAAGAACATTTGTTATTTAAACTTTTAGAATAACCGACTTGAATTATTGTTATTATTTAAATAATATGTATAATAATAGTAGTAGTAATAATAATATTTATATAAATATTTAAGTATTAAATCAATTTAGCGTTTATTTATTTCCTCCATTCTGTAAATAAAAAAAGGTTGAAAATGAGTAGCATTGTCATTTCACCAGAAGTAACTTGGGGGCTTTCAAATGTTATAATGTCTACTCATGGGAAAATATTCCTTAACTGGTTTAATTTCTTTAACTTTATTATTTTAATATATATATATCATTTTATTTTATTTTTTCATTTTTTTATTTTTAATATATAGATGATTCCACTGGACTCATTTGTTGGCCAAAGTGCAGATGGGAAAATGGTTCCCATCATCCCCGGAGGAAACAGCATACCGCTGACCTTTTCCAATAGGAAGGAGTATGTAGAGCGTGCCATTGAGTATCGCCTGCATGAAATGGAACGCCAGGTGTGTTCACCTCGACTCTCAATTCTGTCTCTTCAATATTTTGGGAGTGTATCCACACCTAGATAATGGCTTGTCATCTGATCCTGTTATTCGTCTCTTCTTTTGCGTTCACCTCTGAATGGTGTTAGGTGGCAGCGGTGCGCGAGGGCATGTCCTGGATCGTGCCTGTTCCCTTGTTGTCCTTACTGACAGCGCGGCAGCTGGAGCAGATGGTCTGCGGCCTGCCGGAGATCAGCGTGGAGGTTCTGAAGAAGGTGGTCCGCTACAGGGAGGTGGACGAGCAGCAACAGCTGGTGCAGTGGTTCTGGCAGACGCTGGAGGAGTTCTCCAATGAGGAGAGGGTCCTCTTCATGCGCTTCGTCTCGGGACGCTCCCGCCTGCCAGCTAACACTGCTGATATATCCCAAAGGTTCCAGATCATGAAGGTGGACCGGGTAAGAATGTGTGTTTTTATGCATGGATATACATTTATAGCCAGTGGAATAGAGGCTAATGTGTATTTCTGCTCTGTTTTTCAGCCGTACGACAGTCTTCCCACCTCTCAGACGTGCTTCTTCCAGCTCCGCCTCCCACCTTACTCTAGCCAACCAGTCATGGCGGAGCGGCTGCGTTATGCTATTAATAACTGCCGTTCTATCGACATGGACAACTACATGCTCTCCCGCAATGTGGACAACGCAGATGGGTCAGACACAGATTACTGACCCCCTACATGCACATGTAAACACAGTGTATGCTGTGTAGGACTCGGTTTAGTATTCGGTGCAGGCTTTTATGATTTTTTTTTTTATGATTACAGATGGTTTCACATACACATCTTAAACACATAATCAAGTGTTTTTATTTCACCTTTTCTTTCTTAGCCTTTAAGATGAACTTGGGTGGGCCGCACAATCTGTTTACACACATGTACACACTCGCCTTCTCTTTGCTTTGAAGCGCAGTCGTTCTCTACTATTCATTCTTCTTTTGGCTCTGCCTTTTTTTCAGGATATTCAGCATGAAAGTGTTTTATTTTTAAAAAAAATGTATAGAATGAAAAAAAAGAAAACCTTGTACATTGTGGATAATGCTTCATTAGGAAATTGTTTTGAGCATCTGTATTTATTTGATTTTTTTGAACCGCCTACACCAGTTTTCTTATGTCAGATGCAATAAATGTTTGAATCTGAAACAGCATTGTTGATGCATTATTGGTTATTCAAAAGTCCAAAATGATATAAGGACACTTTGAATTGAATGTGACAGTAGAGATATTATAAAGACATGAGAAATATTTGCTTGAGCAGCAAATCATATTTCAGAATCATGACTGAAGGCTCATGCAACACTGAAGACTGAAGTAATGACCGTGGGGTGTCGCGATATACCGGTATTGGTGATAATCGTGATATTCAAAACACCAATTGTCGATATGTGATAATTTACTGTGTGACGATATACCCGTATTAGCGATAACCGCGATATTTAAAATGAACTCTTATGATAACGCCACATGTAAAAACTCCAGGGCTATGGAGCCAAAAGAGTCTCAATAAAGATAAATGCACACACTACATTCACATATCCACACACAGGATTCATACATGCACACACATGATTCATAAATACACGCACAGGATACACAAATGCGCACAAAATTTACAAATGCACACACACAAAATTTAAAAAGCACAGAAGATTCAGAAATGCATACAAAATTCAGAAATGCACACAAAATTCAGAAATACACACACAATTCAGAAATGCAAACAACATTTACAAATGCACTCAAGATTCACAAATGCACAGGACAAGATTCAGAAATGTATTTCTATTGAACACACACATATATCTTGATTTACAAACTGCTTGCGGTCTGTGAACTTCACTGCATTTGTGTGTGAATTTTGAGACTTCTCAAGACTCCTTTATCATGGAATTATCAGCAACCAATCAGATATCTCCCTTGTTTTGGCCAATCACAATAACGCACTCCACGTGGGGGATTGTTTACTTATAAGCCAATCACATGAACGTGTTTACACAGCGCCATATGCCTGTGGTGCAGCATATTATAATAATATTTGTGTGTTGAGCCAAGTCAGGGGAGTCTCAAAATTCACACACAAATGCAGTGAAGTTCACAGACCGCAAGCAGTTTTGTAAATCAAGATATATGTGTTCGTACATCAGAAATACATTTCTGAATCTTGTCCTGTGCATTTGTGAATCTTGAGTGCATTTGTAAATGTTGTTTTCATTTCTGAATTGTGTGTGTATTTCTGAATTTTGTGTGCATTTCTGAATTTTGTATGCATTTGTGAATCTTCTGTGCTTTTTAAATTTTGTGTGTGCATTTGTGAATTTTGTGCGCATTTGTGTATCCTGTGTGTGTATTTATGAATCATGTGTGTGCATGTATGAATCCTATGAATGCATATGTGAATGTAGTGTGTGCATTTATCATTATTGACACTCTTTTGGCTCCATACAGGGCCAGCACCTGGTTGAGCTCCCAGGTGGCGGTATTGTGCCTTAATTAACGCTGACACTGTCGGACAAGAAGACGCAGAACTCTTAGATACTCCGAGGAGAGCTGTGTTCATCAAAGTTGTCATTATTTTTCTCGTCATAGAAGGGGAAATATTATTTTAACCTGTTAACAGCGGTTTTCTGTGTTCATGTATTGTTATTGTATTTGCGATAAATACGGCCTGTGGGCAACACTTTATTTATTGTTTCATATCTATTAACAGTTACACAATTAAAACTTATCTTGAAAAGCTGAGCGACCACATTTCTACATTAAACTTGTAAAATGGTCGCAGTGCCATGCACTTAATGCCTCATCTGTGGTCATTCTTCAATAAGGTTCATTAGTTAACATCAGTTAATGACTGTACATTAGTTAACATATAGGAATAACATAAATAATGATGAACAATATTTCCACAGCATTTATTATTCTTAGTTCATGTTAATTTCAGCATGTACTTATGCATTATTAAAATGTAAACATTAATGCACTGTGGACTAATACATGAACAATGAACGACTCTATTTTTATTAATATTAACAATAAATAATAAATACATTTATTGTTAGTTAATAAAAAAATTACACAATAATAAATTTTGTAATAAATGTATTGTTCATTGTTCATTCATGTTAGTTAATATATTAATGTTAACAAATGACATCTTATTGTAAAGTGTTACCATTAATATTTATTCATCATACTGTTGAACTTGACAGTATTCAAAGAAGACTGAGAAAGCCAGAGTCTTGTGCCCTGCGTTTATCAGTATCCTTATGTTTGTTAAGTGAAAAAGACTGGTTTCTAATAGACATCATGATATATCGATACCATGAATTCTTATGGCCACAAACAGTTATATGAAAAATATAATATCGTGACAGTCCTAAAATATATAAAAACAGAAAAGAATGGCACTAAATTTTAACATTTCACAGTATTATTAATTTTGCTCTCTCTCTCTCTCTCTCTCTCTCTATATATATATATATATAATTTTCCCTTAGTATTTACAACATGGGTAAAGAAACCTGGAAAAAAAGTATTTAGTAAAAAAAAAAAAAAAAAAGCCAATTACAATGGATTTGAGCTCAAGCTACTTTATTGTGAATCAAAATTTCATACACCTTACAAGAAAGTCCAATAAAAGTGATATCTAAAACAGATACCACTGGGGTCAGCAGTCACCTATGTGTTTAAAATCATCCAGAGCTTCTTGTAGCAGAGAGTAGTGGTTTTATTCATTTTCATGAAGAGTGGCCGCTGCGTTTATCATTCAAGCCCAAGCAATTTAAATATGTTCCACTGGGAAAATTAAACTGCTGCCCTAGAGAGAGTTGATGAGGGTGTTTAGAAAGACAAGCATACAAACACATGAATTAAAAGGATACCACAACGTGACGCTCCAGGGTTTAATCGGCAGAGAATTAAAGATCTGCTCTAAAACTGATGTCAGGATAGTGGCAGATCATTTGAGCCTAACTGGCCAGTTAAACATAAAATACAAGGGGAAAGGTCTGACAAAGGGGAGAGTCAACAATCTAAGGCCAAACCTATACAAGACCTTTTTTAAAACCTGCTACAAAGAAGAAAATCACATATGAAATCAGCTCTAGACAAGTCATTAGTATAAAACACACTCTCTCTCTCTCTCTCTCTCTTTGACATGGTTTCAGTGTCTATTTCACACACAGAACATGAGGTACAGAACAGAAAGCAGAAGAGGAGGTAATTACAGAAAGTGCCAGATCTGCAGACATAAAATTCCCGGTACTCAGCAACCATTCTTATGCAGACTGCCCAGACCATAAGCCTCCCAGAGTTCAGGGCTGCTGGCCGTGTCATCGGCCCACTGGCTCAATAAGCCAGTCTTTGGAGAAAGTCCAGTTTGTAGCTGATGGGTTATCTTGGCCTGTGGTTGGCAAGCAAGAAGTCTTTATCTTTACAGGTGAGGCAGAGTTTGAGGTTCCTCAAAGATCCTCCAGCACACAGGTACGCCCAGGCCGCCATGACGGACAGAATAATGTAGGTCGGGATCAGACTGCCTTGATAGTGTGGGTTCACAAATGTCTGTATGGAAAAAGAAAAACAAGTACCAATGATGGCCAAAGATGTAACAACTGTCTCACATGATGCACTTGTGATCAGAGCGAGTCAGCCGCTTGTGACTATGGCTCTTCTCTGAGTGACAATTACCGTTCGTGAGGGAACTGTATAGGGTTCGGGAGTTGATGAAAACATAATTAAACTGATTGTAAAATTAACAATTATAAATGTACCAGAATTAATCAAAATAAAACTCAAATCAAAATACAGCTAAATACCGCAAAATATAACAGTAAATACTGCTTCTCAAGAAATCCATCTCTGTATTTGCAGTGAGTTTAATGTGAATTTTGGGAATTATATATTATAATTTATCTTTTATATATATATATATATATATATATATATATATATATATATATATATATATATATATATATAAAATTGTAATTTAAAACAGCAAAATATTAAAATCTTAATTTTTGTAATTAAAGTTAAAACAATATAATAATAATAATAATAATAAACAACATATACATATATATATACATATATATATATTTATATATAGAGAGAGAGAGAGTTTCTAAGAGATTAAGCTGACAAAATATAAAATAAAAACAATTTGGGAACCTCTGCATTGCAGCACGACGTGTGTTCACTTACCACACATGATACTACTAGATGACTGAGGACCACCGCTCCAAGAGCCCACCACCTCTGACGTTCACACGACTCGAAGAAAACCACCCCCCAGAACATATGCAGCAAGATAATGGCCAGAGTCATGAAAGCTGTGGAGAGAAAGCAAACGCTGATTGCTCGAGACACCTCACTATTATTCCCTGGGTTTAGACACTTACTGGCCTCTCATTATTACCTGAGGATATGAAGTAATGTTGAGAGTCCCCATGGATGCCGACAGTTCCCGGACCCAAGGAATCTGAGAGTATGTTGACCACAGAGAACGCTCCGCTCATGAAGCCAAAGCCCAGACCTGATACTACAAACCAACCACACGCACACTTAAAACATTGGCTGTTTATTGGACTACTAGAAGCATCATGTGATGGATGTTTACCATAAGCTAGCTGCCGGATGGAGATGGGCATGGTGTCCTCCTGACTGAGCGCCAACAGGCCTTCGTTTGCCTTCCTGCGAGAGATACAATAACAGACGTTAACAACTCTCCTACACAACTCCAACACTCCGAGCCAAAGTGAATCTCTGATGTAATCTTTTAGTTATTTAAAGACTCCATGGAATCTGAGGAGGGACTGTTTGATAATGTGTTCTGTCTTGTTTTGAGTATTTACTACCGTCTTAGGACAGTACAATTTTTGATACATATAAATTACATTTTTTAAGTGAGAATATATTCTGAACTCAAAACTGACAGAAATCCTTTGGGGTGACATTCCAAAAATTTTTTTTTAGATTTCTATTTATCAAAGAATTGTAAAAAAGAAACAAAAAACAGCATGGTTTCCACCAACAAATTAAGTAGCACAACTGTTTTCAACATTGATAATAATAATAAAAGTTTCATGAGCACCAAATCAGAACATTAGAATGGGTTCTGAAGCATAATGTGACACTGAAGACCGGGGGAAAATTAAGCTTTGCTGTCACAGGAGTGCATTACATTTTAAAATATATTTTCAAATAGTAAAAAAAAAAAACGTATTTTACATTGTAATAACATTTTACAATATTACTGTATTTTAATCAAATAAATGCAGCCTTGGTGAGCAGAAGAAGCTTCTTTCAAACTAGCATATCACTGTAAAACAAAAATTGACATTTTGCCATTTCAACTTTTTTTTTTTTTTTTACAAATTGTCCAGACAAAAAGAACATTTAAGTTTACTAACCCTCAACATAGCTGATGGTTGAGAATAAACAATTATAACTGTGGTTTCAACTCAAAAATACACGTTGAAACAACTGCATCTCACCGAAAAAAAAAAAAAAGATAAAAAATGCTATGGCAGTGGGGTAACAATGTTTTTTTAAGTTGACTCAACAAATAGTATTTTTACAGTGTCGATGACCTCAAAGCCCTGCCACGGTTATCAGTGTAATATTAACACAGTCAACACTCAAGAACCTCATACGCCGTTACATTTAGGTTTATTGATTATGTGGTTCCTTACAAACACAGAAAATGAAGTTAGTTCTTACTTCAGCAATCTGTAGTAACCATATCTGAAAGTCTCCTGAAGCAGAACAGAGAGCACAACCCCGAAAATGAGCAGCCCTGTCTGCTGAGTGGCACTGTTCTTGTTGCTGATCTGAACTGTGATGAACCACACAAGAGAGGACAGCAACAAAGACACCAGCCAGAAGAAAGCCCTGAAACAAACACAATCATGTTAGAAATACTCTCACATATTTAAAACCCCGCTCAGAATTCTCAGCCACCTAAACCTGCTTCCCCTTTCCATCCACTGCTTGTTAAGTGCTCTTAAAGGAGAAGCTCACTCAAAAGCTGCCATGTTTTTCATAAGCTACACTAAATTCAAATATTGGGGGTCAGTAAGATTTTGTTTTTAAAGTTTTTTAAACAAGTCTCACCAATGTGACTTGATCAAAAATAAACGGAAAATATTATAAAAAAAAAAAAAAAAAGATTTGTATTTTAATACATTTTACAACTGCAACGCTTTTTTCAACAGCCATAATACTACCTTTCAGTGTCACATGATCTTCAATATTTTTGTGGCAACCTTGACAAGATTTTTTCTAATATTTCTCTAAACAGAAACTTTAAAAGAACGTCATGTAAAAGTATCCGCAGTCACTTTTAATCCGTTTAATCAACCCATCCTTGCTGAACACAAGTATTAATTAAAAACAAAACTAATCTTACAGACCCCAAACCATTCGTTTAAATGCCTTACGATTTTCAAACCTCTCTTTGTATTCGATTGTTAAGGTTAAAAGTTGTATCACCTACGCCTCAGAGATCGCCCAGTGGTTTGTCTAAAGCAGCAGATGTTAAGGGCAGGACTCAGGAGCCCAGACGAAGTGCTGTATCACGGGACTCTCAGCCATTCACACCGGGAGATGAGAGCAGAATTTCTGCCATGATACTTACCCTGCTATGAGGAAGATCACACGCAGCGGGTCCCTGGCGATCGTAAACACGAACAAAGCGACTGCTGGCCCGAAAGCGATGAACGTACAGCCGAAAAACACCGCCACCGTCATGATGGAGCGCGGCTAACCTGCTAATTCACTCAAAAGACTGCCGCTTCACACAGATAAGTGCCCTCAGAGGCTATCAACACTCTTCATCCATGAGAGAGTCACACGGATGTTAATCGGTTCGCATAAGCAACAAACACCTAGAGTTCACGAGGCGTTTATTGAGCCAGTTTTCTTCGAAATCGGTTGAGAGGATTCAGCGATAAGCTCGAACAGTTCAGCGCAGCGTCGAAGGTTACTTCCGGCTCCTAGTCATGTGACCTCATGTATTTTCACAGCCTATCAGTTTTCTCACCTCACCCACAGAATTCCTTTTCTTACCAGCATTATTTAACCCTCCTATTGTCCTACGAACTTGACCCACATTTAAACCTATTAAAATGCTTGACTTCTTGTTTACACTACATGTCTAAATATCCCCGTCAGACACATAAAATGTGTTTTTATTGTAAACGTTATTATAGAAAGCTGATTCAATTGAATATTGGCAACACACAGTAAAAAAAAATTGTGGGATTAAAATATCAAATCATGAACAATGTTTCATAGAGGTTATGCAATTTCACACTCACATAAAGTCAAATGTTAATTAATTAATTAATAAGATATTGCAAACGTTCTACACAGTCATTCTTTATATTTGTATTCATATACTCCAATATTCAGTATCCATTCCACATTATGCATTTGAATGTATTGTTCTTGTCTTAACCTACATAATATAATAAATACATAAATAAAAATCCTCCTTTTCTTAATCACACAGGCACAAACACACACAACATATCAAACTGAGCACTTAACAGGGTTGTGGCTGGAAGGGATACAGCAAAAAACGATTAGATTGTGTTTCCTTAACGTCTGCAACTAACCTAAACCTACCCCTTACAATAATGCAAAAATAGTCATTATTGTTATACAATGTGTTGTACAAACATTAAGCTACATTGATGTGCGCATGCACAGTAGTTTTTGCTGTATGCTATCTAGCCTTAGCCAACTAACAGTAATATAAGCATATGGCACTGTTGTGTGACATTTTCTCTTCCTCCGTTTCAAGTATCATACTGTTTATCATCCATCAATCAAATATACAAACACATTTTAAAAAGACAATGCTATTCCAAATGATGATGAAGATCATGACGAAGATTAAAATTTGCGTGTCAGCTCCATAACAGCTATAGTTGTGCTCTGGCCAAAGATAAAAGCTCCAGTAATGACAGTCACCACACCCCACCCTGTCAAGATGGATCTGGAAGGAACAAACACAATTTGGGAAACAAAAATAAATAAAAGATAAATAAATCAATAAATATAATAATTATTGTGTAAATGGTTAAAGTAATTAAAAACTATATTTTTAGACAAACCATAAATGTAAAAAAAAAAAAACTAACCTCATCCTGTGATTTATAGGTTCTGTCTGCATGGCAAAAATGAGGCACAGCCCTGCAAAAAAAAAAAATCAGTTTGGTCAATATAATCTTACATTCTGTTTAAGTCTTTATATGTACATGCACTATCATACATTTTTCGGCTTTGATAATAATATGAAATATTTCTTGACCACCAAATCAGCATATCAGAATGACTTCGCTGAACACTGTGAACACTGAACATTCAGCTTTGCCATCACAGGAATATATGACATTTTAAAATAGAAAAGAGCTCAATTGTAATAATATTTCACAGTTTTTACTGCAGCTGTGGTGAGTATAAGATAACTCTTACCAAGCCCAAACTTTTAATCAGTAAGATATGTATGAATGCTTGTGTGTTGGTGAAATTGTAATTATTTAATTGAGTGTCTCACCAGGAAAAATAAATATAAAGAATGCACTAATTCCCCCGATTACGCTGATGACCTCACTCATATCTGGTACATATATGGCGATGAGGAGAGTCACGGTGATCCAGAGAATTGTTAGAATCAGACGGCACCGACTCTCAAACACAGATGTAATTATGGCCCGTCGTTCCCAAAAGCGCAATATCTGTGTTAGAATCACTGACCTGTGAACAAGACGCAATCATTGACACATGAGTGTGTGTACACACTGTGTGTGTACAGTGAGCTATTCACATCTATTTGTGGTTAATGGTACCTTCCCAGAAGCAGTATTATAGGATAGATGGTGATGATCGAAATACCAAACAGCAGCCTAGCAATAATCATCACTACATCATTTCCAGGATATGACATCAAGATATCTGAGGCTACTTCCCGTCCAAATGTGAGAAAACCAAACACACCTGCCATATTGTAACAAAGTGTCAGTCTCTCCATTTAAACTCACTGGAAAATATTTATATAGATAGCAATGAGCTATACAAATATGTCTTACCCGTGAGAGTATAAATAAGCAGACAGAAAATCATAGAAGTGACTGAGATGAAAACCCAATGTGTAATCTTTTTGTTTTCCATGCTGCTGTAAATAGCAATACAAGCTTCGTGACACTGTAATATAAATAAAGATTACAGTATATGAGCTTTCAGCAATCACAACTGTCAAAAGTACAACACAGAAATTAGCAAATAGTGCACCATTAATTTAAAGCAACAATACTTTTATCTCTGCATGGGAAAAAAATATTTATTTATAATATAGAATCTGACCTGGAAACCAAAACAGATTGTAGGAACCACACTGAAGATGGATGCCCACGAGTCCAGTCTGTCACAAATAACTCACAGATATTAAACTCATATGAATAATATATACATGCACTCAACTTTATGGTTAACATGTACTTAACATATTACTCACCCTTGACTGTGCTCTGGTGTGAGGTCTGCTGTGTGCTCATCTTTTAGATAATACTTTGCGATTACGGCTACACTCAGGTATGTAGCAGCCAAAGTTCCCAATACACTGGCAATGAAACATAAAGAAACATTGAGAGATAATGATGTATACAGCAGGCTGAAGGGACAGAGGTGGGAGAGTGAGGCAAGTATGCAGTAGTTTTCACTAGAGCTCTAAATGATGGAATTATATGATTAAAAAAGATTTAAGGAGTAGCAGATACACGTGTCAGCTTTCAACACACCTGGTGTATTTCTGGATTCCGATCTCTTTGGGAATAGAGAGTGGAAGGATGATAATGAGGCACATGACAAAGAGTGCAAAACGGTGATCTGTGTACCAGTGATATGGCATCTCTCCTTCTGTATTTCCTGTCACTGTCTCATACAGAGACAGACACACTGAAACACACAGACACTTAAGTTCAAATGTATAATAGATTTCTTTGTGTTTTTGTCATGTGTATATATGCACGTTAATCTGTAACAGTTACTCACACTGAAACATAATGTCTCATAAGGAACAATAAATGCAACTTACACTTATCCAGTTGATCCTGCACAACCACCAGAAAGGCCACAGAGATCATGAAGAGGTTGAAAACAAAGCAGATCTCACACAGATGACCAATCCTGTGTCCACACACCTCTCGTACCACATCATGATAGGTGTTCTGCCGACTGATTGATGAGGCATAGCCTAGAATGACTAACCCGCTTATGAGAAACAGCAGAGATACCTGAGAGAAAGATGTTGAACTGGGTTAAACATCACAATCTACATATTCTTTCACACGTTTAAGTAAAAGACTTATGGGCTGTTTCTTTGTTAAAAGTTCCTTCCGCATTAAATAATGTAATTTAACACATTATTTAACTCTAAAATTAGTTTAAAATACCTAACACCTTTCAATTAAAAATAGTTTTTGCTGCTTAATTTATTTGTGGAAACTATGATACACTACCATTCAAAACTTAAGTAAGATTGTAAAAAAAAGTTGATCAAAAGTGATAGCAAAGACATTCATCAAAGAATATTGAACAAAGTATCACTAAAGTATTACTAAAACTGATAATAACACTGATAATAATAAGAATTATTATTAATAACATATAACCAAATCAGCATATTAGAATGATTTCTGAAGGATCATGTGACACTAAAGATTGGAGTAATGATGATGAAAATTTTACTTTGCCATCATAGGAATAAATTACTATTAAAATATATTAAAATAGTAAATTGTATTTTTTTTTTATACTTTTTTTTTTTACTTAATCATAAATGTAGCCTCACTGAATATAAGAGATTTGTTTTAAAAAAATCTTATTCAATGCCAGTACTGAATGCAAATTGTATATTAATACATAAAAAAATATCTCAAAGGGTGATTAATGTCACACAAATGTGTGTACAGCAAAATGTATACAAGTAGGCTAATCAGTGATTTAAAGATAAACTTTCACAATAAAAAAAATAAATAAATTAAATTAAATAAGTTTATTTGCTGGTCACTCAGCTGGATGGCCAACTGTTGTCCTAGCTTGACAAGCTGGTTTATACCTTTGCAAGTGCTCTAGTGCAAAAAAGACTCATCTACACTTTCAGAAATACAACGCACCATCTCCACACTGATGGCCGTGTTCACGCCGCCAGCCTTCTCAAAAGCCCATGGGAAGTTCAGGAGTCCCGCGCCGAGGGCTGATTTAAGCATGATGAAAATGGCCCCAAACGATCCAAGTCGCGGGACGTCCGAGCCCCGGGCAGGTTTGGATAGCAGACTGATGCTGCGTATACTCTCCCGGGCCAGTTCCTCCATGCTCAGTTCGAAGCACAGTTCTAAAGTTCTGTTGTGTTCTAACACGAAAACGATCTAAGAAGCTTCCCTCAGTAAAATTGGATTGTTATGACCAAAGCATCCGCACTTCTGTACAATCTCCGTTCAGTTTAGTAATGCGAATGAGGCTGTCTCAAGTAAGACCCCTTAAAAATGTCATCCCAGGGTGAGAAATATTGTAAAGACCTGCTAGCGTTTGTAATGATGGGTTTCGAGTCTTAATGATTGCTTTCATATAGATGCACGTTGGGAGAAATTTGCAGCTGATTTCACACAGGAGCGACTACTTCAGCTTCCTTGTCAAACGAGACTCTCGTTTTGTCTTGAACAGGAGGAATTCAGTGTTATTTTCTCAAGTGAAGCGCACTGGTAGCCTAATTTAATTAGTGCTCGTCTCGCGACCCTGTTCGAGCCCTTTGAACAAACATTCATTTTAGGGCTTGCTGGCCCGTGCCAGTTAAAGGGACTAACTCTGTTTGTTTGTGAACTTTCATTTCTTTGCTTTGTTTTTTTCCAATACATATTATTCGGATTTATAAATCATATAAATTTTATTTATTAATGATGTGGAAGCTCTTTTATTTTTTGAAAAGGCCATGGATTATCCGATTCCAGATATAATAGCCTATTCATAAGAGATGATGTCTACATTTATATTATCAAATATTACATCTGGCTGTAAAACGTAATGCAAATGTAATGTAAATATATATTTTTTTCTGTGTAAGCCTATTACATTCACATAAAATGTAGCAACCTACAGGAGCCAGAGGCTATTCGGGAACAAGCAGATTACATTTAGTAGATGCTTTTATCCAAAGCGATTTACAAATGAGATAAGCAATCAAAAACAACAAAAAGAGCAATGATACATAAGTGCTATAAAAAAAAATCACCGTTAGCTTAAACACAGTACAGGTAGAGGTCTTATATATACATACATATATATATATATATATATATATATATATATATATATATATATATATATATATATATATTAAACCCATCTCTTCCATCTTTATTTGACCCTCTAACTTTAACACCCACAAATATTGGCACCCTTGGCAAATATGATCGAAAAAGGCTGTGAAAATTAATCTGCATTGTTAATCCTTTTTATTTTTTATTTAACAAAAAATTCATCAAGTATATTCCCATTCACAATTTTGAGCACTCCAGCATGATTATAAACATGAAATTATCCAGCCATTGCTTCCTGTTTCACAGAATTATAAAGTGGAGGGAAAACAAAGCCCAAATGCCCTTAATCATCCATCACAATAAGAAAAACCAAATAATATATTTCTGATGTGCAGCAAAAGATGATTGAGCTTCACAAATTGGTGAAGTGGCTTTAAGAAAAGAGCTAGAGCAGTGACAATTCCCATTTCCACCATCAGGACAATAATTAAGAATTTCTAATCAACAGAAAATGTTAGAAAACTGCCTGGAAGAGGTCGTGTGTCTATATCATCCTAATGCACGGTGAAGAGGTCAGTTTGAGTGGCTAAAGACTCTCCAAGGATAACAGCTGCAGAATTGCCGAAAATAGTTGAGTTTCTGGTTCAGAAAACCTTTAAAAAAAATTGTCAAACAGAACCTACATCAACACATGTTGTTTGGGAGGGTTTCAAGAAAAATTCTCCTAGCTCAACCAAAAACAAACTGAAGCATATTCAGTTATCAGACACGACTGGAACTTCAAATGGGACTGGCTTCTGTGATCAGATGAAACTAAAAATTAGCTTTTTAGCAGTAAACACTCAAGATGGGTTTTGTGAAAACAGGGATAAAAAGTACCCCATGTGTACAATGAAATATACAGCTGTTTTTTTTTATTTTGTGGGCCTATATTTCTGCTGGAGGTCCTGGACATCTTGTTTAGACACATGGCATCATGGATTCTATTAAATACCAACAGATAAAAAATCAAAAAGTGACTGACTCTGTTAGAAATCTTATAATGGGCCATGTTTGGATCTTTCAACCGTACAATAATCCAAACACAAACCTCAAAAACAACACCGAAATGGGTCACTGAGCTCAAAACCAAGCTTCTGCTATGGCCATTCCAGTCCTTTGACCTGAAACCTACAGAAAATGAGAGGAGTGAACTGAAGAGGAGAAGCTGGGAATCTGAAGGGTCTGGAGTGATTTTGGATGAAGGAATGGTCTCTGATCTCTTGTCAGGTGTTCTCTAACCTCATCAGGCATTATAGGAGACAGTTTCGAGCTGTTAAACTGGCAAATGGAGGTTTAAAAAATTAATTCAATAAAAGGGTGTCCTTAATTGTGGCCAATGTGTATTAGAGAAAAACATTAATTTCATAATGATATTTCCCCCCATTTTAAATTCTTATTATCCAACGAAAGGATAAATTTTTGTGAATTTTTCAAATAAAACATCAAAAGGATTAACAATGCACATTAATTTTCACAGCCTTATTTGATCACATTTACAAAATGCAAAATAGAAAAAGATTAGAAAGGTAGTTAGATTTATTTTATTTTTTTAAAGAAAAGAATTAGAATATTGAGTGCTAAAGTTAGAGGGTCAAATAAAAATGGAAGAGATGAGTTTTAAGCCGATTCTCAAAGATGGCTAAGGACTCAGCTGCTCAGATTGAGTTGGGCAGGCCATTCCACCAGGAGGGAACATTTAATTTAAAATTCCTTAAAGTGACTTTGTGGGTCTTTGGGATGGCACAATTAATCGACGTTCATTTGCAGAACACAAGCTTATAGAGGGCACATTAGTCTGAAGTAATACATTTAGATATGTGGGTGCAGAGTCAGTGGTGGTTTTGTAGGCAAACATCAATGTCTTGAATTTTATGCTAGCAGCTATTGGTAGCCAGGGCAAATTGATAAACAGAGGTGTGACGTGTATTCTATTCGGCTCATTAAAAAAATGTATCTTGCTGCCACGTTCTGGATTAATTGTAAAGGTATGATAGAACTGGTTGGAAGACCTGCCAGGAGAGCATTGCAATAGTCCAGCATGGACAGAACAAGAGCTTGAACAAGAAGTTGTGCAGCATGTTCTGAAAGAAAGGGCCTGATCTTCTTGATGTTGAATAAAGCAAATCTGCAGGACCGGACAGTTTTAGCAATGTGGTCTGAGAAAGTCAGCTGATAATCAATCATATCTCCAAGGCTTCTAGCTGTTTTTGAAGGAGTTATGGTTGATGTGCATAACTTGATGGTGAAATTGTGATGAAACGATGGGTTTGCTGGAACCATAAGCAGTTCTGTCTTGGCAAGGTTGAAGGTGATGGTCCTTCATCCAGCAAAAAATGTCTGTTAGATAAGCTGAGATGCAAGTAGCTACCATCGGATCATTAGGATGGAATGAAAGTTAGAGTTGAGTGTCATCAGCATAGTAGTGGTATGAAAAGCAATGTTTCTGAATGACAGAACCTAATTATGCCATGTATAAGTGGTCCAAGAACTGAGCCCTGAGGCACCCCAGTAGTTAGATGTTGTGACTTGGACACCTCACCTCTCCAAGATACTTTGAAAAACCTATCTGATAAGGAAGGCTCAAACCACTGAAGTGCGGTTCCTGAGATGCCCTTTGCCAGTAGGGTTGACAGGAGGATCTGGTGGTTAACCATGTCAAAAGCAGCGAACAGATCAAGCAGGATAAGTACTGAAGTTTTGGATTCCGCTCTTGCCAGTCTTAGGGCTTCAACAACTTTGAGCAAGGCAGTCTCAGTTGAATGTCCACTTCTTAAGCCAGATTGGTTGCTGTCAAGGAGGTTGTTCTGTGTGAGAAATGCAGAGTCTTGGTTGAACATAGCCCCTTAAAGTGTTTTTGCAATGAAAGGAAGAAGGGAAACTGGTCTATAGTTCTCTAAAAGAGATGGGTTGAGGGTGGGTTTCTTAAGTAGTGGAGTAATACGAGAGTGTCTAAATGATTAGGGAAAAACACCAGAGTGGAGGGATGTGTTAATGATGTGAATGGAATTACAAGTAGGCCTACTTACATTTTGGAATATGATTAGTTCACTAAAGCAAAGAAATGAAGGTTAGGCTATAATAGCCTAGTTTGTGAGTTTCTGAACTTCCAGAGTTAGTTATGTATACAGGCATACAGATATGCATTCAGGAAGTCTGAATAAATATTTTCTTTGGTGGTTTTAAAAAAAATTGAATAATACGTTGCAATAAATAACTTTGAATTGACACGTAGGCTACACATCTCAAAGTGCCATACCTCGAAGTCTCGCGGGACGTCACGCCTATCCGACAGATGGCGGCAGAACACAACTAGCAGAATCCTGTCGCATTTGATTTCACGAATAAGACCTGAACAGTTGTTGTTTATACTTCACGTGGGTTTAGTTAAAATGGCAGTTGACACAAAACGTATCCGTGAACCGGAGGAGTCATAGTCCCCACTGCTCTTTCTTTCCCCAGGCAAACTTCCCGAGGCCAGCAGCAGACAAGGCGTCCGGGGGAATGGGGACGTGCGGCCATTATTTCTTAATTCCACAAGTATTGCTGGTTATATATGCAGTAAGTATGATTGCAAATAAATAAAACATGCAGTTCACAAGGCATAAAAAAAACTAGATGCATTTTGAAACTGATGCTTTGGTGTAGTAGTAACCTTTAATCAAAACATTTGCCACAACAGATGGTTTATGAAATCCCTGATTGACTCACAAATGTGACAGTCGAAACAGTGCACTGAATTAATTTTGATTGTGTTATGAACTAAATAAAACAGATGAAAGGGGCCAGAGTAAAACAGTACAAATACAAAGTAATTTAAAAACTGGCACTTCTGGAATGAATATTCAAATATTAAAGTGCTTGGATTTTTTGTATGTTTTGGCAAACAACTTACAAAATTACATTAAAAAAAGATGGCTAAATGTGTCTAATTCTCTAGTAAAACAGACCTGTTGTAAGATTGCTCAAGTAAATCATAGTGCAAACTGTAGAATTTATTTTAACCTATATATTGCATAATTATGCCTACATTACTATGTAATACATGTTAACTGTTTATATCACAGCATGCAGGGTAATGTATGACTTAGATTGTGTGTTTAATCCCTGCACTGCACTCTGTGAGGCTCTCAAGCACGTTTCAATATAATGTTTGTAATTTCTGATCGGCTTGCGATTCTCATTGGAATGCCATAATAACCGGTTCCAGGGGTCACGTAGACCATAGTGTGTTCAGAGACACGGTAGAGTCCACAGAAAAACGGATTCATCAGGAATGCCAGGATGGTGAGGGGGAAGAGCTGACCAGCGTGTGTGTGACCTACACAAAAGCAAAAGGGAGTTCAGTAGAGGACAGAAGTTAAGCTTTAGCAGCATACTGCTAGATTTTCACTTTACAAAAAACTGATATTTACAGACCTGAGAGTACCAGACTGATGTCTGGTCGTTGCTGGAGGGCCTGTTTGGCAGCATGAGGCTGATGTGCAAGAAGAATAATAGGGCTCTCTGCACTGCAGCCACTAAGAGCTTTCTCAACATCCATGCCATGGCCTGGGTATCTTTTAACCAAAGTAACACCATGAACATGAGCCCAGTACAATGCACACGATTTGCATTGATTTGTATTTATTCAAATGAGCCTGACAATATCATCACTGTGGACTGACCGTAGCATGCGGGCCTCAAGGTCATCAATACCAGCAAGGCATATCCAGTCTTGAGTTTGTTCAGGACGAAACACTTTTGCATGGCTGTTGTGAAGAGCCTGAATCCCCATTGAGTGCAAGAGCTCAAACCAGCCTTCAACATCGTTAGTGTAGTAGTCATGATTGCCTGAAAGTCACATGAACATAAGTGTATAGATGTGCACAAATGTTTATTTACACCCTTATGGCAAACCGCTAACAAAGACAGACCTGTAGCAAAATAGGAGCCGAGTGGAGCCTTCATCTGTCCCAGTGGTTCTGCAGCAGTCCTCAGTCGATTCACCTGAGAGTCAGTCAGGTCACCGACAATCACCACCACATCTATAGCACAAGGAGTAAAGTTCAATATCAGGTAGAGGTTAAAAGGACAGTCCACTCCCAACAGAATGCATGTACTTTGTTCTGTTGAACATGAAGATTATATATATATATATATATATATATATATATATATATATATATATATGTGTGTGTGTGTGTGTGTGTGTGTGTGTGTGTGTGTGTGTGTGTGTGTGTGTGTGTGTGTGTACACACACGCAGTGCAAGTCAAAGGGAATGAATACAACAGGGGAAAGGCAGTCCTACAGGTTTGGAATGACATGAGTGTTTGGTAAACGATGGGAAATTAATTTTTTTGGGGTGGACTATCCCTATAACATTTTAAAGATCGTAGTGACAGATAGTATATAATGTATAATTGTAATTACCTGGGTTCAGCTGATTCACCATATTAACAATGCGCTGCAGTTTGGAGCGGCCTATTGTAGGTCCCAGATGTATGTCGGACAGAAGCACCAACTTGAGCCCGTTCAAAGACTCAGGGAGCTTCTCTACTGGGATCTCCACCTCGACTACTCGTGGAGGCTGTGCTGCATTTACCAACCCATACACTGCCAGTACTGCCGTTACTATCATTGCCAGAACTATATGACTCACTGATCCGCTCGCGACAGCATCCTCTCCTCCTCCTCGGCTTCGGGAGAGAAGCCTGCGGAGGCGTTTAAGGCAGCCAAAAACGAACAGGAAGAACAATAAGATGACATAAATGCCCAAACAGGAGAAACTCAGTAATGATAACCAGTGTGGCTCAGTGTCCACGAGGAAAAACATGCAAAGGTAGCTCCCGTGCACCAGAGTAAGAAACAGCAGGACGAGAAGACGCCAACATCTCTGCGGGACAGAATGTGCACCTCTGGATCCGCACAGCCGCCGAGCCACGCGTTTCCAAATGTAGAGAGAGCCGAGGAGCAGCAGGGAGTTGATGAAGAGGACAAACTGAACGCGAAACAACGATGCGCGAGTGTTTTTGTCAACCTGCTCTGAGATTAATGTTCTGGATGTAAGCATAGAGAAAAAAACGACTCCCGATGCGATTCCTACTTTCCACTCGGTGGAGAGGCGCCTGAATCCAAACATACTGACCGGCACGTGCACAGTCTGTGGCAACTATACTGCGGTCATTCTTATAAGAGCGATAAAAGAGTTTCCGATACTTGTCAATTCACGGTCCATTCTAGTAATAAAAATAGCGAGTCATTCTCTCACCTGTGAGAGAACAACACAAATCTACTTCCGTAGACAAAGACGAGCGATGGCTGCTATGATAACACCATGAAGAATACTGTTGTGATTCGCGGTTTCCGACTAGAAAGGTCATACAAACATTGCTACATACTTAAGCTATATAAACGTCCACTATATAATTCGCAATCGTGCTAAACAAATTAAACACGTCCGTCATTTGACAGGGTCTACTACTTCTGGCCTTTCTGAGTGACAGGTGTGTGCGGTAATATCATTGGCTCGTCACATTGCAGAGGCGTGGCTAATGTTACGCTCTAATTCTGATTGGAAAGGAATCTTAGGATTATTAACACTAATATTTTGAGTAATTTAGGCCTATTTGCAGCTTATTTATACTAAAAAACATTTCCAATTACCTTATAAACTATTAATAAGCAGCAAATAAGGAGTTAATTGAGGCAAAAGTCATAGTTAATGGTTAGTTAATAGTGAAAACTCGACCCTAAAATAAAGTGTGACCCTAAAAACATTATCACCTCAGAATAGGCTAGGCTGTTTGCTACTTTTATAATAAACCAGCACTCAATTTCTGTTCATTTTCATTGAAATTTTGAAGCTGTTAATTTCGCTAGATCAGATAACTCATGAGTTTGATTATGTGATACAACAAAACATTTTTATTTAATTATAATGATGATAAAAATATTAATGGGATAACTTTATATACACCAAAATTAGAAATTCTTGAACGAAAAATGTCAGGTTGTCTTTCTTAAAAAGATATAGACAGGAATAAAAATGTAAAGTTTGGTGTGTGTAAGTGCCACTGAAGTGGAGATATATGACTCAATTTTGGAGAAAAAAACTAATTTTTGACTTTAAAAATATGTAGCCCTACTGTAATTTAAATATATTGACACAAATATATAAAGTGCTATAAAAGAAAAAAGACCGAAATCAAAAAATTGACATGTATGAAATGTATGAAAAAACTTGTTTTTGGCTGCAGTGTCTCCCCTTAATGTCACACCTAATACTTAATACTCACACCTCTGGTTTCATAAGCTTAGTCCCAGACTTAAATGTAAGTCTGAGCTGTTCCAAGGGAAAGAATCTTGAACTGACTGATCTTAAAATATGTCAGTAAACTTTTTTTGTCTTTCTAAGGCATGTTCATAAAAATTACTTGAACTATGGCCTAGACCTGGCTTGTGAAACCAAGCCACAATTTCAAATGTATACATGCAAAACTGCATTTAAATTGTGGGAATTGGGTCCCTCACAAGGGGATCATAATATATTAATTATCTTGGCATCAATAAGTTTGAACCCCCTGGTCAAACTAAAGCAGAAAGCACACACTTTATATATATTAATGAATGTTCATAAGCATAACACCTTGTAACATTGTCCTGTAACATTGGCAGAATTCTACAAATTTGTGTTTCTTTATTGGCAACGGCAGCGGGATGGTCAGTTTTTACAATTTATGCATTCTATTATTTTGTATATTGTGGTGTATTTGTGTACGTGAGCTATTACAGATGTTAACGTTTTTAAACTACATGTATCCTGGAAGTATGGATGAGAAATAACATTAAAACTCAAAGGAAATCCTTTAATTTAATCAATAATCACAACAAATGCGGGAGTACACGAAAGGTTTGTTTTATATTATTATCATTATTAATGGAGCACAGTGTTGCAGCACATATCACAGATTTTCATTTGCAGCAGTGTGTGTCGCACGATTTCTCCTTGTCCTTGCATGCGCTCTCGCAGTCCTTTGTTCCCTTACTGCAATCAGATGGACAACTGCCGCAACCTACCGGGTCGAAAAGGAGGAAATGATTTAATTCTGTAGAATCATGTTTAATAATCCAAAGTATTAGTTATTCGACTCACTTTTCTTGCTATCTGCGCACTTGCAGTTGGTGCATTTGCAGTTTTGCCCGCAGTTGCAAGATCCAGCTACAGCACAAACAGATGGTATTTTACATTTCCCGAAGATGAGTGCGCGAGTCACCATATATTTTCTTGCTAATTACTTAATTACACATGTTTGGTAGGCCTATATATACTTACATTTAGAACAGTCACACTTGTCCATTTTGGCACGATAATTCCAATTAATGTACGATGTTTTCGTGGAAAGATCTGGTAGAAATAAATGGAACCGCTCCTTCGTGCGTCACAATCACGTCAGAACGTCATGTGAAATGTGTGAGCGCAGTGATGGATGAATTTGGGATCTAATTCAGTATTACGTTGGCATCAGATACAGATAAAAGTAAAGGCAGGCATAATATAATTCTTATATTTCAAACTGATTTTATTTTATGTATTTATATACGCAGTCCAGTTCTTAATAACTGCAGGTTAAACTAGACTAACCATGTTAAACGAGGAATAAATCAGTACACAGCCAGTAGTTGGTGCTGAAGTGTTTTCTTTTTTTAATGTAAACATTTCATTGGTCGGTCAGAACACTAAACCCAGCAGTACAGGTCAGTATGACCCCAAGGGAGGAAAAGAGGACATTCAATGCACCAAAAAAAAAAAAACCTTCCACAGCAGAGAAAATGAGGAACAAAAATCTGGGTTAAGTAACAGGACATGGTTGAATAAAGAGTGTGCATGCATTACACACGCGCACACTTTTGTACACACTCTCACACGTCATTATGTCTTCAGTTAAAGAGACTGGGATAAAAAGAAGCAATAGCTCAATCGTCCAGTAATTCAGTTATATATGAATCCGAATTACTATCTCAAAGGGGTACTCCACCTCAAAATTAAAATATGGTCATTAATCCATTACCCCCATGTCATTCCAAACCTGTAAAAGCTTAGTTCATCTTGGGAACACAATTTAAGATATTTTGGATGAAAACCGGGAGGCCTGTGACTGTCCCATTCACTGCCAAGTAAAATACACTGTCAAGGTCCAGAAAAGTATGAAAGACAGAATAGTCCATCTGCCATCGGTGGTTCAATCTGAATTTTCTGAAGTGACGAGAATACTGTTTGTACATAAAGAAAGGAGACAATTTTTGAATAAAGTCATTATTTTAGTTTTCTTTGTGTACAAACAGTATTCTCGTCACTTCATAATGTTACGGTTGAACCACTGATGGCAGATGGACTATTCTGACGATGTCTTTCATACTTTTCTGGACTTTTACAGTGTATTTTACTTGGCAGTGAATGGGACAGACACAAGTCTAACAGTTTTCATCCAAAATATCTTAAATTGTCTTCCAAAGACAAAGTTTTTATGGGTTTGGAATGGCATGGGGGTAAGTGATTAATGACAAAATGTTCATTTTGGGGTGGAGAATCCCTTTAATATTTACGCTGCTCTCCATCTAAAGTCTGTAAGCTAGTATGTTTGTATTCCTAGCCAGACACTGATAGGGTGCACAAAGTGTGGGGCGATACAAAATATGTAAATAGTTATATAAATAATTAAACTACAGAATAATTTATACAGAAATGAACAACTGAAAAGATTTGGAACTATTTGTGCTCATGTTGAGTGAGAATGTTGTCAACATCACACTTTGTAAGAGGCTTCATTTGCTGAAAGGCATTTTATTGCACAGCCTGAAGCCAGTGAGCAGAGACCCAAAAAGGGGTGATGCCAGGTCCCAAACAACTTTGGACTTAAAAGCTGCCCCTGGACAACATTCAGTTTCTGAAATGACATTCAGCTCTTCAAAATGATTCACGATATATCTTGCTCTCAGTCACTCAATATTTTTAGACCTTTAGCCTGCAAGAGTCACTGATCCTTCTGGGACTCTGAGATCATTTTATTAGATTATGCCAGCACTTAGAAGTCTTTTACACAGCAGAGAACCTTTGTGTGTTATCAACTGGCAAACACTCTCACTCGTTATGACTTCCACTCACACACATGCACTCAGGCTTAAAGCATCTACGCCCGACCAAACACTAATATTTTTACTATACATGCAAACCCATACAGTATTTACTCCAGCAATTTACTGACAAACTACATAGGAAAATAAGGTATAAATATTCTGAAAAAAAAGACAAAAATTGATAGAGTGAAATTAAATAAGGGAGTGCCTTGGCCAAAATCACAGGGGTGTCAGTTCAGTCACTTGTTACCATTTCGAAGGGTAACAAGGGGAGTCGGTGCTCAGTAGAGGCCACAACCACGCAGGTTATTGGCGATGATGATGTCAGTGACCGCATCAAAGACCACTTGGATGTTTCCTGTGTCTGTAGCGCAGGTTAGATGACAGTAGATTTCTTTATTAGGAGAGCGATTTTTACTTTCAAACTGAACCTGTATATATGAAGTAGCGGCTTCGAATGTATTTGGGCCTGCAGGAAAGATGAAGAGATGATGGACTTAGTTTTTCTATTTTATATCTGTAAATTTCTTATGTACATGTGTGCATAGCTTTTGTACCTGTGTATTCTGGGAAGCAGATAGTCAGTGGAGATTTTGAAATCTTTTCTCCAAAAAGATCCTTCTTATTTAGGAAAAGGATGATGGATGTGTCAACAAAGAACTTATTGTTACATATAGAGTCAAATAGCGTCAGAGACTCATGCATACGGTTCTGCAGAGAAGAAAGAAAAATAAGGTTATCAAACACATTTTAGACTTACATTTTTAGACTGCATAATTAGCAAACTTTTAAAATCTATTTCTCATTATATTACATTTTATTATATTTTTGTCACAGAGTCAACAACATCCACAGCACCAGAACCCTTCACTCCACCCACAGTCACAGAGTTCTGATCACCTGCACCTGTCACATCCAATCAGCACAGACTATATAAACCACTCACATCAGTTCACTGTTGTCTGGTCTCGTAGTCCCTAACTGAAAGCTTTCCAACCACTTACTTGCATGGACTTACCTTCTTTCATCCGATATTCTGCATCCAACCTCAGAACCCGGCTCACCAACACCAGTTCATCCAAACCTGCTAAGATCAGACTGTTATTCACTGAAATACCTCAGTTTTGCTCTGTTGACCAATCACTCACCTGCTATCCACGTCTATCTGTCAAAACCTGCAATAAACATTTTGTTTGGATGACCTTGTTGCCTTCTGTTTTATGACAGAAGACCAGACCAAACAAGCAATGTTCCAGCGATGCACACAACCCTTTCAACAATCCTTTTGCTTACTTGGTTCAAGCTCTCCGTCAAGCACTTAAACCACCCGTCACCACTTCTTCACTGTCTGCCTCTGCCAGTCCCATGGACTGACCAGTGAGCTACTCAGGAGAGGCGAAGGATTGCAGCGGATTCCTAGGGATTCCTGCTACAAATTGAAAATGCAGCCGCGTCTATTTGCCAACAATCGTCACAAAATTGCATAGATAATTTCTTTGTTATCTGGACGAGCTTTGCAGTGTCAACATGCTATGTGGGATGCCAATGGACCAGTTATTAACTCACTGATGGCATTTACTATGCATTTTAAAGACATCTGACAGACCGCTAGGACTTTCTTTATGCATGATCAACTCTACCAGCACCATCAAGGGAGATCTTCGGTTTCAGTTTTGCACTCTGGCAGCCGTCAGACCTCCACGCTCAGCAATGAGTGCAATCCATATAACACCTTGAATCCTAGATTGCCTGTTCAGATGTTATTCTGATAACTTCCCGTCAATTTATTTAAGTGAAATAGATTTCAACACCATTCTCTGATGACCATGGTTATTAGAACATGCCCCCCTTGTGAACTGGAAAACCAGTGAGGTGCAACAATGAAGTTAGAACTTTTTGGCTAACTGTATCAGGATTGTATCAAGTTAAAAGAACAACCTTCAAGTCTGTTAAACATAAATCAACTCATTCTTCCTCTCATGTCGATGTATGCTTCATGTACATTTAGACTCCTGACAGCTCCAAACCACAAAAAGATTCCTACAGAACACTGGACGTTCCAGGATGTCTTCAAAAAGTAACAGGCAACCAAACTACACCCACATTTGCAATGGGCCTGTACGATCGATTTGCTGCCTAGGGTTACATTTACACCTGGCAAAGTCTACCTCGTTGTCCGTCCCAGAACAAAAGGCCATAGAGGAGTTTATCAAGGACGCTTCTCAAGCAGGAACCACTTCCCCTGCCACTTCAAGTTTCTACTTTGTGGGAAAGAAGGACGGAAGCTGCTCTCAACTCCCAGATAAGCTCATCTATTCCTGAAACCAGGCCAAACATCGCCAACATGTGATGCAGGTCCTACAGAAACTTAGAGAATTCCACATGTACCTCAAGCTCAAGAAATTCGAGTTCCACTGTGAAACTGTCCATTTCCTTGGCTATGTAATCAACCAACACAGCATTCACATGGACCAGAGGAAGGTACAGGCAGTAGAGAATTTCCCACAATCCATATCAATCAAGGAACTACAATGCTTCTTGGGGTTTGCAAACTTCTACAGGAAGTGCATCAACAAGATCTGCTCACCTTTAACCTCCTTGATGAAACATGGGGCCAAGTCTCTGCACTGGAACTCTGATGCAATCAACGTGGGGCCAAGCCTTCTGTGTCTTTCATACCCAAGTGCTTCCCAATCCAGAACTGCTCTTAGTCATCAAGGTTTATGCATCCACTACCGGTGTAGGAGATGTTTTGTCTCAGCAGCAGGGTGAGCCTCCCAAACTGCATCCATGTGCCAAGAAGCTGTCCCCCACATAGCGCAACTATGACAATGATAACCGCAAAATGCTGGCCATCAAACTTGTCTTAGAAGAGTAGCACCGATGGCTAGAGGGAGCTAAACATCCTTTTGATGGCATCACTGACAACTGTAATCTTGATTATCTTCCTGGAAGAAACTCATGCACATGCATCACTGGGCTCTGGACACCCAGGCAGCCAGCAAACCCTCTCCCTCATTAGCAATCACTACTGGTGGCCCAATATGGCCCAGGTCTCCTGATTTGTCAAAAGATGCTTAGTCTGTGTCCATATCCAAGGTCCCTTGCCACCTACCTGAGGAAAAGCTGGTCCCTCTTCCTTTACATAACAGGGCATGGTGACATATTGGAGTTGATTTTATCCTTGACACACCTTTTGCGGCTTCTCACACATGTCCTCTTCATTGTAGACTGCTTCTCCAAAGTGTGCAAATTGATTAATTTGAAAGGACTACTCACTGCTTTGAAACAGCTGGAAGAGGGTTTTGTCATTTTGGAATCCCAAAGATATCTTCTTTGTCCCTGAACCACTTTTCATCTCCCGAGTGTGTAATGCCTTATTCCAGTTACTCTGAGTCACTGTCAACTTAATATCAGGATATCATCTGCAGTCCGGCGTCCAGACTGAGAGAAAGATGCAAGAAAATGAGAGATACCTGCGATCTTATTATCATAAACATCAAGACAGCTGGAGCCGTTAACTTCCATGGGCCGAATATGCACAGAACTCCCTGCTTCAAGCCACCACCGGATTAAAACCCATCCAGTGCATACTCGGCTATCAACTGCCCGTGTTTCCCTGGTAAGGTGAGCCTTCTGATGTTCCAGCTGTCCACCATTGGTTCCAGGAGAGCAAGTGTGTTTAGGACTCAGCTCACATCAACATGCAGAATTTCACCATCTTGTCATGTATCCCTGTTGAAACCATATACTAATCCTCTTCTTGTTTCCTTTACAGGGTCCGGTGCTGATGATGTACCTCCTCCTCCTCCAACAGATTCTTCAGATGAGAACATTTACAGAATCAACATCACCCTAGACTCCCGATGATGGGGCTGCCACCTAGAGTACCTCGTAGCCTAGGAGGGGTTCGGCCCAGAGTAAAGATCTTGGTTTGCCCATGATGACAGAGTAGTCCCATCTCTGCTTCTTGAATTCCTTACACTCCACCTACTCGTTTACAGTAACCAGAGGTCTGATTACATGCACCTGTCACATCCAATCAGCACAGACTATATAAACCACTCACCTCAGTTCACTGTTGTCTGGTCTCGGTGTTCCTACCTGAATGCTACCCCACCACTTACTTGCATGGACTTACCTTCTTCCATCTGATATTCATCTAGATCCAACCTCAGAACCCAGCTCACCAACACCAGTTCATCCAAACCTGCTAAGATCAGACTGTTATTCACTGAAATACCTCAGCATTGCTCTGTTGACCAATCACTCACCTGCTATCCACGTCTATATGTCAAAACCTGCAATAAACATTTTGTTTGGATGATCCTGTAGCATTCTTCTATTTTATGACAATCATATTTTATTATATATATATATATATATATATATATATATATATATATATATATATATATTTGGTGATTCAGATCAATTTCAGGATGACTGTAAAAGGATTGTTTTAGAGAAAAATGCCAAGATAGAAGAAAAAAAAACAAATTTACAATTAAATGTCATAATGTGACTATACAAGCTTTCTAATATCTAAATGATCAGGTGTAATCTGGGTGTAGTAGTTCACCGTTGTTTCGTCTTCATGGAGCATTTGGTCATATCCACTCAGTGCCACACAAAAGATAATGGCTGTCACATCCTCAAAGCAGTGAATCCATTTTTTCCTCTCTGATCTCTGTCCCCCCACATCAAACAGCCTGGGGACGAAACATCACACACTTTCAGGACATATGTGAAGCCATGTACATGCATGCATGCACACACACAAGACATGTTAAGAAACAAAATAGGTCGACCAAAGATATCATATTTGAACGGTCTAACACACTGATAATGTGAATAAAAAAAATTATTTTCCAATTCCTTATGTCAGTTACTTACAAATAGACTTTGAGGAGAATTATTCACATCTTTTTTATTTCTGCTTTTGAACATCTAAGTAACGTTTCATTCAACAAATATTCCCAATATATTTTTATTACAATTTTCAAAAAAATTCATTTAAAATGTTTTAAATTAATTAATTATTATATTTAAAAATATTTAAATAAAATATATGAGTCAAATCAGATTTGTTTTGTGATTGTTTACAATAAACACAATAAAGCAATACTATATATATATATATATATATTTTACAATAAAGTGTCTCAAAACAAAACTACTCAGTAGATACCTAAAGTTAAGGTTCTTGAAGGAAAAATTTGTCTCAACGATGCCAGTAGTTTTGACTCTGGTTCGGAGAATATCCTGTTCAGTGGGGAGGTAATCTGGAGATCCAACGCGCTGCAAACTGTCTAGGTAACTAAAACACAGAACACCCGGGTGCATTTTAAAATCTGTATTATAATACATAATATGTGTAACGTGCACATTACATTTGACAGTGACATGCTTGTTGCAGTATCTCATGTATGTAAGACAGTGGGACTCACTACTGGGCGGAGTCATTTAGCTGATACTCTCGTGAGCGGCCAAAGCAAGATTGAGTTCCAGCATCAGTCCACAGACGCGTCATGGCAGCCAGCAGTTCTGTTGAAAATGGCTCTGTGTCTTCCATACGACTAACCACATCAAATACAAGCTTAGCATCTGCCTGTAAATGCATGCATAATGTTAGAAACATCCTGTTAAATGAATATAAGTGTAGAATGACACCCACTAAATGTTCATTGCATTGGCAACAATAATGATATTTTCTAATTCATTTGCACTAGGTGTCACTGTAGCTCAGCGCATCCTCTGAGAAGTGTGGTTTGGGTAATACAAGGTGAATTCAATCACTAGGAAAATCTAATGCAAACATTAAAGAACACTGCAAAATCAAAACAATTGTATGAAGGTACATTAATATTAGTGGAACTGCCCTGTTGTTTTCTGCCACCTTGTATTGTTTTATCAAACAAATTACATTATTAAGATGTTTGGAAAATATGGAAATATATATATAACAAAATATGGAAAATAATATACATAAAATAATACATAAATCATAATACATATAGATAATATGTTTCAGGAGAAATCAATTAAACAATTCATCTGAATGTTTAATCAAATCACACCACTTGTTTTTTTTTTTTTTTAATTCATTCAGCTGATCTCCAGGTCTGGCGGTAGCACTTTTAGCTTAGCTTAGCATAGATCATTGAATCTGATTAGACCATTAGCATCTCGCTCGAAAATGACCAAAGAGTTTAGATATTTTTTTCTATTTAAAACTTGGCTCTTCTGTAGTTACACAGAAAATTAAAAGTTGTGATTTTCTAGGCCAATATGGCATTTTTTCGGGCGATTTCTGTCAAACTGAGAATTGCCCCGAGTGCTCCCGTAGACTTCCATACAAAGATAATTTTTTCCTTACTGCAGGCAATGCAATGCAATCTCAATGAGTTGTGGGAGGGCTAGCCCTAATGTGTTTTCATCATCATGCGTAACCTTAACTTGTGCAATGACTGGAATCTAATCGGATTCAATGATCTATGCTAAGCTATGCTAAAAGTGCTATCGCCAGATCCAGATATCGGCTGAATGGATTCGAAAACAGTAAAACTCAACTGTTTAACTCTAGGGGAGTTGGGAAATGAGGCTATTTTAAAAAAAATTGGAGTGTTCATTTAAATCAGTTCACAAGAGTGTTTGCATGTGATATACATACATTTCTGTCCTTGTCTGTGTACTCTATACCAAGAGTTTCCATTGCTCGCAAGATGGTGGCGAGACTCTGAATGGTGTTGCTATAGACCACAGGTTTAAACTGCTTTACATCGTCTCCAGAGAAGCCATCTTCATGGATAATCCTGATGCATACACACAACAGAGAATAGCCACTATAGAAACACAAGCACCATTCAAACAAAACAGAACTGACATTATGTGTGTGTGTGTGTGCTCTTGTTTTTGTGACACATCAGGACACAGTTTTGTATAATGACATGGGTATGACACAGGTATTACAAGGAGAGGGTGACTTATGAGGACATAACCAATGACCCCATTTTACAAAAACGCTTATAAATCATAAAGAATATGTATTTTTGAGAAATTAAAAATGCACAAAGTTTCCTGTGAGGGTTAGGTGTAGGGTTGGTGAAGGGGCATAGAATATACAGTTTGTACAGTATAAAAAGCATTACCACTATAGGGTGCCCCCACTGTTCACAAAAACAAACTTGTGTGTGTGTGTGTGTGTGTGTGTGTGTGTGTATATATATAATGTGGCTGGAATACTTTATTCGTTTTTTTATTATAGATAATTCAACATTCTGTCTTGTAGCCTACCTCGTGTTGTATAGCCAGAGTTGTTGGTCATCTTAATATTTTAAACCACAAGTTAAAGTTTAACTATCCAATAATAAAATTACTATAATAAAAAAAGTTAAAGTGTAACTAGTAAGAGCATATTTAAAACCTTAAAATATATCCTAGGTCTGAAATATAGTTGTGTGAGCTGAGCTTTGAATTACAAAACTGCAGTGATGCTGGTGCAATATAATGAGTTTGATCTGCAAAATCATATTTAATAATAAAACACAATTGGTCAAAACTGCCATGTAAGTTAAAAAATAGTTGTATGTGTATCCGTAGTTCTGAAAATGTAAGGTTAGGTGGCATAGTCTCGGTAAATCCGTTTAATGGGCGGATAACGCTAAACGAGACTGCAGGGATCAGGCACTAAAAGCCACCCATTAAGATTAATACGGAGAAAGATTCTAATGCCTCGCGCGCTCACGCACGCACACGCACGCTCTCTCTCTCTCTCTCTCTCTCTCTCTCTCAAGCACACACAGTCAGAGGACAAAATGAACACAATGCCTTAACGCTTAACGTGGCACAATACACAAATGCCGGACTCAGATTTAATGCACATGACGAAAGCGTTAAGGAACTTTGAAGCCCAAGCCGGCAGAAACAGCGGCGAAGTAGGCTGCACGCGCGCTCTTGAAGCTGCACTACACACATGCTACTAATAACACACACACACACTCACTCACTCACTCACAGCACTGTCTCTTGGGATGCGCTTGTGTTTCAGCACTACCACACACTGAACAGCGCGAGAAAAACAGTTCCCAACCTTTAACAAATAAGAAAATGAACCGAACAGAAAAAGGCACAAGATCACTATGTTAAAACCCCGCACTTACTTCATCTGTTTGACGATGGTGCTCTTCCCCGACTCCCCTCCGCCTGCAGAGGCATAGGTTGTGTCAGTACTGTCACACACACGCACGCACACACACACACCTGCAGTATCCTTATTCAATGCACTCATTGAAAAGCTGCCAGTTGGACCTCACGACTTACCCAGAAGAAGTAATTTTACTTCTTTGGCTGCGCTTAGTCCGTCTTCCTTCAGATTTTTCTCGATCGCTTTGCTCCGGTCTAGAGCCGCGCGCTCCTCTGCACTTAACGTGCATCCCATTGCAAGACCGAGAGCCGGGGCGCGCGAGAGCTGTATCCCAAATTTCCGTCTCTGTCCCACGCTCTCTCCTCTCTCGCTTGCTCAGTCTGACGATTGTTGCTAAAGCATCCAAGCCGAATTTAGGTCAGGTACAGGCGCACACTTCGGCCTCTTGATTAGGAAGAGGTCGTCCTGCTCGCGCTCCGGTTTGCGGGTGTCTATTGGGCGGCGGCAGTGACAGCCAGCACGAGCTCATCTCATCCTGTAGTTCCCTCCTAATGCGCGCGTGCAAACCCCTCTCATCGCTCTGACGTCACACAAGGTGCAGGGCTCGGGAACATCTGTTTAGTGGCAGCCGAAATATATAGCTAAAGCTCAGATGCTGTTTGATTTGTTTGTGGACCTTTTGGGTATGTCCCACGTTGTACTAACTTTTATGTTTAGCTGTATTATTGAGACTTCCTAATATGGGTGCCATGTTTGGATGTTTGTAACAGGCCTATTTTGTCATTTTTATTTATTTACTTTTTTCCTATAAAAATAACAATCTTAAGATATACGGTATATATATATATATATATATATATATATATATATATATATATATATATATATATATATATAATTTTCAGAAACTATTTAGAATCACATTTTTAATCGTTTTATGTAGTGATTTTTGACAGATGAATGTTTAAATAAACATACAATTTATTCAATAATTTGATACAATATAATTGAAATAATACACACACACACACACACACACACATAGACACACACACACACAGTGGTGGCCAAAATTATTAGAACACCAGAATTTTCAAATGTAATAATCCAGTAATATTTTCGTTTGCATAAGGAGTCTGACAGCAGCCGGTGCTCCACACAGAGATCTGATCTCATCATCATCAGTCTGTCTGGAATAACATGGAGAAACAGAACAAACTGAGACTTCTCCAAGATGCTTCAAGAAACTTTTCCTAAAAGCTAGTGCTGTGAGAAGTTTTAGGCACTTGAGTAAAAGTTCTGTAAAATGAGGATGCTGTCAAAAATAATGTCATAAATATATTTTATTTATCAATAAACTTATTAACTAAATTAAATCATCATTTGGTTAAACCATCCTTTGCGTTTAAAGGAGCTTTTGCCCTAGGTGCACTTGCGCATTGTTTTTCAGGTAGCTTTGCAGGGAGGTTTATTATAGTGTCTTGGAGACGTTTCCACAGATCTTCTGGATTGAGTCTGTCTCAGTTTGTTCTGTTTCTTCATGTTATTCCAGACAGTCTGATGATGATGAGATCAGATCTCTGTGTGGAGCACTGTCCTCTGTCAAACTCCTTATGCAAACAAAAATATCACTGGATTATTACAATATATATGTCTGAACTGTAAGGTATAAAAAAGAAGAAAGAAAGAAAAAAAGTCAAAATTGCACTCAAAAAAATGACTCTTTGGCTGAACATGATTCTTTCATGGACAGTGGTTCCACATGTTTGTA
The DNA here is from genome assembly GCF_003368295.1 of Carassius auratus. NCBI lineage: Eukaryota > Metazoa > Chordata > Actinopteri > Cypriniformes > Cyprinidae > Carassius > Carassius auratus. The sequence goes on from NC_039274.1 coordinate 34,668,822, forward strand.
CCATGTTATTTGGACATGAATAAATCAAGTTATAAGGACTTGTCTACCTTTAGTTGAGTTTACTCAGTTTGCTTTAGTTCATCCTACATGAAATATCTGAGTAGAGATAATATGTTTACATCATGTAGAACCACTGTCCATGCAAGTTTAGCCAAAGTGTTATAAAAACATTAGCAAGTAAGATATAACTTTTCTTTACACATGATGTTAATTGTTTGCAGTTTAAGGATGTTACTATGTGTACATCATACACTAGCACTCTCATTAAAGTTGCTTTTTTTTTTTATTAAGTATTTTAGACGTTCTTTTAACCAGGTCCTCAACCCAACCACAAGCTCCACACTTTACCACAATGGTAACTCGCACAAAATACACCAATATAAAGTCTTTTAAAATGCCCACATAATAGAGCATTATACATGAAAAAGTCTCCTTATTATCACATTTTATTAAAAACTGCATAAAATAACACTTTATTTAAACATTTTCTCTCCCCATATCCAGTCCTGTGCAAAGCATGATGGGAAGTGTAAAACTTATTTTGAGGGACTTGATTGAAACATGTTCTTTCAAAATGAAAACATTATGTTAAACCAACGAGAGACAGTTTTAAGTCAGTTTAACATGACACAATCATGTTAAAATGAAAAATAGCCAAAATGGCATTAATTCAACATGAATTGTTCAGGTAAAGTGAACAAAACTAAAAATTCATTTTTTGAGTGTGTGAGGAAAAAGTTGCAATTTCATTTGTTGGTGTTTTTTAAAACCTTTAAGAAATATGTACAATTTTGAGGGGGAAACAGAATTGCAACACGTTAACTTGGAAGTCACAATTGCTGGATGCAAAATCTGAATTGAAAAAAATAAATAAAAAATTGCAATGGCCTGACATAGACATTGAATTTTGAGATATAAATACACAATAATCTTTTTTATTATTATTCCATTGCATAAATAAGCTTCCTCCATGATATGCAAAAATAAATGTGTTGGCTTCTTTTGGCTTTTTTTATTTTTCTTTTAGTGGCAAAGATACAAATAAACAGGGTAATTTTTGTCTGCAACATTACAGTAATTTACATTACAGTCGATTTCTTGACAATAACATTGCATTATTACAGGTCACAATTGTGTGTAATTATATATATATATATATATATATATATAAATATATATATATATATATATATATATATATAATATATATATATATATATATATATATATATATATATATATATATATATATATATATGCTGTATTTTATATGTGTGTGTATATATATAAGAGATTCAAAATGTCCCCCTTTTATCTTCTTTTTTTTCTTTTTTACCAAATTCAATGCAGTGATGCTTTTAAACGTTAATATTTATGCACTTGGAAGAGCACTCAAGGTACACATTTAAGTATGTGTGTCCCATGGAAACCAAATCCCTGACCAAGAGCCATGCTCTACCAGCCAAGTTACATGAACATCTTTAACATTAGTAGGGATTACAAAAAGGCAACTACAATGATGGAGCACAGATACACTAATATATAAATACAAATATTCTCCCCCACATCCTCCCAATCTTACAGCACTAAAAAAGCCAGATGTTCTGCAGCTGGATTTTAGATGGCAACACAAAATAATGCTATAGGTTTGTTTCTACTGTATGCAGCTGTTATATGGGTGAGATGATAAAAAAATGAGATCAGTGAGTGGGCTTTTAATATCTATAGTGTAAATCTCGAGATCTTTGGATGTCATCACTCAACACTTAAAAATATATGCATGTACATGCATTATCATTTCACACTTAGTGTTATTCTTTTGGCTTTCTGTTGTCGGTCAGAATGTCAATGTTTGCACAAAAGAATATTGTGAATGTTTGTGACGCAGAAGGGAAAATGTACATATACAAATAAATAAATGCATATACTTCCAGGTAACATGAATATCTGACTGATTCTTTGAAATGTGACCAAGGGGAGGGGGAAAATGTAAAACATAACTCGAATTGCATAGGATTCTTCACTTTCTGAACACACCAGTGACACACACACAGGTCACTCTGATGGATTACTTTACCAAGATAAGAGCAATATCAAGCCACGCAGCCTGCTTAACATGCTTTTATCTTTATTACCAGGGTGGAGACAAAATCACAGACCCTCCTCCATAAGCCGTTACAACACAAGTATGCCGAAATATCATTACATAATCATATGCGAGTAGCATTTATATCTTGAGCAAACTAAAATCAAGGAAATCTTTGCAATTATTCCTAAATTAAATTGTGAATAAAACAGTTAACAAAGCACATCAACGGACAGGTAAAAATGGAACTGTTGAGTAATTTTCTCTGCTATTTAATCACCAGGTTTTTCATAAATGAAAATGCTAGATTTCACTCTAGAAAACGACTAGGAGCTTCTAAATCCCCATAACTAAAATGAATGTGATCTCTTAACCATGTAATACTTTAATGGCAGGTCTGCGTAATGCTTTAATGGAGAAAGGCCTCATCCATTTCATTAATCTGACCACCCTCAATAGATACCATTAAGCTAAAATTAATTTCTAAGAATAATAGCATCTCATAGCGTATTACAACACAATCATATCCAGATGTTGACTTTTTCCCCCCCAACTGATTATTTGACATTCATTTTACCACACCTTCTTCTCAGATCAAAAAAATGGCAGGAAAAAAAAAGCAGGAAATCCTCAATCTTTTCTCCAAATGTTTCAGCTTACCGGAAAAGGTAGCAATATGCTACTGTTACATGGGTTGGTGTCAATTTATAGAACTTCCGAATATTGACTTCAGGATTGAATTTCTAAAAACAACATTTATTCACCGAGAGTTCTTCAATACTGCTCCATGTCATATTTATCCTTCCTAGTCTCTTTTAAAAAATTAAATCAATATAGGTGACCTATACTCAGTGGACTGGTTTTATAATCAGATTAAGCATGCTTTTGAACTAGAAAGCAGTTTATTTAGAAACATTATTATGAAAGTAATCTATAGTTCAGTAATATCCTTAATATGCATAACAGGAATTTGGTCCTCACAATTTAATTTTTAAAGTGGTGTCAAGCTCTGTATTTGCAGTTGTCTTTAACGTACGAGTGATTTCATGTAATGTGCCGATTAAGAGTCAATCCATGTTAGCTGCGCTCTAGCAGTAGTCCTGCTACACTAAACGCCTACAAACAATAACACTGCTCTCTTCAATGTGGAGGTCAATACACGGTTTTAAGAACGCACTCAAGTTCTGGAAGTTAAAGTGATGCTGTTTTTAGCATCTACAGTGTTTCTCTTAAGCACACAATGACTCTGAGATACAACTTTTCCTGACCTGATAAATAGAAGATGGGACAACGTGGAGGACAAATATAGTTATGCATGAAATATGCATGGAAAACTCTTTATTTAAAATGTATTTCATTTTGGGCAGACGTCAGTTTGTGAACTTTAAAGTAGGAGACAGAAATGACAAGGTCATGATAAAAAAAAAAAAAAAAAAAAAACACAAAACACAAAAATGAGAGTGAACACTCTTCAAATGTAATTATATATCTTGGAAACATTAACACATGTACATAAACACACACACACACACACACATCACTCATTCATTGTACAGAGACTCATACAGTCTCAATCTCGTGGCTGGATGCCCAACATGATCTCTCCAACGCTTGTCAGTTTTGTCTCCTCTAATGCACTGATAAGACGGCTCAGTTTGGCACTCCTGCCCTCTGATTGGATGAAACATCCAAGCAGTTGATAGGCCTGTTCATAAAGCCCTTCCCTCTCATACTCATAGGCGAGATTGTCAATAGCAGGGCCTTTTAGGGCACGGCAGTTCTTTTGTAAAGCCCGTCCCACTCGTTTCCAATCCCGTCCCACGTGAGCAGCAAAATGTTGCTGGTCTGCTGAGGTCAAAGGCCTATCGTCTGAGAGCACAGGGAAAGAGAAGACAAAAATAAAATCGAACAATTTGAATGTGAAAACTAGTCTGTGCTAGTAGAAATACAAGAGTACACTGCATCATCACATACATTTAAATAGTTAAAACTCACCAAAAACTCTTTTCTGAAACAGAAAGCAGTTCCTGGGCAGCTCCTGCGGTGGTTGACTAGGAGGAAAGAAGCTGTTCTGCAGCTGCTGCTCCAACTGTGAGACCTCGTCATCTCGCAAACGCACAGGCTACAAAACAGCCATCCGTTAAATAAACAGCTGTTTATTTGACAATATCTGAACCATACTGTTACATCCATAGAAGGTGAGGCTCAACCAGCAGCTGTTTAGTCAAAAAAAAGATTTAACATTTTTCTCAAAAGGTGTTGATTTCATTTAAAATGAGATGTTCTTATCAGAGCAAGACTGATACATCAGACTAGTTCAGATACCACCTGTACTTCTACTGAAAGGACACAATGTCAATGATGACATCAGGACAGAGAAGGATGGCTTTATAGCTTCTAGAGTGGCTTTATAGACTTCTTGCATAAGAATATGCAAGAAGTCAGAGGCCTTCTGTTAACAGACCTGACTGGCTTTGGCATTAGAAGGTTGCGAGGGACTCATGAGAATCCCAAAAGATCTTCTTCACGTCATTCTGTGTACAAGCTAAAAACAGCACTTCCCTGGTGTTATGAGTCATTTGTTTATTGTTTTTCTGCAATAATCCCTGAAAACTAAGCCAGACAGCAAGAATTTCAGATTTAACGTCAGAAAAATGTAAAATAGGCAAGGAAAGGTTTGACAATACCTTCAATTATTTTTGCCAAATGTTTACTTACAAGTGAGCCTAAAGAAACTGAAAGCTAAAGAATGGTTTTCACATCTCTGACTCAGTGAAAAACAAGTTAAATGCAAATTATAAAATTGCAACTTTATTGCATCTAACTCTATAGCACAAATGAGGCTTTGTAGAAGTTGTCAGCAGACGCCAACATGTACAGATGTGACAGATGTGTGACATCCACTCATCCTCAAAAAACATTGCAGTGGATTATTGGCTGCCAAGAGCATTAAACCATCAATTTACAAAGCAAATGAGTCTAATAGCTAATTCTACTATTATTATCTGTTGTAATCATCTTAATAATGCATTTAATAATGATTTTATTTTGTTTTGTACAACTTGATGTCCAAAGCAAAATAAAGGTACTAAATTTACATCCAAGAATCACTCTACAAAATTGAATATTTTTTAGTTGTTTTCACCATTGATACCTAATATTACAATAATGTTGCAATAATACAAAATTTGCTGACATTTCACAGTTGCTGCAAAAATCACATGTAATCTATCACAAAAGTTATAAAGGTTTGAATTGTAATCGAGCAATTAACACTGACAACATTTTTAAGTTGCCAACACTGTGCTGAGTTTTTTTCTTTATATTTGAGATATTAGATTATTATATTGTCTCAAAGCAGAATAAACAGATTTCAGAACAGTACCTATGTTTCAGCATTCACATTTTGTATATATATAATATATATATAAAAACTCAACATTTAGGTAGTTGTCTGAAACATGCTTATTTGATCAAATCAACGTATCTTTAATCTATATACCTGTAGTTTCTTGTCAGAGCTGCAAATGTGTCAAGAATATGCTCAGTTTTCATTTCTTATTTGTTATCCTTACAAAAGCTGTGTATTTTCTTGCAATATCAGAGGCCCTTGATTCGTGGAATTGCTAGCATTTACACCAATAACCTTCTGGCCTAAATATAAAATAAATACGAATCATCAATTTTTTTTAATACTACCTCTTTTAAGCAGCAGTAAACTGTGATTTACTTCCGACATCTGACGTTCTGTGCAAACAGCTGCTCATAAAAGTACAGAGCCATATAAAGCTATCCTGTCGGTCATATCAGCAGAAACAAACACACATACCTGTGACTGGCCTATGTGCTCCAGACAGATCTCTAGATCTTGAAGGCTTTGGTCCAATGTATGTATCCCTGCTTTGAGCTGTGTTTCCATGACAACCCCATCAGGAAGACTAAGAAGGCGTGAGGCATGCTGGGACAGAAACTGAGCAAGCGAACCACATGCATAGCTCTCCAGGAATCGCTGACAGGGAGCCATGGCCATGAATTTAAGTTCCACCCCAAGGAAGGGATCAGCATCGTGCAGTTTCAGGATTTCGTACCCTTCCAGTCCACCAACAGAATCTGGATCAAAGACAGTTTGACAGGTATCAACTGTGACACAAAGACATAAATTCGTGGCCACCTCTGTTGATGCTTACCTATAAGGGTGAGTTTAAGCACCTTGAACACGCTGAATTTCCCTCGCTCGTCTTTGTAAATCGATAGAAACTTGTGTGCTGGACTGCTACACCCCAAGAAGAGCACAACACACCCTGAAAATGCACCATCATTGCCGTTGCTGTCATATAACCTCTGCAGATGAAGATAAAATCATACACACAATGTTAATTCACTTACAATAACATATGGACGGACACAAATGTAAACACAATGTACCTTTGTGTCTATACTGTCCATCTTCTGATCAAACTCCAGTCTCAATCCTTTAAGTGTGAACAAATGACTTCACGTAAAAAACATAAACAGAGCAAAGCAGAATTAATTTCAGATCTTATTAGACTAACAAAAAAAGACATTATTTTGTGTGTTGCGGGATGTAACCACTTCCTTATAAGGCTGTGAGCTTGTTGGTCGATACTGCTATATAAATGGGTCAGACGTTTCTGATTGTTAGATATGCGATGCACATGTTTACAGATAACATGATTCGTCACGTTTAAAGGTTTTAACTTGTTACAATTTTGAGAGGTCGGTAGATAAAACATACAAAAGGCCCGCTCACGCAGACTCGTGGCTTTTATTTTTATTTATTTTAATTTTCTCTTGAACAAAAGTTTAACATAATGCTTGTCTTCAATTCACATAACAGCAAAAATTTAACTTGAGCTTTTGTTATATATATATTACATGTTACTTACACAACGACTTGGTGAACTTTGAATGATAAGGAAGTCTAAACAGGCCCGCAAACTTACACGAAGGAAACTTTCGAGGTGTCGAAACACTCCTAAGACACACCCACTGTAATGTTCTTTAATCTGATTGGTTAAGAGCATCACGCATTCTATAATGATTGGCCCATATCTGTTTTCATCGCTGTATTTAACAACGGAACTCGTAACCCAGGAGGAAGTACAGAAGGCTGAGAACGCATGTTTTTTTTTTCAGAAGTCTTGAGAGACAAACTGACAGCAGAGTCATCACGAACTGTGCTGGATTGAGAGGTTTTCTATAATATCAGATAATATGTTTCCAGTGTATTTTAACGTACAGCGGCTGACAGAAGATATAGGGCTGATTTGGAATGGAATGGTACGGATCTGCCAGAAGAGATCCTTGCACATTTTTTTTTCTTTCCTGCCTTTACAGGACAAATGCAATGCATTTACTGTTTGAAGGGCTTGGTCTAATAACATGACACATCCAAGCTCATGGAAAGATACTGAAGTTAGGTAAGAACTGTTGGTTTGTCTTGTATCCATGAGATATTAGGAAACCCCTCCAGAGGATAATTGTATTACTTAGGCTAGATATTGCTCTTTCATATATCGTGAGACTTAATGGAGATCTCATTTAAACTGCATGCAAGTATTAACTCTGTCTCACGTTTCTCCTAAAAATTCCTAGGAGATATAATAAGAGAACATACAGAGTTACAATAAACATTATGTCGGTAGTATGATTGTATAACCCTGCATTTCAAAGATAATGGTTGAGATCTTTTGAAATTGTAGAAGAGGAGCATGTGAGGTTACCTTTGAGAAGAATGAGACTAAAAGTCTCCATCCGCTCTCCATTTCTCATTATAATCTCAATCTCTACGCAGAAACTTTTGCGTTATTAAAGAGATCTCCTGTGTGATTTCTTTCTTCTCCTTCTCTATGGCCTCATATTTGACCTTTTATATTTGTTCTGTGCTGATTAAGTACCCTGATAAAAGCATGTTACGACATTAGTGAAGACCTATTGTGCCATATACTACTATGTCATAAAATGTTGTCACATGCATATTCATAACAACAATATAACAAATGGCATAAATGATACGTTTTGCTCTGTGTGACATATGTTATCTCTTGTCTTAGGTGTGAGTCAGGAACCAGTGTCCCTGAGAGATATTTTGCTCTTCTGCCACTGGTCAGAAAATTGAAACTGAGAATGTGTCGGACCGATCCAGCCAATGGCAAAACAGCACTGTGGGTGCTACGGAAGGCAGTTGCCAGGGTTGATGAGCGGCTGGAAGGAATTTTCATCTGTTGTGTGGGGAACACACCTCTCTTTTATGCTGGCCATGACCTCCAGCAAGGCTTAGTGGACATACTGACAAACGGGTCGTCCCTAACCATGCTTGACCTAAAGGGAGTTCCTTTATCTCCTTTGTCAGGAGTGTAGCAATGCTTTGCAAAGTCTTTACATCAACAATCACTGTGCGGCATCAATGCTGAGACGCTAAGGCAAGCGTTGAAATGCTGCCATTCCCTCAGCATTCTTGGATTTTTTCTCACAAGACATCTTGAAAGATCTCATGTTGCCAGAGTGTCCAGCACTAAAGAAACTAGAGCTCCGTTGCAAACAGTCGCTCAAATACACCGTGCCTCTCTGTGACCAGCTATGGTTTGAGTCAAAACTGAGACACCCACGTCTCTGGACCTCTGAAGTAAACTAAACTGAAGTAGGGCTCTCAAGTGTTCTTGCACTATTTTTCAGTCTTATCGAATAGCTACATTTGTTAGACCGATTATGTGAAATCATTTTACAGGCGGTTAGGTGTTCTCCTTTCCATTTAAGCTTAAGATGCTCTTTGGATCATTCTCAAATCGTGCAGGAGAATGTGATCATCAGGTTTAGTTCATGGAGCTCAAATGCTGCTGTCACTATAGCATAAGGGAGACAACCAAACACTAAGATGTTCTAAAATTCATGTACATTTTTTAATTAAACTTCAATTAAATATTAAATATTCTTCTGTCATAATTTATTCAGCCTCATGTCATTCCAAACCTGAACTACTTACTTTTTTCTGTAGGACACAAAAAGAAGACATTTTGAACATTGGGAACCAAATGACATTGGACTTCATTATATGGAAAAATTTACATTTCTTAAAATGACTTATTTTATGTTCAGAAGAATAAAGAAATGCATACAGGTTATAAATATGCAGTGACATGAGGGTGACATAATGCAGATTTTCACTACTGTTCTCAGATTTAATTTTTAACAAGTTATAGTTCTGTGATATAGCTCAATGGGATTCAGATGAACACAAATGTCATTATTTATGTTAATTCTTAACATTTATTGACAGCATTTCGAGCATCCTTCAACACTGAAATGTTTTAGTTGGGAGTGAAACTTGAACATTCAAAAATGAAAGTGCACTTATATTTTAAACTTATTTTTGTTTGTGTATGTTAAGCTCAAAATGTTATGAAATGTATGGCCAGGGCACTCTGCTTTTGCATTCTCAAGTCAATCAAAAGTTTGAGTTTCTCTCATCATTCATAGTAGTTGAAAGAGAAGTCATAGAATGCTGCGGTATTCTGAGAAGAGAGTAGGCTGGAGCTGCTATTATTGATATGCTTGATGAACTTGAGGGTGTCTTTATCTCTGTAGACCAAAGCGAGGGAGTTATCTTCAGGATACACTGTCAGGAGCTAGGGAAAAAAACAGTGTCAAGAGAATAAATAATCTGCACTAGTCTGCTGTGTTTGCATACGTTATAATAAATCATTAAATGAAAACAAACCATCACCTACCTCCTCATCTTCATCATGTGCAATATAGGACGTAAATCCTCCAAATTCTGACTTCCACCCTGACAGTAAAAACAACCCTTTTTTTCAACCCTTTGTCCCGCCATCATAATTGAGTCACACTTATCAACTAATAGCAAGCAGGACAAACATAAATGTCAGATTTAATACCTGCACAGCCCATGTGAAGCTGCAGATCCAATCCATACTCTCTTTTGACAGAGTCATGTAACAACGTGTAGTCGCCATGCATCCAGCGACGCAGTTCTCCTACACAAGTAGGAGGTCCTGCAAGAATACACAGAAAATATATTCTGTAGATGTAAAAATTCATCTTAACATGCATGCGTTCATACACATTCTGACTACCTTTGTCTTTCTTCTCAGTTGTTGATGTATCAGCATCAGTACTGGATGCTGATGCTTGCGTATTTCCCTCTCCATCTCGGTTTTCTGTCTCATTCTTTCCATCTTCATTCTCGCTCTCCTCCTCATCACCACACAGATAGTGTAGACGGAGACCGGTCAGGTTGGATAAGAGGATGAAAAATGACTCAGAGGAGAGGAGTTCCCAGCATTCTTGTACACAAGATGGGACGTTCTGCATATCTGCACAGCCATAACACCTTAACACAGCATTGGGCATTAATACATAGCATATAAACTGAAATCTGCAGAGACAGGAAGAGATTATTATCTGAAATGTTATCAAACAAAATATGGGTGGTTTACATCTCACCTCTTATTGGGTGGCCCCTTCCTTTCCCACAGGATTTCGGAGGACTGCAGTGCGCTGCGCACCTGCCTCAGTTTCTCCTCCTGACAGTTAAAGGGCAGAATTCAGGATATCAGAATTATAGATACTTGTAAGTAGAGGTGCTCCGATCACGATCGGCCGATCGTTATGCGTATCTCCTCAGTAAAGCCGGTTTTCTAATCAGCGGTTAATTCCATCAGGTGCGTGATTTCACATAGAGCAGCTGTTACTACACAGAGCCGTTGTTAATAGAGAAGATGCGCAAATCACGTTAATTTTCAGCGTTTATTGGCCCATCTTCTCAGTTAACAACGGCTCTGTGTAGTAACAGCTGCTCTATGTGAAATCACACACCTGATGGAATTAACCGCTGATTAGAAAACCGGCTTTACTGACGAAATGCGCATTAACGATCGGCCGATCGTGATCGGAGCACCCCTACTTGTAAGTGATAGAGGCAGGTTTTTCATTAACACGAATACACTTTACACTACAATTATTAATGACATAATTTTCATTTTTGGGAGAACTAACACTTTAAGCATTTACCAATGTGTTTTGCTCATGGCCAAACCTTGATGTACATATGTATATGTACTAATGCACATTAAATATAATTGAGTGTTTTTGTGTAAATAATATTAATGATGATGATGACGACGAACCTGCAAGAAACCAGGCAAGCAAATCTCAGAACTCTCTTCAAATTCCTGCTGTACCCGAGCCTGATATCGAGGATCCAGGAACATTTCATTCACCCACTCAAACAGCAAACTCTCCTATAACAAACACACATACACACTGAGCTTCAGATCGAGGAGATACAGGCCAACACACCAAAACTGTTCTCTCATGTTAACTTGACGTACATCTCTGGGGATATGAGTGTGACGGGGAACTGGGGGTTCAATGTAGCGTGAGGGTCTTGGTAGAGAAGGGCCATGAAACCAGCCACTCAGAGATAAACGGCACTTTTCCTCAGAAAGAACCTCTGCCACCTAAGAGAGTCAAGACTATAGTTTAGTTCATTACAACAGATGTAAATCACTGATGAATGGAGAACCAAACCTTCTGACAAATGTTGTGATTTTTAAAAAGACACAAAGGAAGCTATTTTGGAGAATGTTGATAACCAAACAGATTTGGTTGCCATTGACTTCCACTGGGAACCAACTTTCTTGAAAATATCTTCTTTTGTGTTCCACAGAAGAAAGAAAGTCATACAGGTTTGTGTCAACTATTAAAAAACTATTAAAAATCATGTTTAATTGATATAATACTGAAGCAGATGAAAAACTTAAAAAATGTGAAATGTTGCCTTGCCGAGGCACTAATTTACTAAAACATAAGAAAAAATGATGAATGAATGAATAAATATCAAAAGCACATAACAAAACTACAAAAATCATACAAATAAAAGCTTATTCAAAATATTAAACAATACTATAACAGTATAAAAATCATACTAAAACAACAATTTTTCTAACTACTTGATGGAAGGAGACGGGGGACACTTCAAAAAAGACCAGCGAGTTCCAGCAAGGAAGCAGAGACTTGACAACACTCACAGGCTGACAGTGTTCTGTGAAACATACACATTTAGAATTAATTCATTAACAAACCATTAAATACATTTACATGTGGTCTTCATGTATGATTCATTATACGATTTTGCAAAGAAAAATGTCTGCTCTTATGATCTTTCACAAATATGTAACTACCTTTTAATGACTTTTTTTTGAATATCATGTCATCATCATAAAATAGTGGGTTAAATGACACTATTCATGCACTTGTATCACACACCATCAGTGCTGAACAGGTCCAGTGTCCCTCCATCTTTCACCTCCCAGGGAGGAACCAGATAGAGGATGAACGCAACTCTTCGTCCCTCCAGCTCATCGTCGTGACACAGCAAAACATCTGCACAAAGAGCAGCGAGAGGAGTCAAGAAACCCACTGGGAGTGCACCAGCCGCACATCCACTCCTGGTCTACACCCCAGTGATTGGTCGAGAAGCGGTCAGATGGTTTACCTGTATGCTCGTACTTTGCACAGGATATATCGACAGTCGCCTCCAGATCCACCTGCAACACTTCTGACAACCAAATGCGAAACTCCCCAAAAATCACAGACCTGAGATCCCAACAAACAGCACATCTGTGACCATACCAATAACAGAAACTGAAACACAGAAGCTCATTTGAACTCACCTTATTTGTGAGATGTAATGCTCTTTCCTCTCTCTCAGATCATCTGACTGCAGAAAAAAACGAATTCAGTACTCAGTATCCACTTCTTCATAATATACAGCTATGATTCAGACTGATACCTGTTTAAACTTGTACAGATCATTTGACTTGCTGTTGAAATTCAGCTGCAGGAGCTCTGCTTGAAGACTTTCCACAAAGCTCTCACTCTGCAGGAAGCGCGTGATCTGACAGTGAGGGAAAGGCTCACAGTCCAGGTGGATATCACCTGGAGCGGAGACAAGAGAAATACACAAACCAGTTTGCTATATCTATAAAATACAAATAGATACTGCTCTTTTTCTGCTAACAGTAACTCTGCTGAACTCATGTAATCTCACTGTGCCACGTGGGTGGACAAACATACCATTAGTGTAGCTCTCTTTCCTCTGCCATGCGTCTCTCATGCCTTTCTGCACAGCTTCATCCCTCAAATCCGAGTTAATCACGGCGAGTTCACCTCGTTTCTCTTTTTTATTCTTTTTACCCGTTGTGGGATCATGTTCTCGTTTTTTAGCTGGCATAACAACACCACGAGTTGAATAAACACAGGGGGACTTTTGTTTTCTTTTCCTTGGCTCTTCTTCGTGCGGATTCAGTCAGAGGCACTTTTGGATCTTTACTGCCACTCCAGGTCAGCTGTGGAATAGCGCAAAGATTCCCTGAAAACTTTTTGAAAGCATATTCTTATAAAACGCTTTTTAAAAAACGCTGTTTTTTAAATAGGTAAAACAGTAATATTGTGAAATATTATTACAATTTAAAATAATGGTTTTCTACTTTAAGAAAAAATGAAATAATTAAAATTTTAAATTAAAATTATAATTTTCATCAACCATTACTCCAGTCTCCAGTGCCCTTTAGAAATCATTCTAATATGCTGATTTATTATCAATGTTGGAAACAATTATGCTGTTTAATATTTTTGGGAACTTATGATACTTTTATAAAGTTTCTCTTATGAATATAAAAAATATAAAAGAACAGGAATTATTCAAAATAAAAGCCTTTTGTAATAAAACAAGTCTTTACTATCACTGAATGAAAATTATTTATATATATATACCCACAAACACACACACACACACACACACACACATGTAGGCTGCTCATGATGAATAGACTATCTTCACATTTTCAGATGTAGAATTTAATATTAATTATCATTATGTAAAGCAAATCTCCACCTTCACCCTGTTTTATATCAAAATTTGATCCCTAGTGTTTTGGCAACATGCCCACATTTAGTCATTTCTTTGTGACAAATGAAAGTTTCTGTTGGGTAAAAAGCATTAATACCATGGCTTAAAAGAGATAAACATGGTTACGCAAGTAAAATTGTGATTAAATAATGCAAACTGTGACACAGGTCAAAGTATTTGAATAATAACATTTATTATAATAAACAACTGAATTACTTTACACTCAAGACAGCAGCATCCATCCGTTTTATAGAAAATATATATATTTTTTAGACAACATATGGACTAATATTTAAATGAAAAAAAAAAAAAACTGAACATCATGTCATTTGAGGTAACTGCTTATGAACCAGCTTCAGCACTGACATCTCCACAGTCTGAGGTCCCCAGATAACACACTGCCCATTGGATCAGATGCCCTGGGATTCTAGAAACACACACACACATATAGATAGACACCAGCAACAACCAATTAATAGACCTTGGACATGGCGGAAATAGGTTACAGTGGTTAGTTTAAAGACAATGGCTTAGTTCCCAGATGATTGGTTTTACTCTTCATATTAAATCGCTAGTATTACACACTTATGTCCGCTGTCTAAATAACACTCTGCTCTCTTTTTTCCTTTTTCTCTGATGCTGATCTGGTGTTCACATTTCATACCTACAAAGCTTTAATATATGTACACTAGCAGTTTTTGTTTTATCCAGCTGTATCTATCTATTCAATGCAACTTATAATATCCAAGTGAAAGATATAACACCAACTTGTCAGGAAAAACAACAACAATAATCACGGAGTTGGAAAGGAAAAGGATCACCCCTCTCCTAAAAATGACTTGTAAACTCAATCAAATGTAGCTAATCACCTTCTCAATGGTCCACAAAGCCATTTCACTTTCAACTGTGATCAGCTGTAGGCATTTTGATCAGCTCAACATGAAAAAAAAGAGCTTTCCTGGAGCATTTGAGTCCTTGGTAGTGCAACTGAAGCACACAATCAACTGTGGGTGGTAATGTCAAAAGATCTCTGGGATGAAGTTGTGGACAGGCACAAGTCAGGAGATGGATACAAAAAAAGTATTTATCAATGCCTAGAAGCACACTAAAGTCTATTATTAAGAAGAGGAAGATATTTGGTACAACACAGGATCAGGACATCTCTCCAAACTGGTGAAAGAGCAGGAGGAAACTGGTCAGAGAGGCGACCAAGAGGCCTACAGCAACTCTGAAGCAGTTGCAGGACTTTATGACAAAGAGAGGTCATTGTGTGCATGTGACAACATCACAAATTTGGCTTGTATGGGAGGGCTGCAAGGAAAAATAAATCACTCCTCAACAAAGGCCACATGCAGTCACGAGTCACGACTGAGCTTTGCCTAAACGCACCTTATAGATTTAATTATCTGGCCTTGAATAACTTGATAATGACTTGAAGACTGAAGGCCACAAACGCTCACATCACATTTAACTGAACCTGAGCAGTTCTACAAAGAAGAGTGGCGAATATTGCAAAGTTAGTAGAGACATATCCAAACAGACTTAAGGCTGTAATTAAAGCAAAAGGTGGTGATCCTTTTTCCAACATAGTGATTGTTTTTTTATTTGTACATTTTTTTTCTGATATGTTGGTGTTATATCTTTCACTTGGATGTTACAAGTTGAAATTGAGTAAATAAAGCTGGATAAAACAACAACTAAATGTGATTATATTAAAGGGGGGTAATTATTTTCTATACCTGCTGTATAGTATATATATATTTTTTTTTTTGTGGAAAGTTTGGAGTCCTTAATAAGTTGAAAACTGTGAAACAAAGTTCTCAGCTAATCGGAATTGGCCCATCACATTACAAGTATATTATAATCTGCATGTGTCAGTGGGGAACACATCATACTCACTGGAAATGACCGAGGGCTGTGGCAACCTGAGGCTCTGGATGATACAAATAGGAAAAAGGCATTCCATCTGAGTGCACCTGCAACAGGGAAGCTGGGACAATGTAGCAACATTTCTGATGCGATACACAAATAGATTAGGATTAGATATATTCTTAATTTGGTTAGTCCCACAGAGAGCATTAACCATATATTATGCAAGTCAGTCACACTACCCTGCTCAGACACAGCAAAATATCATTAATATTATTTAAACTCACTTTCCTGGCTGTGGTGGGTGGAGAAGCTGAGGGCTTCGGACCGGCAGGTGGAGACGCTAGGGGCCTCTGTTCAGAGGGTGGGGCTGTATTATGGACGAGCCACGAGGGAGGACTCAGCGCACGCTCTTTGTCTTGCTCCTGACTGGGGTCTCTTAAAGATTTATCGCTCGAGTGGGACGGACTAAACTGGGTGGGTTTTGGTCTCTGACTGAGCGTAATGCCTTCCACTGACGTCGCTCCTGAGATCTGCTTGGAGAGTTGGGCTTGGGTGCTTGTTGCTATAGGCAATGGGGGGACATCCCTTAAAAGCGATTGACTTTCTTGTTCTGGGTTCGATTCATAACAGAAATGATTGAAATGATTAGTGCACAATTACAACGATGCCCTGTTATTGTAATAAATATTTGTATAAACAGGAAATTACCATTTGAGTCTGAGGTGGAACATCTCCCTAATAGAGCCGGCTCTTGTGTGAACATATCCCATGGGCTCTCTCCATCCCCAGACAGCTCCCCCGTCCCACACAAAACCTCTGGGAGATGGAGGGATGGGTTTATTAACACATCATCTACTTGGAACAGCTCTGACTTTCTTTTGTAAAATCTCACCTGGTCTTGTGTGGTCCAGAGAAGACTGTCCTTCATTTGGACATGAGCCACTTAAACCGTCCTGTGTGGCCACTGTTTGGTTTGCACTCGACGCGCTGGCTGGATGTGATTCTACAGGGGGCGGGGCCAAGTCATTCGGTGTCTCACTCTCATTATCTGCAATTGTGCACACTGATGTACACGAGACAAAAACACATATGCACAGTGCGCCACATGCATGAAATCTGGTAGAATGCCCAAAGGGTTTTCATGAAAAAAGCAATTAATTAGACAGCAGACAGTACTGGGATCATCTGTCACCAGCTCCCTCGGTTCCTCCGGGATGAGAAGAAAATGCACGGGCACTATGAACTGCTCCTGTCCCTGGAAAACACACACACAAACCCAGACGAAATGATAATTTGTCTGGTCCACAGCTGGTGCCTTTAAGTTGCCAAGGAAGCAGCTTTACCCTCCAGTGAAGCCTCTCTCTGTGCCAGTGAGTAGGTGTCGCCACACTTGGACAATATGTTGCAGACATGGTTATTTTCTCCGTTGCATCATTCACAATATTTATTATAATGTCATTGTGCCACACGTCCAACAGAGATGAGAGTGAGACCCCTGGTAAATTAGGAACATATCGCAGAGCCTTATCATTTCTGTGAAGCGGAATGTGTCTTCGCTTTACAAACGAAATTAAGAATCCAAATTACATGCATTCAATGCAAGAGGTGTATGGGCAAGTTATTTGAAGAAACACAAAGAGAAAGAGTGTGTGTGATACTTACCAGAGGCTGAACTTACTGAACCCTCCCTGCAGGATCTGAAAGAGAGCAATACAATTAACACTATTACATAATCTGAAAACCACACTGTAGATGTGTGTGAGATGTATGGGTTCACACATACTATAAAGAAGGTCAACACACCTCCATGTTTTTATGATCTGATCTCTGACTGATGCGAGAGTTGTACTGAAAGATAGTGAAAGATAATTAGATTAATAAAGGTTAATTTATAATGACATTGTGCATGCTTAGAGAGATTGATGACTTGCCAGCTGGGGGGGTGTTGGTGTTTTGAGGCGATGCATATGGTGTTCATTTGATTGACTTTTAAGTAAAACTGGCAAGATGCCTGAAAAAGAAAAGAAAAGTAATGAACCACACAAGCATGTGTTAGGTGCAGCCATAAAGTTTGGCAAAAGGGTCCATCAACAATCTAGTTCTTTGTATGAAGCACAGCTCACACAAGTCATTTTTAAACCCAGAAGCTTTCTGTTGGTCAATATGGTGAATCCATGTGACCATTGAGAAATCTGAGATCACAACTATACACATTCCTATTGAAATGACTGGATTTCACCTGTAAAAAATTGGCTGAAAAATGTTCAATGTGACTGCACCTGAACACAATTTAAAAATGTTTCTGACTTGAAAAACATTCCTCTTTTTTGCCACTGTATTTGGACAGTACACTACTAGAACAGATAGGATGTAAGAAAGAGGTTAGAACTATGAGCCAGGACTTATTTTAGGACCACTTTTAAGATTAAGTATGAATTTACATGAGCTTTCTAGACCAGACAAGTAAAATAACTAAAATTTTAATATTAAGCTGAAATTCTGCTAAATGCTTTACAACCCCTCCCACATTAAAAATAATGAAGTTATATTAAATTTTTACTCTAAAGTAGTTTACGTAAGTTTTTAACTGCATTAATGGGACACAATATTATAATATAGGCCACCATATGAATTATAGACCATATTTCTGAAATATATTTCAGTCTGACACTGCTCTCTGTATATATCCAATGGCTGCTTTGTTTGATAAAGCCACTGCTATATTTGCATGACATTTTGTCTTCCCAATTAGCAATATCATAGCATCAGCACAGAAATTAAAAAGTTTGGGACAAAGAAAATTGCATTCATAACATACCAGATCAGGGTTCATGTCGAACTTCAGCTCAAAGCTGCGCACATACACTATAGCATTATGCAGGCCTGTGAAAGACTCCATCTCCTCAAAGCTGTGAAGAAACACAGAACAAAACCCTGACACGGTCACGTTTGATTTAGTTACTATCATTACACTAAAACTGAAAGTAGTGCCTGTTGCTCTCTTAAATTCACTCGTGCACGTGCAAAAGTCAAGGCAACAGTTGCTTTAAGGCAGAGGATCACAGCCCTTTCAAACGCGAGATCATGCTTATTTCAGCCTTATCCAGAGGAGTTAGATAAAAGCTGCCCCGGGGGCTCAGGTGTGTAACGTTAGTGAGTGGGTCATAAGAGGTTTAATCGCTCCCTCACTCCTGCAGACGCTCCCACGCGGCGTCGCTCAGCACTGCGGGGATGACAGCGCTCCCATCGGACATGAACAGCATACAGACATCGGTGTGCTCCATCCGCTGCGAGTCTGAGATATCACACACCTGACAGACACACACCCGCACTTTAGTACCCACACGACACTCTACAGAGATGATCACACATACACAACCACTTACGCCGACGACGTTTGCTTTCACAGTCGTTTCACTCTGGCTTTGGCCGTAGTTTTGGATGAGTTTCTCGATCCACGGCTCCAGCTCAGCCATTCGGCGACGTTTGATCTTTGGTGGATTCATGGTATGTATCTGTTACTGTTCACTTGCGTAAATACAACAAATGAGTTTATCAAAGCGTTGAAGTCTTCGCGCCTCCTTATTGAACATTGATGTTATATTTTCGTTCCGTGTAGAAACATAAACCTGACTATTCGAGTTCCGCCACAATCATATATGTTTGAATCGTTGGTGCCCCCTTGCGATAACAATAATCATAAAATAAACCAAGATAAGTAGATTTTTGGTTACTGTTGTTTATTTTCAGCAAGGTACAATACAACTTATGAAAAAGAAAAATACGAAAAAACAAATCCTCTTATAACACGATCATGTCCGATCATGTAAACCTACAACAAAACCTTTACTTCCACCAATGGCATGAAATGTAAGGGTTTTTATCAAGACCAGGAAACAAACACACACACACACACACACACACACACACACACACACACACACACACACAGTCACTCTTACAACTAAAAGTTTTAAACACTTGTATTAAAAAAATTCTAATAACTCAGTGATTAAAACTGAATCTATGAGAGAAAACATGCTAAGTCTGCACAAGCAATATCATTGTAAAAACTGCAAAAAAAAGTTGCTTTTAAAAACATAAAAGCTTTCTTAAAGATTCCATAAAACAATTAAATCCACATTCCACCTGCTAACTCGTCATTATGGATTCACCTGTAAATAAAAAAAACATTCTGTTGTCATGATCATTAATACAAGTTACGGAACTTTAACATTGTAAATGAACAATTTATTTTTTACAGCTACCTAGTTACATAAATACATGAGAGGACACTGGAGGACTATGTTACCTAGTCTTGCTGACCATAAAGCACTTGATCTTTATACCCATAAACAGGTCCTCAAAATTGGAAAGGATCTTCCAAACAACATGTAAAGGCATCATACTACACAGACAGTATTTAGGAATAGTCGTTTAAATATAGGAATGTGTGTTACCTGCAGATTCAGTGATTCATTCAGACTCCCGCCCATCTTCTGTAAGATCTCAAGAAGCCCAGCTTTCAGAAGTGTGTAATCTGGTTTCTCAGCATACTGCAGGCTCATCACATTAGTCAGATAATCTTGTAATGCACCTAAATGTAAAAAAAAAAAAATATTATATATATATACACATATACACATACACACACACCTTCACTAGCACTGAACACATGAAGTGTGAAAAGAAATATGCATGCTCACCTGAAGCTTTCTTCTGTTTGTAACAGCAGCTCACGAGTCCAGGGATATCAGAAATATACCTGTAGGCAGGCAGAAAACATTTCCAACATAAATGTAACCTTACCTCTGTAAAGTGGTATGTTTTCATTCTTGAAAATCCTACATCCGCTGGTAATGTTCCTTGTTTTTAGACATATGGTATGGTCTTGAAAAGCCAGTGAAAGCTCATGGTTCATGGCGCACTAGCAACCTTCATTTCTTATTTAATCACTATGGTGCAAAGTATTAATGAGCCTTAAAATATATTGTTCCCTTTATATTTCAGGAAGGTGGTCCATCATATTTACAGTATTGTTCAAAATAATAGCAGTACAATGTGACTAACCAGAATAATCAAGGTTTTTCATATATTTTTTTATTGCTACGTGGCAAACAAGTTACCAGTAGGTTCAGTAGATTCTCAGAAAACAAATGAGACCCAGCATTCATGATATGCACGCTCTTAAGGCTGTGCAATTGGGCAATTAGTTGAATTAGTTGAAAGGGGTGTGTTCAAAAAAATAGCAGTGTGGCATTCAGTCACTGAGGTCATCAATTTTGTGAAGAAACAGGTGTGAATCAGGTGGCCCCTATTTAAGGATGAAGCCAACACTTGTTGAACATGCATTTGAAAGCTGAGGAAAATGGGTCGTTCAAGACATTGTTCAGAAGAACAGCGTACTTTGATTAAAAAGTTGATTAGAGAGGGGAAAACCTATAAAGAGGTGCAAAAAATGATAGGCTGTTCAGCTAAAATGATCTCCAATGCCTTAAAATGGAGAGCAAAACCAGAGAGACGTGGAAGAAAACGGAAGACAACCATCAAAATGGATAGAAGAATAACCAGAATGGCAAAGGCTCAGCCAATGATCACCTCCAGGATGATCAAAGACAGTCTGGAGTTACCTGTAAGTACTGTGACAGTTAGAAGACGTCTGTGTGAAGCTAATCTATTTTCAAGAATCCCCCGCAAAGTCCCTCTGTTAAAAAAAAGGCATGTGCAGAAGAGGTTACAATTTGCCAAAGAACACATCAACTGGCCTAAAGAGAAATGGAGGAACATTTTGTGGACTGATGAGAGTAAAATTGTTCTTTTTGGGTCCAAGGGCCACAGGCAGTTTGTGAGACGACCCCCAAACTCTGAATTCAAGCCACAGTACACAGTGAAGACAGTGAAGCATGGAGGTGCAAGCATCATGATATGGGCATGTTTCTCCTACTATGGTGTTGGGCCTATTTATCGCATACCAGGGATCATGGATCAGTTTGCATATGTTAAAATACTTGAAGAGGTCATGTTGCCCTATGCTGAAGAGGACATGCCCTTGAAATGGTTGTTTCAACAAGACAATGACCCAAAACACACTAGTAAACGGGCAAAGTCTTGGTTCCAAACCAACAAAATTAATGTTATGGAGTGGCCAGCACAATCTCCAGACCTTAATCCAATTGAGAACTTGTGGGGTGATATCAAAAATGCTATTTCTGAAGCAAAACCAAGAAATGTGAATGAATTGTGGAATGTTGTTAAAGAATCATGGAGTGGAATAACAGCTGAGAGGTGCCACAAGTTGGTTGACTCCATGCCACACAGATGTCAAGCAGTTTTAAAAAACTGTGGTCATACAACTAAATATTAGTTTAGTGATTCACAGGATTGCTAAATCCCAGAAAAAAAAAATGTTTGTACAAAATAGTTTTGAGTTTGTACAGTCAAAGGTAGACACTGCTATTTTTTTGAACACACCCCTTTCAACTAATTGCCCAATTGCACAGCCTTAAGAGCGTGCATATCATGAATGCTGGGTCTTGTTTGTTTTCTGAGAATCTACTGAACCTACTGGTAACTTGTTTGCCACGTAGCAATAAAAAATATACTAAAAACCTTGATTATTCTGGTTAGTCACATTGTACTGCTATTATTTTGAACAATACTGTAGGTCCTCAGTTATCATACATTTTGCTCACAAGGTTTGTTTCTTGAAGGTTACCACCAGTACCAGTCAGATTTTCCTGTGGTGTGAGGTTTTAAGAGTGAATGAATCTGCTCGGAAGAACATTGGAGGTGCCCCAATCATGAATGGTAAATATTCAACCTGTTGAATAAAATCCTGAAGTTTGGGGGGGAAACCTGAGGACAAACGGGCGTACGATCTGGAGATTATCATGTGAAACTAAACAATATCCAATCAGAAGGTGAGCTGACAGGAGACAAAAGTATGATAAACGCAGTCCTCTCAAATGTCTTCCTGCCTATCTTCTGCGATGTTAATTCTCAATTCTTGAGAGATTTTGCGAGATTTCCCGTGTTCACATTTGGGACTCTGGTTGAAAATCTGTTGTGATGTGTGTTCTTTGTCACAGTGCGGCACACCAAAAATCTAGGATTTTTTTGTCCTCATGTTTGTGGTCTCTCAAATTTTGAAAATCTTATAAGATTTTAAAAATCTTTTAGCGTGTACCCAGCATAATTCGTAAGGCTAGTTTAATCAATTTATGCACCTGGTCTTTCATGAATGCATGCCTGATGAAGGTGTTTTTGTGATTTTACTGACCTCTCCTTCTCTGCAGCAACAGTAGAGCTTGTTTGAGAGTGGTGACTCCAGGGTAGTGACCCTGTCATCCAAAACAGCATACAGTAACCCAGAGACTGCAGGTCACTACGACGAGAGGGACCTGCAGAACATCCATGGACATGCAAATAAGACTTGCTTTCTTACATGGATAATGTAAATGATACAATGAACAACTGATGCTCACCAGCCCCCTTGTGGGAATCCATGCTGATAAAGTTGATGTTACCCTGGTGTGCAGTGCGGCTACCCTGTCTGTACTCCACATGCTTTCCACTAGGGCAAAACCTAAATGCATGACCGAACCCTGACAAGAAAACCTACAAAACACAAGCAAACACTTTAATACTTGAGTGATATATAGAGCTTTTATATTCAGTTCATAAGGGACATGCTTACTGACTTCTGTGTGACTGTTAGTGTTGATGTAAATATTTCCTGCATGGATGTCTGCATGGGCATATTCCTTCTCGTGAATGAATTCAAGTACATCCAACTACAAAACACACACAGCCTTTTCATTGAGAATGGGTTGGACGGGGAAATAACAACAAATCTGAGAGTAAAGTCATTTAATAGCAAACTCACCAGTCGTAGTGCAAGCTGGAGAACAGTTTTCTCAGACAGAGTACAGTTCCCTTCATCCATGACTGTCTGTAGAGTTTGGCCCATGCTAGGAAAGACTAAAAACCTGCAGGGAGGTGAAAATGGTTATGATTAGATTCCACAGTGAGGTCATACTCATTGAACCTTATTTATCTTTACACACAATCATTAAACGTTGTGCTTGGGACACAAGGCTATGAAAGTCAAATCAATGAACAAAGACGCCAGTCTACATGTGTTCAAAGACTAAAAATAATACAGATGTGGTGTGGAAAATGCATGTTTTTAATCAGACAAACTGACAGCTCGGTTGCTAAATGAATTGCTGTTGGCTGTAATACAGTAAGTATACAGTTTGTTCAATGATGAGGAAAATAATATACTGGCTTCAAAAAACATTTTTGTAATGTCAGTTTAATTATTTACTTTTCTGACACAAATGCAATGTCTTGAATTTTCTTAATTTGGAGGCTTTTCTCACTAATATGTATTGACATCTATGGTTATACAGTATACGCACTGCCATTCAAAACTTTGAGGACACTAATTTTTTTTTATGTTTTTGAAAGAAGTCTCTTGTTCTCAACAAGCCTGCATTTATTTGATAAAAAAATACAGCAAAACAGTAATATTGTGAAATCTTATTAGAAATTAAAATTGTTCTCTAGGTTAATATACTTTAAAAATGATTCCTGTCATGGCACGGTTGAATTTCAGCAGCCGTTACTCGACATCAATTTAATATACTAATTTAGTGTCCAAAAACATTTCATATTGTCCATGTTGAAAATATTTTAGGGGAACCTATACATATTTTCAGGATTCTTTGATGAATAGAGAGTTCAAAAGAACCTTTATATGAAATAAATTATTATAAATGTCTTCACTGACATTTTTATTAAACATCCTTGCTGAATATAACTATTATTTCTTTGAGCCCAGATATTAGTTGTAGTAGTGTAGTATAACATTCTATAAAAGTTTCTGAAAAAAGGATACAAGCCAACATACCTATATGCTTCATGAAGACCGAACCCTACACAGGAGGGAATCCCAAGGAAGTCCAATTTGTGCAATTTTAACCATTTCTCCACTATTGACAAAGAAAAAGAAATGTGTGGTTATAAGCCTGTAGATGCACTAAACTGGGTCTTCATGTGTCCATTATAAGTGCTAATTTGACTGACCTGCATCAGGTTTGGCTGCTCTCAGATGGAAGTTCTGTTCATTAAACAGGAGCCCCTCTTTAGCACCCTGAGGAAGAGAGCACAAAGTCATCAGGACCTTCCTCACAAGCACGTGCACACAGACAGGTTACATTATGTGAACAGCACTCACCAGACGCAATATGTACTTGCATTCATTTGAGTCTGTGTGCTGATTTGCCTGGCACACTAGATTAGATCAGACAGACAATATTTAGATTCATAAGCCACATTTAAAGCATTGCTGTTATCTTTTTCTTAATCATCTGACAAAAAATGATAAAAGGATCTAAGATGGATTTAAGATGCATCGATGGATACATTCACCCACATCTCTTAATCAAGACAGCAAGGTTTAATTGAGAAACATCTTACCTGCATATGTCAGATCTAATTCTGTATGCCACAGAAGTTCAACCAGCTTCCACTTTTTGCTGGACTGGTCACAAACCACTGTACCCTCCGGGACAGTCTCAACAACGCACACACGCTTTTTGGCTTTGCATTTGGCTAAAAAGCCACAAAATAACAACATTTTGCCATTTAGTATGAAACAAAATGAAGAAAAGTGATGTAAGCACTTTTAGATCATTAAAGTTTTTTGTATAAATTGTGCAGGCTGTCCTGTATATAATGCATCTTACATGGGCTTTGATTAACTGAAGAAGTTTGCTTCGCCTCATTGTCTTTAACCTGTGGGGAAGTCTTGCATTTTCCAGGTGACATTGAAGACGTCTTATCTGAAATAATGCAGCACACCAAAAACTTCAGGCCAAACCACTAAAAGTCTGTAATCTAATAAATCAATTATTTATTTGTAATACACAACATCTTACCTGGAGTTTGAAGTGTGACCACAAAAGGTTGTTTCACCTCCTCTTGTTCCTTAACCTCCAATGTCTTTCTTTTTCGTGGAGATGTCAATGACTTCTTATCTGAAACAAAGCAGATGTTTTTTCACACGAAATCCCCCAGCATTCAATGTTATAACAGTGTTGTCTATATGTAATAATGTGAGTTTATTGTGTCTACCTGGGGGTTGAGCAATTATGGTCGATGTTGTCTGTGACACTTCTTCCTCCCATTTAACCAGAGAAGATGCATTTCGTTTTCGAGAATATGGCAGAGACTTCTGATCTGAAATAAAGCAGTCATCTTTCACACAAATTCTGGTGTGCCTACAAAGCCTTTGTTTCTTCAAAGGAAACACACAACACCCTTAGACTCACCGTAAGCTTCTGTGGCTGTGCTACTCAAGCTCTTCCGTCGTGTTGAACGCAAAGGAGGCCGATTCAGTGTAAAATGTGAGGAGTCTCCAGCAGAAGTGACTGAGGCCAGAAGGAAAGCACAGTCAGATGCCATATAAATAGCTATACAAGTTTTAATAAAGGACTACCATTCAAAAGTTTGGACTGGATTTTTTTATGTGGCTGAAAGAAGTCTCTTGACGCTCACCAAGGCTGTATTTGACTGATGAACTACAACTACAATAAAAAAGTAATACTGCATACTTTTTATTTATTTATTCCTGTGATTGTATTTCAGTATCCACACTTCAGTCACATGAGCCTTCAGAAATGATGCTATTATGTTGATTTGGTGCTCAAGAAACATTTCTTATTATTATCAATATTGAATACAGTTGAAGACCATTCGTGGGAAACCAGCAAACATTTGGTCCTCTTAACAGTTGTAATGTACTTAAGTATTTAAGTTATGATGAAGACATTACTGTATGTCATCATGACTCATGATGACTACAGCTGCCTTAGTCTGGTTTCTTTATTCAGTCCCCTTGTTCTGCTTCTTTACTTATGAATTTCAAGCAAAACGAACTGTATTCCTTGATTAAACTTAAGGTCGAACTGAACCCTGTATTTACCTTCTTTGGCGCTCACAGATGAAAACACAGAGTTGGGATATGGTGAAGCTACAGCTTCTGTTGTTAGCTCTTCTGGCAGTTTCACTCCACATGACGGACAAAATCTGAAATCCGCCTGTAACTTTGAGCCACACTGAGGACAGAAATTCAGCATTATGATGGTGAATGAGACGGCGTTTGTAGAAATGTCCAAAATGTTGTGACAGTCAGCCTTCACATCAGTCTTCTGCAGACATCACATCTCACGGTCTGCTGCTGCGACCGGACCGGAGCGTCGTAACTGACGCAAATCACGTGATCATTTGCAGCAGCCGCATTACGGCAGGTGGTTGCAGAGTTTTTACTGTTTTTACAGGATATGTAGGACGGGCGGTGTATAAAATTGGTTGCTTATTTTTCTCTCACGTTTTGGCTTCTGATTAAATTTGAGAAAATTAACAATTTCCTAACTCCCATTCATGACTTTATTTTGCTGAACACAGTTGTGATGATAATTGACTTTCATGGTATAGACTAGAAGAGGGAAAAAAAAGTTATGTTCCACAGAGGAGAGCAAGCCTTACAAATTTTATTTTTTTTCTAAACATCATGCCATCTTACGTGGTTGATTGTCTACAAAAAATTGTCTACTGAGTGACAAGGCTCTCACAGGGTTCAATCCAGTACTATCTAATAAAACGAGCTTTGTGGACAACGAGTTTTCACAAATATAATTCTTATATTTATGACTTGTGTGTGTGTGTGTGTGTGTGATCCTGTAATGGCTTATTTGGCAACAGGTGGACAAACTGGTTTCATCTGCTTAAAAAAAAAAGTTAAAGAATTCTTGATTCTTAACTTTTAGTTTTTGAAAGCTTTGAGTAGATGTGTGTAAAAACATGAGTTCATTTTAATTTCTCTTCACAATAAATATTAACACTGTATCCATCTTACCAGCCTTCATGTCAACCAATACTGTCAATCAAAAATAAAACCGTGACATAATGTGATAGGTTATCAACTCTAGGGCAGAAATAACAAAAATGGACCAAATGACTGCGAAAGGACATTTGTTGAAAGTTTTCATTTTATTCCCAGTGCAGAAATTTACAAAAACACTACAATACATTCACACACTGGTCAGATTTGGAATAAACATTTTTTTGGTGTTAACAACACTCATATATATATATATAATATATATACAGCGTGAGTAGATTTAATGAGACTGATTTTCTAGATATCTGACATGAAAGGTTTTATTATGAATCTCTATTTTATCGGCAGGTAATCTATAATTCGCATGCATGTACGTGTTTGAAATCCTGGTAGGTTAAGGTCATTTTCATTTAGCTAAACAAAATACAACATCCCTGGCATCCCCCCCTCCCATCCAAATCAATATTGTAAAAAATAAAAAGGATAAAGAAATACCCATTTCCATAAAAAGGAAATCCTTGTTTCCTTGTGAAACAGACATACTGAAGTATATCAACAATTGTAAAATCCAGAGGTCTGTCCCTGCGCATGAGATGTTTTCCAAGAGTCCAGTTCTTGTTTCTGCTTCTCCAGCTCCTCTTTTTCTTTCTGAATCTCCTCTCTCTCCTTCTGCAGCTCCTCTTTTTCCCTTTGGAGTTCATTCTTCTCATTCAGGAGGTCTTCTTTTTCCTTCCGCAATCTTGCATGCTCCTGCTCTTGTTCACATTTCTGGTTCTGAAGCACTCTGCGTTCAGCGTCCATTTCCCGAAACTGCTGCAGTAACTCCTTCTGCAGCTGTATGCTCCGCCCCTCTTCCTGCTGGACACGCCTCAACGCCTCCGTCAGCTCCCGCTCTCTTTCCAATATACGCACACCATCAGACCACTTAGCACCTATTTAGCACCCCCCAAAAAAAAAAACATCTTAATATAGGTACAGACGCATAATCAAAGAACAACTGCAAGGAGCTTTGTGCTTTATTACTTCGGATAAGTAACAATCTCAGCTCTCAGATCCTGTCCAATTTATCAGAAAATTTAAACCATAAATGCCATTTTGATGCTCTTAAATGTGCCATGAAAAATCTATTCCACTTTAATAGTTGTAGCATGAAATAAACGTCTGAACATCAGAAGGTCTGTGGAATGACAGTACAACTTACCAAAATGTATCATGTGTCATGTGATTACTCAATTAGTGCCTTAAGCGTGGAAACACATTAATAAAACAGCACATGATCAACTTAATGTTGCATCAGGAGTTACCTAGTGTTCCCAGTTCATTAGTTAGCTACCAAAAATGGGGAGCTTATTTACTGTTTTATAGATATGCATTATTGAATAAACTTACTTTAAATAATTAAATAATAATTCTCTTATATCCAATTGAGTTGTTAACAAACATTTCAGCTTTATTTCAGTTGAGTGTGATTATTATATTTAAAAATAAATAGCAGTTGATTACAACAAGATCTGCAGTCAATTTTAACCTCCAATATTGTGATAATGTACCAAATAATAGGGTTCCCTGTATAGCGTACAGCATTAGTTGGTAAAGAATTTTTTACCCTCAGAAAAAAAGAAGAAAGAAATACTATTGGTGGATATTTTGAATAATCAGCTATCGGCTATCAGCTATTTTTTTTA
The DNA here is from genome assembly GCF_003368295.1 of Carassius auratus. NCBI lineage: Eukaryota > Metazoa > Chordata > Actinopteri > Cypriniformes > Cyprinidae > Carassius > Carassius auratus. Next base: position 34,698,326 of record NC_039274.1, read on the forward strand.
TTATTTTAAATTTGTTTTTTAATTTAAAAAAAATTACAAAATGTAGTTTTCTTGTGCATTTATATATATATTTAATAATGCATTTATAATATATAGTTTTTATACATGCTTAGTTTTTTAAATAATTTAGTGCATCAAATAAAAGTTTTTTTTTCTTGGCAATAACTAAAGCAAAATAAGTTCGAGATTTTTTTATATTTTATTTCATTTAACAATTATTTTGTATATGGTAGTTTAAATTCTAGTTAACTAGAATAGAATAATAATAATTAAAATGTATATATCATTATTATTATTATTATTATTATTATAATAACTATAATAATTGCTCAACACCCTTTTCACAACATCCTTTTAACAAAAAGCAAAACATCAACATTGAGAGGAACTAAATATACCTGAATATCTGTCTAGGCTGGTACTGCATGGTGTACGGACATCCCGCTTCGGTGACACAATGTGTGATCTGGTTGGGGTCCCACTCGCTAATGTGGGAGAGGAGGCAAGGCGGCTTGGATCTTCTGATTTGCGCTTGCTAGGCCGCTTTTGTGGGTGATCTTCGAGTTGTGCAAACTCACTGGGATGCTTATGCTGTAGATGTCTGATAAGGTTACTTGTGCTACTCCGGTGCTGGATCTTCTCCATGCAGAGCAAGCACAGTGCTCGCGGCTCCTGGCCAAGCTTTCGATAGTGCACCCACACGGCGCTCCACTTGCGAGTATTAGTAGGGTTGTCTTCCTCTTGTATCTCTTTCCCATCCCCTTCATCAACAGGTACCTCTCCTTCCTCATCAGCCACCTCTGCTTCAGTTGTCCCTTCCCCTGCCGCAGCACGGAGGATCCCTTTGATGGCACCATCCATCTCCCCATCTTCTCCCACGGACTCCACCTCTACCTGCTGCTCATCCATCAATACTGTAACTGGATACAGAAACAAAAGAAATGAGGAAAAAATTAGATGCTGATAGAATATTTTCACATGGCTAAATGCACTTTAACTGAACCTGTGAAAATCTTGCAATGCTTGTCCCTCGTGTTTGAAGAGTGCACAAGGACAGACTGAATTACAGACAATAAGCAGCACAAAAGCATCTGTACTAATCCACAAACAAGTAATATGACATTACTAAAAGTCAATGAGATGGTTAAACAGAACAAAAGACAAATGGGGGAATAAGTACACATTCGACAAAAGATGCTACATCCATAACGCTTTATTTAAAAATATATATATTATTTTTGCTAACTAATTAAGCGGCGTTCCGCTAGATGACGACAGAACAAAACGTTGCTAAGCAACAAAAGCGATAATCCGACATGGTAGCTGAGCACTAATCAATAAATGCTGTTAAGTCATAACCGTTTATACTCTTATGTTTCTATTAATATATATTTTATAATTTTATTAATCTAGTTTTAGCCAATGGCCTGCTAGTTTTCGAATTTGTTTAAAAATTGCGCCCATCCGGGGATGTGACCGATGGTGCATCACGTGACAATTTCAGATCAAATAGAGTTCAATGCAATTGAGATTTTCGAAAACGACAGACATACATTATGTGCAATTCACCAATCATTGTTTCATATAAATTACTTAATGCATCATATGGAACGGGGTCGTTACGGTTGAAGAATTTCTGTCCCGTTGATTGTGGAGAGGAGGGGGCGGGAGCCTCTTTCAGAGCACCCTTCATTGCGGATCCAAATCAGCGACACGATTCAAAAGATTCATTCGTTTGACTGAACGAGTTGAGTCGAATAGACTCCAGTCGGGGGAATTTGTTTGAGATTTTATCAAATACACAAAATTGGCCTTCTACAAACGGGTAACGCTACAGACAATTGTTTGGGGAAACAACATGGCGTCGCAGCGACATACACCCAAACCCTGGCCTGAGCGAAACCCTCGTCCCTCTGACTAAAGACTCTGTAAACCGAACCCGTTCGTACTGAAGAGTCGATACTGAATCTCACGGTCACAACGAGCACTGTTTTGAACGATAAAACGCCTTTGTATTGGCTTTGGACTCACATGAGTTATAAGCACGTGCACAGCAGGCCAAAATGGAGGGAAAAACATCACAAATTAAAGAAAAAAATATTTAAGGCGTCCTTTCTAAGTTCCATAATCATCCAGATGTCTAATAGACATGTCACTGTACCCATCATGACACTGTAACGTTACATGATACACTACAATAAAATAAATGAGCATTTCATACCTTCCACGCAGCCGCTGTCGTTGCGTTTGGACATCGCATCAGTCGCGGGCTTCCTTTTGTCCAACGAGGAAAAATCAGAGGGGTGTTTCGTTCGTAAATGGCGAAGCATGTTTGTCGTGTGACCAAAATACAAAACCGTCTTCATACAGAGAAGACACAGCACTCTTCTGTCATCTTCAGCTTGGAAAAATGACCAGACTATACTTCGCTTTCGTGCCGCCATTTTCGAAGAATTCGGCTTTGAATACTGAATGACTGATCGCCTTATTGTAGAAGGGAACCTACTTTTCGATAAATTCTCGCGCATGCGCATTGGCACTGACGCGTTGGTTAGGCAGCGAGAAAAAGTGTGGAAAAAACTAAAACAATAGTTCAACGTTTTGTTTTTTTACAATGAAGCATTCATCCTCCATTTTTTGTGTGCCTTTAGGGTCATCTTTTTTTGTCATTTAACAGATGCTTTGATCCAAAGCGACTAAGAAATGAGGACAATGGAGACGATCAAAATCAACACGAGCAAGTGCTATAACAAGTCTCAAGTTAGTTTAACGCATTCACGTAGCAATGCTTTTTATTATTATTATACGTTAAATAAAAACAAAACAGACATAACAGAAAGAGAATAGAGCAAGCTAGTTTAAGAGGCCCTTTTTCTTGCTTTTAACTGTATAATAAAAATAAAACAAATAGATAAATACAAAAAGATCAGAGAAGCTAGTTTTTTTATCTTTTGTTTATAACCTTTATTCTGCAATAGTGAATTGTTTTCAAAGTTTTAAGTTACTTTCTGGCGCTATAGTGGCTTTTTTAAATACTTTATTGGCTATTTAATTATTATTATTAATAATAATAATGATAATGATAATAAAGTTCAAGTACTGATTACTGAATTGTGTGTGACTGAAGTAATCAAGGGTGTTTATAGTGAAAATAGAACTTCACGTCACATAAATACTAAGTTCACTTTACGAAAACCTTCTGGCTGTTTAATAAACATTTATTGACTCTAAAGTCTAAAACATTGCAATTCTACATGCACAAGCTTCACATATTCTCAGAAATCTCTTATTTTGTGATTTTCAAAATATTTCAAAGCATTATAAAAACATTTATACTTTTCCTGTCCATTCTCCGTGATGCAGGATTCCCAAACAAAGAGCATAAAACATTAATCTCGCGAGAATTTCAAACGAGGATTCTAGACCATACAGTCTAGGATCTAGACACAACGCTTTAGCGCCCTCTTTAGAATGACGGCAGATAAGCCACATGTAAAAACAAAAGGTAATTATCTGTTCTGTTATTCAGCAGGTATTTGTTTCAAAATTCACATTTAAAATATAAAAATAAATAAATTAATATTTATTTTAAAACTTATAACAATGAATAAAAACACCATCCACACACCAAACCATCATTTGCACTTAAACAGTGCACAGACACAAATTCAGCAATAAAAAATATAATTAATGTGCAGCTTAATAGAAATGTTGGACATCAGGCTATAAGTCACAACAGGTACATTACAGTAAATGATATCTAGTGTCCAGCATAATAAATGTATCAGTGCCATAACGGTGTTTCTCTCATGCACACATTCACCCCCAAAAATAAAAAATAAATCCTCAGCAGAGCACTAGCTTATTATATTCACTATTCATATAAAAACTTAAAGAGGTTCACATTTAAACCCGTGACTCAAATTTACACTCAAAAGATCACATAAAAATAGGAAAAGGACAGAAATAGTTTTTCACAGCTAAGCTTTGCACATCTTTTTTTGTTACAGTAAAAAAGCTACAAAACAACGCTGAAACCACAATTCCTTTCCAGTGATGCATTTCCAGTGTTTTGCATAAGCATTAGCGACCCAACTCTAACTTAAAACTTTGAGTTATTCTGCATTAACTTTCAGTTAAATTCTTATCTTTATGCTTAAAATGAAAGCATGGTTATATTATTGTAAAAGAAGGTGAATGATGTTAACAGGCTTGGACTTGAGATAGGAGATAGCAGATGAACGGTGTAACAGTGTGTGTAGTTTTAGTTTGGAAGGGTTCTGTGGTTGTGGTTTGGGTCAACATCCTGAATCTTGACCTCCACTGACTCCCACTCTCCAGTGCGATTCGACCGTTTGATAGCATCTACAACCGCCTGTACATACAGCCCGTCCTCGAAGGAGGCTGCCATGGAAACAGGATGCCGTGCCCAAGAGCGCCTGTCCTCTTGTGCCTGAAAAGATAGTCTGAGTTGAGTCACCATGCTGTTCAGTCCCCTGACAGATGGCCCTACACCTTCTCCATCATCGCTCAAAAGCAGCTCCTCTACTTGCATGCTGGCCCGTTGGCCATACAGCTCTGTTCCTCGAGCCACGAGTCGTCCTGATGACCCCACAAGCATGACCTCATGCACATCTGTGCCAGGTAGATTGAAGTTTAATGTCACACTGCAGACCAGGCCTCCACTCATCAGCAGCTGAAAGCAAGCATAGTCATCTGCGGTTACAGATCGAATCCCTCCGGCTGGGCCACCCTGATGTACGAAAGTCCGGAGCATTCCATGCACTCGCACAGACCGACGTCCCGTGAGGTGGCTCAGGAGGTCAATGATGCAGGAGCCAACTGTATGCAGGCCACCGCCCCCCATCAGCTCCTCCCAAGCCCATCCATATGACTGGCTGAGCAGTGTGCCTCCATAAACACGTGCTTCACATACCTTGAAAAAGAGAGAACATTTTTTTGTCCAATCTGAGTTACGTATTAAAAATGACATTTACATTTATGACAAAATCATTAGGATATTAAGTAGAGATCACGTTTCATAAAGATATTTTGTATATTTCCTACGGTAAATATATCAAAACTTACTTTTTGATGAGGAATATGCATTGCTCAGAACTTTAGATATTCTCAATATTTAGATTTTTTTTTTTGCACCCTCAGATTCCAGATTTTCAAATAGTTGTATCTAGGCCAAATATTGTCCTATCCTAACAAACCATACATCAATGGAAAGCTTATTTATTCTGATAAATAGATGATGTATTATGAAGTATATATCTAAATTTTGACTGGTTTTGTGGTCCAGGGTCACATATGCACTCACAAAGGGAGGTCAATATGTTTAGTATTTTAAGAATGAACTTAAAATTTGAACTTTGAATCACTATGCACATTTTGTAATTTTTTCTAAGTCACATAATAAAAAATAAATAAATAACACACACACACACACATACACACACACACATATATATACCGTAAGTTATTTATTTTATATAAGATTTTAAGATTGTTTAATGTTTTTGAAAGTACTACCAAAATTGCATTTAATTGTTCAGAAATACAGTTAAAACTTGAAATATTTGTACAATTTTATGTTTTTAAATGTTAACATTGTTTTAATATATTTTAATAATTTAGTAGATGATTTTATCCATTATTTTCAAATATAATCTATTACTAATGAAATAATTTATTACATGGTCCTCCAGAAATCATTCTAATATCCTGATTTGTTGTTCAAGAAACATTTTTTATTTTTATTATTAAGTTTCCATTTTTTTTCAGAAACCGTGATACTATTTTATTTTATTTTTTTGCTTTCTTTGACTAGAAAGTTCAGAAGAACAGCATTTTCTGGTATTATATTTATATATATATATTTAGAAGTCAGTCAAGGCTGCATTTATTTGAACAACTGTATAACTGTAAAACTGTGCAAGATTATTAAAATTTAAAATAATCTGTTCAATACATTTTAATTTAATATATTTAAAAATGTTATTTGTTGCCTTGAATTTTCAGTAGCCATTAATCCATTCTTCAGAGACACACGATACAAAAGATTTCTATTTCAATCAAATAAAAATCAAATGTTGTTTAAAATCAGCATAATATAATGATTTATTGCATCGTTGATGAATTAAATTAAATTATTAAAAAAATTAATGTTGACCCCAAAACTTTGATTGAACGATGAATGCATGTAAAAAAAAAATTGTAATTCCAATACCTGCAAGTTCCCACAGTAACCTTCTCCAAGAAGGCGTTTCATCTGGACAAATGCGGGCAAGAAGCGCAAGGAATTTCCCATGATACTCATAAGCTGTGGATAATATCTTGCCGCTGTCACCATCTTACAGGCATCTGTCAGTGTAGCTGCCTGCTCACTGATCACATTTTTACCTATACCTGTAGAAAATGAGAAAAAGAAAATCATTATATAACGATGACCAAAAATATTGTTTGCCTAACAAGTTTCTGCTTGCAACATTTAATCAGCAGGAAAAAAAGACCACTGTGGCTTGTGCCAAGTTGTAAAGTAAACAGTAGCACAGTAAATTCTCTAGTTGAGTCCAGGAAGGAACCCAACCCAATCCCCTGAGACGACATGGACAATCAAGATAAGAAGTAAAGAAAAATAAGCACAACCTAGAGCTTTTACTGCAATCTGCCGTGTGTGTGGAGGAGGTGTCAATATGCAGACGAGATGGACTTCTGGGTGTAGCAGCACATCATCTGTCTTGTTAGTGGAAAAGGGGATGTCCAGCTCACTGGCTAGTGACTCTGCTTCCTCTTGCGTACGGCCCCATACAGCCTGAACAGGGAAGCCTTCTTTTTGGAGCAACGGCACCAGGGTACGTACTGTCTGCCCAGTTCCAAATACACCCACGCCTGGCAACATTATTCTGACAGAAGACACTTTCACAGCTTCACGCAAGTCTGTCTCATTCCACACTGCTAATGTAATCTCTTGTGACACAGATGCTCATCTGTGAAAGAAGAGAGAAAAATCAAAGTTCACTGACACTGACATTTACACAGGGATGCAAAATTATCTCTAGACGCTGTGCATGTAATAACAAGCATGCCTACACCAAGCTGCAAGTTAAAATTAACCTCAGGGCCACTTCAGGCTATCGTGATCAATACACAATAGAGATAAAGCACTGTTATCAGTGGCTCCAGTGGCAGCTGTCAGATACAAGCCTGGCGTTGCTGACCTACCAGATGGCTAGCAATATAAATTTACATTGCAATGGCTGCACCTGCCCAGAGAAGGCAAATGAGAAGCATGAATGTATTTCCTCTATGGACTAAACACAAAGTATTTCCTAGTAGGGCTAAAAGAAAATCTTGATTTGCAAACATCCATGTCTCGAAATGCCTTGAGAAAGGGTGAGCAAAAGACTACGAATCTCACGGACATCCCTAAAGAACTGACATGGAAGAATGAATTCTATTGTTTTTAATAAAGAAATTGAAACTATATCCACTTTGGGACACATATTAGGGACACACTAACATTTGCATCACTTCCTCGCGCTAACCATCGGATGACGGTCGGATTAGCTATTCCTTAAGAGTTTTACATTTGAGCATTTTACATTGGTTGAGTTTTATTTTACTTAAAACAATATAAACCACCAAATTCTCAAAGCATTCCTTGTACCATAAACCTACAATGTAGCTTAGCCAAGACCTGTCCAGTCCAGCCGCAGTCACTCACACACTCACAAATACACATTCATGTGAACTCGTGCAAATTAAACGCTTCGGTTATTAATGTTAATATTAGTTCATTCAACGACTCTGTTAGTTCCATAAGGGATGTTTACTTACCGCAAAACAAAGCCTAGGATGCGATGGCGCCGGTGCAGTGGAGAATGATGATGGCCAGAGGATGGTGAACACCTCCCTCCCTTTCAGCTCCCCTTTAGCCAGGGCTTGGAGCTCTAATGTCGTCTCAACAGCAGGAGAAAAAAACAAGACAAACCCGTCACGCCTACCACCCTCTCAGCGTATGGGACATTCTTCGTCCGTCTTAAAATCGCGGTGTGTTGTTTCGCGTGTAATTCCACAATGCTGCTGCGCTCACAGCTCATTGCTGATCTCCTAAACTACACATTCGATAATGTGCGCATGCGCGAAACCTGTTTTTTTTTTCTACAATGCCCATATTAGCACATTGAACTGAAACACGCATTCCAGTCTTTTGGTGTAGATGCACACATGCACGTGTTTTTGTTGTAGGACTTAATAGATATTTTATAAACAAGAATATAACTCGTTTATTAAACATATCCAAGAGCCCAGCATAAAAAAGTAGCTCTAAACACGTTTTTAGTCTGTCCCACAACAGACGTCTTGACTACACTGTTGAATGTAATGAAAAAAATAGAAAGTCAAGATTTTGAGGTAATCCATTGAATTGATACTCGATTAATTGTCATTCAATATTTTTAATTGTGAATAGGTTATATTCCTCAAAACTGTGACACTAAGTAACATTATGCAATAATACAATTACACAAATCAGAATTTAAAGGTGCTGTGTGTACGTTTATGATTCCACTAAAGCATAAAAATACCATAATAAGTTTGCAGATATTTAAGAAACATGCTAAGTTAACATTGTTTATCTGAAAAACACTGCTACAGTTATTCTTCTAAAATGTGTCTTCCGGGCCGGAATGTCAATCTCTGTTTTGGTTTAAGAAACCTGCCCTCTGCCAGTTTACCCAATTGTATTTCGGCACCCTGGGTTGCCAGTTGGCAGAAAACAGCGTATTTCATTTCATTCATCGTCAGGTGTGCTCGTTCCTTTTGGTGTCTTCAATCTGTCAACCTGAGTCTGAGAAAGAGGGGCTGGGTGAAAAAACCCTCTCCAGTATTTTGAAATTGGACTGCAATACCTAGTTCAACCAAGTGTCAATCTTACAAACAGCACGTTTTAACAATAGGGCTGTGTATCAGCAAGAATCTGGTGATACGATACGTATCACGATACAGGGGTTGTAATACGATATATTTCGATACGCTACGATACTGTAAGCAGGGTGATATATTAGGATATTTCTTATTTTTGGAATAGGATATATTTTTAGGATAACTGTCATTAAGAACACACCACCATATGCAAACTTTAGCAATTCATGAATAAATTAATACAAATTGTTTAACCAGAACACACTGGGATCTGCAATTGCAATAATCAGTCCCTGTAACATTGACTACATTTACAAGCTGTTAAAATTCGGGTTATGGTCGGGTTAAGGTCACTATTTGGGTTTCTGAAACATTCGGGATAACCCGTTTACATGCGTGAGCAGAGAGAGTTACTCCTGTATACATGGAATGTGTAATCAGTCGCCAATATCCCGATGTAAACGGCGACGCACGGTTAGCGTCTGGAGTAATATGCAATATGCGTCATTTCCGATTCTTCTTCCTGTATCCAAAGACTCAAAAGACCAAGATTCCTTGCGAATAGAACATGCGCAGAACACACATTTTGATGGGGATATGCCGAAACGCGTTTACAAGACCAAATATTCGGGTTAGAAAAGGGGTACCCCAGGTATAATATCCCGGTTTTTAAAAACCGGGATATGAGCATATCCGGGTTTTTGCCGGTGTTTACATGGCCGTGCGCGACCGGGTTATTGCTAATATCCCGGTTTTGAACGGGTTATTGGCTGCATGTAAACGTAGTCATTGTTACTGAAACACTTTTTGTTGAGTACGAGTAAAGGGGGGGAAATTAAAGTGCTTGCAGGATTCTTAAAGAAAACAAAACGATGTGTAAAACAATCAAATAAATACAGATGTTGAACAGTCTCAGAACTTTTCAACTTGGATTTAACAGGTTTTAAGTTTGTATTTATTTTCCGCGTGGAATCACAGAGACCGTGACCTCAACTGCACAAAACGCCCCTACCTCGAGAGAAAGCTACAGCCACTCGGCGGCCCTACACGGTCCCTGGGCAGACGTTACCACAAAAGCCCAAATTATGTCACACTTCAACTTTGTACACCAAGGCGGGAACTATAATAACGCTAACGATCAGGGTTCTAAATTAACACCCGCCAACCCGCCAAATGCGGGTTAAAATTCATTTTGGCGGGTGTTAATTAAAACTTACTAGCCAGTTCGGCTGGTGATGCATGACATGAGGCTCTGTTCTCGGTCATTTATCCCCCTGGCAGCACTTCCTACATTTCCCATGAACACTGCTGTAATGCTACATGATGACGTTTCATATGCTCATTGTCTGCACGCAGTTTGCAGTGAAACCAGCGCGAAAAAACATGGAAACGAATAGCGTCCATCAGAAAACACAAGGAAAAAGAACGAATGGAGCCAGAGCAGGGAGCATAGACTGAAAGAGGAGGGAGTTAGCTATTAAAGAAAAAAATTAAGATTAAACTAAATGTGGCGGTGGTTGGGACAGATTTCTGGGGGCAAAAAGAGGAACGAGGCAGGGGATGAGGATATTACGGAGAGCCCCGCACGTCACCTGTAGGAGAAAAAAAATCAATCCGTGACGACGGTTTTGCAATCCGTTTATAAACCGTACTCACAAATTCATAAACTGTTCCCTCGGTTTAACAAATTGTACCCACGGATTAACAAACCGTGCCCACGAATTCCCAATCCGTGCACTCAGATTTTGTAAATCGTACCCTCGGTTTTTGAATCTGTACCCACGAATTCATAATCCGTGCGCACACTTTCGCAATCCGTTCCCTCGGATTTGTATTTGTAAACTGACACGCATTTGTAGCTCCGCCCCCACCGGCAGATTCATTTCTGTTTATTAAACATTATTTTTCATAGTATCCAATGAGTCCACGATCAGCATTCACAAATAGTCTTCTTTTTAGCGTTTATTTTAATAGTGATTATTACATTAATCACCAATAGGATAAGACACAGCCGCCTGTATTTTATGAAAAAAAAAACGCTAAAAAGAAAAAGAAAATAAGGGTAAAAAGCAATACAAAACAAATAATATGCCGGTTATGTTTTCATTCCTTTTCTCTCTAACTGAATGCAATGTTATTTTCGGCCTCATTATTTATTAATAACATTAACAGTGAAACATGCATCTAACTCCGGCAGGTGGGGTGGATGGAGCTTAGTATAATAAAATCGGAAAAATAAGTCTTCATGCATGTTAAGAAAGAATTGTAGACAAGCATTTACAAAACTGTCAAAGTTTATTTAAAAATAAAGCAATTCATGAATTATTTTCTTGTACTCATTTATTTAGCTTACAAATTAAAATGATAAAAATAACTTATATATTATTATATATTATTATACAGGTTATGCATAAGAATCTTTTATCCAAAACAATTTACAACAGAGGAAAAAATTATTCCAGAGTTAGTCACAATGCCAGGTTTATTGTACAATAATAATCAGTTGCTATTATAAGATTATTCCTTTATTATTATTAAACCTATTCCACATAATAATAGTCAATAAAACTGTATGTTAACAGGAGCTTGCTGCATGAATCCGTGAGTACGGTTTACAGATCCGTGGGAACGGATTGCGAAAGTTTGCGAACGGATTATGAATTTGTGGGTACGGATTCAAAAACCGAGGGTACGGTTTACAAAAACTGAGCGCACGGATTGGAAATTCGTGGGCACGATTTGTGAAACCAAGGTAACACTTTATGAATTTGTGAGTACGGTTTATAAACGGAAGTTTTTCATGCCAACAATGTTAATAAAATGATCAAATGCATTCAGTGGCACTCATAATTTGTTATTTTTACCGGAAAAAAAAATGGCTAGTGGAAATTCTGATTGGCTGGTAACTTTAGAAAGTTACCAGCCACATTGGCTGGTGATCAAAAAAGTTAATTTAGAACCCTGCTAACGATAGTGGCCTTCCCTAATGTTAGTAATTCCTGACACTTTTTAAGTTCAGAGATGAAGACTGCTAGCAGTCGGGAGACAAAATGAAAACGAAACAACTACCATGAATCTTGTATGATTATTATTACTATTTTTTTTAAATATCGATATTCTGTTTTTGAGAATCGATACAGTATCACCAAACAAAATATTGCGATACTCATGTGTATTAATATTTTCTAACACCGCATCTAACAACATTATATTATTTTTCGATTATTTTGGTAATATGGCTGAAAAAAAAAATTCAAACCTCCAGAAAAATAAATTGTTCACACAACCATTTGTTGAAAAAGAAAACAATCTAGGGATAATTCATCCAAAATTTAACATTTTGTCATTATTAACTCACTCTCAAATGTTGTTTCTTTCTTCCATAGTCTACCAGCAACATTTTGGCAGCGTTCTTCATATTATGCTATTTTGCGTTCAACAGCGGAAAGAAACGTGTCATCTAAATGATGACAGAATTTTCATTTTTGGGTGAACTATCCCTTTAAAAGACCTTTTTATTGTAGGTACAAAGCATAGACTGTAGTACAAAGGCATATTTACATAGTGTTCGGGGCTTATCATGAAGATAAGCAACCTAGATTGACCTTTAAGTAGATGCTTTGGACTTTCTATTTATATGATGTACACGTATGCTACATAATAAATATTTGTGGTCGTGTCATTTTGAAAGACTATTAATAAATGACATACTATAATATATTTTTTGTATGCATCTCGGTTGCTCATGCTGATGTAATGAGCTGATGTTGTGATGTAAAGCATTTCCTGAACAAGACATTGTTTGAAATGTTTTGGTTAACCACGATAAAACGATACATTGATTTTATACAAAAAAAAACGATACCACAATAAAACGATGTGATGCCTTACATTGATTTACAGAGGAATTAAACTACTTTATTTTTAGCATACAGATTTCCAAACGGTTTAGTTTTGATGCACATTGTTTTGATGCACATTGTTTGTTTCAACACTGTTGAAACAAACTCCCCTGGCCTAGCACTGTGCAGTCATAACGCGTCTGCGCACTGTCCCGAGTCTATCGACTAGCGTTTGAAACCAAAACAGGAAGTCGTAAGTATTGTGGGACGTGTAGTTCCGCTTGTAGGCCGCTGGTCTGGATAACAGCACACGAAGCAACCAAACAAAACAAAATTAGGGAAACTTCCAAGGGATTGCGCTAATACTGGTGCATCTTCTACACAATCATGCCCGGCTTTACTTGCTGCGTTCCGGGATGCTACAACAACTCGCACCGGGACCGCGATCTGCGGTTCTACACCTTTCCGAAGGATCCCACTCAGCGAGAGCTATGGCTGAAGAACATTTCGCGGGCCGGGGTGAGCGGCTGCTTCAGCACTTTCCAGCCCACCACCGGACACCGGGTCTGCAGCGTCCACTTTCCCGGCGGCAGGAAAACCTACACCATTCGCGTCCCGACACTGTTCCCTCTGCGCGGGGTGAACGAGAGGAAGAGCAGACGGGGAAGGAGCAGGAAGGTCTCCGCGGTCGTGCCCATCATCACAAGCGTCGTTTCCACCGCTGAGTCAGCGCCAGTGGAGGAAGAAGGGGACACCGAAAACGCCACCGTGGTGCAAATAGGTCAGAACGGCCAGTACATCACCCCCGTGGACCTCCCTCCTTCAGGAGAAGGCTCCTGCATCGCCGCGGTGGTCTTGGGCTCAGGTGGAAACCTGTCCGGAGGCAGCGCATCGTGCCCCGTGGCCGATCTGGCGCTGTGCGGGGTGGACCACTCGTACTCGCTAACCACCGGCACAACGTCCGCCGAACTGCTGCGGAAGCTGAACGAGCAGCGGGACATCATCGCGCTGATGGAGATCAAAATGAAGGAGATGAAGAACACTATCCGACAGCTGCGGGTCAACGAGGCACGGCTGCAGGAGGAGCTGCGGGAGCGGGACCGTCTGATCTCCGCCAACAACATCAAGATGAAACTCTGACGAACAACGCAAAGAAACGATGGACTAAGGACGCAAAGGACGGTCTGTGTTCGGTGCTTCTGTAAGACAAGGCGACGACTATTAAGTATCATCGTAGATCTCATTTAAAAGTTTCTCCATTTATGTTACGGTAGACGAGCTGTGTGTGTGTTAGAGCGCAGATACGAGTTCAACCTGTATGCACGAGCTGTCCGGCACAGCGCTACAAGGGGACTGAGATGAGTTCAGCAAACTGGTCCTTCGCATTTTATATTTAATTATACACGTTTGTGCTGTTTGAGTGTTGGAGGCAGCAGACCCAAGATCAGCCTACTGCCACACTTCAATAACCATGTTACATTCGCACAGAGACTGCTTCAAACACGTGTAAACAACTGCTTATCATTTGGTTTTCTTCGAGTGCATCAGATCAGAGCTTCTGGTTCAGATTAACAGATTCTTTACATGCAGGTTAACAACACAGTTAGAAAAGTTGATTGGTTTGAAGTAAACTGCTTTAGAACTATAAATTGTGGGAGTTTTTATTTTTGTTGGTATGCCATTTAAGCAAATTATTTAGTTCTGAAACCCCTTTGTAAGATTCTTTACCACACAGGTTCTGAATATACCGTGCACTATAAAGAGCGGCTTCTTTTGTATTTAAAAGCCTTGTGGCATCACATTTATCCTAGGAAACTTAATTTTAATGAACCGTAGTCAGTAAGGCATCTTTAAATTAACCAATCTTTCCAGTACTTGGCAAAAAATACTCTTTGCGCAGAAGATATTGGCCTTTTATTGTATGAAGAGATTATTTGAGTGAGTGTGAGCTTCAGAATAACTCTTGGGCTATTTGATTCACAATGTTGGCTGGTAATACATTACATATGTTTAAAAACAAAACAAACAAAAATATTGGGTAACTTTAGAATAATGGTCCATTAGTTAATATTAGTTAACATGATCTAAGCAAGAACAATCCTTCTACAGCATTTATTAATCTTAGTTTATGTTAATTTCAACATTTACTAATGCATTATTTAAATCAAAAGTTGTGCTTGTTAACATGTTAATGCACTATGAATAAGCATGAACTAACAATTAATAACTGTATTTTCATCAACATTAAAAAAATATGAATAAATACAGTATTAAATGCATTGTTCATTGTTTGTTCATTTTAATGAATTAACTGACACTAACTAATGTACCATTATTCTAAAGTGTTACCAAAAATCGCATATACAAAAGTTTAGAGATAACACACCTCCATTCAAGTTACCCAAAACACCATTCTATGCATAAAAACCTCAAGTGGAAAGCGTGTCTGTTTAGTTCTGTTAGAGTCGTAATCTTTTAATGTCCTCGCTACGGAAATCTACCCTTAGAGCCAAGACCTGCCGAACTTCAGCAGGGGTCAGACGCCAAGTCAAAGGCCCAGAGTTGGGGCCCCAATAATCCAGGATCTCGGACACCTAAAGGAAGAAAAACCCAAACAAAATTCAAAACGACTCCAGTTTTCAGTGATTAACATTTTAAAAGACAGTCAAAAAGCCACACACCCTTTCTAAGTTGAGAATAGTTGCCATCTGTGTGAGTCGTGCAAACTTATCCCGGATGGTCCAGGAGGTGACCGAGGAGAGGTAGGCAACCAAAGCGCGCAGCTCCTTATCAAACTGTAATCCACCAAGCTGCGAACCAGAATGGAGAGGACAGTTAGGATGTCTGTGACTTTAAGCAAATATGCAGCTGTTCTTTTGTGCAGGGCAGGTTTATATCTCACCCTGCTGAAGGTGCATTTGAACACAGTCTTCTCCAACTCCATAGCAATGAGGCTGGTCATCAGGCTAGTTAGAGTATCATAAATGACTGGTGACAGGCCCACCTACAGAGAGGCATCTTTAGAATTAGAATAGGTTTGTGTGAGCATGTCTTAAGTGGGTTAAAATGAATATACCTTAAACTCAGCCATGAGCTGCTCCAACTGTACAATGAGTTGCTGAACCCAAGGATCATTGGCTTCATACTCACTGAACTCTTCCTGCAAACAAAAACACCAAACATGGCTTAACTTATCCTCAAACAAATAAATAAAAAAAGTATTTCTATTGCTATCATTGTCAACCGAAGTGCAGACAGATTTATTTCTACTCGTATCAGTAGAAGTAGTAATAGTAGTAGACGGCAATGTTATACCTCTTCAATATTGTGTGAGACAGACAGGAAGCTGCTGATCCAGGGTTTTACTTGTGGCCTTATAGAGGTGTTATTAAGCTCCTGTAGACCCTCCTGTACATTTATAAACCATTAATAAAAACAGCACAAACATTTAAGACGGATGATATTGGCACATACAGTATTGTTCAAAATAATAGCAGTACAATGTGACTAACCAGAATAATCAAGCTTTTTCGTATATTTTTTTATTGCTACGTGGCAAACAAGTTACCAGTAGGTTCAGTAGATTCTCAGAAAACAAATGAGACCCAGCATTCATGATATGCACGCTCTTCAGGCTGTGCAATTGGGAAATTAGTTGAATTAGTTGAAAGGGGTGTGTTCAAAAAAATAGCAGTGTGGCATTCAATCACTGAGGTCATCAATTTTGTGAAGAAACAGGTGTGAATCAGGTGGCCCCTATTTAAGGATGAAGCCAACACTTGTTGAACATGCATTTGAAAGCTGAGGAAAATGGGTCGTTCAAGACATTGTTCAGAAGAACAGCGTACTTTGATTAAAAAGTTGATTAGAGAGGGGAAAACCTATAAAGAGGTGCAAAAAATGATAGGCTGTTCAGCTAAAATGATCTCCAATGCCTTAAAATGGAGAGCAAAACCAGAGAGACGTGGAAGAAAACGGAAGACAACCATCAAAATGGATAGAAGAATAACCAGAATGGCAAAGGCTCAGCCAATGATCACCTCCAGGAAGATCAAAGACAGTCTGGAGTTACCTGTAAGTACTGTGACAGTTAGAAGACGTCTGTGTGAAGCTAATCTATTTTCAAGAATCCCCCGCAAAGTCCCTCTGTTAAAAAAAAGGCATGTGCAGAAGAGGTTACAATTTGCCAAAGAACACATCAACTGGCCTAAAGAGAAATGGAGGAACATTTTGTGGACTGATGAGAGTAAAATTGTTCTTTTTGGGTCCAAGGGCCACAGGCAGTTTGTGAGACGACCCCCAAACTCTGAATTCAAGCCACAGTACACAGTGAAGACAGTGAAGCATGGAGGTGCAAGCATCATGATATGGGCATGTTTCTCCTACTATGGTGTTGGGCCTATTTATCGCATACCAGGGATCATGGATCAGTTTGCATATGTTAAAATACTTGAAGAGGTCATGTTGCCCTATGCTGAAGAGGACATGCCCTTGAAATGGTTGTTTCAACAAGACAATGACCCAAAACACACTAGTAAACGGGCAAAGTCTTGGTTCCAAACCAACAAAATTAATGTTATGGAGTGGCCAGCCCAATCTCCAGACCTTAATCCAATTGAGAACTTGTGGGGTGATATCAAAAATGCTGTTTCTGAAGCAAAACCAAGAAATGTGAATGAATTGTGGAATGTTGTTAAAGAATCATGGAGTGGAATAACAGCTGAGAGGTGCCACAAGTTGGTTGACTCCATGCCACACAGATGTCAAGCAGTTTTAAAAAACTGTGGTCATACAACTAAATATTAGTTTAGTGATTCACAGGATTGCTAAATCCCAGACAGTCAAGTCAAAGGTAGACACTGCTATTTTTTTGAACACACCCCTTTCAACTAATTGCCCAATTGCACAGCCTTAAGAGCGTGCATATCATGAATGCTGGGTCTTGTTTGTTTTCTGACAATCTACTGAACCTACTGGTAACTTGTTTGCCACGTAGCAATAAAAAATATACTAAAAACCTTGATTATTCTGGTTAGTCACATTGTACTGCTATTATTTTGAACAATACTGTACATCCATTCCAAAGTTTGGGTCAGTAAGACAACTTTGGATTAAACTGATCAAAAGTGACAGTAAAACCATTCATAATGTTAAAAATGATTTACTTTTTAAATAAATACTCTTTTTAACCTTTTCATATAACAATCCTGTAAAAAAGTTCCATGGTTTCCACAAAAATATTAAGAAGCACAACTATTTTCAATATTGATAATAATGTTTCTTGAGCATTAAATTAGAATTAAAGCATATTAGATTGATTTCTGAAAGATCATGAGACACTGAAGACTGGCGTAAAGACATCTGAAAAATCAGCTTTACCATCATAGGAATAAATTACATTTTAAACTACATTAAATGTATAATTCATTTTTTAGTTTTTAATATTTCACTGCTTATAAATCACATAATGTTGTTACTTTACTTTTAAATACAATGAATGCAGCCTTAAACTTTTGAATGGAAGTGTATATTTTCACTGACCTGGAGGAGGTCCTTGAATCTGCTGGAGGTGTTGACCAAATCAGATAGACAGCTGTCTATCTTAGCCTTCGCCTGATCTGAGCCCACTCCCTGACTGAATAACTTGGCACAATCACTCTGAGACAGACAGAAAGAGAAAGCAGTTAATTGTATCAGTTTTTATTATCTGCTATGGTGGCTTGTAAGTTTCTATCTGCAACTGTAATTGCATAGAAAATATTTCAAAATATCTCTTTTTGTGTTCCATGGAAAAAAAGTCCCATGGTTTTGGGACAACATGATGGTGAGCAAATGAAAGAGTGCGTGATTCTGGTGGTTGGCTGGAATAATAATACAAAAATAAATCAGAGAGTCATATCACACGGACCTCTAGGTTCTTTTTCAGGGTGCTGATATTCTGACTGCAGACCTCCACATTATTGAGAGCCACCTGAGAACCAAACATATCATTATTTAAGTTTTAGAATTTTATACTACACAAGAGAAAACAAAGCGAAAAGTGAAACTAAATTGAGACTGTGTGTGTGTGTGTGTGAGATAGAGATAGAAAGACTTGATGCTGACCAAGTAGGCGCTCTTTGCCTGCTCCTGGCTCTCAATCCCAAGTGTTTGTGTAAGATTTGTTATCTTGCCATGCTGCAGGCTGCTCTGCATCAGACTGACCGCACTGCTGACCCCACGCTGCAGGTCCTGCAGAGCACTGACTGGATATCCAGCTCGCAGCTTACATACTAACACCTCTCTGCATTCAAGGACAGAAATGCAAACAGTATACAGATTATTATTTTTATCTTCAACCACCACTTCAATAGTAACACAATAACAACAAAACATACTGAGGCTAATTCAATTTTCCAAATTTGTGTTTCTACCTGAAGTCTGTCTCCAGAACACTGGCTGCATGATTGATCATAGCACACACGCAGTCAGAGCTGTTGCTGGTGAGGGCTCGGCTGATACATTTCTTCACAATGTAGAAAACATCGTCCACCATGCTGGAGCTCAGCTGACCCACCTCAGCTGTGTCCATTGCAACTGCCTATAAGGTCATATTAATCATCCTATGAGTACATGGGTTCTACCAAAAAATGTATCTGCAATTTAACAATACAGGCACACAATTAGAAAATGTAGGATGGTACACTATTGTGACGAGTGCGGCGGGGCTGAGAGCTGTGGGAACGGAGCGAGGCCGGTGGAGTGATTTGGAAATGAGCGACACCTGCTCCACTCACCGGTCTCGAGTCCCACAGAGGAGATTGGAAGGATACAAAAGAGGAGCGAGAACAGTAAAGGACGAGAGAGGACCAGGCCTGGGCTTTATTTTGTGTTTGGTTTAGTTTGTGTGCGACAGCCCCTCGCAGATGACTGTTTTGTGTTGATTTTATCATTAAAGTTTGATTTAAATGTCGTTTTGAATGAAAGTGTAGATGTGTTTGACAATAGTTCTGATATCTCTGATTCAGGTGTAATGTACATTCACACATGATGTCAGCATTAAGTTATTGACTGTATATGTGTCGCACCTTGTTGACAGACTCTCTCATGTAATACTCCTCCATGGGAATGTAATAACCAATCAGCTCCTGCATAGCGCGGCTCAGCTGGCAGTTCTTCAGTAACTGTTCTAAACTCTTCTGATGCTCTAGAAAACAAAACAAACAATCAAACATTAACAATGCCAGCAGAAGATACCAAATCCTCATAGTGATGAGTATTAACATTAATCAGCATATTTGACACATGCCCAGTTTGTATAGCCTAGTTAGTTACATATACTTCTGTTTAACAGGCAACGGTGGGGAGAACTTGGATTAGGAAACACCGTGGCTTAATGTGCAATGGCATGTGTGCAAACTGCTAGGCTACAGCTAATGACAGTTTTGTACTTTATAAATATAGTTTCATACAGAGTACTTTCATATTGCGTGAAAAGTTAAGTGTTACCTTGTATAACCGTTTCATCTGCCATTGCATCTGCAACCTCAAAGTCAGCCACTATACGCCGCCTCAAGAATCGAAAGTAAAGCTCGGCTCTTGAGTTCATTAAAGTAACCTCACATAAAACGGGATCCAGGTCTCTAGATTAAACACACGACAACAAATAAAACACCATGTATTCACAAGATAAAATGAAAAACTACTAAAACATGCAGCACCTGGGCTCAGTCTTTTCTGTAGGCATGCCCCTCATCATGCTGCTCTGGATAACCTGAAACTGTTGCATAAAAAAGTCAAATGTATGCATCATGTTTATAAATACATCAAAGCACACTTTGATCATGGTGCAAACATTAAGCATTAGAACATATACACAACAGTACAGAATACAGTGAAGACACTACACACCTTATTGTTGTAATCTCTCTGTTGGACGAATTTGTCCACTATTTTCTGAGCCTGTTTATCACACTCTTTTTGAAGATGTGCAAGGAGTGTGTGTAGTCGGCCTGGTCCATAGTATGTTTCCACTATGGGCTGATGGGTTTCAACAATGCGTGCAATACCTAACAGGTACAGACCAAGGCTGGTTGATCTCGGCTTAAACATTCAAATATTGACAAGTTAAACAGCGATGCATCTGCTCCTACCTTCAAGAAGCAGTGTGAGAGTGTCAGCAAAAATGACCGGTGCTCTGCGTTCGCCGAGATCAGAGCCAACAGCAAGGAGCAAGTTCTCTTCTGCCTTACTGGCCAACTGAAAGAAAACAAGCAAATGAGGTTGTAATATTAGAACAAAAGTAACTAAACCAAAGCATTCTCAACAGATTTCAATGGTCATGTAAGAGTAGGGACACACCAAACTGAGGCCAAAGAACTAGCAAATTGCCAGCGTTGGGACAAAAAACTTTGCACTAGAACACACCAGACAGACTACAGCTGACAGCCAACTAGTGTGTGCGCTCTGCACTTGATTGAGTAAATGCAACTCTCCCATACCAGTAGGTGACAGTAGTCTGTATTCAAACAGGGAAACAGGAAGAGCTAGAACTGTGCATTTACAAAGCAAGCCACGCTTGCTTTTTCCATTGTTTACACCATGCTCATTACTGACCGATTTGTGTAGCTTTTTTCAATCATGTCTGCTAAGTTGCAAATGGCACTGGCATTGTCAGCCCTTGGTCTTCTTCCAACAATGGTGAACTCTTATATATATATATAAAAAAAAAAAAAAAAAAAGCCGACCGATGCCCAAAAACCTTGGTGTGTCCCAGGCTTAAGGCAGACATACACAATGCCCCTACCTGACTACAAAGGTATTGAGCAAAGCGTGCAAGTCCCTGCTCATGAAGTCCCAGTAATGGAAGGATCTTGAAAAAGCGCTCCACTTGAGGCAAGTCACCTGTGGCGACTGCCTCCTCCAGTCGCGTTGTAACCAGTGCCTTCAGATTGCGCTCTGCTTCTTGAAGCAATGCAAGGCTGGCTTCAACTGCACTGCCTGCACAGTGAATAGCATACAGATAATACAATAATACAAATATCTTATTCTAAGTATTTTTGTGCATCAGTTTGAACAATGTCTATTATTTCTATAAATCACATTTAACAATTTGCAAAATACAGTTGGTAACAAAACTTGCAGTGAAAAGAGTGCAAACACAACTGTTCAAAAGTCTGAAGTGAGCGAGAGTGCGCTTTTTTAAAATAGAAATTAATGCAATTATTTAACATAGATGCATTAAACTGACCAAAAAACCATTTTAAAGTTTTAAAATATTTTTAATATATTTTTTAATTGTGTATATTAGTTTAGTGTGTATTATAATAGCTACAAGGCTGACTTATTAGACTGCAAAGTCATAACCATCCAAAAAGTAACTCTTTAAGCTATTAAGATGTCAGAATTTTTATTCTTTATGAATTATCATACCATTTAATCTGCAACCATCAAGTTTAAAAGAAAAATAAAACAAAAACATTGAATTTGCCAAACATATTTAATTCAATTTATTATCCACCATCAGGCAAAAACATGGTTATTGAAATATAAAAAATTTTTTATTTAATTGTTCAGCAAAAATATCCCTATCATATAGTCAATTTCTAACACCTAGTACCCTTGCTATAGATACATACATATTTGAAAATTATTTACTATATAAGAAATAAATTACTAATCAATAGTTGCAGTGGTAATACTATGTGTTGCTAGAAAACCCAAACAGCACTTACCCTCTCCACCCTGCTTGCTGAGCTCAATCACTGACTGGTCAAGAGAAAGATAGCGATGAATGTGGGCCGCAGCTTGTTCATAATCCTGGTTACGCAGGGCTGTCTGAACACCATCCGTGCAGAACTTCAGATCTAGAATATCATCTGCCCTCTGAATTGCTTGGTACAGCCTTTTCTGAAACAAAACCAGGCACAAAGCTTGAGTGGAAGCTGACATACGCAGACTGAGACTGTCATTTTTAAGAGTGTACATATTATGTGAATGTGTATGATGGCCACCTTGGTGAGGTCCAGCTGTCTGACTTTGCTGCTCACGTTCTCTGCCAGGCTGCAGGTGAAGTTGATCATGCCAGACAGCTGCACAGCATCTCCTTCGATCAGCTGCAAGTTGGGACTGAGGAACATACATACACAACAAAAACACAATTCATTAGCACACTCTATTCTATTCTTCCGGTTCAACAGCATATGCTAAGTGTAAAACCCATACACACTGACTCACCCCATCCTCTGCAGGGACAGCATCTTTGTTTCGATGTTGCTCTGCTGTCCCATAAGAGCGCCCAACTCCATCTGCACTTCCGCCTGTGAGTGAAGTGCGTTTATAATCAGTTCATGCCGACGCATAGTTAACATGCACACAATTTCATAGTTCAGGCACACGCTGATTTTATTTATATATATAGTAAAATATGTAACCAACTAACACAACTGACAAGCGCTATCTACCCTTACTAGTAGTCCAGATCATAGAGACTAACGAACAGTGTCTCCACTAATAAACATTCACCTCTTCAGCACACAGCTGAGCATACACTCGCTCCAGATCGTCCAGCTCCGTCAGACCCTCAATAGTGTCGGACTGGACGGCGGAGAGCCCCGCAGGACCACCACAACGAAGCGACGAGGAACCAACTTCATCCATGACTGTCCCACATCCACACAAACTGCGTCACTTCCGCTGACTCTAGCGCGTCATACAACTGTAACGCGACTTTACTCCCACCTAATGGTAGTTTTTTTTAAACAAGCAACATGGAAACATTAAATGCCTCTTTTACTTGTGTAAAAACGTAATTCATATATCGTAATTCACGTTACATTTGTGACTTGATGAAACATTTGTTTTTAACCTTATGGGAATCTTTGGGCCTATACTAGGTTTATAATAAAGAATATGGTATGCAGTGTGGTTAGGTTCATAGGGAAACAATACAAAAATTTACCAGTGTACAATGATGGAATTAGATATTAATACAATGGCACTTGGCTGTCTATTGTTGCATAGTAGCCTACCGAATTACCATATTATTTCATGTAGGCTACAAGCCATTTACATAGTTGCTTAATTAAAGTAGGCTACTTCAATTATTCCATGTCCAAAAACACAGTAGATGAATACTAGGAAAACAGTAACAGATTCAGTGACAGAGAAAATTAAAGAGGAACTGATAGTAATGGCTTTATTTAAAATGTTGTAATCCGTCTTTATTCCTCTCTCTCTTTAGTTTTACGCAATGACATAATCCAAGCCTGTCAATCATACAGAGGCTTGTCCACTGTGTGAAGTGTATTAGAAAGTACTATGCTGGAATTAAAACGACATAAAGTTTTTTTTCTTTCTCCATCTGTTTGTGTATTGTGCGTGAATGTGACAGATAGAGTGAGAGAGAGAGAGACAGAGACAAAAAGCAAATACGCTAAGCTATATAGAACCATTGTCACGGGAGTTATATCCTTCTCTGATATGATGAAGAGTGTAGCCGGAAATGATCTTTAATCCCACAGTTTCCCCCCCATTTTTATAATCAGATGTCACAGCCCCTGTTTATCCATCATTCTCAACAGTTGGCCTTAAAATTGCAGTTTTTTAAATCTGAAATAGGGAGGTGAATGGGACATCAAGGAAGATGCATGGGACCTAAAAATGTCTGGATAATTTCTACATGACTGTGTGTTAAAGTGTAAACGTTTAGGTTCACCAGTGCGTGTGGTTTGTTCAGAATTCTGTCTGTTCCACGGAATGCATCTGCTGCTGATCATTTCATTCTGCCTCAGTGAGTAAAAGTTTATTTTATCATCAGACTTATGTTTTGTGTAATAACATAATTTGTCTTAGACACACATGTATGTTTTATTTTTTATTTTATTAACATTTATGTTTAGTTTAATCCATAAAAAAAACTATTTTATGTGTGGTTTTTAAATTCTTAGGTCTATTTTAGTTTTTGAATAGATTTGAATTAGTGGCCACAGTCATAGTGTACTGTAATGTACATAACTTAAAAATAACACCCAAAAAGAAAGACAATTTATTTGTATTTTTTTAGATTTAGAAATTGCTGGTGTTGCTGTAGCTAATGTTTCTGAACTATTAAATATATGAGTAGTATATTTTATATTTCTCTGTTAAAATAAACATGCCAAGTAGTGTAAAGAAATGGGATAAATGGAGATTTGTAATTTCGAGCTGTTCTGCAGCGAGATTAAATGTCATTTTTACTCTGTGTCTAATCCCTAGATTAATCCATGTGACGTATGACAACATCTAACAGTATAGACACACATAAACATAAAGATACAATAGAATTTTGCCACAATAATATTGTAGAGTTGCAGCAGACACATCAGTTGACATTTCTGTCAGTTTATGCCATATGCCAATCTTATAATTGTAGAAATTTAAGTGCATTTGCAGGTATCAACATTGCAGCCCTGAGGTGTATTATTTTTCACTGCATACATTGAATTCTGTATCATTAGATCCATAAGCTATATTAAATTTGAACAAGTAAAACTCTTATATCTGAACATTTGTACATAACATAATCCTAAATTGTACATCTGTAAATAAGTTCTTAAACCGTACACCTGTAAATAACATTTTTGTACATTCATAAATCTATTATATATATTGAATATTTTTAATGCATTGCATTATGTTTAAATGTTCGTCTTTTTAAATAATATTGTGTTACTCCCATTTTTATTGCCAAATTTCTGTGTCTGTACTATGACTGTACTTATAGAAGCTCCTGTCACCAAGGCAAATTCCTTGTGTGTCTAAACATATCAGAAAAATAGAAGTCTTTGAGTCTGAACTGCTTAAATGTTTTCCGCTCTCAGGTCTCTGTTCTTCTGTGCTGAGTGCAGCAGTAATACATCCATGTAGTTCTGTATACAGAGGCTTTGCTGAGTGTCTGGTCACTTTGGGTGACAGTGTAAGCTCCAAGACTGATAACCCACAGGACATCAACTCCATTTGCAAGTGAGCTACGTTCACACACAAATACACCCCCCACCGAATACAACTTTTTATCTCAATGCATTGCACTTTTCACATCTGCAGATCATGGGATGCTTTCCAGGTGTGTGTGAGTGGTGTCTTGTTGAGCTGCCGAGGTGATGCAGCAGAAATTTGGGAATCTTTGAGAGCGGAGTCCCGGAAAACAGCGTTTGCTGGTAACCTCTACGACATGTGTGCTAGTCGTACTGAAGCTGCAACTGCAACCACACCTCTGGTTCCCAACACTGACCAAACCAACCAGGAAACACTCAAAGGACTCGCTCATTCAGTCAGTAAAGAGCTGCTCCTAATATGCCTCTCACTTCTCCTGCTGCTTTGGATGTAACCTATCCATTTAACATAGCTGGACTTATGCCAGTGACACTGTTACAGGCACATATCTGCATACAGTCTTTATCTTGGTACATTTTATTTAATTTCATGTGTAATTTAATGTGTAGGCTCTTTGGTAAGATATTCAATGCACTTATGTATTTGTTTGTTTAAAAATTTACTAAATGTTTTATATAAAAATCATTGATATTCTGTACTCAAATCTAATGGTTTGGTACGGAATTTAGTATCTATAGCTTGTTTCAAATGACCATAATTATGTAATATTAGATATATTTATATATACAAGTTTCTTGAATTATTAGCAAAATACTGTACATTCATAATATCTGCAATACCTTTCAAAGCAATATTAATATTTTTAATTATTTATTTTATTTGTATTATGTTATTTAAATGACTAATATGATTTGGTGTTTTAAAGTTAAACACAACTTATAAATCAGATAATCGTCAAATTTAAATAGACATCCAAGGTTTGTGCTGGAGGGCCCCCAGGGCTGGGAACACTACAATATAGTTTCATCCATGAGCTCAATGACAAAAAATCCATCAGAAAAGTCTTTCTGTTTTTCGCTGGCTTTGGGAAATCACCCCCTGCCTCTGACTGACTGGTGAAGACAGGACTCTGCTGCTCAAGGTTCTCTTTGTGGAGACAATAATAAGCATTAATAATCACTGACTGAGGCCAGTGAAATAAACTTGTAACAGCTTTTGATTCTGTTTCATCACCAGAGATGATCTGCATTTTTAGACGGATCACACTCTGAAAAATGTAACAAGTAAATCACCACAATTTTGCCATTAAATTTAATCACAATGTTTCATCACAATTTAGGAAATGTTATCATGTTAATTATATACTGAATGCTTTTTCACCAAGTGTTATTTAAGTATCATTGAGATACTGTTATAATATTTATTAATATGTAAAATTAGTCTTTTTTTCAAGGGACATTATTTTTTGTGATTTTAGTTTTAGGTAATTGTAATAATTCTGATTTTACCTGTGATGTTGTTGGAAATATCAGGCTATTTTCTTAATCTTCACGGTCTGGAGGATCCAAGGGAGAAATCGGGAACAGCAAAACTGTTTGCAATTAAATGTTATACAAAGTTGTGGTTTAAATCAAATATACATTGCAAGGAAATTCTATTAATTGTTAAAACAAATGGAAGTGATATTGATTTGAGCAATCGTGTAAGTACTCACATCAGTGGTTAATGCTGGTCCATCTGACAGGGTGACTTTATTTCATCCTCAGATATCAGTTCAGTGACAAGAGCACCAGGAACTGAGACTAAAACGCTCTGATATGACTGTAATGGTTTTGTGTGAACACTCATTTTCTGGTACTTTTCCTCTTTAGTCTTCAGTCCCCGGGTTGTTGATTTGCCAGTCTGTTTCTGGTGAAATAAAGGATGGAGAATCTGTTCTGAACCTGTCTGCTGTCTCTCTGGTGTTGACTGGTTGGATTGATTTTTGTCAAGTGTTGTTTGTATAATCTGTTCCTCATCGGATGCAGGTTTGAATATGTAGTCCATCTCTGATGCTAACGGATCAGTTTGTCCTTGCTCTGTTTTTGAGGAGTCACTCTCTGCAGTAGCTGATGTTTCATCTTGAGGGCTCTGATCCTCAGTAACAGGACTTGGAGGGGAAGGAGACAAATAGGTTTAGGTTTATATATAAGGTGGGAGGAATTGGAACTGGATTCAACCACACCCCCTGGATCTTGTGTTCTGCACTGAGGACCATCTCGATTTTAACAGAGTTTTGGGTTAAGGATACAATAGGGATTTTGAAGTATGATCATATTTATGACAGTATCTAATTTTGAGGTTGCAATAGCTAATTGCTTAACCTTTAATCACGATATATTTGCTTAAGTGTTTTCACAATATTGGGATAAGTTGAAAAAAAAAAGTGTTGTCATAAAACATTCAATGACTTTTTTTAATATAACAAAAATAAATGGACATTTAAATACAATAAAGGGATAGACTAAAACAAATGTTTCAAAGAGATGAATGTGCAAAAGAATTATAAAGAACTTTAGTTAACGCACAAATACAAGTGTTTTGTTGATGTTGCCACATTTTTGGATTAGCCTGCTTCAGTTTTTTTTTTTTTTTTTCATTTAATCCCAGATGGATTGGATGATGGTGAGATCAGATCCCTTTGTGGAACACTTGCTGTAGTCAGAATCATTGTGTATACAAAAAACCTCACGGGATTATAACAATTAATTTCTAATATGAGTATTTCATATATGATATAAACCTACATGTTCATTTATCCAAATGAACACAGTCAGTTAAGTTTTAAGTGAAATTAAACAGTAGAAAATATTGGATGTGTGTCAACAGATCTGTGCATTTCTTATGTTAGTAATGTTAAACAAACAACAAAAGAAAAATGCTCTTAACTTAGTAACTTCTGTAGCTTTAATAGGTATGTGTGTATATTCATAGTTTTCACAAGCACTTTAAAGTACTGTTTAGGTCATAATGTATCTTTGTAGCCTAATGGTCTCTTTGAGGTCTTAGCACTACTCAGAATGAAATCCCTTATTAGAAAGTGACAAAACAACTGATTAGTGACACTCACTCAGATTCTAACCCAGTAGTTTCTCTGTATGTTAGTATACTGATTCATTACACGTTACATTCATTACACCAATTCACATATTATACTCACCCCCCCTAGATAAAGAATTGGAGGAGTTTTCTATCTGATTTTCATGTAGCTTCTCACAACATAAACATTTAAACATGCTGTTAGCATCTCTCCTTAAGAAAACGTAAAGAAAAGAGTCAGCGAGTGGATTTAAATACACCAAGATTCCTGACACTGATAATAAATAACCATTAAGACTTAGAACCTGTTCAAAGGAAAACATCATAATAATGCTTTGGACAATGACTGGCATAAACAACACAGTGTAATTAAAAAGTACAAGGGCCAGAATCCCCAAAATCTTCTTCTGTTCATTAGGGGTTATTGCTACTGAATGAGACAGTGCCTTCCATGATCCCACAAAGGAAAACATAACCAGTGGATATGGTATCAATAGAACAAATACAATTACAAAAAATGCATATGCCATATTCCCGTGAAGTACAATAATCACATCAAACACAATTATTCCACATGATATTGCCCAAACCAACAAGCATATCAGAGACAAATTTTTAGAAGTATTATGAAGTCGGTACCAAACAGGGTATTTGATCATTATGTATCTTTCCATAGATATACACACCATGAAGCCAACATTAACTATTATGCTCAAGGAATAAATGTAGTAGATGAATGCAATTACAACACTGATTGTACAAAAATTTAGGATAGGTCTGAAGCAAATCTGCATAACATCAGTGATAAAAAGGTTTATGATAAATACAGGAACAGGATGGTTAGGGCTGATCAGACGGCACAATCCATAGAATGCCAAGGACATGACAAGAAACTCAATGGAGAAAATAATCCATATAACCACAGTTTCAAATGTGGATCCACAAAGAATTTTTTCCAGAAATGTCAAATTAAATTCATCAATTTCCCATGGAAACTGGTTAATTTCCAGCTGGAATGTCCTATTGCTTGATGTTCCAGTATAAACCATTTCTTGTGTCTTGGATGGACACTGGATGCTAAAGTGGCGACAAAACAAAGTAATGTTTTAAATAAACAATTGAATTTTTTGTTCTTTTATCATAGTTTCTCATCGAGTCTTTATAGTTTAAATTTCAATTGATGCGACATTTGAAAACAAATTAATTATGATTTAATGTAGCTTATTCTCAATAGTTTGTATCCCACATTTTTTGTTGTTGTTCTTTTCAACTTTCTATACTTTCGGACTTTCTGTACTTTCTGAAAATATCCTCCATCCTTCATCATTCTGTGAATTTAGGAAAGCCCCCTGAGAATTTACACAATCTCAGTGGATGAAAGAAGCAGATAAATACTCTGTCCACAGATTCTGTCATTTTCATTTAAATGACAGCCAGTCTTAAGGAAAATGCAGTCTGTGAAATTAAAGGGATTCACCCTCAGGTTGTTACAGATCTATAAGATCCATTCTTCTGTTTAAGACAAATGAAGATATTTTGAAGAATGTTGGTAACCAAACAGTTTCTGGTTCCCTTTGAATCCTACAGTATGTTTGACTAGGAAAGAAATGTACACAATGATGAATATCCCTTTAACACCAGTCCACAGATGAATGCTATCAAGTCCACCTTTACAAATCTTTATCTTCAGCTATTGTTTTAAATATTTCATTATTAATTTGATTCTGGAAGAAATAAACATTAATAATGGAAATGTATAGTCCATAAATGTTCTTTGTGTCAATGGTTTAGATTAAAAATCAATTTCGATAATAGTTTTAATGTTAAAAATATGAAAACTTGTGAAACAGATTAGAGGAGCTTCATTAAACACAAAAATTATAGAATTGTAGGACTAAGAAAACACAAAGTAAATGAATAAAACTTACAGTGTTTAAAAATACAATGTACATTTATAGAGCACAATAGAAACTTGTCCAGACATACCTCCTGTGGTGATTATTTGTCCTATCAGTTTTTGTGTAAGTGACACTTGTATTGAGCTGAAATACATGAAAGATTTTTTTTCTACCCTCTCATAATAGAATCACTAATTTATTTCCCAATAAAAGACAAAAAGAAAATTCTTGAAAGCTATATATATTCATTTACAACACAAAGCAAAATCATTGCATAATCTGATTGTAACATTTACATAAATAATACCCTAAAAATAAAATTAATCTGACAATGCACAATTAGATTCCCAAGACAATGCACAATGACTGTGCAAACATAAAAAGCATAAGAAACAGGTTTACCTGACAATGAGCTGCTTCTGCTGGTTGATTATGGTAGAAAGTAACAGATGAAGAGACAATGCAGAGAGGGAGGAGCCACTAACACTTAACCAGATCCATCCACCATTAGCTCTGCATTTTCATCCTATCATCATGCAATCAGATTAATATATGGCTAGCATTTCCTGAAACTTAATTATGCTCAAAGGGATTGACAGAAAATGTTGTTACATTTAAAATGTGAATAATGATGAGTACTCAGTAAAGTGGATAAATTTGTTAAATAGTTTAATGTGCTGTCTTTGATATCGACAAAAATGAAACTTTATACACACATTAAAGGGGATCAAATGTTTTATTTTTGGTCTAACGGTTAAAATTCAGGACTTCTCAATCACCACCATAACCACCATTTCAGATGAAGATGCACACACAACTGTCTTCACATCTCACATCTCTCATTTTAAGTTGTAGCTGGAAGGGAGTGAATGAACAGTGCTCTCTTCCACCCTCAATACCCATGGCTGAAGTGCCTTTGAGCAAGGCACTGAACCCCCAGTTGCTCCCCAGGCGCTGGATTTATGGCTGCCCACGGCTCTGGGTGTGTGTTCACTTCTCACTGCTGTGTGTGTACACTTGGATGGGTCAAATGCACCAATTCCAGTTAAGGGTCACCATACTTATTAAAAAAATGTTTGGGGGGAAGTTGTGGCTTAGTGGTTAGAGCGTTTGATTCCTAACCCTAAAATAGTGGGTTCGACTCCTAGGCCAGCAATGCCATGACTTAGGTGCCCTTGAACAAGGCACCAAACCCCTGATTTCTCTCCGGGTGCCGCAGCATAAATGGCTGCCCACGGCTCTGGGTGTGTGTGCACATTGGATGGGTTAAATGCGGAGCACAAATTCTGAATATGGGTCACCATACTTGGCTGTATGTCACTTTCTCTTTTCACTCAATTTTGTAAGAAAGAAAAATGTGACAGCGTGACCTGCCCCTATTGGTTAGCACAGTACAAACGCACACCACCCGTTGTCCCACAATAAACATATTTAAAACTGAATCATAAATTGAATCTATCTTGCGTTCGTTGTTGAACATGGAAACAGCTCTGGGAGGATGAAAGCCACGGAGCTCGGGCGTGACACCCACTTTGTGTTAGCTTCTCAAGAGGCAGAGCAATCTTTTTCTGGCAGGTGGCAGGCATCTACTGGATCCTACAGAAACCACTCTCTATCTGTGCTGGTAGACCAACGGATGGATTTAAAAATATGACAACCAGATATGACAGAGGAAATTATTTTGGGAAAACTGCTTTACTATTTTTATATGTAATATATGCAGCAATGCACTATAATAAATTATATTATTACATTTAGCAGACACTTTATCCAAAGCAACTTGCAGTGCATTCAAGCTAACATTTTTTTTTACCTAACATGTGTTCCCTGGTAATCAAACTAACAACCTTTTGCACTGCTAATGCAATGATCTACCACTGAGCCACATGAGCACATATTATATCGGAACACGTAACCTAGTATACTGATACTGAGAGGACAAGTAAGCAAGCTGTGCTTATCATTGCAGTATGTTAGTGGTGAACAATTAGGCCCGTTTCTGAAGACGATACTACACAAATATAGGTTATAAACCTCTAATTTAATCAGCTTTTAATGAAGACACATTGAGTGGAATGTAAATTCTCACTTATTGATTTTATGAGTAGCCCCTCACTGCAGAACACAAGATCCAGGGGGTGTGGTTGTATCCACATCTAGGGGGTGAAGATAGGTGGGTGGGTTTATGGGTCAGGGGCTGGAGACAAGTACCTACTTGGTCTCCAGCCCCTGACCCATAAAACCACCCACCTATAAGGTGGGAGGAGTTGGATCTGGATCAAACCACACCCCCTGGATCTTGTGTTCTGCAGTGGGTTAAGTCAAGTCAAGTCACCTTTATTTATATAGCGCTTTAAACAAAATACATTGCGTCAAAGCAACTGAACAACATTCATTAGGAAAACAGTGTGTCAATAATGCAAAATGATAAAGGCAGTTCATCATTGAATTCAGTGATGTCATCTCTGTTCAGTTAAATAGTGTCTGTGCATTTATTTGCAATCAAGTCAACGATATCGCTGTAGATGAAGTGACCCCAACTAAGCAAGCCAGAGGCGACAGTGGCAAGGAACTGAAACTCCATCGGTGACAGAATGGAGAAAAAAACCTTGGGAGAAACCAGGCTCAGTTGGGGGGCCAGTTCTCCTCTGACCAGATGAAATCAGTAGTTCAATTCCAGGCTGCAGCAAAGTCAGATTGTGCAGAATAATCATCTGTTTCCTGTGGTCTTGTCCTGGTGGTCCTCCAAGACAAGGTCTTTACAGGGGATCTGTATCTGGGGCTCTAGTTGTCCTGGTCTCCGTCCGCTGTCTTTCAGGGCAGTAGAGGTCCTTTCTAGGTGCTGATCCACCATCTGGTCTGGATATGTACTGGATCCGGGTGACTGCAGTGACCCTTTGATCTGGATACAGACTGGATCTGGTGGCTACGGTGACCTTGGAATAAGAGAGAAACAGACAAATATTAGCATAGATGCCATTCTTCTTACATAGGGTGTTATGTGAAGTGTTTCCGGTTCCGGTTTACCTAATTAATGCAGCCTAAAAATCCTTTAACGTATTTGGATATTAAAAGCATATTAGTATGTTATGTGTAAGCCAGGTTAAAGAGATGGGTCTTTAATCTAGATTCAAACTTCAAGAGTATGTCTGCCTAACGAACAATGTAAGGTATGTTATTCCAGAGTTTAGGCGCCAAATAGGAAAAGGATCTGCCGCCTGCAGTTGATTTTGATATTCTAGGTATTATCAAACTGCCTGAGTTTTGAGAATGTAGCGGACGTAGAGGATTATAATGTAAAAGGAGCTCATTCAAATACTGAGGTGCTAAACCATTCAGGGCTTTATAAGTAATAAGCAATATTTTAAAATCTATACAATGTTTGATAGGGAGCCAGTGCAGTGTTGACAGGACCGGGCTAATATGGTCATACTTCCTGGTTCTAGTAAGAACTCTTGCTGCTGCATTTTGGACTAGCTGTAGTTTGTTTACTAAGTGTGCAGAACAACCACCCAATAAAGCATTACAAGAATCTAACCTTGAGGTCATAAATGCATGGATTAACATTTCTGAATTTGACATTGAGAGCATAGGCTGTAATTTAGATATATTTTTGATATGGAAAAATGCAGTTTTACAAATGCTACAAATGTGGCTTTCTAAGGAAAGATTGTGATCAAATAGCACACCTAGGTTCCTAACTGATGAGGAAGTATTGACAGAGCAACCATCAAGTCTTAGAAAATGTTCTAGGTTATTACAAGCAGAGTTTTTAGGTCCTATAATTAACATCTAATATCTCCCAAGGGTAACATATCAAGCGTGAAGAGTAGCGGCCCTAGTACTGAGCCTTGAGGTACTCCATACTGCACTTGTGATCGATATTATACATCTTCATTCACTGCTACGAACTGATGGCGGTCATATAAGTACGATTTAGACCATGCTAATGCACTTCCATTAATGCCAACAAAGTGTTCAAGTCTATGCAAAAGAATGTTGTGGTCAATTGTGTCAAACACTTAGATCCAATAAAACTAATAGAGAAATACACCCACAATCAGATGATAAGAGCAGATCATTTGTAACTCTAAGGAGAGCAGTCTCGGTACTATGATACGGTCTAAATCCTGACTGGAAATCCTCACATATACCATTTTTCTCTAAGAAGGAATATAATTGTGAGGATACCACCTTTTCTAGTATCTTGGACAGCAAAGGGAGATTCGAGACTGGTCTATAATTAACTAGTTCTTTGGGGTCAAGTTGTGGTTTTTTGATGAGAGGCTTAATAACAGCCAGTTTGAAGGTTTTGGGGACATATCCTAATGACAATAACGAATTAATAATAGTCAGAAGAGGATCTATGACTTCTGGAAGCACCTCTTTTAGGAGCTTAGATGGTATAGGGTCTAACATACATGTTGTTGGTTTAGATGATTTAACAAGTTTATACAATTCTTCCTCTCCTATAGTAGAGAATGAGTGGAACAGTTCCTCAGGGGGTCTATAGTGCACTGTCTGATGGGATACTGTAGCTGACGGCTGAATGGTTACAATTTTCCCTATAATAGTATCGATTATAGAAGTAAAGTAGTTCATAAAGTCATTACTGCTGTGGTGTTGGGAAATGTCAACACTTCTTGAGGCTTTATTTTTCGTTAATGTAGCCACTGTATTGAATAAATACTTGGGGTTATGTTTGTTTTCATCTAAAAGAGAAGAAAAGTAATCGGATCTAGCAGTTTTTATTGCTTTTCTGTAGGATAGGTTACTTTCCCGCCAAGCAATCCGATATACCTCTAGTTTTGTTTTCCTCCAGCTGCACTCCATTTTTGGGGCTGCTCTCTTTAGGGTGCTAGTATGCTCATTATACCATGGTGTCAAACTGTTTTTCTTAAGCGTAGAGGAGCAACTGTATTTAAAGTGCTGGAAAAGAGAGAGTCCATAGTTTCTGTTACATCATCAAGTTGTTCTGAGGTTTTGGATATGCTAAGGACTTTGGATACATCAGGAAGATAACTTAAAAAGCAGTCTTTTGTGGTAGAAGTGATGGTTCTTCCATACTTGTAACAAGAAGTAGAATTGACAATTTTGGATATATGAAGTTAGCACAAAACTAAATAATGATCTGAGGTATCATCACTTGGCTGCGTAATTTCAACACTATCAACAACAATTCCATGTGACAGTATTAAATCTAGAGTATGATTTCGACAATGAGTAGGTCCTGAAATTTGTTGTCTAACCCCAACAGAGTTCAGAATGTCTATAAATGCTGATCCTAATGCATCTTTTTCATTATCAACATGGATATTAAAATCACCAACTATTAAAACTTTATCTGCAGCCAGAACTAACTTGGATGTAAAATCACCAAACTCTTTAATAAAGTCTGTATGGTGCCCTGGTGGCCTGTATACAGTAGCCAGTACAAACATAACAGGGGATTTATCAGTAACATTTGTTTCCCTGGATAATGTTATATGTAGCACCATTACTTCAAATTAGTTATACTTGAAGCCTGCCCTCTGACAAATCCTGAAAACGTTGTTATAAATTGAAGCAACACCTCGCCCTTTGCCTTTTAGACGCGGCCCATGTTTATAACTGTAATCTTGCGGGGTGAACTCATTTAAAATAATGTAATCATCAGGTTTTAGCCAGGTTTCTGTCAAACAGATCACATCCATATTATGATCAGTGATCATATTATTTACAAAAATTGTTTTCGTAGAAAGGGATCTGATATTTAATAAGCCAAGCTTTATCATTTTTTATCCATATTGCATCTTTTTTCATTTGTTGAACCTCAATTAAACTGTTAATCTTAACTTGGTTTGGACGTTTTTTTTGTATTTTCTAGTTCGGGGAACAGACACAGTCTCTATAGTGTGATATCTAGGTGAAAGAGTCTCA
Organism: Carassius auratus; assembly: GCF_003368295.1. Lineage (NCBI taxonomy): Eukaryota > Metazoa > Chordata > Actinopteri > Cypriniformes > Cyprinidae > Carassius > Carassius auratus. Next base: position 34,734,846 of record NC_039274.1, read on the forward strand.
ATGTGCTGAGAATTAGCTGACCTCCGTGATGTGAGGCAGCTAGCAGACGGTCAGTTTAGTCAGTCTGTCTGCTTCCTGACCTGGGCCCCAGTTAGTCAAGTATAAACACTAAGACTATTTGCCATATTTCTAGAGAGAAGAGTGGCGCCACACCAAGAGGGATGAAGACCATCTCTTTTTAACAGGTCAGGTCTGCCCCAAAAGCTCGTCCAATTATCTATGAAACCTATGTTATTCTGTGGGCACAACTTAGACATCCAGCCATTGACTGATGACAATCTGCTATGCATCTCGTCACCACAGTAAGCAGGGAGGGGGGACCAGAGCAAATTACAGTGTCTGACATCGTGCTTGCAAGTTCACACACCTCTTTAATGTTATGTTTAGTGATCTCCGACTGGCGAAGTCGAACATCATTAGCGCCGGCATGAATAACAATCTTACTGTATTTACGTTTAGCATTAGCCAGCACTTTTAAATTTGCCAAGATGTCAGGCACTCTGGCCCCCGGTAAATATTTGACTATGGTGGCTGGTGTCTCTATATTCACATTCCGTACAATAGAATCACCAATAACTAGAGCACTTTCATCAGGTTTAAGGATACAATAAGGATATAAAAGCATAAATACATATGTGCATATTATGACAGTATCAAATTTTTATGTTGCGATAGCTAATTGCTTAAGCTTTAATCCCAGTGTTTTCACTATATTGGGATAAGTTGAAAAACAAAAAAAAAAGTGTTGTCATAACACATTTAATGACTTTTTTAATATAACAGAAGAACTGGACATCTAAATACACTAAATAAATGTTTCAAACTGCAAAAGAATTATAAAGAACAGTAGGTAGCCTAATAGTACAATACAGTCTCATTAGTTAACGCACAAATACAAGTGTTTTGTAGATGTTGTCACAGTTCTTCTGGATTTAGCCTGCCTCAGTTGTTTCTTTTTTTCACGTTATCCCAGATGGATTGGATGATGGTGAGATCAGATCCCTGTGTGGAGCACTTGCTGTAGTCAGACTCATTGTGCATACAAAAAACCTCACTGGATTATTACAATTAATTTCTACAATTAGTTGAAATTACAATTAGATTCCAACTCAGTGGTTTCTCTGTATGCTATTATACTGATTTGCACTTCACCCCTCCTAGATAAAGAATTGGAGGAGTTTTCTATCTGATTTTCATGTAGCTTCTCACAACATAAACATTTAAACATGCTGTTAGCATCTCTCCTTAAGAAAACATACAGAAAAGAGTCAGCGAGTGGATTTAAATACACCAAGATTCCTGACACTGATAATAAATAACCAATAAGTCTTAGACCCTGTTCAAAGGAAAACATCATAATAATGCCTTGAACAATGACTGGCATAAACAACACAGTGTAACTGAAAAGTACAAGGGCCAGAATCCCCAAAATCTTCTTCTGTTCATTAGGGGTTATTGCTACTGAATGAGACAGTGCCTTCCATGATCCCACAAAGGAAAACATAACCAGTGGATATGGTATCAATAGAACAAATACAATTACAAAAAATGCATGTGCCACATTCCCGTGAAGTGCAATAATCACATCAATCACAATTATTCCACATGATATTGCCCAAACCAACAAGCATATAAGAGACAAATTTTGAGAAGTATTATGAAGTCGGTACCAAACAGGGTATTTGATCATTATGTATCTTTCCACAGATATACACACCATGAAGCCAACATTAACTATTATGCTCAAGGAATAAATGTAGTAGATGAATGCAATTACAACACTGAATGTACAAACATTTAGGATAGGTCTGAAACAAATATGTATAACATCAGTGATAAAGAGGTTTATGATAAATACAGGAACAGGATGGTTAGGGCTGATCAGACGGCACAATCCATAGAATGCCAAGGACATGACAAGAAACTCAATGGAGAAAATAATCCATATAACCACAGTTTCAAATGTGGATCCACAAAGAATTTTTTCCAGAAATGTCAAATTCAATTCATCCATTTCCCATGGAAACTGGCTCATTTCCAGCTGGAATGTCCTATTGCTTGATGTTCCAGTATAAACCATTTCTTGTGTCTTGGATGGACACTGGATGCTAAAGTGGCGACAAAACAAAGTAATGTTTTAAATAAACAATTTAATTTCTTGTTCTGTTATCATAGTTTCTCATAGTCTTTATAGTTTAAATTTCAATTGATGCAACATTTTAAAACAAATTAATTATTATTTAATGTAGTTTATTCACAATAGTTTGTTTCCCACATTTTGTTATTGTTGTTCTTTTCAACTTTTGATTTAATTTTCTGAAAATATCCTACATCCTTCATCATTCTGTGAATTTAGGAAAGCCCCCTGAGAATTTACACAATCTCAGTGGACGAAAGAAGCAGATAAATACTCTGTCCACAGATTCTGTCATTTTCATTTAAATGACAGCCAGTCTTAAGGAAAATGCAGTCTGTGAAATTAAAGGGATTCACCCTCAGGTTGTTACAGATCTATAAGATCCATTCTTCTGTTTAAGACAAATGAAGATATTTTGAAGAATGTTGGTAACCAAACAGTTTCTGGTTCCCTTTGAATCCTACAGTATGTTTGATTAGGAAAGAAATGTACTACACAATTATGAATATCCCTTTAACACCAGTCCACAGATGAATGCCATCAAAACCACCTTTACAAATCTTTATCTTCAGCTATTGTTTTAGATATTTCATTATTAATTTGTTAATGGCAGAAATAAACATTAATAATGGAAATGTACAGTCCATAAATGTGTTTGTGTAGATATTTTAGATTAAAAATCCATTTTGATAATAGTTTTAATGTTAAAAAAATATGAAAACTTGTGAAACAGATTAGAGGAGCTTCATTAAACAAAAAAACATAGAATTATAACTTGGAATAAGACAACACAAAGTAAAAGAATAAAACTTACAATATTTAAAAATACAATGTACATTTATAGAGCACAATAGAAACTTGTCCAGACATACCTCCTGTGGTGATTATTTGTCCTTTCAGTTTTTGTGAAAGTGACACTTGTATTGAGCTGAAATACATGAGAAAAAAAAAATCTACCCTCTCATCATAGAATCATTTATTTATTTCCCAATAAAAGACAGTATAAAATATAAAAAATCTTGAAAGATATATATATTCATTTACAACACAAAGCAAAATCAATGCATAATCTGATTGTAACATTTACATAAATAATACCTTAAAAAGTATATTAATATTCTGAATCTGACAAATAATTCCCAAGACAATGCAAAATGACTGTGCAAACATAAAAAGCATAAGAAACAGGTTTACCTGACAATGAGCTGCTTCTGCTGGTTGATTATGGTAGAAAGTAACAGATGAAGAGACAATGCAGAGAGGGAGGAGCCACTAACACTTAACCAGATCCATTCACCATTAGCTCTGCATTTTCATCCTATCATCATGCAATCAGATTAATATTTCGCTAGCATTTCCTGAAACGTAATTGTTTAAAGGGACTGACAGAAAATGTTGTTACATTTCGAATGTGAATAATGATGAGTTCTCAGTAAAGTGGTTAAATTTGTTGTCTTTGATACTGACAGAAATAAAACTTAATACACACATTAAAGGGGATCAAATGTTTTATTTTTGGTCTAACGGTTAAAATTCAGGACTTCTCAATCACCACCATAACCACCATTTCAGATGAAGATGCACACACAACTGTCTTCACATCTCACATCTCTCATTTTAAGTTGTAGCTGGAAGGAAGTGTATGAACAGCGCTCTCTTCCACCCTCAATACCCATGGCTGAAGTGCCCTTGAGCAAGGCACTGAACACCCAGTTGCTCCCCAGGCGCTGGATTTATGGCTGCCCACGGCTCTGGGTGTGTGTTCACTTCTCACTGCTGTGTATGTTCACTTGGATGGGTTAAACGCACCAATTCCGAGTATGGGTTACCATATTTATTAAAAACTTTTTTTTAATCAGGGTCATGGCTTAGTGGTTAGAGCGTTTGATTCCTAACCTTATAATTGTGGGTTCGACTCCTAGGCCAGCAATGCCATGACTTAGGTGCCCTTGAGCAAGGCACCAAACCCCTGACTGCTCCCCAGGCACCGCAGCATAAATGGCTGACCACTGCTCTGGGTGTGTGTGCACATTGGATGGGTTAAATGCAGAGCACAAATTCTGAGTATGGGTCACCATACTTGGCTGTATGTCACTTTCACTTTTCACTCAATTTTGTAAGAAAGAAAAATGTGACAGAGTGAACTGTCCCTATAGGTTAGCGCAGTACACACACATGCACCACCCGTTGTTCCACAATAAACATATTTAAAACTGAATCATAAATTGAATCTAGCTGGGGTTCATTGTTGTACATGGATACAGCTCTGGGAGGATGACAGCCATAGAGCTGGGACGTGACACCCACTTTGAGTTAGCTTCTCAAGAGGCAGAGTGATCTTTTTCTGGCAGGTGGCAGGCATCTACTGGATCCTACCAGTGGTGTCAAAAGTATTGACATTCATTACTTAAGTAGAAGTATAGATACTAGGGTTTTGCAGAAGAATCAACTCAAGCTTTTTACTCAAGTAACAGTGTAAAAGTACTGGTTTAAAAAACGACTTAAAGTATAAAAGTAATGTAAGGAAAAAAAATGCCATTAAGAACAAAAGCTTAGGCAGCGCTACAGGGTCCTATTGTGTACTGCACCTCCTCAAAAAAAATTTTTTTCTAAAAGCCATAGGGCATAATGACTATAATGCTACATTAAAATGTTCATGTTGAAAAATTTGGGATGCACTAGCTACCCGTTTCAGCCACATATATGCCCATTGAAAATGAACGCACTTTAATACAATGCAAATACATTAAAGGACTATAGATATAATGACCAGTTGCCTATAAGTATTATGGTGCAAAAGTCAAACTTCAGAGGCATGTCATCAATAACCTTTAATGGAATGGAAATGTACATCCAAGCTTAGCTGCAGGAATCTGCGAGTGCAATGGAAAAGAAAATTGGTGCAGGCTTCGTAACAATAACCCTTGCATGGTTGTCTATATACAATAAACATTATAGTGCTGTCAAAATGAATGAATAATCCAAGTGATTAATCAACTAAAAATGAAAAATAACTCATAATCCTGATACCTTCTTGACTGATATTGTAGTAAACCTAGACAGGAGACTTTATGTTGCGGCTAGAGGAGTCTACTCTACAGACCAAGCAACACCACAGGGGTAGAAACAGTAATCTTTATTTTATAATTCATGCAGTTACCAAACATGTCTGAAGGGGTCAGGTTCTGAAAGGACCACAATTCTGTGACCGCAGCTTTAGGACCCTAGTATTTTTGTGACAGCGCCACCTACTGTACTGAATCAACACTAATTAAAGATGGACGACGTGGACAGCAACCAGACGGTGAGTATCGATATTTAATTAAGTTTTATTTTATAACGTTTAAACGGTGCAAAGTTTACATAGTGAGAACTGCTAACTATAAATTAATAATTAATTCCCACCAAATTAAGAATTTGAGAGCTAGATTTATTAATTACTACGACGTTAATTCGTGGCCATGATTTCATAAATCCTTGTTGTGTTTTAATGATGAAGTATTATAAGTGAATCTAGCCTGCACATTAATTAAACTTATCAGATGACAAGAGCATGGTTGATGTAAGGTTTGTAAGATTTACCTGCAGCTTAATGTATTCGTGTGAATACTGGCTTAATAGTCGTTGTTTTACCATATTTATGTATAAAATATACATATATGTTAGCCTGTTGTTTTGGCATTGTTTTGCAATGATAAATGAGGCATTTGGCAATTTTAATAGCTTTTTACAATTTGGCCTAATCTGCAGGTCTACTCCACATACAAAAGTTTTTTCTCTCTCTCTCTCTGAAGAAAGAATTCGCTAAATAATTCAGTCAGCGACCAAGTGAACAAAAACACCGCATTTCATGATCACTCTGCTGCACGTCTCCGATTGGCCATTGTATTCGCGCAACAGAACCGTTGATTGGTTATCATGAAGCATTGTACGAAGGCTCAGCGCCAGCCAGCGAACACAGATTTGAATTTAGCAGCTGATGCTGCACTGAACGATCTAATCACAACAGTGTGATTATATTAAATATATAAAAAATATTATTCTGCTGTTTTTTTGGTCGTTTGGAAGCTGCATTTAAAATCAACTTGGCTCAGAAATCTTTGAATGGGCATGACGCCTCTGCCCTCGATGCCTGTGAAACGTTTCTCCCTCAAACAGCACACTAACGTTACTCTACACTACAGGCTACACACCGCAATAAAAACAACATATCTGCATGTTCTCACATCACATCGTTCTTGTAAAATAATAATAAGTAAATAAATAGCAAAATCACTTCGCTGAGTATGAAACAGCACTTACCAGCTTCGCGGTGTTGAAAATATCCTCTGACAATTAAAAAATGCGTGTGCAGCGTGACGAATCGTCCAGGTCGGAGGAGGAGGTCGTCGTCGTCAGGTCAAAGGTCATCATGTTGGTCATCTTATTGACGGCTAAATTATTATTCAAAATTTTACTAATATTTAGATTGGGCATGAGCAGGTATTCACAAAAGGAAACGTTATGACAAAAAAAAAAAAAAAAATAGAGGAAATTTTGCTTTGACAAAAGGGCACTTTGGGCACCAAAGGGCAAAGGGGCAGGTGCTCAAGCACCCAAATGCTGGTGGGGACTGACTCTCAGGCAATCGCGAATTTGTGTACAGTTTTTGGAGCTAAATGCTACAGCCCCGCTAAAAAAAAGCCTAGCGACGCCCGTGCGTCTTGTGTACATTTTGGAGAACCAGGACAAATTGATCGCTCAGGCATTTAAGAGTCACCAAAATGAAGCACCGAAATCTGCGTCCTTATTCGGGTCGGTGCATACCGGTTCCATACCCAACCCTACTTTTAAGAAATATATTTTTTGACAAACGAACCCAAAACTGGCTATGTCCTTGCAGGAGTGTGATGTGATTTGTGTCATGTGCAGGTGCAATGGATCTCGTACAAACCAGAGTATGTGAGCGGAGCGTGGAGTGGAGCGGTGTGATTTTGACAGGAGCGAGGAGCGGATTTTTTAAAAGTCAGAGCGTTGTGGTTTTCACTCACTCCAAGAGCGCTCCACCACCGCTCCATCACGAGTACAATTCATGCCAACAGCCCGTAATATAACTGCATATTTAGCAAGTATTCACGTTAAACATATTTAACTATAGCTTGATACAGATGGATCTCTCAAATCAGAAGGTTACAATGACGACAATAGCCGAGCGGGAAGTTATAGGTTAGTTCTCAAGGAGTTTGTCTGTTCCTTTTAAGGAATATTTTCGGGTCGAAGCATGATTTAAACAGTTACAGCACATTCACAAGCAATCGCTTTTGCAATAATGCATTCAAACAAATGTAATCTTACAGCGTTACTTCATCTGTATCTGATTTTGAATGAGCAGAAATCTGTAAGAAATGCATTGATCTGTAGATAAAATAAAAATATACTGTTATTTTCATCACAAACAAAATTTGCACAGCAGAATACAGTAATTATATTAATGCTGACATCCATGTTATTAGTTTGGCATGTGGTAGGAAAAAAAAGTTTGCACACAATAGCCTAAACCACTTTGAAACTCTCCTGTTATTTTAATTTTTATTTGAATATAGGCTACGTTATGAACATAACATTTCAAACATACTGATATACTTTAGCCACGGAGCGAAGGCGGAGGTGTTTCTGGTATCACTGAGCGCGGAGTGGAGCGGGAGCGGGAAGTTGTGAACCTGGAGCGGAGCTGGAGCGGAGTGATTATTAAATGCTCTGAGCACGGAGGGGAAATTGTTGCCACTCCACTCCGCTCACACACTCTGGTACAAACCAATAGGGTGTCGGAATATGTTTATAGTTCTCTTCCAACCACAATCAAATTCACTCCATCCGGATGGCCGGATGTATCTGGATAGGTTTTTTTTTGTGTTTTTTTTGTAGAATGATGACAAGCCGTAATGAAAACAAGCCGAAATAAAATAGCAGTAATGAAGCAATTTTTTAAATGCAAGGAGTAGAAAGTACAGATACTTGCGTGAAAATGTAAGGAGTAGAAGTAAAAAGTCGGCTGAAAAATAATTACTCAAGTAAAGTATAGATACCCCAAATTCATTGCACACCAACTGAAATATTTCAGGTCTTTTATTGTTTTAATACTGATGATTTTGGCATACAGCTCATGAAAACCCCAAATTCCTATCTCAAAAAATTAGCATATTTCATCCGACCAATAAAAGAAAAGTGTTTTTAATACAAAAAAAGTGTCAACCTTCAAATAATTATGTTCAGTTATGCACTCAATACTTGGTCGGGAATCCTTTTGCAGAAATGACTGCTTCAATGTGGCGTGGCATGGAGGCAATCAGCCTGTGGCACTGCTGAGGTGTTATGGAGGCCCAGGATGCTTTGATAGCGGCCTTAAGCTCATCCAGAGTCTTGGGTCTTGCATCTCTCAACTTTCTCTTCACAATATCCCACAGATTCTCTATGGGGTACAGGTCAGGAGAGTTGGCAGGCCAATTGAGCACAGTAATACCATGGTCAGTAAACCATTTACCAGTGGTTTTGGCACTGTGAGCAGGTGCCAGGTTGTGCTGAAAAAACGAAATCTTCATCTCCATAAAGCTTTTCAGCAGATGGAAGCGTGAAGTGCTCCAAAATCTCCTGATAACTAGCTGCATTGACCCTGCCCTTGATAAAACACAGTGGACCAACACCAGCAGCTGACATGGCACCCCAGACCATCACTGACCTTGGGTACTTGACACTGGACTTTAGGCATTTTGGCATTTCCTTCTCCCCAGTCTTCCTCCAGACTCTGGCACCTTGATTTCCAAATGACATGCAAAATTTGCTTTCATCCGAAAAAAGTACTTTGGACCACTGAGCAACAGTCCAGTGCTGCTTCTCTGTAGCCCATTTCCAGCACACGCCTGTGCACGGTGGCTCTGGATGTTTCTACTCCAGACTCAGTCCACTGCTTCCGCAGGTCCCCCAAGGTCTGGAATCGGTCCTTCTCCACAATCTTCCTCAGGGTCCGTTCACCTCTTCTCGTTGTGCAGCGTTTTCTTGCCTCACTTTTTCCTTCCCACAGACTTCCCACTGAGGTGCCTTGATACAGCACTCTGGGAACAGCCTATTCGTTCAGAAATTTCTTTCTGTGTCTTACCCTCTCGCTTGAGGGTGTCAATGATGGCCTTCTGGACAGCAGTCAGGTCGGCAGTCTTACCCATGATTGCGGTTTTGAGTAATGAACCAGGCTGGGAGTTTTTAAAAGCCTCAGGAATCTTTTGCAGGTGTTTAGAGTTAATTAGTTGATTCAGATGATTAGGTTAATAGCTCGTTTAGAGAACCTTTTCATGATATGCTAATTTTTTGAGTAATTTTTTGAGTTTTTGAGGAATTTTGGGTTTTCATGAGCTGTATGCCAAAATTATTAGTATTAAAACAATAAAAGACCTGAAATATTTCAGTTGGTGTGCAATAAATCTAAAATATATGAAAGTTTAATTTTTATCATTACATTATGGAAAATAATGAACTTTTATCACAATATGCAAATTGTTTGAGAAGAACCTGTATTTGTACTTCGTTACTTGACACCTCTGGATCCACCACTCTCTATCTGTGCTGGTAGATCAACTGATGGATTTAAAAGTAGTCTACAACCAGAGATGACTGAGGAAATTATTTGGGGAAAACTGCTGTACTATTTTTATATGTAATATATGCTGAAATATACTATAATAAATTATATTATTACATTTAGCAGACACTTTATCCAAAGCATCTTACAGTGCATTCATGCTAACATTTTTTTTTTTACCTAACTTTACCTCTGTTCCTTAACATAGTATATTGATACTGAGAGGACAAGTAAGCAAGCTGTGCTTTTTATTGCTGTATGTTAGTGGGGAAAAATTAGGCCCGTTTTTTGAAGATGACACTACCCAAATATAGGTTGTAAACCTCTAATTTAATCAGCTTTTACTGAAGACACATTGAGTGGAATATAAATTCTCACTTATTGATTTTATGAGTAGCCCCTCACTGCAGAACACAAGATCCAGGGGGTGTGGTTGTATCCACATCTAGGGGGTGAACATAGGTTTAGGGGTGGAAGTGGGTGGGTATAGGGGTCAGGGGGTGGAGACAAGTAGGTTTAGGTATATATATATATATATATATATAAGGTGGGAGGAGTTGGATCTGGATTCAACCACACCCCCTGGATCTTGTGTTCTGCAGTGAGGACCATCTCGATTAACAGAATTGTGGGTTAAAGATACAATAAGGATATAAAAGTATAAATACATATGTGCATATTATGACAGTATCATTTTTTTATGTTGCGATAGCTAATTGCTTAAGCTTTAATCACAGTGTTTTCACGATATTGGGAAAAGTTGAAAAAAGGTGATGTCATAACACATTTAATGACTTTTTTAATATAACAAAAGAACTGGACATCTAAATACACCAAAAGAATAGGCTACACAAAAATTCATAAAATAAATGTTTCAAACAGATTAAAGTGCTAAAGAATTATAAAGAACAATAGCTAGCCTAATAGTACAATACCGTCTCAGTTAATGCACAAATACAAGTGTTTTGTAGATGTTGCCACAGTTCTTCTGGATTTAGCCTGCCTCAGATTTGTTTTTGTTTTTTTCATGTTATCCCAGATGGATTGGATGATGGTGAGATCAGATCCCTGTGTGGAGCACTTGCTGTAGTCAGACTCATTGTGCATGCAAAAAACCTCACTGGATTGTTACAATTAATTTCTATAATTAGTTGAAATTACAATTAGATTCTAACTCAGTGGTTTCTCTGTATGCTATTATACTGATTTGCACTTCACCCCTCCTAGATAAAGAATTGGAGGAGTTTTCTATTTGATTTTCATGTAGCTTCTCACAACATAAACATTTAAACATGCTGTTAGCATCTCTCCTTAAGAAAACGTAAAGAAAAGAGTCAGCGAGTGGATTTAAATACACCAAGATTCCTGACACTGATAATAAATAACCATTAAGTCTTAGACTCTGTTCAAAGAAAAACATAATAATGCCTTGAACAATGACTGGCATAAACAACACAGTGTAACTGAAAAGTACAAGGGCCAGAATCCCCAAAATCTTCTTCTGTTCATTAGGGGTTATTGCTACTGAATGAGACAGTGCCTTCCATGATCCCACGAAGGAAAACACAACCAGTGGATATGGTATCAATAGAACAAATGCACTTTTGAAAAATGCATGTGCCATATTCCCGTGAAGGGCAATAATCACATCAATCACATTTATTCCACATGATATTGCCCAAACCAACAAGCATATCAGAGACAAATTTTTAGAAGTATTATGAAGTCGGTACCACACAGGGTATTTGATCATTATGTATCTTTCCACAGATATACACACCATGAAGCCAACATTAACTATTATGCTCAAGGAATAAATGTAGTAGATGAATGCAATTACAACACTGAATGTACAAAAATTTAGGATAGGTCTGAAACAAATCTGTATGACATCAGTGATAAAGAGGTTTATGATAAATACAGGAACAGGATGGTTAGGGCTGATCAGACGGCACAATCCATAGAATGCCAAGGACATGACAAGAAACTCAACGGAGAAAATAATCCATATAACCACAGTTTCAAATGTGGATCCACAAAGTATTTTTTCCAGAAATTTCAAATTCAATTCATCAATTTCCCATGGAAACTGGTTAATTTCCAGCTGGAATGTCCTATTGCTTGATGTTCCAGTATAAACCATTTCTTGTGTCTTGGATGGACACTGGATGCTAAAGTGGCGACAAAACGAAGTAATGTGTTAAATAAACAATAGATTTTTTTGTTCTGTTATCATCATTTCTCATAGAGTCTTTATAGTTTAAATTTCAATTGATGCGACATTTTAAAACAAATTAATTATTATTTAATGTAGTTTATTCACAATAGTTTGTATCCCAAATTTTGTGTTGTTGTTCCTTTCAATTGAATTTTCTGAAAATATCCTCCATCTTTCATCATTCTGTGAATTTAGGAAAGCCCCCTGAGAATTTACACAATCTCAGTGGATAAAAGAAGCAGATAAATACTCTGTCCACAGATTCTGTCAATTTCATTTAAATGACAGCCAGTCTTAAGGAAAATGCAGTCTGTGAAATTAAAGGAATTCACCCTCAAGTTGTTACAGATCTATAAGATCCATTCTTCTGTTTAAGACAAATGAAGATATTTTGAAGAATGTTGGTAACCAAACAGTTTCTGGTTCCCTTTGAATCCTACAGTATGTTTGATGAGGAAAGAAATGTACTACACAATGATGAATATCCCTTTAACACCAGTCCACAGATGAATGCTATCAAGTCCACCTTTACAAATCTTTATCTTCAGCTATTGTTTTAAATATTTAATTATTAATTTGTTAATGGCATAAATAAACATTAATAAAGGAAATGTACAGTCCATAAATGTGCTTTGTGTAGATATTTTAGATTAAAAAATCTATTTCGATAATAGTTTTACTGTTAAAAATATGAAAACTTGTGAAACAGATTAGAGGATCTTCATTAAACACAAAAATTATGGAATTATAAGTAGGAATAAGACAACACAAAGTAAACGAATAAAACTTACAATGTTTAAAAATACAATGTACATTTATAGAGCACAATAGAAACTTGTCCAGACATACCTCCTGTGGTGATTATTTGTCCTTTCAGTTTTTGTGAAAGTGACACTTGTATTGAGCTGAAATACATGAGAAAAAAAAAATCTACCCTCTCATCATAGAATCATTTATTTAATTTCTAATAAAAGACAGTTTAAAATATTACAATTCTTGAAAGATATTTATATTCATTTACAACAAAGCAAAATCATTGCATAATCCGATTGTAACATTTACATAATACCTTAAAATAAAATAAATATTATGAATCTGACAAGTATTTCCCAAGACAATGCACAATGACTGTGCAAACATAAAAAGCATAAGAAACAGGTTTACCTGACAATGAGCTGCTTCTGCTGGTTGATTATGGTAGAAAGTAACAGATGAAGAGACAATGCAGAGAGGGAAGCACCACTAACACTTAACCAGATCCATCCACCATTAGCTCTGCATTTTCCTCCTATCATCATGCAATCAGATTAATATATGGCTAGTATTTCCTGAAACGTAATTATGCTCAAAGGGACTGACAGAAATGTTGTTACATTTAAAATGTGAATAATGATGAGTACTCAGTAAAGTGGTTAAATTTGTTAAATTGTTTCATGTGCTGTCTTTGATATTGATGCAGAACCTGATTTTACCAAGTGAGACATGTTCCTGGGACATCATCTTTGTTGTCCCTGGAACAACATTGTGATTAACCAGTCAGATTGGAAGAACCAGTTTTTAAAACACACATTAAAGGAGATCAAAATTGTTATTTTTGCTCTAACGGTTAAAATTCAGCGCTTCTCAGTCACATGTTTGTTAGTTTTAACACAACAGCTTATGGATTGAAGGGCTACACCTGATTTTCACACCGCTTTTTACAACCCAAAACTCTAAACATGAGATTAGCATCCTTCCTTATGAAAACATACAGCAAAGAGTCAGCAAGTGGATTTAAATACAACATGATTCCTGACACCGAATGTAAACAATCGTAGTAGCTACTTGTTCCATGCTTAAAGGATACTGCAAAAATTATGTTTTTCACAATGCTTGGTAGGAACAACACAGTGTAATTGAAAAGTACAAGAGCCAGAATCATCAAAATCTTCTTTCTTTCATCAGGGGTGACTGCGACCGAATGAGACAGTGCCTTCCACGAACCCACGAAGGAAAACACAACCAGTGGATAAGGTAACAAAAAAATAAATAGACTCAGAAGAAATGCAAGTTCCACATCTACTGCAAGTGCAATAATCACATCCATCACCATAAATCCACAGAGTGTTGCCCAAACTAAAAAGCATATCAGAACTGAATTCCTACTCGAATGATGAAGACGGTACCAAACAGGGTATTTTATCATTATGTATCTTTCCATTGAGATACAGACCATGAAGCCAATGTTAACTACTATGCTCAGGATATAAATATAAAATACAAAAAAGAATACAATCTTTTTTAGATTAAATGTACAAAAATTCAGAACAGGCTTGACACAAATCTGTATGATATCAGAAACAAACAGATTTATGATGAATAATGGGACAGCATGGTTAGAGCTAAGCAGACAACACAATCCATAGAGTGCCAGACAAATGACAGCAAACTCAATGAAGAAAATAATCCAGATAACCACCATTTCAGTTGAAGATGCACACACAGTTGTCTTCACAGATGTCCAGTTTAATTTCTCCAGTAACCAAGCTAAATAGTTTACTTCCAACTGGTATGTCATGTTGCTTGAGGTTTCAGGGTAGGCCATATTCGGTGAACTGGGCTTAGAATGTTCAAACTGAAATGAAAACAAATATGTTTTTGATTCAAAATTCATGTAATCTGCTTTTTCATGTAAATTTTGTGTTGTATTATAATCTCGTGATATTATTTACTAATTCTGACCAAAGATCTTCTTAATTTGGCACTGGCACTGCAGAATTCCCTGCACTAAGATAATTATTATTAATTCAGTAAACAAATAGACAACTGAACAGTGATTCACCTGCCAATTAAATAAGTTAACTGTATTGTTATCCCATGCACTTTGAAACACATATAATCAAACCTTAATTGTATGTTGTGATTTAGATTTCTGTCTGTCCTGTCAGTTTTTGTGATACTCCTAGACCTGAAACACATAACAAGAATATGCATCATTGCCATTATAAAATAATCCATTAATAATCAGTAGAAAATACTTGGAAAAAAAAAAAAGTCTAAGAATTGAATAATGGGCTTGCAGATAAGAAAGAACAAAGGAAAGGTTTTTACCTGACACAGAGGCTGTTGGCTGATATGGTTGGCAGTAACTGATGAAGAAACAACATTGCAGAGAAAGGGAGGAGTTCTTAATGCTTAATTTCCTCAATAGGTTATGTATTTTAGTTAATATGGGAGAGTTCTAAGAGTAATAGTTGGCTAAAATGTCCTGAAATACAATTATGATAACTCTGGATTACAAAAATGAATAATGATGAGTGGCTGGTAAAATGGTTAACTTGGCTGTGTATGGAATCACTTCTGTGATGGTTTAAGATAAAGGAACAAGTGGTCTTTGTACATCTTGGAGGTTACGAATGTACTTTTGATGTAATTCTGGTGTATTCAGACTGAATGTAGCTCAATGTAGATTTGTTTTTATGTTAAAATATTAATTATCACCATATATTTCTGACATTATCTACCATACTAATTTGATATTGCTCGCTTTATAATCTAAAACACAAGAGCAGCGCATTAGCATTCCATTAGCCTGTTAGCTTGTTATTCGTGACTACCATTAATTTATTCTCTCTCTCTTGCTTTGTTCTTCACAAGTTCATCAAACAACTGTGGTAAGCTGGAACCAAACTTTAATTAAGGATAGTAAGAATGTGAGGGCATTACATACGGCTTTGGATGCAACTATCTTAGCAAGTCCAATACATTGTTCGGTTCCTGTTGCAGAGCCCCCGCAGCAGGGTGACTTCCGCTGATCTCTCAAGAAATATGGCACATAGTCTTAGAGTTTGTACTTGACTAACTGGGGCCCAGGTCAGGAAGTAGACAGACTGGCTAAACTGACCGTCTGCTAACTACCTCATGT
Organism: Carassius auratus; assembly: GCF_003368295.1. Lineage (NCBI taxonomy): Eukaryota > Metazoa > Chordata > Actinopteri > Cypriniformes > Cyprinidae > Carassius > Carassius auratus. The sequence goes on from NC_039274.1 coordinate 34,750,714, forward strand.
CACAGAAGTCAGTTATTTCTCAGCACATAGAAACCCTTTCACTCAGATGTCATACTATAGAGATATCACTCTATAGAGAGTCTGTTCCCTGAAAAAACATCCAAAACAATTTAAGGGTAGCAATTTAACTGATGTTCAAAAAATAAAAAAATAAAAAAACAGATATCATTCAGATAAACAAATGATAAAGCTAGACAAATTAATATTAGATCCCTTTCTACAAACCCACTTTTTTATAAATTATATGATTACAGATCATAACATGCTTTGTTTGACAGAAACCTGGCTAAAACCAGATGATTACATTATTTTAAATGAGTCTACCCTCTATTGGGGTAAGACAACACGTGTCAGGGTTTAGTCATTGTCGGAATCATACTTTAGATTTAATACTGCATTTAAATTTTGCAGCAGAGTGATGATATCTTGGATCATTATCTACTCTCATGTATACTCCATATAAAGCTGCACATTCAACTCCTTGTTACAAATCTGGTAGAAACATCACTTCTACCACATAAGACGTATTATAAATAATATTGTAAATAATTTTCCAATTCCTCAGCATAGCCAATAGCTCAGAAAACATCATGATGTAACAAACTATTAAATCTCTCTTTTCTAGAACTTTAGATACGGTTGCTCCTTTACACTTAAAGAAGATAAAGGAAAACAGTTTGACACCGTGGTATAATGAGCACACCTGTGCCTTAAAGAGAGCAGCCCGGAAAATGGAGTGCAGGTGGAAGAAAACAAAACTAGAGGTATTTCATATTGCATGGCGGGAAAGTACTTCTTACAGAAAAGCTCTGAAAACTTCTAGATCTACTTACTTTTCGTCTCTCTTAGAAGAGAACAAACACAGTCCCAGGCATTTAATCAATACAGTGGCTAAATTAACGAAAAATAAAACCAACAGAAACAGAGATTTCCCAATAGCACAGCAGTAATGACTTTATGAACTTCTTTACTTCCAAGATCAATGCTATTAGAGATAAAATTATAACCATATAGCCGTCAGCCATAGTATCAATCAGAAATGCACTATAGATCACCTGAAGAACAATTCCACTCATTCTCGGATATAGGACTGGAAGAATTTTATAAATTATAAATTGTTAAATCATCAAAACCTACAACATGTTAGATACTATTCCATCTAAGCTACTAAAAAAGGTGCTTTCTGGAAGTCAAAGATCCTCTTCTAATTAATAATTCATCATTTCATAGCATTAAATGACGAGATATCATATCGATCACAAGTACAGCATGGAGTGCCACAAGACTCTGTATTAGGACAATTGCTTTTCACACTTTACATGTTACCCTTGAGAGATATTATCAAGAAACATGGTGTTAGCTTTCACTGTTATGCTGATGATACTCAGTTCTATATTTCCTTGCGGCCCGATGAAACATACAAATTAGAACATTTTGAAAAACTTACGGAATGCATAGTTGATAAAAATAACTGTATGACTAGTAATTTCCTACTGCTAAATTCTGAAAAAAAAAAAAACACAGAGATGTTAATTATTGGACCCAAAACCTCTGCATGTATAACCCAAAACACTGTCTAACACTTGATAGCTGGGCTGTTAATTCTTCATCATCAGTTAGGAAGCTAGGTGTGCAATTTGATATTTCCAGCTGGTCTAAAATGCAGCAGCTAGAGTTCTTACTAGAATCAGGAAGTACGACCATATAAGCCGGGTTTTGTCATCTCTGCACTGGCTCCCTATTGAATAATGAATACATTTTAAAACATTGCTAATTACTTATAAAGCCCTGAATGGTTTAGCTCCTCAATACTTGAGCAAGCTCATCTCGCATTATAGACCTTCACGTCCGCTGCAATCTCAAAACTCTGGCCATTTGATAATACCTAGAATATCAAAATCAACTGCAGGCATCAGATCCTTTTTCTACCAAAACTCTGGAACAATCTATTTAGTGTTCTTCAGTAGGCAGACACACTCTGTCAGTTTAATTCTAGATTAAAGACCCATCTCTTTAACCTGGAATACACATAACACCCTACGTCCCCCTTGGAATTATAGGTTCTATCTGCATTCCAAGTAGTTTTGAGATACTGAGCTTCAAAGTTTTGCATTCCATTCGACTGTGTAGATAGAACCTTATTGTTTTTAAAATAAAAATCCCATGATGTACACAACATAAAACAAACCTTTCACATAATGTAAATAAATTGTCACAGAATAACATTATAGGAATAACTAAATTTTGACAAAAATGTCAGATAGAACCTTATAATTCCAAAGGGATGACTATCATATTTAAACAATTTAAATCTGTTAAAGGATTGTTGGGCTGCATTAATTAGGTAAACCGGAACAGAATTGTTTTATGTAACCTTGGCCAGATCTGTGCCTTGCCACAATTATGTCTCTTAGCACTTTAAGCAGTTCCTTTGACCTCATGATTCTCCTTTGCTCTGACATGCACTGTGAACTGTAAGGTCTTATATAGACAGGTGTGTGGCTTTCCTAATCAAGCCCAATCAGTATAATCAAACATCTCAAGTATGATCCGAAGAAAAGGACAGCAATTGAGTTAAATATATGTGTGTCACAGCAAAGGGTCTGAATACTTAGGACCATGTGATATTTCAGTTTTTCTTTTTTAATAAATCTGCAAAAATGTCAACAATTCTGTTAATTCAAATTAATCAAGCATAATCAAGGTGAATCTAGCCATTTAATGTCTAGTTATACTTCCATTATAATCATATGGGCCTGTGTGTAAAATGAAAAAGCCTGCATAGCAGAAAATGTACAGACCCTTCAGCATCTGGAAACATACAAGTGGGCCTTGTTCTTTACCATAAGTTTTGGGGGACCCTTCTCTCTTGGGAGGAATCGAATTGTATGCATAAGGAAAACTTTATGAAATGTGTATAACATGCCTAACCCTGTATAAACATAAAAACTATATAAAAGGAGAAGCCGAATAACAATTTGGAGATCTTCTCTGCAAAGAACCTCTCGGCTTTACTTTCTTTGAAATAAAGTCTAATCTTCTGGAAACAAAACCCCAAGACTGAGTGTGATTCTTCAGATAAGGGGCAGACGACACTACATTCTCAAACAAGTACATCTTTGATAGACTACCACTCAGGAGAGGCAACAAGAGGAGCTCGAATGGAAAATGTATACCCCTCCTTTGCCCCATTATAACCCCCAATGCCACCTCACTGCAATGGCGGTCGTGGAACTGAACTGCGGAGTGTAGGAGCTCAACTGGGTGGAACCGATTATTGTGACCGCATCAAACAACACTCATTTAACTCCCTCGAGAGCTAAGCGTGCCTAGTTCCAGGGTCACTATAATCCCCTCAAAATAACTTTAACAGGGGTCACTGGCCAGAACCAAAGGAATCAGTCTCTAGAAGGGTTGAGGGAAGAAATTGAATGTGGATCAATGAAAGGCTCTGTCCTTCCCGGGCTTATTACAAGAGGTCTTCTTCTTGCCCTCTATAAGGTGTCTGGATGTTGTCCTAACATCTTTATCTGATGGTGTTGGACAGTTGCTTATGTTGGTACACCAAGATCCAATCAAAATGTAGCAAACCTTTGTCCACTGTTGTGGTCAGAGAGGGCCATAAACCGGGTCCTGGAATGTGCTGTTCACCATAGTTGTTAAACAAATCTATATGAGTTTCTTCTGTTGAACACAAAAGAAGTATTTTAAAGAATGTTGTTAACCAAAAAGGTTCTGGTCCCCTTTGACTTAAATTAAATTTAAAAATATGACAAAAAAATAAAAAAATAAGAAAATGCAATGCAAACTGCTAAACAAACTTACATTTACACTTAGAGAGCACAATAGAAACCTGTCCAAACCAGAGGTGTAAAGTATTTGAGTAAATGTAATTAATTACTGTACTTGAGTATCTTTTTGGATTCTCTGTAGCTTTACAGAGTATCAAAGATATTAGCTATTTTTCCTCTGTAGTTCACAACATTTTTGAATAAGCATCAGTACTCTTTGCTCCACTACATTTGTAATGAGTGTTGCAGTGACACATAACACTTTGCATGGCACCTAGCTTTTTCTGCAGCAGTTTATTTCTGCCACAAAATAAGTGAGATCACCAACTACAGGACACTGAAAGTACAATATCTTGTGCGTTTTGCCCTTATACTCACCCAAACCTGTCATCAAGGCTACTTTACGTGAATTTGAGTTCCTTATCAACGGCTACGAGGCTGAAACCAGCTCAACCAGTGCAAGAAGGCTTTGACTTTTTAATTGTTTTGGCAAAACAACTGCAATTAGCAGTGACCAGCTCCTTTATTCTATGTTTAAAATCATTTAAAATAAAAAAAATAAATTAAACTGTAGCGACTTACAGTGCATTCAGGCAAACAATTTTTACCTATCATGTGTTCCCGGGGAATCCAACCCCCAACCTTGCGCTTGCTTACTTGCTAACGCAATGCTCTACCACTTGAGCTACAGAAACACTAAAGAGATTATTTAAAGATTATTTTAACTATTTAAAGAGATGAGGGATTGTAGTTTGAATTTGGTCTGCACATCATTCCAAGACCAAGGGCCATAATAGAACAAGCTTAGCTTTCCAGCCTCTGATCTAATAGCTGGCACTTTGAACTGTAGCCAATTATGTGACCTGAGATTATGACAGCTTTGAAATGATAAAAATTTCCTATTTAAATAATTTGGAAGTTTTCCTAAAATAACTTTGTAAATTAAAATGTCCAAGCCTGCACAAATGAATGGAGGACCATCCTACCATACTGTACAATATACAATGATGTGTCCTAAAACTAGAGTTAGTGACATACTGTATCTGAGAGCAGAGTGATAAAGGGGGTCAAGTTTGGACAAGGTGGACAGAGAGGCAGATCTGTAGATGGTATCCCTGTAATCAATCTGTGATGGAAAAAGGCTAGCAACTAAGCGTTTTCGTGAAGCCAAGGTAAAACAGGACTTTAGTCTATACAAAAAACTCAATGTGAATTTTAATTTCTTTGCAAGATAATCAACATGGTATTTAAAGTTTAGGTTTTTATCCATCCAAAATCCCAGATATTTGTAATTATCTACAGACTGGATACAAACTCCAGTGACATGATTGAGATGGATGGAAGCTTTGCTCGCCCAGTAGTAAAAGCCATAACTTTAGTTTTATGAGGGTTTAACAATAGCACACATTTTGAACTTATGTAATTTACACTATTTGTAGCTTGTAATGGAGAAATTTTCACTGTAATGTACATGTACTTTTCATCAAGTATGGTTTTCAGGTACTCTTTACACCTCTGGTCCAATATTATTATGAGTATTATTTGTCCAATCAGTTTTTGTGAAAGTGACACTTCTGCTGAACTGAAATACATTCCAAATGCATTCAAAGTAAAAATAATATTCTGAATCTGATAAATAATTCCCAAGATAACGCACAATGACTGTGCAAACATAAGGCATAAGAAATGGGTTTACCTGACAATGAGATGCAATCAGATTAATATTTGGCTAGCATTTCCTGAAATTCAATTAGGCTCACAGGGATTAACAGAAATGTTGTTACATTTCAAGTTGAGTAATGATGAGTACTCAGTAAAGTAGTTTAATGCATTAAATTGTTTCCTGTGCTGTCTCTGATACTTGACAAAAATGAAACTTTGTACACCTTGTGTTAAATTTTCATTTAATCATTTAGCAGGCTTGTAGCAATATGGTCTATGAACTGGCTTAACTGATCGCCGATTACAACTCCAAGGTTCTTGGCTGTCCTGGAAGGAGTTATGGTTGACGAACCCAGCTGTATAGAGAAGCTGTGATGAAGTGCTGGGCTGGCTGAGAACACAAGCAGTTAGTCAGGTTGAGTTAAAGGTGATAGTCCTTCATCCAGGTAGAATCGTCTCTCAGACAGGCTGCAATGCGACCAGCTGCCATTGGATCATCTGGTTGGAATGAGAAGTAGAGTTGTGTGTCATCAGCATAGCAGTGACAAGAAAATCCATGCCTTTGAATGACAGAACGACATGTAGATGGAGAAGAGTAGAAATCCAAGCACTGAGCCTTGAGGAACCCCAGTAGCAAGAAGTTGTGACTTAGAAACCTTACCCCTCCCAAGACAACCTGAAAGTCCTACCTGAGAGGTAAGACTTGAACCACTAGAGTGCGGTTCCTAAAATGCCTTTAAAAATCTTTATGAGGGTGGACCAGAGGATCTGGTGGTTACTTGTGTCAAAAGCAGCAGACATATCCAGCAAGGTGAGTACTGAGGACTTGGAAGCTGCTCTTTCCAGCCTCAGGTCTTCAGTAACCAAGAGCAGGGCAATCTCAGTTGATTGGCCACTTTTAAAGCCAGATTGCTTATTGTCCAGGAGGTTGTTTTGTACAAGGAACAGAGAGAGTTGGTTGAACACAACTCACTCAAGTGTCTTTGCAATGAGCGGAAGAAGGGATGTAGTTTTCTAAATGTGCTTGATTTAGAGAGGGTTTCTTAGTGGGTTTATCTGAGCCTGCTTAAATGCTGTGGGAAATGCACCAGTGTGAGGAGAGGTGTTGATAATGTGAGTAAGCGCAGGTATGACTGAAGTAGAAATGGCCTGAAGTATGTGAGTGGGGATAGGATCAAGTGTACAGGTAAACAGGATCAAAATTGTTATTTGCGGTCTAACATTTAAAACTCAGGGCTTCTCAAAGGCTGTTCGCTAGTTTATTTAACATAGCAACTGCTGGATTGAAGGGCTACACCTCATTTTCACAGAGCTTTTTACAACACAAAACTCTAAACATGTGAGTAGAATCCTTCCTTATAAAAAAATGCAGCAAAAAGTCAGCAAGTGGAATACAACATGATTCCTGACACTGAATGTAAATAATCGTAGTAGCTACTTGTTCCATGCTTAAAGGATACTGTATAAATTATGTTTTTCACAATGCTTGGTTGGAACAACACAGTGTAATTGAGAAGTACAAGAGCCGGAATCATCAAAATCCTCTTTCTTTCATCAGGGGTGACTGCGACCGAATGAGACAGTGCCTTCCACGAACCCACGAAGGAAAACACAACCAGTGGATAAGGTAAAAAAAAAAAAAAAAAAAACTCTGCTCTAAGTGCAATATTCACACCCATCACCATAAATCCACAGAGTGTTGCCCAAACTAAAAAGCATATCAGAACTAAATTCCTACACGAATGATGAGGTCGGTACCAAATAGGGTATTAGATCATTATGTATCTGATCAGAGATACAGATCAAGAAGCCAATGTTAACTACTATGCTCAGGATATAAATATGAAATAGCCTACAAAAAATAATACATTCTTTTTTTTATATTGACACAAATCTGCATGATATCAGAAACAAATAGATTTTTGATGAATAAATGGACAACATGGTTAGACCTAAGCAGAAAACACAATCCATAGAGTGCCAGAAATTAAATGACAACAAACTCAATGGGAAAAATAATCCAGATAACCACCATTTCAGATGAAGATGCACACACAGCTGTCTTCACAGATGTCCAGTTTAATTTCTCAAGGTAACCAAGCTAAATAGTTTACTTCCAACTGGTATGTCATGTTGCTTGAGGTTTCAGGGCAGACCATGTTCTGTGAACTGGGCTTAGAATGTTCAAACTCATGTAACTGGCTTTATTCATGTAAGTTTTATGATGTATTGTAAGCTCAAGTTTCGCTATTAGCAGACATGCTGCTGTCGCACAGACTTGGGTGATTCACATGCACCTAATCTCTCCCTGTATCATAAGTGCATTACTCTTATCGACAGATCAAGCCTCCATTACTAGGTCTGAAATGACATTTTGGAATGAGCAACTGAAGCATAGGATGAGATGTGCAAGAAATTAATCCTACACACAAGAGCATTTTATAGACAAAAACCTGACAAATGTCTTGAAATACAACATCTGAACAATGTCTTGAGTTGTGGTAACTGGAATAATTGAGTCCACGTCTTGGCCGCACCACTTTAGATGGGATTATATTATAATAATTTAACAGTCCCTGTCATTTAATCCTTACTTATTTTTGGCCAACAATCTAAGGTATATGACACTGCAGAATGCCCTGGACCAAGTGTACAAGTACAGGGAGTGTTTTCGGGAAGTTATTTTACATATTTATTTTTATTTATTGAATAACGATTACACTCGGTTGTCAAAGAAAATAAATAAATAATGATGAATGAACAGCGAATAACTTGGCAATTAAATATCTAAATTGTATTATCCTATGCATATGAAAACACATATACCTTAATTGTTTGTTGTGATTTAGCCTAGATTTCGGTCCATCCAGTGATACTCCTTGACCTGAAACACAGGAGAACTTGCTTTATTGCCATTAGAAAATAATCCACTAAGCATACTTGAAAAGTAACAAGAAGGTGAATTTGTATGGCTCTCTTCAATAACCAATTTAATAATTAATACTGCTTTAAAAATCAAACTCAATGCTGATTGTAAACTGCAACATATACTTGCCAAAATCTGCAATAGAAAAGTATACAGGTTATATATTTTATGCATTTATTTATCTAAAAAATAAAAAATAAAATATAAAAAAATATTTTGTATTAAAAAATCTGGTAATTATAAGACCTGCTTTATTATTTGTATACTATAATATAATAAAGGTTGAATAATTTTCCTTGTAGGTAAGAAAGATCAAAGGAAAGGTTTTTACCTGACACAGAGGCTGTTGGCTGATATGGTTGGCAGTAACTGATGAAGAAACAACATTACAGAGAAAGGGAGGAGTTCTTAATGCTTAATTGCCTCCTTCCTCCATGAGTACTAAGAGTAATGGTCGGCTAAAATGTCCTGAAATGAAATCATTATAACTCTGGATTACAAAAATGAATAATGATGAGTGGCTGGTAAAATGGTTAACTTTAACGGAGTATGGAATTAGTATTTCAGTACATTTACATTTAGTCATTCAGCAGACGCTTTTATCCAAAGCGACTTACAAATGAGGACAATGGAGACATTCAAAATCAACAAAAGAGCAGTGATTTACAGTGCATAAATGACTTATGACTTAAAAGTTTAAGATAAAGAAAGACAAGAGATTTTAGTACATTCTGAGTGAAAGGATCATTATTGCATGCAATTTTTTATTTAAAAATATGTTTTATTGAAAAAAACCCTGCAAAATATTTTACCACAAATATTTCAGAACAAACACGTCATTTATCAATTAAAACTCATGCAAAAGGTTCATGGTGACATGCTCCAAGGCCAATCTGAACAGTGAAAGAACTGTCAAACTGGTTCTCCCAACACAACATGTTTATCACTCTCCTCTTTTATAAAGAGCACTGAAACGAACGTTTAGTAAAACAACTATTCAGAATTTCTTCAATCATGACTTCATGCTTTCTTCTTTTAGGATCTTTATTACGTGAGTCCTCATGGTATAAACATGTCTGTCAACTTATCATTTTATCAACTTAACTTATCACATATCAGCATTAACTTTCACAGTAGTGCTGCTGTCTTGTAAAGAGATGAAAAACATCTGATAATCAAACAGCACAATGTCAATAAGCATTACTTTCAGATCCAGAATATCTCCAGGGACCTGCTGGCTGTTTATGTACAAAACATATAACTCACTTCAGGGTGATTACATGAATGTTGAATTACTATAGTTCTTAGATTTCCTGCAAAAGCGGTGAAGGGGGATTATAAGGAATGATGTACTTTTGGTACATTACTGGTGTGTGGTATTATTAGATGTCTACCAAGCAACAGCCTGTAAAAATCCTGTAATTTCTATACATTTTTAATGGATAGCACTGTAAAGCGATTGATAAAAACAAATGTGCAAACTGCAAAATGGACATACAGGGAAATCTTAAGTTTGGGGTCGGTAAGATTTTTTTAGAAATATGTCTATTATCCTCACCAAAAAAAAAAAAGTTATATTGTGAACTAGAACTTTCTATTTTAACATATTTAACGAATTTATTAATGTGATGGCAAATCTGAATTATATAAAAAATTATTTAAAAAAAATTATACATCCCGGTTGAAAGTATTAAAGTATTTCTTTAAAAAACAAAAACAAAACAAAAAACCTTCTAACCCCATAGATTTGGTAGTGTACATTCATTTATGTGGGCATATTTTGGGTACATTACAGCGAGTAACTGAAAATTAGACATGGCAAAAAAGAAGAAAAACTTAAATGAATGCTCACCTTTGAAGAGCTGTTAAAATATGTACTGCTAAAAAAGTCTGCAGGGAAACCTGAAAAAACTATTTTTCCTCAAAGTGTACAATCACGACAATCAGATCAGCTCAATTCCTTTTAATGATACATACGACATGAGTTAATAAATCCCAGCACTGAACGACTATGTATAAATGAATAAAGCTACAAGTATTCACACCCTCAAGACTGAAGCTCAGTCAGATAATACAGTCAAATTAATTCTGTGCCAGACATAAAAGAGCTTGTTTTATTTTTATTTTTGGCCTGTATGTAACTGATTTATATGGATAGTAGAGGGAGTACAGACAGTGAAGGATAAACCAATAGGACCAACTGTAAACGGTTAACCAGCAAGACTTTCTTGGTCAACCAGCTTCACCAAGCTAGTCACAGTCAGATCGATCAAACTCCAGTTGCCTGCATGAGCAACCAAGCTCATTATACAATGTGCACTAACCGCTCCAACACACAGGGTTATAAATTGAGTTTCAGCATGAGAAAAACACAACAAGTGTAGCTGACTGAAAACATTGTAGGGTCACATAATATAAATGTCTGCTGAGATATGAAAGCAATAAAGATACCCTTAATTTCACACTGTAAAAAATTACTGATGCAAAAAGTTGTACAAATGAGGAAATACATGTTGGCTCAACATAATGGTTGTGTCAAAAAAGAAAAATATGTTTGGTCAATGATTGCATGATTTCCATGATTGTACTACAAAATGTTCATCAAGAGAAAATAAATAATTATGTTGAGATAACTTTTAACGTTGCACAAAAAATATTATGTTGGCCGAGCAAGAGAGAACAGCGTCAATCGTCTGAGCATGCGCAAAGGAGTTCTACCAGGCAGCGCTGCAGCAGGCTGGAGTCACGACATTGCATTGGTGAGTACTTTGTGCTGCGAGTTAATGAGCAAATTTAGGTTAATAATATATCGATTGTCTATCAACAAAGTTTGAAATAGCTTTATTGTGAGTACCTACAGTGATTAGCAGTGCTGGAAAATAACGTTTAACTCATAAAGCTTAGCATTCCTTTCCAACTGGCATGTGATTTAAAGTCGACCCTAACGGTTATTAAGCATGACATGTTCCCGTTTAATATATTTAATGGTCAATATTTTCAAATTCCATTTACATTTTGGCTTATGATATATATGATAATTGACTGTAACAGACAGCTAGTCTTGACAACTTGTGCTATTGCTATCACAGAGTGACTGATAATTTAGGCTAACGTTAGTTCTAACTGTTAGTGGCATTCAAAGCACATGTGCCTTCGTGTTAGCAGCTAGTACTTTGCACAAAGCCTCAATTTGCAAGAGTGAAATAACATTTCAGTCTGATAAAAATAAATAAAGAGTTGTGCTAACACGAAAATTAATAGCTGCTAATGTTATCAGATTTGTAAGCTGTTTAACGTTATCAGTTTTCCAAACGGTTACATGTTTCCGTTTAATATTTTTAATGGTCAATATTTTCAAATTCCATTTGCATTTTGGCTTATGATATATATGATAATTGACTGTAACAGACAGTTAGTATTGACAACTTATGTTTTTGCTATCACAGAGTGACTGATAATTTAGGCTAAGAAATAATTTGCTTTGCTTTTAATTGTTTGCTTCTGAATCTTTCATTACCCACGGGTTTGTGCTGAATTCTTCCGCATCTACCGTATTGACCTGAAGTCAGCATTCCTGACATCGCTGGACAATCACACCCAGGGGTTGCTAAAGATGTACAGAGCCAAAAGCAAGACTGGGAAGGTGGAACAACTTGGATGAACTTCTGGAACAACTGGATGCCCAGGTATATTAATCATTTCTTTGTATAAAATATAACAGTGTTAAACAGTGTAACATAATTTACTGATACCTGTTTAAGAGAACAAACTGCCAACAGCTCACTGATCCACAAAAACTTAACTGCAAAACTCAACATTTTAATTTCAAGGTCTCTGGCAGTTGAGTTGATAATTGTCTTGTGACATTTATCCATTGCTCATTATGTAAACAATAGAATTATATTATATGATCAGAATTTGTCAAAAAGGTTCAATGTATACTTGATTTTGATGATCTACAATACATGTACAAATCCCGCAAATACATAATATAATGTATGCCATAAATGGCGTTCAGAGATGATGGCTTATTTTTTTGCTTGTGGGATGCCACACGTATTGTTTACGTTATCTTATTTACATGGAGTGTACATGGAACCTTGGTTGAGATTTTGATTATGGTGCTATTTTATTGTTTCAATTGGTATGGATAACAAAATGGGCAAAGCAATCAACTTCCCTGATTAAGACCTTGAGATCAACATGTATGCATTAGAGAGAAATATTTTGGTGTAGTATTAAGCTGTTTTTCTCCTATCATATAGCTCCGTTTGACCAGCACCTACATACTGGGCAGAATTGACTCATTTCACCATTGGTTAATCTTGATTAGCCTCATGAAAGTCACCTGACATGCTTTTGGTCAATATGACTGAACAAAAAACAGCCATCGTGCGCACAGCATGTTTGAGATCTATTTTAGGACTGTTAGAAAACCACTCTCAGTATCTAACCTAAGTAGACTCTGGTAATGTTATTCAAACAGTCTTAAAGGGATACCCCACTGACATTCTTCTAAATATCTTCCTTTCTGTTCAGCAGAAGAAAGAAATTCATACAGGTTTGAAACAACATGAGGATGAGTATATGATGACAGAACTTACATTTTTCGGTGGAGTATCTCTTTAAGGGATCTGTAGACTTACTGCACTTGTTAGCTGATTATCCCTCTCAGATTGTAATCTTGATTGTATTTCAGGAAACTATTTCATGAAGTTGGTTGAAATGACGCCCAATGGTGAAAAGAGTAGGTGATCCTAAACATTTGGTAGAGTATATGTGTAACCCCTTTGTTAATTAAGCGACTTAATAATGTCTTATTGATGGTCTTTTTGGCAGACCACAGATCTAACTACTCATTGAAGGTCTGCTGTTCTTAGTGGTCTTCCCCTGTACTTGAGAGAGCCAGCTTCAATTTCAAAGACTATTAAGGTAATTAATTTGAATATCTTTATTATGGTATTACTGTTTGTGATGCAGTAGTGATTGCATAAGACATTATGCTTTCAGTCTGACACTAAAAGACATTTATTGTGTTTCACAGGATACTGAGGCACTGGGGCCACACACAAAGGCCATGAAAATGAAGTGACTGACAGTTCTACCAACTCAGGACCTTATCCCACAGTGGTCAATGTGGCTGTAGTAGTGGAGGAGGAAGTTGTCATGGACAATCTGGGAGACTTCACAAATTCCCTCATGATGTTTGTTTCGGCACTGGTTGAATACTTGTGTAATATTTTACTTGAGGCTAACAGGCAAATTCATATGTATTTAAATAAATAAATAAAATGTTTTTTTTTTTATCAAAGCCTAGTGTGTAATTTATTTGAAATAATGAAAAATAGACTATTTTGACCAAGAATAAATATTTAATACAACATTTTCTTTCAGTTTGAGTCTGCTTGTTGGCCCAACAAGCTATGTTTAGTCAACAGAAAATATTTAATTGACACAACATTCTATTTCAAGTTCAGTCTACATGCAGGGGTAGTCAGCACAACACAAAAAAGTTGGTTTCCGCAACTTAAATTGGGCCAACTCAAAATTTTAGGTGCAACGGGTCACTAGAAATTTTTATGTTGGAGAGGCATATTTTTTTTTACAGTGCATGGAAGTAACTGGAAATAGCTGACAATCATGGAAATCCAAAAACAGGTCTCTTGTGAGGCATACCACCTTATTTAAGATGTTTTTCTCCTCTTTTACAGAGCTAGTATAAAGCCTTTTACATACAGAATTGCTGAACCACTAAAGAAAACCTACTACCATACACTGCAATTTGTCTTGTGCTTTGTTGGTAAACTTCAATAAATAATTCATTTAAACCACATCCGCTGGGTATAATCAAAATCTTTGATTCCATCTATACGTGGATCTCTGACCCACGTGACACCTTGCAGATAAAACGGTGGATCAGTCTGTCTGAAAAGATCAACCACAGCTCGAGGCACATGAGCGAGACTAACCAAGGCTTTCTTCATCACATGACAGAGATTGGACAGACAGTTTTGTTTGTCAGAACTGTCCATTTTAAAGAAAGGAAAAAGGAGAAATAAAATGCAAAAAAATGCCACTTTCAGAAAGTGCTCCCAGTTCTCTGGGCTTGGGAAGTCTTACAGACATGCTAATCAAATCATGATTAAAGCATCTGATCAAAACACGCTTTGGATTACTCAAACTGAAGAGCAGAAGTGTTTACGGCCTTTCCTCCGGGCCGCTGTGGTTTGCTGGACACCCTCTCGAGTTGAGACTTCTACAGGAGTCTAAGGAACCCCTCCGTTGCTCTTCCGTAATTGCTTACCTTGGGGGACATGCATAGGGTTGAAGAGCATGCATGAGATTAGAGTTAGAATAAGAGATATTATTGAGAAGAACCTACAGTACAGTCTACATTTGCAGAAACCCAGCAAGAGTGACCATATTGCACCGTGAAGGCGACTGAGCCAGTTCCAACACTTTGTCGCATCTCTTGTGTCTGTTTTGAGGGTATGTGAGCGCTTCTAGCTTCACAGTGCATTCCCTCATTCCACAGTAAGTGCCTTCAGCGCCGCCGGCAGGCTCGGGGGGACTGAGGCAGCACGGCAGCATGGATCTTCCCTTGCCGAAGAAGATGGAAAAACTTAGGGCAGAGTGCAGTGTGGAGGGAGGTCAAGAGGTGAAAAACTGGAAGGTTTCAATGCTCACTCGCTGGGGTACGTGGGGTAATGTGTCGGGGGTTGAGGGCCGCCGTGGCCCACAGGAAAGGTTGACTGTCTTTCTGGAGGAAGGCGTTTAGAGAAGAGGTCAGTGTCCACTCCTGGTTGAGGATCACCGTAGATTTCACCTGAAAGAGGATGACAGGAGTTAATGGGACAGCTAAATAGCACAGTCTGCTTAATTTTGCATGCACAAGCAGTAACAGGTTGTTTGTGTTACTTTAAAGCAGAAAATAAAGTGGTTTCTGGGTTACTACACAGATTTTTATTTTATTTTGATAACACCAAAAATTATAAAATGGTCATCAGAGGTTTTCTATTTCAGTATGTATTTTAAAATATCCTTTTTTTTTCTGTGATGGCAAAGCTGTATTGTACTCGGCAGTCATTACTCTAATCTTCAGTGTCACATGATCCTTCAGAAATCATTCTAATATGCTGACTTGGTGTAAATATTGAAATAATGTTGAAAACAGTTGTCCTGGCTCAATATTTTGAGGAAACTGTAATGCATGTTTTTCAGGACTACTTGAATTAAAAAAAATAAATAAAAAAATTCATTTGAAATAATAATCTTTTAAAAACATTATAAATATCGTTACTACTGTCTTTACATCAATTAATGCATCCTTGCTAAATAATAGTAACTTTTTTTCCAAAATAATTCCAACTGACCCCAAAGCTAGGACACATAAGTATCTCAATACTAAGGTCACTTTTTCAAAACTCTTCACAAAGTGAACAAATCATCAGTCTATAAGTGGGCTAAACTGTGAATCATTTATCATTGCTTCATCACAAAATGCATTAACTGATGACATCTGTCAAATTACATGAATCTTTTTATCACTTTGAAACTTTATGTAATATACAAGCCAAATATAACGTTTACATAAAGTTTTCAAAACTGTTAAACTTAAGTTCAAAACATAGCACAGTACAAAAATAAATAAGATTAATAAGAAAATTTTTAGAGTCATATCATATAGAAAAAAAAAATCTAATACTATCAAAGCAGTTGCATGTAACTGGAAATCCTCACAAGTCATTACCAAATGTAAAAAATAAGAAAATAGTTTTTAAAAAGTGACTTTAGTATTGAGAAATGTGTCCTAGCGATTGTAAAAAAAAAAACTGTAAATGTAAATTTGTTCAACTGGAAACCAAGTGTAACTATGTAAAAGTTTGAATAATCAGGACTGAGTCAGCGTTGAAGGATAGGCATTGTTTGTATGTTTGTCACTTTGTGTGAAACTTGCTTCAAGACTTTTTCTCCAAATCATTTATTCAGTTATTTTATGTTGCTTCATAGAAGACTACATGTCACAAGGATGTTGATAAATAGTTTAATATTGTGCTTTCTGGGATTGCTACTTGCAACAACATTAGTTTTCGCAGCTGTGTTTTTGCCATGCGGCCCCAGGCTCCTAAAATGTGATTATTGTACTGACACACACTTATCGACACTGTTCAAACACACCGTTGGCAGTGTCCACCCCAGCCTGCGATCCGGTGATGTGGTGCCAGAAAGCACTTCGTGGTAAGATTGCTGTCGGGGTGCAGGGGTAGGAAGTCCCCTCTAAACCCTTAGATAAAAGCTGAGGAGAGATAGAAGAAGAGAGATGGAGAAGAATTTCAATTAGTTTGCTAATAACACAATTATGCCTTTGGTTCTGTAGTTTTGAGAAGTTGTAAGACAGGAAGAAAATCAGCAGTCTGCCATCTCTCCAGCTTTGTTTTAATACACACTATGTGTGTCTACTGCTTCAAAATATTGGGTTAGTAGGACTTTTTTTTTTGAGAGAGAGAGAAATTAATTAGTTTATTCAGCAAGGATGCATTCAATTGTAAAAAAATATATATACTGTTATGGGAGTTTTATATAATAACAAGTAATTTCTATTTCAAATAAATGCTGTTCATTTTAACTTTTGATTCACCAAAGAATCTTAAAAAATTTATCACTGTTTCCACAAAAATATTCAACAGCACAACTGGTTTTAGCTGTGATAATATGAAATTATACTTTCTGTTAAATATTACTTAAAAGATCACGTAACACTGAAGACTGAAGTAACGGCTGCTAAAAATTCAGCTTTGCCTCTTCAGGAATAAAATACATTGTAATAATACTTAACAATATTACTGTTTTACTGTATTTTTGATCAAATAAATTAAAGCTATAAATAAATAGTATATTGAAGGGTATATTATCAAAGTAAAAATTTGCATTAAAAAAGTTTAACTGATTTGAGACCGTTCCAAAGAAGGTCTTTTGCACAAAGGAATTCACAAGGCCAGTCTGGCAAAATTGCTTATTATAGTGACCTAGAAATAGAGTAGACTATTTTTGTTGAAATGTCTTAGTTTTAAATGTGTCAAAACTTTGTCTATTTTCTGATTCAAATTAGATTTTCAAAGTGGCCTCAGGCGTTTGAACCCACTGCACGCTTTGGTTACCTTGCTGTTTTTTTCCATTTCCATAAGGACTCTCTTATGCTGCTCAGCTATAGCCAGAGTGGAAGAATGAACCCTTTGGTAGATCTGCTCTCCTTCCCGTGTCTGGAAAGTGTACAGGCCCTCACCACTGTCACACATCCTAAAAAAAATAACAAACAAGATAGCAATACACAATCTAGCAAAGCAAACAAGAACGAAACCATTAGCTAGACTTGATTTGTGTGTTGCATAACAATAGCCACTAGGGGGCAGTGTTACACCAGACTCGAACTTCTCTTTAAAACTCTCTTCTTCTCTTTCAAAGGGCATCCAGCTGGCGATGTGACTCTTCTTTTATTATTTGATCAAAGCAGTGAGGGAGATAAGAACACCTAATCTGCCACAAAACTCCTTGTAATCCACTCAATAAATCCTTTTAGGAAGTCCACAGGTCAATGGCTCTCTCATCTGCTTCCATGTTTCTCCTACATATAAATGACCACACTGAACTAAAAATAATACACTTCTCAAGACCTTGTTCAATGTCATATGGGCTTTAGATGAATGTTATCTTAAACATATTTGACCTGCCAGCCTCAAAGGTGAAGCGCGTAGCATCCCGTCCGTAGCGCCTCAGCGAGCAAAGCGGCCAGGTGACTAGCTTGGTGCGAGGGTTGTGAATATCCCACAGGTAGATGTTTTCATGCGTTATCTGCATCATACACTCTCCGTAGATGTCAAGATTGGGGCAGGGCAACAGGAACACGTTGAAGCGCTCTGTAAGAAAAAATAAGAGAGACCGATACTAGGTATTTGGTTAACTGTATTTTCTTAACTGGTAATTTTTACAGAAACAAAGCTTAACCTTAACATATATGGAGAAAAATGTCGGTAGCACTTTATTTTACACTCATGTTCCTCATGTACAAACTATGTACTTATTATAGTAATTACAATTACTATGTAATAACTAGGTACTAACCCTGAACCTACCCCTAAACCTAACCCTACCCCATGTAGTTACCTTGTGTAACAGAACTTTCTTATATAAATACACTGTAAGTACACTATAAGTACATGTTAGTACACGTACTGTAAAATAAAGTGCAACCAAAATGTCAATGGTTTTATATGTAAATGTTCCTGTAAAATATGGTCTAATTTATTGTTGGTGAAAACTATTAAGTACTACATTATAAATGATGAAAAACAGTCAAATACTCCTAGAAGTCTCTGTGACACATCACATATGATTATATTATATTTAAATAATTTATTTTAATCTTATTTCTCATATATACATAAGGGTGGTTACTGTTAAATTTTCTGTAGTAAATGTTTATTGTATTATTTTGTTGTCATGTTATGGATAGGCCAAGCAGATTTTAGACGTTCAAGTAGATCAGTTACATCATATCACGTGATGAAATATACAGTTGTAATTTGTAAAATAAACCAGCATCAATTTTTTATCCAGTAATAGCCAAAACATTGTCATTGTATTTTTTTACAGTGAAATTCTGTCAACCACAGCTGCTGATTATTTAATGAAAATTTAACAGGATATTTTTGACAGTGTGTATTAAACTAAGGGCTACAGAGTTGACACTGAAGTATACAACAGATTTAAACCAGTACTCTTTATATTAAACAAGCTACAGGAATCCAGCTCGTAGGTAAGCAATAGTACAAACGGCTTTAGTCTCTTACCTGTGTGTTCACACTGAACTCCAGCGGCCAGGAGGTCTGGTTCTCCAAGACTGATGTCATTAACACGTGTCCCCAAGCACTCGATAGACAAGGTCTTAAACCACTCTTCAGCCTCCAGCTCTGTGACAACAGGAAGATTCAATGATGTCAAGAAATGAACAGGATCTTTCAATGAAGATGTTCTATGAATAAAACATACACTAGGAGACACAGCCTGTTATTGTGCCTGAGAGCAGCACGTCATCAGACCGTATAGAGCGAAATGCTAATATCAAGAATGAAAGCTTCTTTAAGTGAAGCATCCTCATCATCAGCTGCTGCAGCAAAACAAGCCTCATGAACAGATACTGTACCTGATTCACAGGTGAAGGTTCGAGAGGTGTCATCTGTAAAGACGATGGCCACGGCTTGCCGCTTCGTGTCACGAGGCAATCTCGTGATGTTCTTCACATTACTAATCTCTGTCACCTGTGTGCAAAAGGAAACCAATGCAAACTCAGAAGTAGTGACAGAGCCAAGTTGTTCAGACAGACTTCATTTGCATCATCTGGAAAGGCGCTTGTGCTCTCTTAATCATCTAATGTATCTTTCACAGTGCAGTAAAGAAAGGCGAATGAGACGATAAACACAAAGAAACCGCAGGCTTGTGCGTCAGCAAAGTTAGAGAAAATCGTGTGTGGATACTTTTATTCAAGAAATTATCTGTTTACCCACTGCCAGTCTTGTAATCTCGCCCGCCAGCTCTTGGGGTATGAATGTGCTTTATGTGGCTGTTAGTAAAATTGGAGTACTGAAGTGACACTTGAATGTTTTCCTTGAATATCTAATTTCTCCTGTGACATTTTCAGGCCTCAAGTGAACTGTTGCAGTGAGAAGTGTACCTTAGGGCAGGCTCTGATGTAGGCTGACTTCTCATCAGGGTATTTTTCCAGTCTGCGAGGTCCTTTACTGGACGACTTCTTAAACACCAGCCAGCAGCGCCGATAGATCTGAAACACACATGCGTATAATCACAAAGGGTCCAAAAATAACACTCACCATGTGCAAAAGTGAGTTGTGAAATATCACAATTTAAAATGAAATAAAATGTCATATATTCTTGTGATGCAAAGCTGACTTTTCAGCAGCCATTACCCCAGTCTTCAGTGTCACATGATCCTTCAGAAATCATACTGATATACTGATTTGGTGTTAAAGAAACATTTCTTATTATTATCAATGTCGATAATAATTCTGCTAAAAAACATTTTTTCAGGATTCTTCGATGCATAGAAAGTTCGAAAGAGCAGCAAAGAAATATTTTGGAACATTATAAACACCTTTACTGTCATTTTCAAACAATTCAATGCCAAAATAATGACAATAACTATAACTATATATTTTAAAAAAGAAAAACCCTAACGCTAAACTTCTGAATGGTAGTATAAATAAACAGCACTGAGAGACTGGGTAATATAGAACATGATTCGTATGTGGTTCAGTGACCTACGCTTTATTGCAAATATACAAGGGAAAAATGAAAAACACTTGCTTAGAATAATTTTTTCCAAAGATAGAACAAGTCATTCTGCTGGATAAATGTGTTGTTTGTGCAATATGAAAGCTTGCAATTAAACCTCCAGCAGTTGTGATCTGTCTTTATCTTTTGTAAACACTCTCTCTCCCTCAATCGACCCTGCTGCCATAAAAGCCATTTTCTGTTTACACCACTGACATCCTTCAACGACAGATCCTACAGTTGCCACGGTAACCCCCGTCCAGCCAGCCCAAGGCCAGTCCCATCACTCGAAATTGTTCCTGAGCAACATTATTTCTATATCATCTATTCAACAACCATTATGACCCTTTATCAGAGCAGCCTGATGGATTGGTTTGATGAGGAACAGCCTTCCTTTGTGTTGGAAGATAACAGGAATGGCAATCGAGAAACAAAACATTTGAACGGTAATTGGGTCAACAAGGAAAAAGAGTATTCTTTAAGAAAAATTTTTTGTTTTTTTTTGCCTAAATAACCCTTTTGAGTGAATTAAAGTCACTGTTTAGACTGATCAAATTCCCTGGTGTTTAGACAACGTTTTAAAATAAAGTTACATTCTGACTCACACGGTCATAAACAGTGCATTAGTCATCAGGCTCGTATTATGACAGGCCTGCACTGCACCTCAAATATAAACAAGCCAATCCACATGCTTTTAACTATATTATCCATGAATGAACATATCAATAGGTGATTTGGACTAAAAGGAGACCAAAAGAGCCAAAACAAAAGGTCCAAAAGGGTCCCAAAGAAAAATCTTACAGTGTGTCCGGTTTCCTGCCAAGATGACTGATAGAAAGCTGAACTGAGCTGATGAGCTTTTGTTTTTATCATCTAAGCTGGCCTTAATGTCATTGCCACTCGAATGCTTGGACCCATTTTAGGGAGCAAGTTAGCTGCATGGTTTTCTATTCACAGCAGGTAGAAGATTGATCCCTTGTTTGCATCATATTGTCCCCTGAGGTTACACTAATCCTCTGTAAACAGACTGTGCAACAGCATCAGCAGAGAGTGACTGCGTGTGTGTGTGTGTGTGTGTGTGTGTGTGTGAGACGTCCCCTCTCTCACTGCCGCTTTACTGTTTATATATCAGTCTGAGCAACATCAATACACACACAGAGATGCATACACACACAAAAACCACTCTATCCTGGTGTCACTCCCTTTCTAAAGAAGTACCATGGTAGCCTGTATTTCCATTAAAATACTGTTTCTACAGTTTAAATTATAGCATTTAACTTGCTGTTAGGCACCACTGTCATTAAAAAGAAATTAAAATGAAAGAAAGAAAGTGGACAGAAGCTTCTTTTACTGTTGGAAGGAGATCCTGCACTATTGTTCAGAAGTTGGTCAGTAAGAATATTTTTATTCAGCAAGGATGCCTTAAAATGATGAGTAGGAAGCTCATAGGAAGAACAGCCTTTTTTTTGCAATAGAAATAATTTACCATTATAAATCCTGAGAAAAAAAGAAGATATCAGTTTCCATAAATAAATAAAAAACTGGTTTCAACATTATCGTGTTTTTTTTTTTTTTATGTGCACCAAATCAGCATATAATAATTTTTTTCCTGAACGTGTCAGGGTTACTGAGGGAGAGGTCCCAGATGCAGAAAGAACAACGTTTATTGACAGATAAGACAAGGCACGGTAGGAGGGAGTAGCTTGAAAAGTCCAGACAGTAGGATAGGGCATACAACAGTGGGCAAAAATCAGACCGGGGAGCTATGACCTAGAAACAAGATAACTAGGGAAATAACCAAAGCTAACTAACCAAAGTAAACTAAAAAGGTAAAGCAACAAGTACAAAATAAAGTTCTAGAAATAACTGGAAAGACTAACCAAGAAAATAACGCAAAGGGGAAAATAGATACTTTAAAGGACAAGTCAAAGTGAGATTCAAACAAAAATAAACACTTAAACTAGACTATAATAAACAGTGATGAGATAAACTTAAGCTAACAAATACCAGACTTTAACTGACAAGGGAAAAAACTCTATTAGTTTAGAACAGCTAGCACGCTATGGAGACACTAACTCACACACAAAACGAACCGGCAACCACATGAGGGAATAGATCACAATAAATAGGAAGGAAAGCACACAGCGACATGAGGGACAGGTGACAACACTCTGACTAATGAGGACTAAACAAGGGGGTGTGACCAGGGAAAACAAGGAGGTGGGATAAGAGGAGCACGTGGCAGACACAAGAGACACAACTCTGTGCTCAGGCACAAAATAAACAAAGACACATTGAACAATACAGTACAAACAAGTCTGTCAGGGCAGGATCCTGACAGTACCCCCCCTCTAAAGGACGCCTCCAGGCGTCCACCTTGGGTGGAGGAGTGAAAGGGGGCACGGGCATGGTAGGGAGCCAAGACGGTACTGACTTGGGGGGTGGGTGGGATGAAAACTTTGGAAATCCAGGCCTATCAGGGAAGACAGGGGGTGGGCTGGGAGGGGTGGAAAATGTTCCAGGGGAATGGATAGTGAAAGGCCTGGGTGCTGCCGGCTTGGGGAAACCCTGTCTATCCCACTTTGCAAAGGTGGGGGCATGGCTGGTGGCACCTCTCCCTACAGGAACACCTCTCACAGGCAAGGGTTGCCAACTGGACTGGGTATTCAGGGTGGATTTCCGGGTATTCTTGGTTGGCAAGACATGACCAGCAAGGGATTCTGGAATGGCCTCAAAGAGATTAGGGTTCTCTGGACCGTGCTCCAAAGTCGACTGTGGAAGGTTTGTGGGGACTGTCGAAATGCCCTCCTTGGCCACAGGAAGAGACTCAGAAGCTGATAAACTGCCCCCTGGGGCGGCAGGAATGGGCTCAGAGACTGACCTTTAGCTGCCCTCCGGGGCTACTAGAATTGACTCGGGAGTGGGTTCTTGACCGCCCTCAGGGGCTGCGGAGCTGCCCTCCGGGGCTACTGGAACTGACTCGGGAGTGGGTTCTTGACCGCCCTCAGGGGCTGTGGAATTGCCCGCTGGGGCCACCAAGATTGGAGTCCTCTGTGGGCTAGACACAGGGTCTGGAGCCGACACTGAAGTGAGCTCTGGAGCTGGCTGCTCACCACTAGACTCCATGGTCATGACTGAAGCAGCAGGCCACTTGAGATCACCCAGGGAAACTGCAGGAGGGATCTCCAGACCAAGGTCTCTAGCTCTCCTGGCCCGGGCCCTCCTACCCCTTCGTCTCCCAGGCCTGTAAGCATTCACATCACCTACATCTTGACTTATTATTGTAATATTTCACAATAATAGTTTTTACTGTATTTTTGATCAAACAAATGCAGCCATAGTTTAAAAATGTATGACTGTATTGTTGCAATTCCAATGCTGTTTTGGCTTCTTTTGTTTCTCTTGTTTTATTGTCATTTTGTTACTAATAACATGGCCTTGCTAATTGACATTAGCTGAAAGCAAAAACTCACTCTAAATCAAAACATTAACCAAGGTATTTTTTTTTTGTTGCAGAAACCATAGTAACCATGGAAATTTTATTTCAGGGTCAAAGTCCTCACACATTATTGGTAAGCTGTATAAAAATGGGCAGTTATCCGCATATAGTCTTGTTTGTTAGCGTGACTCTCAAACTGCTCCATGGGGAATAAATCATCATGGCAGTCAAAGCCAATGTGATACAAACATGGGGGAATAATGCATGGAGGACTACACGACACTTACCTCAAGAGCTTACTGCAAGGCAATAAAAGAGAAATGGAAGGAGCAAGAGATCAAAGTAAACAATAACAGCTTATGAAGGCAAAGGGAAAATTCAGAGTTTAAACTGAAAAAAAAAGAGGAAATACAATAAGATGCAGAATGTGCCAACATTTCATAGGATAATAAGCCTATAATGAGTCTGTTTGCCCTGGAATGAATCCCTTTCTGCATTTTTGTCAGCTGTTCATCTCTCATCTGCTCTTCCTCTGAGATCTGACAGAACTCAGCTTGGCATCCTAGGATGGTCAAAGGAATAATGCGACCACTGTAACAACAGTTGCTAGGCTAAAAGCTAAAATTAAATCACTTCCTCTCAGGCAAGACTAAATTTAAAATGGCAGCTTACTGACTGTGACCACTGAAACCTGTTGGGGATTTTCTGAAACTATTCTAAAATGCAGGTCCTGTCTCTTTGTGTCAGAGAACTACTGCATCACTGTAGCTTCAGATCTTTGCTTTGACCCTCAGAGATGCATGGCAAAAATAGTATTGCAGTGCATGTCCAGTTGATTTTTGGCCTTTATTGTCTGCATCGACCAACACCCTTCCATCATCTAATGTCTGGGGTTGTTTCATAATTGTGTTGTCTGGTATTGAGCCACTTACGACTGCACATGCACTCAAAAGGGCTGGCAGTGGCTGAGGAGCAATCAGGGTAATTCCAGCATGGCAGTGAGGCCGGCGGGACAGGGCTGCCGGAACCTGAGCTGAATGCTAAACAGCGCTCTGATTAGTCTGATTGAGCCTCTTGGTCCCTAAGTGGACCGCATAGACACAGACAGTGAGAAAGGGAGGGAGCGATAGAGAGGCATACAGTCTGGCTAATTAGCATCCCCATAGGTGCACAGGAAGCTTGGCGAGGGAGGTGAAGAAGTGATCGTAAAGAGGAAGGGAGGGGGAAGGGACATAGAGACAGAGGTCCAGAACATTTTGACAAAGGGCTGACGAGACTCGCCCAGCTGCTTCATGGCAACACGTACAAACACAGAGAAAGCAGGTGGCACCACAGCTTACAATTAACCACAATTTCTTGCTATTAAATTCTATCCGACAACCTGATAATTACATTTACATTCATGCATTTGACAGCTTTAATCCAAAGCGCCCTGCATTGTATTAAATATACAATATATACATTTTATAAATTGGGAATCGATCCCATGACCTTAACCTTGTTAGCACTACATTCTACTGGTCGAGCAGCAGGACTGTCTACATAACATGATAACTAATTTTATGCTATGGTCACTAATAAAAATAACTAAATACAAAAAGCAAAAATGTGCTGCAATTTATAATTGCTTCTATTTTAATACATATTAAGATGTAACATATTCTAGTAATGGCAAAGCTGAATTTTCAGCAGCCATTACTCCAGGCTTCAGTGTTACTTGATCCTTCAGAAACAATTCTTATATGCTGATTTGGGGCTCAAGAAACACTTCTTATTATTAGCAGTGTTGAAAACAGTTGAGCTGCTTAATATTTTTGTGGAAAGTATGCAAAGCTATAAATATACATGACTTTCATTTTCACAGTCCGCCGATAGTGTTCCATTAACTTTAATATCATCTAACAGAATTTCATTTTTTGTGTGTGTGAGCTATCCCTTTAAAATACACAGATGTGAGTGCACTTGCATACATTTTATAATGCATGTGTGTACAGAATCCAGAAGCATCAGTTAGTTAGCCTCAGGTCTGACAGAAAGCCTCAACCAAAGTCAAATATGACTGAGATCTCATTGACCAAACCCTTTCTTTAACAAACACAGCAACAACTTGGTCAAAGTCTTGCAAAATATTTACCATCCACAGTCAATTCAA
This sequence comes from Carassius auratus, assembly GCF_003368295.1. Classification (NCBI taxonomy): domain Eukaryota; kingdom Metazoa; phylum Chordata; class Actinopteri; order Cypriniformes; family Cyprinidae; genus Carassius; species Carassius auratus. Next base: position 34,777,029 of record NC_039274.1, read on the forward strand.
CTCTCAGATGGACAATACAATAAAATGCTGTAACATGGGAGCTTTTAGCAAATGCAAATGGATGTTAGAACACAATATTTCCTCCAATCTGTGGCGGCTAGAGAGAGAGGGGGATAGGGCTTTGCCATGGCTCAGACACAAATGAAAATGCCGCCACACACACACTCACTCTGCTGCCAAATCAGAGCAGAGGCGGCAGCATGGATGTAAATAGTATTAGTTGTGCGTAAGCAGGGATTTACGATATTGTGCTTGCATTACGTGCACTAGCATAATATTAAATAGACAAAGAAAATTGGCTTACAATTAGGGAAGCCATATGTTAAACATTGACAGAGGAACGGTACCCATTTTGAGTTTGCACAGCACAGGAAAGCAAAATCAAGAGACAAAGACAAGCACACATAGAGTACAGACACAAGATGAAGAGAGATATATGAGAGAATGATGGGAGAGGAGGAATAAAGGGTTAAAAAAAGTGGTAAATGGAGAAAATATAAACTCCTCTTAGATTATTTAGCACTGCGTTCCCCAGGGGGACCATGTGTCACAACCCCGCTGCGGCCACAGTAACCACAATCCTGCTGACTACATAATTCAGCCATAGACCAGTGCATGAGCTCCAAAGTCACTAGACACAGTAATGCTGGAACTTCTTAGACATTTTAAAGCATCAATGCTGCCAGCTGATCCAAATTGATTTCAGCAGTGAAAACTTTCAAAGCATATGCTTGTAATCCTAAAAGCATATACAGAGCTGAAAAATGCATAAGTGCCTGTAATGCAAATAAAGCAAAGACAAACATTATATATAGTATAATGACAAAAATAAAATAATGAGATTTTTTTTCTTTACAAAAGGAAATATATATATACATATATAAACTGGCTAATATATATAATAACTAACTGGGACAGCAGAGGAGAAGCTCTCAGACCCGGTGAGACTGAAACTCCTGTCAGAGGAAGATTGTAAAGCTGTAATGAGGTCTCTGGGCCAACGATGAGGCTAAATTAGTAGTATAAATGTAGTCCCCCCATGTCCTGCACCATTATTGCTTCACGCGCATCTTCCAAGGGAACAATTTGTTCAATCTCTTTAAAAACATCCAATTATCCACATATATTATAGAACATATATTATGTTCTGTAAGATGCCTAGTCTGATTTGGATGAAATGTTAAACAACATGAACAATGCTTGGACGTTCTGATGCCACATACTGTCATTTATCTTGCCAATTCATTAAATTAAATGCTAACCAACACAAACTGATATAGTGCTTGTTACCATATATAAAACATTTTTATATACGGTCTATAATAATTCTGATTAAAGGTAATATTATTAAATGCCAAAAGATAGCAATTCAGACTCTATGCTGAGACATTTTATGCCATATACTGTTCAAAAATGAAGTTATGTTAATTAAATGTGTTGCATGCCATTTTCTTTTAAATTATTTGTGAAATTTACTAGTAAACCCTACACGAACTGTTTTTCATTGCACTAACAAATAAAAAACTTCTACTCACCCCCAGTTTCCTGCTCCGCACGCGGACATAGCCCTGCTTGACAATGTCATTGAAGTTGGAGGCCATCTCTGAGGAACCTGGGAACTTCTAGAATGAATAAAGGCTTGCATCCAGCCCTTCGGTATCCCCCTTCAGCCAGTCCAACCAACTCCCTGCTTCCTTCGTTCACTTCTTCGCTTGCCTTCCAGTCTTCTTTGATCTCATCAGCTCTGCAACTTTTGTGGAACTTCTCATCCAGAAGGTCATGTAGATCTTCAGACCAGGTTCACTGACAGGATTCTTGGCATCTCCTCAATCCTGCATGATCACTGAGAGATGAGGAAAAAGGGCACATTTTTTATTCATTTACGGGAATGGAGATTACTTATAGGATGATAGATTATTCATTGATTCATTGAGCTTTACTTGGGTGAAATTTGCCCACCCTTTTATGGGAATGCACTTTTTACTATACATTTTTTACTTAAGTTTTCACTGCTGAACTTGAGAAAGTGAGAGTTAAATAAACATTAAAGTTCTACATGACATATTTCTACCCAACGGCTGCTTCAAATGTCATAATGGTCTAAATTAAAATCCACTCTGACTGTAAACATTATTTCTGCACTAAATAGCTCAAACCTTGTTGTTTGGAGAATGAGAGAGATTAAACAATTCAAAGTAGCAGACTTTATACTGAGAGGAAAGAAAATCATACAGGTTTAGAACAACATTAGAGAGATTCAATTATGACAGGATTTGGATTTTTGGGTGAACCATCCCAAAATATCAGAGCGAGAAATCTTATCCACATAACCAATTTGGTAAGCTTTTACAAACCCTCAATTTAAAAGAAAAACAAAGAAGAACTGCTGACTTATAATAAGTAATAGAAGCATAATGTGTTAAACACACAGTTTCTTGGGTTTTAAGCATTCATTATAATCCTCTGAGCTCCGGCCCTCAGGCCAAAGAACTGGGACATGGTTGTAAGAGCAAAAGTAACAGCATCATCTGCATCCTCCGGAACAACACCCCAACGTGGTACACTTCCCCAGAAGAGAGCAGGAGCTTAAAATTCTTGACTGCAGTGGAACACTGACATTTAAGTTTAACAAGGAGCTCATTAGCCAGGACAGAGTCGGGCTGATCGTCGTCGGCGCTGTTGGTTTTAAAAAGTGGCTCGCTCAGGGAAGGAGGGGCCATTTGCTCAAGTAGAAGATCAGTGAATCATAATGCCATCATTATGTGCTCTCATGACCCAGCTTCAAAAGCCCTTGTCAGAAGATAAAAATAAAAGGGAGAACAAAAACAGTTGAAGGAGGATATGAACGATGAAAAAGCCGTTTTGAGAGGACCTCAATGGAACAGCATAATGAAAGCTCAAAACAAATCACAACAGCTTGAAAATCAAGACTTTAAGTGTCAGCCGAGCCTCTTTATATCCAAATCCTATAGACACAAAGAGAGTTTAAGAACAGAGGTAAAAATATAAGAAGTCCTTCATGATGCTGTTGTTTTATTGTTTTAATTTATTTAATTTTTTACCCAATTTACAGTGGTCAGTAAAAATCAGTCATTTTTAATTCCCCAGAATACATTGGAAAAACCACGATGCTTAAATTTGAATTCACATTCAAGTTTATTTTGATAGCACTGTGACTTGTATATGTGTGCATGTAGTGTATCATTATTATTCCTGTTCAGAAGGAAATTAAGCATAAACATGAAGCTATGAAGTAACAGTTTAATATAAGAGCTGCTAAGAGCCTTCTGCTGTATGATGAATGGGTATATTCAAGTTAGAGTGTAGAGCAATATGCTGAATACTAGCAATATGCAAGTATTAGGTTATGTGCAGTGAATAGGCATGACAAGGTTTTCAGTCTACCGGACCAAAAAAAGAAAAAGAAAAGAAAGAAATAAACACGATAGAAAAATGGCAAACAATTCTGAATTATTTTCTTTTAAATGTTTAAATATTACATTTACTAAATTACATATTAAATATATAAATATATTATATATGGATATATGGTCTAAATGTCAGACATAAAAGATATTTACAACCTTACAGAGAACCTATTTCAGATAAATTATTATTTTTATTTATTTATTAAAAAAAAAATGGGGGGGGGGTACTTTCTTTTAAGAATCCTTTAAAAAAATCATCAAGTATCATGGTTTTAACAAAAATATTAAACACTAAACATCACAACTATTTTCAACAATAATAATATTGTTTCTTTAGCACCAAATCAGCATATCACTGAAGACTGGAGTAATGATGCAGTAAATTTACCTTTGCTGTCAAAGGAATAAATCAAATTGAAAATGCATTCAAATTGAAAACAGTTATTTTAAATTGTAATAATATTTCAGAATATTGTATTCTGAAACTTCTGAATGGTGGTGTGTTTTAAATACAAAAAATAATAATAAAGAAATAATATTTTTTTTAAAATAATAATATATACACATATAAGAACACACATAAACACAATCCTAGCCAGTGAGTAGGCAGCTGTAAGTATGTTTAGGGTGTTAATTCCAAGTAATCTCAGGCCTGGACGAACATAAAGTGTTGTTGGCAATCTTTAGCAAGCACTTCTATCTTGAGATTGCAAAGACTGAAATTAGCAGAGAAGCCCTGTCATTGCCTGAGCTGAGGCTTCGCTTCTCTTCTCTTGTTTGTCGCAGCTAGAAACAGTGGTGACTAAGGAATCCAGGTGTGAACAAGACTCAGAGGCAACTAATGAATACAGACACCAGAATATCCCACCCAGCCCCCTGCAGCTCTAGCGACAAACAGCTTGTTAAGATGCAGGTGACACTCAAAGAGGGAGGACGAATGGAAGAAGAACATCTGTTCTCACTGTTAAGAGCAGACAGCATGCAGCAGACAGACATGTCTCTGTTGAACGCCTGGCTAATGATAGGCCAGTGATGCCTTGTTACCAAGTCTTTATAATCCCTGAGAATTGGCCGGTTACACCACATTGTTATGGGTTTAAGTCCCATTTGGAAATATGGAGTTAGGTTTCACAGGCTTTTTTTGAGGAAGTGGTGATAGAAATATGTGCTTTTATTAAATATAATATTGTTTAGTTTTGACCAAGACACAAATAATACAGTCAAACAAAATGTCTTCAATTATGAGGATGCAACTGTGCAATAACAATTTAATTGGCACAATCTCCTTTTATTGTTACAAAAATAATAAGTTCATAAAAGCATTACTGAAATAAGTGGGTGATTTCTAGTACACTTTTATTTCTTATTTACTTATCACGTATATTATAATTTATATCTTACTATATTGTATAAAATTCCACAAGTGTTTTGGAGGATGGAATACAATTATTTAGTGTTCTTTCATATCACTTGAACAAATCACAATCTTAGTACTGTCTCCTAACCAGCCATGAAGCGAAAAAGCCTCAAACAATACAGGTTATCTCTTCCATGTAAATCATATTTTTTTGTCCTACCCAGCTGCGACAGGAAATTTTTAGTCAATTTTTTTTTGCAGCTTCACACTTACAATTGGTCCAAATTTAATTCTCTTAAATTTTAAGGAGATTTATTTTTCAAAACTTCATGCATTACTGCTCAGGGTGCCATAACATATGCCTCTGACTCGAAAAAGGCATTGTGGGTGGTTCATTTCATGGTTCTGGCCATAGTTGGCAAAACTTCACCAGAAGGACTAGTGGTAGTAAATAAGAAAAGAAAGTGAATAGGAGGCGCAGAGGTGTGTTGATTGTCAGTTCTGATAAAGCCTCACAGCTGGAGTCCATCAGAGGAGAAAGTGAACTGAAAATTGAAAGAGTGCTGCAGTGACTCATACAGGCAAGGAGGCCAGTATAGAGTGGACAGTGAAATATTAAGTGTGCCTTGAGGGAAAGACAGAGAGAGCAACAGAAAGAAAGGTCATTAGTTGCAATTGTGTGTATTTCAGAGGTCACCTGTATTGACCAGAGATTGAATGAAAGAGCAAAAACGGCACTCACACACATGATTTTCAGAGAACAAAGCCAACCGAACATTGATTCATTTTCATGAATCAAGGTTTGGTGCATTTTTGCTGAATTTTCTCAGGTGAAATCTCTGAATACAAACTATCAGGTTTAATCGCATGAGGGTGAAGGATTCCCTCATACAGTTTCCCCACAATTTCTCGTATTTGTTGCATTTACCAACATAAAGCTGTTTTTTTTTACTCATTTCTTTCTTTCTTTTTTTTTTTTAAAGACTTCTGTGTGAGCTGTGATTCATACATTGCTACAAAAGACGATGGGCTTTTTTGTCAAAATTTTCATTAATGGTACTGCACCTTTAAGACAACAGACTCAACCGCAGATATTCCATCAGAGTTATTCCTGCCATACGTCAAAGTATTTGCTGTATCATATATTGAAAAAAAACTTGAGTATCACTCTCAAATATCTCATAACTTATAGCTTAATAAAAAATGTAGATGGTAGAAAGACTAATTAGAGAAAGAGGAATGAGAAAATGACACTTTCATTTTGTTTTATTATATTTATTCCATCATTAAATATTCAACAGTATAATAGCAGCAGCCCTTTTGGTTTTTAGTGGATCTGGAAAAAAACAACATCATATAAATGATTTAGTGATGCAAAAATTGGCAAAATAAAACTAAGAACTGAGTCTACATTGCTTGCTAGCGTCAAAACCATTATAACCATGTTGCATCCCTTTCTCTGAAAACAAGGAGCATAATGAAATCAATTCAGCCCAGTACAAAAGGGTCAGACAGGACTTAATGACTGGACCAGCACTAACACAGCAAAGCAAAGACTGTTACTGACATTGACCCTCACTCTCTATTGCAAATTAAAATAATTGATCAGGAATTAATCGAAAACAACGTAGACTAGTGAATGCAAGCCAAGCACATCAACAATAATCAGTAATAAATAACTGTTCCTCTATTTTAATCTTTCCAAACTTGAATAATTTAAAAACAGTAGTTGTAATATTGTCCACTTATCTTTAATCATCAATTAAATGAAAATAATGATGGCCTGTATTGGTATAGACCACATTTTTAATATAAATACGTCCCAACAGAAGAGGAAATTTGGGTTTTACAACACTCCACTATCTAAAACCCCACCAGCAAATGAAAGATAAAGAAAGTGGAAATTGTCTCATTTCTCTAAAGTTAATATTGCTTCTGCTGTCACTTACCCACAGAATACTCACAGAATATAGAGTGCTTCTATTCATATCATGCTAAGAGAACGTTAGGAGCCAGAGAACAACACAGTAGGAAATACATTTCAACAAACTGAATTTAACAAGAGCAAAAATGAGGTTAGAAGAAAAACGGCTGAGCAAGATAGAGCTGAATTCAAGAATTCAAGTAAAGTAGTGAGTTTCGCTCTTTTGTGGAGCTTGTCATTCATTTATCATTCAAGGACGATGGATTTCTCTTGAATAGACCTTTTTTTTTTGTTGGTTCGGCTCTTTTTCATCCACATTGTCAGCACAGTCAGAGTTCCCCAGTGCCTGTGACATGACCCTTACTACCAGGTAAAGGAAAAAGAGGTGAAAGAAAGCGGGGGTGGGAGGGATGGGGCTGAGGTGACGGCAGGACGCAGTGGGGGCTCAGCTGGCTTCATGATTGGCCGATTGAATTTCCTCTCTTGTGGTGCTGCAACTGTGCAAACCGCCTCCACATAGATCTCTCCTGACTGTCTGCATGTGTGTGGGTCAGCTTTTGTCTGCCAAATGTACCCACAAGGATAGTAAAACCTGAAATCCCCCCCCCCCCATACCTGGAGACCAGCCAACAGCTCCCATAAGCAAAATGGCTTAACTAAATACTAAATAATCTCTCAATGAAAATGTAAATGAAAATGGATCAAGAACATCAACTCTTTTTAAGAACAACAAAAGTCAATGGCAAACCCCTACTATGATAGAAAATGTGTGTCCATTCTAATAAGGGACAATAAATCCACTGCATACATACACTCAAACCCAGTTTCACATTGAATAAAAGGGTTTTGGTGTCATCTGACGGCTTTAGGAGCATGCAAGGGCATGTCCCGGTACCCCTCCATGTCTGTCTTACCATCATTCTGTCCTTCTTAACCACTTAATCCAGCTGTCGTATCTCACATAAAACCTGCCATACAATTCACATATCACATCCAGTTATGGGCCCATGGTGTCCTTTCAGGCTCTGCCAAAATGACATGCAAAATGACCTATTAAGTTAAGGGGAGAATGAAATTGAGAAAAAATTATAAGTGATTCTTACTGCATTTTTATTCATTCACTATCATGGGACTTGTGAGATCAGTAAAGCTTTATAACCAATCTTCTGCAGGTTGAATCAATGCCTAAGGCTCAAGCAGCCCCGATGGGTCCAGATGAGGTCAAAGGGCAGCTTTAATTAATAGACTACACACTGCACTAGAGGCGATCTGACCCTTATCCAATAGGTTGTCTATTAGCAATGGTACGAACAGGGGTAATTATCACATGGCAGCTGAGAGAGAGCAAGGTATGGCACATTCATCATTCATGGATACATCTTGTCATGCGTTAGCAAAAATGTAAATATAAAAACACTACACCCAATCTGTACATCCATTTATTTATCTTTTTCCCCATTTAGCTGTTTGTTCTTGTAATGTATTTTCTTGTTCATATTTAAGTGCTCAGAGCTCCTGTAAAGCAGAGTTTATGATCTCCCTTGGGCAATAAAGCTCTTTTTTTAAGCTGAAAGAGTTTTTGCTTTTATATTCCACCTCTTGCTTATAGTTTAACTCTTCTAGCCTAGTTTAGGAATGACAAAAAAAAGAACAATAACAACAAAGAAAAAAAGAGCAAATTCATCAACAATTTCAGGACCAACAAATCTAATCACACCACCCACACACGTCTTAAAGGGGTCATATGATGCAATTTAAATGTTTCCTTTCTCTTTGGAGTGTTACAAGCTCTTGGTGCATGAAGAGGATCTGTGAAGTTGCAAAGAATAAACTCAAATTTAGGATTTAGGAATCTTTAAGATTACTTATAACAGAACAGCATCGCATTTTATGGACAACAATTTTGTGAGCCTAGGAGAGGAGGTCATTCTGACTTTGCTACGACAATCTAGCGCTTCTGAGAGAGAGAGAGAGAGAGAGAGAGAGAGAGAGAGAGAGAGAGAGAGGGTCACACAGTGCAGTCAGCTGTCTCAACCATCTGTGGCTTGTGTACTGCAAACACATACGAGCTTCATCACTGTGTCTGTCACACCACTCTGTTCCCCTTTCATGCTTGAACTGATGGTAAAACTAAGGACATTAATAACTGTCTTCACATTTATTTTGAAAGATGAAGCTCGCGATTATGGAAAGGGGCATTACATTTATGACGAGTGCTTGTGGTGTTTGGTCAATCCCAATGCACTGGGTCAGTTGGTCAAACATAGCAGACTGTGATTGTCAGAAGGAGGGATGCGAGAGAGAGGCGGGGCATAGAGGACCTACAATAATGTACAGTTTTTAAAAAATAATGTGGTTTTTATTTTTTACCTTAAAGAATGTTAACATTTCCTGTTACACCAAATACACAAAATAATGATCTTTAAAAAAGCATCATATGACTTCTTTAACACACTGCCCCCACATACATAAGTGAAAGAGAGCATTTAAGGCTGACACTACCTTTCATTTACATGACAGTGGGTGGTCTTCTTCCCCCGGGTCCACAATGATAGTATAACATGATTATCAGCACTGAATAAAAATGCTCTGATTAAATTAAATAAAAAAAGAAATGCACAACATATGAGGAAAATATTGTTTTTTTGTGTGGCTTCAGCTGAAGTAGTTTCAGCTAAATATTTGATCATTAAGTTATCTGAGGATTTTAAGAATAATTTTCTTTATTTTATGTAGCACAAACAAGACTAAAACAGGTTTGAAATGCTGATTTCTTTAAGTGTACAGTCACTTGATAGCACTTTTCATTATTCTCAGCAATTGCAGTATTCATCTCAAAATCAACAGTTTCTCATATTCTTCCTGGACTGGAATACACACAGTCATGTCTAAATCCACTTAGCAATCATAACATTAATTTGACATTAACAAAATACTGATTGATGTATATATACATTCTTATCTTATAATTTAAAATTTCCAAAACAATAATTTTCCCATTAATGTTAACAACCCTCTGTGATTAGTAGCTTATGCAAATTCTTTGTTAAAAAAATAATAAAAACCTTTTGCACAGTACTTTATATTTGCATTACATCTGCTCTCAAAATATTATTATACCACTAAAAAGGCATTGTTCGACCACTTGTTTTTTTTTTTTACCATTAAGTAACCTCCTTCAACAAGCAATCATCAGAAACCACAGAGACATCACAGCACTCAGAGAACCATCTACAATGTACCACTATTCAGTGAAATGAGAACAGCCTTTCTGAAATCATACTGAGTAGAGCCACTATTCTTCAGAAGAAGCAAGAAAAGGCCAAACAATACAGTACACAAAATGGGCTGAATGGGGATGAGTCAAAAAGTAAAAAAAAAAAAAGATGAATAAGAAGAGGAAAAACAGAATATACAGCAGGAGGAACGGAAAGACACCTCACTCTAGTTTATATGCCCTGATTTTGACCTCTTGGAAAAATTTCAGGCTTTACTCTGCATAGTTCTAACAAAAGTCCTGCACACAAACACACAGATACACACACATATTATGAACACAAACCCCCAGAACTAGAAAGCACAGGCAGATGAGACATGATGTCTGCAAGCCTCTATCTATCAAAGATAACAGAGCAGCTATGAACACAGACAACTGGTTTCAGCACCCCTCCTACAGCCTGACGCGACACTTTGTCTCCAGTCCTTTTACCAGATTGACAGAGATAAAACAAACAAAACACGCAAGAATGCAAATACACACTGCTAAAAGCAAAGATTTATTACATGCAGACACTTATTCTTGTTCGTGCACTTGTTTCTGACAAGATAATAATCAGAATTTTGTTGAAAGAAAATAATAGTTTAAAAAAAACTGCTTTGGTACATATATGTAATATATTTAAATACATAAAAAAAAAGTTAATTGACAGTTAGGTGTTTTGAATATGATTTTCAGCTTTGGGTGGTTTCCAGGCATGCACACTGCCAAACTTTTGCATGATTGAGTTGTAGTATAATATTTGGAGGATCAGTCTCAGTCTCTCTGTCAGAGTTTTACTGCCTCCTCTCATTTCAATTAGCGCTGTCCATTTAATGCATTAATTTAGTGTGATTACTATTAAATAAAAAAATATGCCATAAAAATTCAATTATTTATGCCTCATTCGTAAGTTCTGTTATAAAGAATTTTATTACATTGGAGCCATTCAAACTTGACGCATACATCACCTTTATATACTTATGAGTCCAATCACCACACATTAAATAAGAGAAGTTCACCAAGGACACATTTGTTTCATTCAACTAGACGGCACAGAATGAATGGGTCTTGAGATAACGTGATTCAATATTGAACTACATTTAGCTTATTTATGTTGACTGTAGGCCAATGATTGGCTTCACAGATATAAAATAACATATATGGCGATTTATGCCAACTTTCATTATCTTTGGCCACAATAATGCTTTTAAACATTTTCTTAATTTTCTTCCATTGACATATTTTAGATAAACTGCAATAAATTTTACTTGTATTCATTTGGCAGTTGCTTTTATCCAAAGCGTCTTAAATTGCGACCTATCAAAATAAAAGTTCAACTTAACTTGAAACTGTGACAAAAATATTATTATTGTAGTAGAATGTACACTGAAAAAAAATATAAACACAACACTTAACAACTCAAATAGCTAAGACTTTTTCTATGTACACAAAAGGCCTATTTCTCTCAAATATTGTTCACAAATCTGTCTAAATCTGTGTTAGTGAGCACTTCTCTTTTGCCGAGATAATCCATCCAACCTCACATCTGTGATAGCACAGCATATCAAGATACTGATTAGACAGTAAGATTATTGCACAGGTGTGCCTTAGGCTGCCCACAATAAAAGGCCACTCTAAAATGTGCAGTTTTAATTGCACCACACAATGCACAACGTTTTGAGGGAGTATTACTTCTCAGGAGGACGCGCTCAGAGTTCGAACAGTTTGCACATTGTGTGAATCGAGGTAAAAAACTATATAAATACTGTTCAGTTTCTTGCACGGACCGATCCTTTTGATTCTTTACACATCAATGTATCATCACTAGCCACAGGGTTTAATTTGTTTTTGGTTTTATTGTATGTTTTAGCCGTGATTCCCATCCACTTACATTATGAGACTGACAGATTGCAACCGTTTGAGTTAAAAACCTCAGTTTGTGTTCTACTGAAGAAACAAAATCACCTACATCATGGATGTCCTGGGGATAAACATCAAATTTTCATTTTTTGGGTGAACTATCCCTTTAAAACAGATTTCATGGTTGTCCCTAAAGATTGTATTTCTTTTTTACTTTTTATAAATTGTTGAAAAGTTTAATGATTTCATACAATTACACATGATGTTTGATTACTAAAATTTAAAATGTAACAATTATGGAATTTCCCATATGAGCACCATACTTTTACTGTTTGAGCTACAGGAATGCTGTATTTGAATACTAATTTGATTAATTAAATGCTAATTTCATTTAAAAAAAAAAATGAATTTGACTGCTCATTTAATGAATTAATCAGCATATCATGTAGTAATTACAATGTCTAGTATTTTTAAGTTGGACAAGTATAGTACATTTTAGTTTCACGAGAGGCAAGAAAAAAAGAAGAAGAAAAAACAGAGAGACCTTCAGTGTTTGTGTGTGTGTGTGTGTGTGTGTGTGTATGTGTAAGAAAGTGAACTTTTAGAATCTCATTGAGTTGAATTCCCCTTATAGAATAAGAATGAAAAGTCTCATACAGCAGCGTCTATTTGAGTGGCTGTCTGGTTTCTGACATGGTGCAGAGCCACTCTGTGAGTCCAAAGCCCATCTGACTTCAAGTGTCTCTCTTGTCCTAGACAGCCCCCAATACGGGACAAACACACACACCCTTACAGATACACACCTCCAAATCTCAATCCCAATGCTGCTGCAGAACAACAACAAATAAAAACATTTATGATTCATAAAATTCTCACAGGCATGAAAGGAGAAGAAAAGATGTAGTTTGCTATCATCTTAGAGACATTTATTGGTTTTTAACTTTATGGGTCCTTTTTATGCCTAGGAACCATTAACCACATTTGAGCCTTTTTAATTCTGCAGAGCAGAGAGACATTTCAATAAAGGTGTGGGCCGGTCCCTGTCTTCCTGCCCTCCTTAACAACACTCTAGTGTTTACACATTAGAGATAAAAAGTGAGAGAAGAGAAAGCGTGAAAGCAGCTGCTGTGTTTTGTAATAAAGAAACATTATGACAGATCGTGTTTGGAAATCTAACCTGACTTCAATCTTTTCCGATTTAAGCTAACTTCCAAATTTTGTTGTACAAATTGCTACCAAACCGCAGTAAATGTAATCCTGGTGCCACAGTAAAACTAACATGGAGGTGTATACAGGTTTACACATCAGTATTTTGAGGCTTCTGAAATGTTGGAAGAGTTGATTATACAGAGGCATTAATATCAGAACCTGTAATAAGATAGAAATACTTAAACACATTATTGCCACTGAATTAAGCTCAAATTTACCTACTACATGTAACGAAAATCATTATAGACAAAGAAAGAGAAAGAACACCACCACACAATGCTTAAAGCACTTCACAGTATTCTCATTTGCTGTTAATAAAGCTTTTGTTTTTGCCCATTTTTAAATCACACTGTCATGACTGTATTTCTGACATAAAGTAATACGTTTTGACATAACTTCACTTCTTCAGTTCCTTCTGTTTAGACAATTCCTTTTGGAAAGAACTAATGAAGGGGCAAATGAAGGGGTTAACTTATGACAGCCTAGATTTGATCACGTCATCTCACAAACAGCATGAGATGAATTAACAAAGAGGTGACAGCGAAAAGAGAGACCTGGGCTTGCAGAGAAACGCAGAGAGAGAAAGCATATTTCAGACGGATCCAATTTCCAAAATCCCCAGCATTGTTGTCACACAAAGCATGCGTTTGGCTAGGCCATCAGCTTCGTCTAGCTCCTGTGGAGCTGAGGTAGTCTGTCTGAAGTCTCTCTGTCGATTCCTTTTCTCATCTCTGGCAAGCATTTCCTTTGACAGTTGAGACACAACTAAGTCTAGATTTATTCTCAGTAAGTCCTTTCATTTAAATTGCATTATACACAAATCTGCCTCCACTAGTTATATATTTATGATCGAGCTACGACTAAGTGAAGAAAACTAAGCAGACCAGCTAAGATAGCAAATTTCAAGGGACGTTTTAGTTAACAAGACCTAAAGGAAGAGTTACTGTATCCTAATCTGTTGGCTCTACAGGGAGGATGGGTGAATGCAGAGGTTTCCCTTGGTGCAGCTCAACAGTCAAATTTTCTAACTCTGCCCATTCTTGGCACCACAGCATCCTGTTTAACCACTGCCAAACAAGAAACTGCAAAAGAATGTCAACTTGTTTTTTTTTCTTTTATGAATGAAGAGTTTGTATAGTTCGAACACAACATTATATGATTATACAACAAAAACATTAAGAGGTTACTTGTACATGCACACACTGAGACATGTGATAATGAAATAATAATATTATTATATGTATTTTAATGGTCCAAATGTTTACGTCCAAAAACATGGAATTATCATCTCCAGAAAACCAACTGGTACTTTTTTGTAAATGGTTCAATGGCTGTGACAATCTGCTCCTCTTTTTCAGGTAGATCTGATGTGTTTGGAAACAAATTAGTCATGTCTTCCATGAATCTGTATCTTACTCAAAAAGTGTTTCTTTCTCTGGTTCTTTTTCACTCTGTCTCACACAGATCTGCCATGGCAGCCTCACATGACTGAGGGTGAACAGAGAAAGAGATGGAGAAGATGAAGATGAAGGAAGCAGAAATGAGACACGGATAGATCGAGAGATACTCAAACAGGGGCTGAGAGAGGATGTCGGAACTCGGCAGATTGGTCACGTCAGCATTCTGGAGCTTTTGGCCTTTAAAGTTTCTCTCTTATGGCAAGCTGAAGTGACAGACACACCTCTTACAGGAAAACGTTCAAGCCACAACGATGTGCTACTTTATTATAAATCAATGCGTCTCAAAATCAGAGAAAGATGAGAGAATGAGAGTGAGAGTAATGATTTCCTTTTATTACACTGATTATACATTTTTATATTTGTACACATAAATGAAAAAAGGTTTAATTTAATCTATATAATCTATAATCTTTAGTAAACAATTTGAAAGAATGCCTAACTTACATTACATAGTTATATTAAATTTACATTAAATACTTAATAATAGCCAACTGATATAATGAAAAAGACATAGTGAAACATACAATCTTTTTAAAATAAAAACTTTTTTATATAAAATAAAAATTAAATAAATACAAAAATGTAAATAAAAAATAATGATATTATACCAGGTGAAATTAAATGAAATTAAACTTATGCTCTATAGTAAAGCATATTTTAGGATTATTTTACTGTGCTCAAATAAAATTCAACAAAGTAGACCTTTTGACTGAAAGCTTTTATAAGCAAACTCTGACAGCTTTTTGTCAAGCTTGCTTTTATTTGTACAGCACTTTTCAAAATATATAATGTTTAAAATAAGTTTTAACAGAAAATGAGAGAGAATTGCACTCTGGTAACAAAAAAAAAAGATGATGTTTAACTAGATGAAGAAACAGAATCACTGAAGACAGATCAAGATGACAAAAAAAAAAAAAAACTAAACCGAGGTAGCATGGTGAAACCGGGCAAAACCATAAACAAATCCCCAACATGTCGCTGGAGTTCTACCTTGACCCATAATTGCTTGACTTACATAAAGTTCAACTCTCTGAAAAGATGGCCTAATGTCAAATTCTTGTCTCATAACTTCCCAGTTTATTTAGAAGTACCAGCAAAACACGGAGCATGATAAGAAAGAGAGAAAAAGATAGAGTAAAAGACATCAGGAGGAAATGAGTTCACTATTCATTTGTTACAGAGGGCACAACTTAAGACATAAAAACAAGCCTCAAGCCGCATCTCTATTTCTGTCATAAATTATGGATGTTGTCTGATATCTCCTAACTGCTGTGGGGCTCTCAGGGGCCCTTCTCTGCAGCAGACCTGGCAGAAGAGCTGAACTTATAATGTAGAGCATTCCTCTCTCAATGTCAGCTCCAGCACTGGGAGCGCTTCACAAAAGCATGGGTCATGGACATGTGCCCCAGTGGTAAAACACATTATTTTAAGATTGACTCACTTTAGTCACTTTTAAGCTTTTTCCATGCTTAAAATTATAATAAGTCATCCTTGCCATGGTAAACTTCACTATAACAATTGCAAAAAAAAAAAAAAACTTTAGTGAGTGCACTTACATTTAAACCAAACCTAACTTGTAATTTCCAAAACAAAAAAATCTCACACACCAAAGTTGAGGTCACATTTACTATTATTTTGTGAATCTTGGCAGGTGATATTCAGTAATTTAAAGAAGAATCCATGCGATCTGGAAAACAGACTTTGATGACATCTTCAGACATCACTGGCCATTTATACATTAACTAAACAAACAGCAAAGGAAGAACTGACATAAACCGAAAACTGACCATAGACAAATAGCATTGTGAAAGCTTTCTAGCAGCACTATAATCAGATGGAACATATAGACATGCACCATAGAAGTACAATATTCAACCTGGATTTATAGACATACAATATAGAAACATTATAATAAGATGGACGTTTTATAGTGTAGAGTAAAGCTGGATGTATAGAATACACACTTTGTTACCTTGAGTGTGTCAGCTGCATAGTAAGACTTTTTTTTTCGGGATAAAATGATTCACTAAATTTATTTTCTAAATGCATGTTATTTATAATGTGCTTCTTTTTTGACCGTGTAATTTCTTCATCAAAATGTCTAATCAATATTCCAGTGAAATGGCAGACTGTTTGGTGACTTCAATTATTAAGTCTGATTAAACCCTGACCCTTTCCTACAATCAGTTGCGAGCTCACATTCGGATCTGCTTCCATCCAGTCTACATAGTCCAAGCTGTTCATTTTTTTCTTTTTGATAATCTCTTTCACTTAGATTTGTGTCATATGGAAGAAAAGATCTGTTATACTTCTGTTTCATCATGACATTAAACTAGTACTATTAATCTACCGAGACCTAGTCAGTATATGGAATAAGACAGAAGGAGAGGGTAGGGGACGTCACTTGTCTTATATGGTGTACGGTACTCAGACAGGCACAAAAACACAAACCTACACTTATATATATGCTATGTCACAAAGCTCATTTGGTCCCTCAGCTGGGTCCTCTGTCAGGGTCACAACCATTCACTCTGTCCCATCCATCAGCACAGACACACTGCACATAATCGTTACCTACACGCCCAACCTCACAAACACATACACAGCTCTCAGCCTCAGATATGTTTTCACATACAACAAAAACTGAAGTCTTTACTTAAAAATAAATTCACATCTTAACCCAAGTCTATAACTATGTCTTGAATACTGGAAGGTGTTTAACTAATTTTGTTTTTAATAATAATAATAATTGTTATTTTATTTAAAAATATGCACACATTCACTCTTAATTGTATGCCTAATATGCAAAAAAAAAAAAAAAAACTCCTTGTTATGGTATTTAATTATGAATAACATTCAATGAGAAATTTTAAAGGGGTCATGTGATGTGGCTAAAAAGAACATTATTTTGTGTATTTTGTGTATTGCACTGTGTTTATGTGGTTAAAGTAAACAAAAACAACAACAACAACAAAACACATTTTAAACATACAACAGGGTTCCTCATTTAGTTTTCGCAGAGGGAAGAATCTGCCAACAATACCAAGCCAAGGGCCACTGACCTATATGATAATAATAATAATAATAATAATAATAATAATAATAATAATAATAATAATAAACAATAACAACAACAAATACACACACACACATATACATATATATATATATATATATATATATATATATATATATATATATATATATATATATATATATATATATATATATATATATATAATTACAATTATTATATTAGATTTTTCCTCCAGTAGTGCGTTTATTAAAAAATTATGAACATTTTTATGTTAAGATACAGAAAAACTTTACCTGTTGAATATTAAAAACAAATGAACTAACAAAAAATCTGAATCTCCATGTCTGCCATGCAAATCAACTGTTCCTGCTCATCTCCAGAATGGATCTCTTCTCTCCACTTTCCCTAATTGCAGATAAAATTTTTAGATCTGTCAGCATTAATATTTTTGTACTTAGATTTTTTGGGGGGATCAAACTACAACTGTGTATCCCAACCAGACATGACGCACAGCGATAAAAAGTATATTTTCCATGAAGTTTTTGTTATAACCACCCATGACAGTGACACGTAACAATATGCGGCACAGAATTTTATTTTAGAAATGGGTTTTATTTTCTGCGATGTAGTGGTAGGAACAACATACAAAATATGACAGTGATAATCTGAGGTAATGATTTGTGCTTTATTCAATATTAAGTGTCTAATGTGAGTTTGAATATTATTTTGCATGATCTTTAAAACCATAGTGAAAGCAACAATAGATATTTCACCTCGGATCTTGAAAATAATTGCTTAAGCAAACTAGTGTTAAAACTGTGACCTCACTGTGAACAAACATCCATAACAAAGATGGCATTGCTAACTCAAAACTGTTCAGTCCATTCACATCTGAATCATTAATTTTTAGTGTCCACTTTTCTTTACTTCACACTTGCCATGTTTCTGCTGTCACATCGTATATCTATACTGGACGAGACGAAGCATTGCAAATCACTTTGAACTTTGTGTCAACCCGTCATAAATAGAATGAGTCAACAGTTTTCTGTCTGGGATTTGTCGCACTGCGCAGCATCCAGTGTAGACAGCATCAGTGATTATAATAAGTTCTATTGTATTTTGTTGCGTCGCTCGCGTCCGGTATAGACAGAATGTAAGTTAATGTTGCGTTCTGATGCTGTGTTTGAATTTTCATGCCACATTATTTGAATAATAATTACGAACTAGAAACGAGTCAATTTTTACAATGATCATTAATCTGAAAAGCGTGGGTGTGCTCTGATTGGCCAGCTATCCAGTGCGTTGTGATTGGCCGAATACCTCAAGCATGTTACATCCCTTAATAATAATAATAATAATAATAATAATAATAATAATAATTCTTTACATTTATATAGCGCTTTTCTAGACACTCAAAGCGCTTTACATAGACAGGGGGTATCTCCTCAACCACCACCAGTGTGCAGCATCCACCTGGATGATGCAACGGCAGCCATATTGCGCCAGAACGCCCACCACACACCAGCTTACTGGTGGAGAGGAGACAGAGTGATGAAGCCAATCAGTAGACATGGGGATTGTTAGAAAGCCATGATGGTCAGAGGCCAATGGGCGAATTTAGCCAGGATGCCGAGGTCACACCTCTACTCTTTCCGAAAGACATCCTGGGATTTTTAATGACCACAGAGAGTCAGGAACTCGGTTTAACGTCTCATCTGAAGGACGGTGCTTGTCGACAGTATAGTGTCCCCATCACTACACTGGGGCGCTAGGACCCACACAGACCACAGGGTGAGCACCCCCTGCTGGCCTCACTAGCACCTCTTCCAGCAGCAACCTAGTTTTCTCAGGAGGTCTCCCATCCAGGTACTGACCAGGCTCAGCCCTGCTTAGGTTCGGTGGGCAACCAGTCTTGGGCTCCAGGGTGATATGGCTGCCGCCTCACTGTGATGTCCACTTCACAGGGCACTTACGTTCGAACAGAACAAATGTCTGAAGAGATAAGAGAAACACAAAATGTGGGTGTGGGTGCAAGGACTGGAATTGAGAACAATTGATTTATACAGTCTTTTAAATATAAAACCATGTCTACATTTGTAATCGGAAAATTTGTTTTTTCCCCCCTTTATAATATACTTAAAACCACTTATGGTTAAAATATATAAAAAATCTAGACGATTACTAGCCTGGTAATACCAGACTCTGCTACTTCACTTTGCTTCGTAGACAGAGTCTGGAATGGCCTAATAGAGAAGTGTTTTCTCTCTCACTAGGGGGCGCTTTGTCTGAAGTTTAAAATCATTGGTTACCCGTAAGCCAATCAGATACGTTTAGTTATGACGTATGTTATGCGCCTGTACAGCCGCATCGAAGCACAGACATCATGCATCGAGCTCAAATCTATGATTGAATTTCCACTGTAAACCTGTTGTTAAACACTCTTCTTGTTCTGGCTTCAGTTTGAAAAAGAGTTGAATTTTCTCCATAACAGAGCGAATTGCATCCCGTGTCTCGTTTCCCATTTCCGCGGTCGTTTCGGTTTTCGATTTCTCTAATCTACAATTTAAAACTCGGTGCTTAGCATCTACGTCACGGCTCTCAGCCCGCCCTCTCCTCGTTGATTGGCCCGGCTGTTTTCAGACCGGTGGCAAACAGAAAGCTCTGACGCTGTATCAGACTGAGTACAGAAGCGAAATGAAATTGAGCAGAAGTAGGAAGTCTGACGTAGTCAGGCTAGACGATTACATGAAATACTAGGGACAACATCCTCAACTTATGTGTTGGCTGCAGGCTCGACTAAACCTCATAAGCTCTGAGCAAAGACCTCTTTGCAGTCTCAAAGCTCTGTAAACACACAATCCCTGTTAAAACCCTCAAAACAAAGCATACGGTCAAATCCCAATGCATTAATTCTTCTTTAAAAAAAACCCTGCGTTATGGAAATGCTGTGCATTTCAGTGTATGTCAACGAACACCAGACTCTTTAAATATGTCGCTCAGACATGATAGACAGCAGTGTTGGGAGTCTTTGACGCGTAGGTACGCCAAAGCTCTGGGGAGGGAAGCAGAAATCCAAACAAATCAATGCAGGCTGAGCCCCGGAGAGACAGAGTATCCACCACCGGCAATTACTGCAGCGCAGAAACAAACACAGTGGAAGTGAACTGAAGAGAAGGCAAAGTCTGCTGCTAGCAGGTAAAGCCATAGTTTTATGTGTGCATGAGGCCGAGGGAGGGGAAGAGGGGGGTCTGGATACACTCACACAGGCAGGTTTGCTGGGTCTGGCAGTGCAGGCGGGCCACTCTGTAATTTACAGAGGTGGAATGCAGCATGCAGCCACGGGTGCTAATTACAGAGCGTTCATCTCTCTCTCTCTCTCTCTCTCTCTCTCTCTCTCTCTCTCTCTTTCAGACTGTGAGCCAGCTGACCAAAATCAGCCAACTCCCACACTGCTCCGCTGTCATCTGCAACCTTCAGACAAAATGCAGAAGTGCACACACACACAGCAGGACAGCTGTTTGGATAACATCTATGACTCAGGTGACTTTACATGCTACAAAACCCACAAGAAGGTTTGCTAGTATGTAAAGACTATTGTAATTGACCCCATTACAAAACCACTGGAAATTGACTGCCATCTAAGGCTATTTATCTTTCTTGACTGGAATCTTTTACTGTTATGTCTTTTTAAGCAGCTTCTGGTCAGATCATATAGCATGTACTCTTGGATGGCGCTGATCTGTCCAGTGATGGTATGTGTATTGATGCCTTTATTGTGTATTGTGTGTGCATAGACTGAACTCTTTGAAAGCCATTAATGAACTGCAAGTGGTAATGCACTTACACATACACACATATTCAACACTCACACTTCCAAATAAGCATCCCACACAAAAGTTTTAAATTTTAAAAAAACTTTTACAGTGTGTGCACCTCCACAGCAACAGGGTCCGTTCTGCTCACTAATCATATTGTGTTTAATTACATGAGTTGGATTATACTGGAGAAAGCCTAGGTCAGCAGGACAAGAGCCCACGCTTACTCAGTGAAACAATGTGAACGAGGCACAAATGAAGTAGGTAGGGAGAAAAGGATGGAAGACAAACTGTTTTAGCTAAAAAGAGTGCTTGACGGCTGAACGTCCAACTCATCGTTACTTAGGCAGACATGGTTTGACTACTTAGCAATGTCATTTCGCAATAGGATTATAGAATTGGCATATTAATACTTCTGTTGCAAAAGAAAAGAATACAGCTAAAAAAGGTTAAAAAGAAGGGTAACCTCTTAAGTTGACTCAAGTGACAAGACTGACATTTATCTAATGGGCTTCATTCAATCTCTATCAAGCATTAAATCATCAGAGTCAGGTTCAGCTTAAAGGGGTTATAGATTAATATGTGTTTATCCATCTCAATCTTTATTGTGCTCGAAAACAGTTTACCTACATCATGGTAATGATCTCACTGACCGATAAGATGTTTTTTTTTTTTTTTTTTACTTTCTATATTCTCTACAGCCATGGAGGATTCACGAGCTAATTTATTATGAGCTTTAGTGAGGGTGTTTATGTTCAGAGAGATAAGGCTCAGATTAAATGCTGTCCTTTATCTGCATGCAGCACATTCAAAAGACACGGTTTCAATTTAATTAACTGGTGCAAGGCAATTATTTTTCATACTTAGACATTTGTGTGAAAATATGGACAACAAGGACAGTAATTGGGAACATATCCAGGAACAGAGGTCTTTGTTTTGTCTCTAGTTATGTCTCAATAAATCTACTGATCTGTCTACTTAGACAGCATTTCTTTTAAGTATCAGATGAGTCAGCAGAGCCAACCTAGAAGACGCCTCTGAAATCCAACATGCAACTCTCTTAGGTTGAGTGACATAAGCTGTTCTGTGACATAATCCCTAGTGTATGGTGGCTGAGTGCACCATATCAGCAAAAAGTGAATAGAATTAAGAGAGTGAATCCGGACACTGATTTAGCCATTGATCAAGGGTGAGTCGAGTTCAGTTACTTTATTATGCAAGAAGACCAACACTATTATTATGAATATATCATTAATCTTCTATTGAAGTTGCTTCTCATACAGACTGGTTATCTTACAAATTACAGGTTTTCTCTCTTCTAATCCTAACCAAAATGATATTGTTTTCATTTTCATTAGGACTTCTGAGCTTATTCATCTCTCAAACGTTTTATGTGCAGCTTATACAGAAAAATATTAACAATGTAATTTCAGGCCATTTTAATTATAGGGTGCAGTTCTAGTTAATGTTTGTGCAATAAAATAATTACTAAAACTTTTTTGATATTGTGAAATGAAACTACAGTATTTTGCCATAAGTAACGGTGAAGTATTCAGCTCATTATTTAATTAGTTAGTTAGTTGGTTAGATTTATTGTCAAGGAAGTTATTCTTACTATTCAATACAATACAATACAAAATCAGTAGCCTACAGTGGAAAATGACCACAATAATTATTCAACATTATTACAAATCTAAGTTGATTATATTAATTGATACTGATATCTATGTGTGTGTGCGCGCGCGTTATAAATACGATTCATAATAAAATAAATGCATAACATAAACCCTTAATTTTTTGTTTAAAGACTTGAATAATATCACATGTAAACGTCCAGAGCTAGTCATAGGAGCAGCTGAATGAATCATTACAGCACACAATACCAGCATAATTAGCTATACTGAGTCTGAAGATGGATTTCTCAATTAAACTACATCCTTCACTTCAAACACACTCACTCACATCAGACAACGGAGGTGTTTAAATAACCTTAACGCGTGGGATGCTGCTGCGCAAGAAGTTGACCAAGGGAGTAAATGACGTACATTATTCAATGACAATTTGAGGATAATAATAATTTTAAAAAAAAATCTCACATTTAAACAACACCATTCTGACAGTATTTTGTTGGGGTGACTGGAGCAATGGCCGTGGCCTCGATACAGCATATAAACTTTCAGAAACCTACCTGGATGAGCCGAAGGTGCAGCTCCTTCCGAGAAGACTGCTGCTTTTAAACGGTGAAAATGCGAGATTTTTTGCCTTTGCCCCAACAGAGAGAGAGAGAAAAAAAACAGCAAGTTTTCCTGTAATAAATGTGTTCGGGCTTAAGATAGGCGGACAGTAATCCAAGTGACTGTTCTTGGTTGTCGTCTTGGGTTTCAGGACGAGACGCCGCGCAGCGCGTGAGAATTTCAAGCACCAAGCACACACGAGCGGCTGTTTCTCTCTCAGCTGTCTGTCTCCAGCTCCAGCAGACAACACAAGTCCACCCTTTACCGTAGTGCGTCAAAGAAGAACGCACTAAAATAACGTGTATGCGTGTATTTTGTTTAGCGGACACTGACGTCAGAAATTTGTCGTCACTGCAAACATTTAATATTATATTTGATAATTTATCCGTTTTTAAATTATAGAGCCTTAAATCTAAAATTTCTTGTTTGGTCAAATGTATTAGCCCTAGGTCATTAAATTTATTGATACATAAAATGTCGAAGGAATAGATTGTGATATCTTTAATAGAGTAAAAGGCAATTTCAACGTGTTATTTTCGTGGCACTGAGATACAGTTATAGTTTTTATTACTATTTAAAAAATATTTTTAGTTTAAATTTAAACTTAAGTTAAAGTTTTAGTAATTCTGTTGTTTTTGTAATTTTTGTTTTTAACTGTTTATACATTTGTTTTATTATTTATTTCTGTTTAGTTAAATATAATAATCCTGGGAGATACAATATATCTGTGGAAAAATAATTGTAATTAACTTTAATATTTGATGTCAGGCAAATCCAGTCACTATTATTTTATCAAAAGCATGTACTGTATCAACCAGATACCAACTATAAACAATTGATTAGAAAACCTGTGTGCTTTTATTCTTTGAAATTGCCTAAAGTCAGCCTATATCAGAATGGTCAGACTGAGGCCGAGACTACCACCAATGTGCCCTTGAGCAAGGCACATAACCCTGAGTTACAGTACTTGAGAGGGATGCATGGACTGATGTGTCAACAAAAATCTCAACTAAAGTAATCAATTTGCTAGTAAAAGCAATTAATATGAATCAATGAATTACATTATACTGCTTTTATTAGCATGAAAATTATCAGTGGAATCATTCTAGGTAACAAAATATTATGTGGATGTGAATTTGAAATATGGATGTGTTGTCTGTGTGCCTTCTCACACGTCGCAATAGAGCTGTTGGGGTGGTGCATGAGGCCCAAGAGAGCCACTCACTTGCAGTGTAAATGATGGATTTTTGGTGGGAGCATTCGAGTGAGTCTGCTATTGCTGATGTTGGAGTCTCTGCTCTAGTTATGTCATCATCACTCAAAACAAATGCTGATCAGTGTTTTTAGAAATGAGTTATGCACATTTGAGAAAACAGTGTCTGAACACCAAGGATTTTTGGTGATGTTGAAACTCACAGTTCTTAGTCATCAAGAAGACGCATGAAACATTTAGTCTCTAATCGCATGTCACATTAAGTTTTGATGTCAAAATGGATTGCCCCCAGCTGGTTTGAAATGGGACATGCATATGGACCACTTGGGGTGATCTCCGAATGGTGACAGCAAAACATTTCAGCTGTGTCTTTGGTTCTCATGGTAACAGAGGCAGGAAAAGTGATGCACAGCAAAGAAGAATGACACCAGTATGTAGCATAAACCACTATTATAGCAATGAGCAAAAGAGTCAGGTTGTCAACTTACATTTATTGGCTTGTCACCCTGGCAAATATTCATTACCAAGAAAAAAATTCAACAAACACTTTTATAATGTTAATTACAAATAAGACTTAATTTGTAGTTAACAATATAGTAAATAATTTAAATATTAACTATTTATTCGTTATCAGCTTTAAAGCAACATGAACAAAATTATTGGCTTATCATACTGGCCAACTGCATTAGAATATATTTCAGAGGAAAAGTAAATGAGGATCATGAATGGGGGAGGAGCAAGAGGGACGGAATTTGTTCAGAAAAGTGGTGCCGCCACACTGATAAGAGTGTGTGATAACGTTGACAGGGGGAGACAGCAGGGGACAAGAGGCAGACATGAGGGCAAGTGATGACAAGCAGCGGCTCATACCCGTATGCGCTTGCATTTATTCACATACACAGAGACAAAGTGGAGATACCATTTGTGCAACTATATTTAAAGCCTGACGACATGTAGTTTATATTCTTCAGTTCACTGGATCATAAATACACACATAAAGCTCATGTTCAAAGGTTTAGAGTTTTATACTCTCACAACTGACTTATTTATGAAGTGATGACTGAGTAGTGTAAATTGTGTAAATATACAGTAATAATGGTCTATGTTTCTTATTTTGGCAGGGTCACAACCAGAGGAGTCGCTAGGGATTCTGGTCCCATTGCACAGAATTTGCTACGGGGCCCCCTCAAAGTCACGTTCCCCCTGGCTGTAACGCCCCTGGTCACAGCAGTGGTAATGCTTCATGCTTGGTGCTTTTACTTGTACCATTTATGCAAAGTCTTATAGTGGTGATGAAACAGAGGTAGTGGCGGATATTTTCTTGCACATCATGACGTACATCTGAATGAAAATGTTGGGAAGTAATAGTTCAGTTCATCGGTTGTTGAGTGGATGGAGAGAGAACTGAATGTGAGCATCCAATCAAGCAAGGTTACAGCAGACTAAATGATAGGAGAAGTCCTATAGGTCACTAGAAAGAAGTCTGTCATTTCACCGGAAGACTTATGACAGGAGTTATGACAAATTATAATACATGATGAAATATATATATATATATGCATTGTTGTACTGTTCAATAACATGTAGGCTAGTGTTTAGATATTAGGGTGAATTTGCATGTCATTTGACAGATATTTCCTCACTAAATTCTAAGTTTGTTGAAAATTAATGGATATTAAGACAATTAACTGTGTTGTCTAACTAAAGAAGTCAATACAGTAAATGTCATCAAACTCTGTTAACAGTAAATTTGTATTTTCTGAGATTTTAGCTGTAAATATACAGTTTTTTTTTAACATAATAAATTTTTACAACCTCTCTCTGTATTGCACAAACTCACATACACAGCCCTCTCTAGTTTAATTGAGTGCAGAGGACAAACACTTAGGAGACACAGCAGCAGTCTAAAAGCATCCAGTGTGAGACGTTTCATAAATGAGTGTAATCGTGGCCATATGGCAGCTTCTGAGAGCCTGAACGACGACATGTCTGGAAAAAATATCACTGACTCCTCATTTCACACAGCTCTGCCAGCCTAGCGCTCCTGAATCCACTTAAAACCAGTTTTTCTTCAAATCACAGTTTGCCTGATGTGTATGTGAATTCAGACACACATGTATTTCTACATGAATTTTTAACGAAGACCGATCACATAAAAAAAACACCTTATGTACAAAACAGGACAAAGGAAGTTTTGTATTCTGTACATTGCTAGCACTCCACAGCAGACTGAAGTGGGGATGCAGATGCGATTGTGGTATGGTGAGCACTGTTTAAAAAAGAATCCCACCTACATTTTCTATAACCATTGAACAAATAGGTTTTGATTGATGAACCAGCACTCTTTTGATATGGCTGACTAAAGCTAGAGGGGTTTAAGAAGTAAAATCAATGCCCTGATCTCTGGAGATCTTCATACAATCATATCTTGTTCGCATCATATCTTGAAGCTTCTGTAACCAATTCCACATTATCATTATCACAGCCTTTCTTCTAGCTCTGTATTCAACTCAAAATAGCCTTTTTACTACAACAAATTTCTCTTTTCATGCCTTTAGCATGTCAAAATTGTTTACAACCTTTTGCTATAGATGCAGTCAGTCATAATTTTTTTTTATGTCACTGCTAATTATAACATCAGTCACAGCGGTCCTAATGTCCTGTTTACTGGTCCAAGCCCAATGTTTTCGCAAGCCTCGCAACTTGCAGCCTTCTATTTCAGTGCTCAACGTTATCAAGTAGAAAATAAAATCTGAACGCAGGAGTACAAAATTGAAATTATAATAACCATAAAGCAAGAGCGCCTTGCAATTTATGACCTCATTAAAAAACAGAGGCACATCAGGGGAGAGATTTTTTATAAGGAATTTTATTTAATCCATAGTTGTAAACAAAAGATGCTGTTCAGCTCAGAGAACTGCAAGAAAAGCAGGATATCTTCATTTAAGATTTTTTCTGTCTTCACCGTGTAACTGTAGAGGGAGAACAGAGGCAAAAAAAAAAATGTACAAAAAAGAAAGGTTTGATAAAAAAAAAAAAAACACAATAAAAGATAAGATAAAAAAGAAAAAATATAAAAAATTCACTTGTGTTTAAACATTTGTGGAAGTTTTATTTAAAAAAGTTATTTACAATTTTTTTTGGTCCTCAGTGCTGAGCAAAAATTTGAAACTGAGAACTAGCTCAATTCATCATTGTGAATTTGAATGGAATTGGTCACACCCACAGGAAGTAGAATTGGAATGACAGGAAGATGCATTCTATCTATCTACTCTTCTCTATTTCATTCTATCTACCTGTAAAAAAATTTTTTTCAAAAGCTTCAACATTTTGACAACAAACTTTTCTCTTCGAGTTAAAATTACAATCATATGAATCTCTTGTAATTTCACTTCATTTTACTTCTGCTTCCTTACATTCAAATCCTGCATCCTGCATCCTGTTTGCTTCCTCAAATTCAAGTACTGAACTTATTTTAAAGCCATTCTCAATTCAAGAACTCAACAAAACTGTTTCAAACAGATATCCTTTGACTCATTCTGCCGCACTTGAAATACTTTGACATGTTTTTCTCTTCCATCAAGTTTCACAAACTCTATACTACATCCTGAGTCTCCAGCAACCTGCCATAAGCTTCCTCCTTACTATCCGTCCCCAGATACTTCACAGAACATTCTAGGTTTTAATATTTCCCTGATGTCACTGCAGATAACACTTCCACAGAGAGCAGTGCTGTTTGGAGCTGATGCTGTCTAAGTGGAAATTAAATTAAAATGATTTCATAAGTGTGATAAAAAAGCTGCAAGTTGCATGGAATTCAAATGTGTTGATTGCATTCTAAACATGCTTTACTGCTGTTGTGTTGTGTTGTGTTGTGGAATGAAGATTTTATAATGTTAGAGGAACTGAAAATAGTGTGAATTAATTCTAAAGAAGAAACGGATAAACAAACGCCAAACCCATATCTAAAACCAAAGCAACAATAAATACACATGCCAATTGTTTTTCCAGCATTCATTCTCCATAAACCTTTCCCATAGAATAATCAAACATGAATTCAGAAAAAGAGGTGCACATTGGCAAAATTTGAGTATTTATGCATGGAGATAGGATGTTTTGGATATATATTAATGTTAATTCAAAGGAATTGTGAATGTTTTTCGCACACATTAATTGCTGGAATAATTCTCCTAAATTACCGTTCAGAGTTAAGGGAGAAAACATTGCAACCAGCTCCAATGCAAATGAAAGAAGAATAGAAGTGGATCAATGGGGAGAAAAACACACCACTGCTTGATAAATTATATGAGATTTCTGTCCTCATTTATCGCCAGATGGTTAATGTTGCCATATCAGTTGGTGTGCTGTTCAGAAATTATGGGATGAGGTGCAGCTAAAGCCAGCCAAGCGATATGCAAACTGTCCCAAGAACGGAGCTCAAACTGGATATTTATGATGTATTTATTGTATCTTGGCATTCTTTCTGTGGGGTAATCTTGTAGTGAGATAGCACATTTTACAGTGATAAGAGCATCTATTATCTGTGTGCATGATGGATTGAAGTAGTAGTAAAAAAGAAACAACTCCTGTAGCTGAATGAATTAGAGTAAAGCCCTCTTAGCTGCCATGCAAGAGCCTGGCACTGAATCTTCCTCTTCCTTTCTCACCCTTCTCTTTCTTATTAAAAGCAAACTGCTGTTTTCCACAAAGAGACAAACATTCACCTACAGATTCAAATTCACACTTTCGCATGCATGCAGAGAATAGCACATTATTATTTTACAAGCAGAACATCAGGTTCTGGCCACGGTTTGTTTTCTTAACACCTCTCACCACAGGCTGCCCTGTCTGGAGAAAACTGCACATGGCAAGAGGTGTCCAGAAGTCCCCAGCTTTATATAATTGGTGCCTCTTCAGTAGACTTTTATTATTATTATTATTATTATTATTTACTTTTTCTAACTGAAAAACATTCAAAAGGGCGGATTTGCAGTATCTAATCTGACTTTTAAAAAACACTTTAATATTTAACTCCAGTTAAAAATAAATTAAAACCAGTTAATTTATATATATTATATAGTTTTTATAGTTCTTTAATCTTGGGGATTGTAAGAGCAAAATGGTAAATTTGTTTTCTGCAAAAATGTTTTGGAAATAATGTAATTGCCTCTCTACATGTGTTCTGTCACCACTGTGCCATTCCCTTAGCTCCATCTCCCCTGTCCAAAATAATCATTCCACAGCAGATCATTATCACTAGCCCCCAGCTGTCTCTGTCCCCTTCTGCATGGACACAGTCCAACAGCACATCCACCAATCATCAGCTGTCCCCTTCTCTACCTTTGGATACAAGATGCCTTGTCATGTTGATCCTGAACCATTTATTCCTTACCAAAACCCCTTTCAAAACCTGCAAAACCAAACTGAGATCATCTTTACACCCAAATGGCTGAACCAATGCTGATGAATGTCCTACACCGATGGCATCTCTCATTCATCTCCCTGTACCCCCCTATCAGCATGCCGACACTCTTACTTCTTCTGCTGATTTCTATTATTATTCGAAACATACAGCATTCATATCTCTGCTACATGAGCCAAGGGAGTGCATCAGCCTGTCATCTACTCGTTCTCACTCCTTCTCTCTCCCTCTTTCGCTCTCTCTCAATCTCTGTCAGTGATTGGCAACTTGCTGTGGGGTTGTGTCAGGCTGGGTAGAGCACAGCGCCTGGTGCTGTTGTGTGGATAGAATAACTGCACCCCAGGCACAGAAGGTGATTAATATGAAACAAAGCCTGTGTGCTGTAGCTCCCGAACATCAGCCTTTACGCAGTTCGGGCCTGGTTAACAGGTCCCCTGTGATACAGAAAGAGAGAGAGAGAGAAAGACTGAGGGAGAAGACAGAATAGCTGTCATGAGGAAGGTCAGCAGAATAACAGGGGAATCAGTCATAGTGGCACACACACAAAAAAAAGTACTGAAACTGAAATAGAACTGCAATAGGAAACTTTTATGCAAATTTTAGCAACTTAATAGATGGCACTTGATTCTGATAAAGTGCAGAATTTGTTTTAAGGTCATTTGCCAAATTCTGTCATGGTACACGACCAATTGCAAGAGTGAGTGGATCTAAGCGAGCATTTTCAATTCATCCTGAGTGACATTCTCAGGCGGTGGACTGTGTGATTCACGACAGATTTTGGTTAAGAACATATAGGTTGAGAAATACTCAACTACACTGTATGTGCTAACATCAGGGTGGGAAACATAAAGCAGCAGCCAATTACTGTTTCAATATCTGCTGAAGACTGGTGAAGGGATGACATATTTTGAAGCCCAACCTGGAATTTCCTTGATATAAAAAAAAAAAAAAAAAAAAGTTTGCTGGATTATTGCAGAAAATAATCTCTGTGACCAACAACAGTTTGTGAATCTTCATAAACGAATGGCTTACAAAAATATACCATCCCTGCAGGACTCTTTTTTTGTTGGAATTTCTGCTGGATTTAATGTGTATATTTTATAAATTAGAGTGTATGCAACATTGTGACTAGACCGAATAGGTCAATAAAAGTGTATTAAATTCTTGACACTATATCTTTACTTTGGGCATTTGAAAATAAAACTGCAGAAGTTCAATATTTGCTTGTTGAAAAAAAAGAGACTGCATTTCATTAGCGGCAAGGTACATTAATACCTGCCACAATAAGAGGGAAAAGGCGACCAGTCAACAGTACTGTGCCCATGTACTCACACACACATGGCATGTTGTACATACTGCTGTAGCTACTGCTGTTTTTCTACACATGTTCATCAAACAATAAATTCTTATCTGAAAATGTTTTATTTCCCTATTCTGTTTTTCTTGCTCATATAAATCCTTTGGCCATACAATGTACAATTTGTCATGCCAATAAAGCTGATTTTAACTGAACTGAATTGAGAGTGAGAGAGAAAAAAGAGAGAGAGAGAGACCAGAAGGACATTTTGCAGAAAATCAAACAGTTGTGGGAGCCTCACAACAGCTCCACACACACGTGTGTGACAGACACAAGACGTTACTAAACATTAATAAACCCACTATAACTGGAATGCAAAGAGAAATTTAGATAGCAAACTCACAGGGGCCAGTATAAACTTTCACTATGTCATTTTACTCTTTAGCCTTGCTGCCTCTCTGCCATCATCCTCTCGTCATCCTTCATTGTATATATTTTGACATTTGACATCAGCACTGGGGGAAAAGTGCTCTCCAATACAATTATGATCAAATGGACAACATATATGTGTGCTATGTGTGAGGGTGTGCAAAAATCATTATATGGCATTTTCAGATTGTTTGAGGACATTAAGCCCCGGTCTTCCTAACCCTCTCATCTCATGTACTTTTCTAGAATTTGTGTTTTTCTCTGGAAAATCAAAAGCATGTGCTGAGGGCAGAATTCAACAGCTACAGCTCGAGAGAGATACTCAGGCTGTATCAGTTTCCATAACAAGATGAAACCAAATATCAATAATGCCACTGACCTCACCTACCATAAATTGGATTTTCTGAATCACCCAAGAAGGTTTTCCTGTGTATAACTATATCCCTATATGGAAAGGACAGGACAGGAAACAGTATCAGTGAATTCAAAACCGGAACGATGGATGCAAAATGCAAATGAGGATATTCATATTTCTATATAGTCTAGTTTAGCTTTGTAACTCTGCCATGTCCATTAAGTATTTTTTATTTACTTTTAAATTCAATGTTCATTTAGTGGATTTCACTCAACTTTCCTCTCTGCCATTCAGGGTAGTGCCAGACATTTATGGGCCCTCTAAGCACAGTTTAAATGTGCTTTTATCTGAGATGCAGAGCTGCACTTCCATTTTTATTTGCGAGGCAAATGGTTCTCTTGACGTGGTCTTCTGCCATCTGTCAGCGTGGTCAGTGTGCAGGAGAATAGTATGCATCATTTCATAATTTTGTCCTTTCAAACACCCCACGCAAAGAAAAGTTTTCCATTTCTATCAGTTCATCCATCTTTTCATCTTACTCTGTCCTGTGCATTTCCATTCATTAAATTTCCATTTAATTTCCAGATTGTTCTTTTCAATCACAAAAAGCAGAGGGGAAAAATGTCCTTGCAGTAATTTCTCAGTATGTATGCAGGTCTTTTTGGCTTCAAAAAAGACACAAAAGAGTCATATTTAATTTTGCATCGATTTCAAATTACTCTATTACTACTAGAGGGACTAGTTCTGGAAGCTGACCAACATGAGCAACTCTGTGCTTTAATGACTTCTCTTTTCTCTGTAGTCGTGTGTTCCAGTTGTTTGTTTACAATACTTTTTGAAGTCTTAAATATGCAATGCTCTAAGAAATCATAATCTTACAATTACCCCTAAAGAAAATAACTACTTAAATGGCTCATGAGAGATTTGTCTCTTTGAAATTCATAATAGGCCCCTTTTTTAACATCCCTATACACACGTGACTAGTATTAACTGGTGACCTCCAGTAATTTGTAATAATCGCGGAGGTTGTCTGTGATCTTAATCACATTCGAATCAGCCATGTCTGTAATTTGCAAAGTAAAAATTCCCCCACAATTGGCATACCATAATTCGCCAAACACCGAAGTCCTGTGATAATATTAGTCCTGTGCAAATTGGCATCTCTTGTTATTTGGACAGGATTTGTTGGGGTTGTATATAATTTTTTCAATTTTTTTTTGTTTCCTGTGTGCCCTTTTCCATCTTTTGCAAAACATTTTGGGCGCTGTGTCATATTGCTATACCGGGGGCAGTTCTAAGAGTTCATCCACAGGAGGTCCTGTTTTGTCCTCCAGTACCTTTTAAATTATGCATTAATTATCAAGGTTCAAAAATATTCAAACAATTTAAATGTAGCTTTGCATCTTTAAATATACAGTAGGATTTTGTGGTATACATCACAAATTGTATTTTATTGTGTATTTGTGCACTCCCTGTGCTTCGGTGTATGCATGTATAAATGTGTATATAAAATAAAAATAAATAAATGCTTTTCAGCGTCTGTCAAGATTTTGTATATGCAGTTATGGCCAACAAAAAAAGATAATAATTCATGTAGTCCCAACACTTGTTGTGTTGTGTTGGCAGTGTGTGTACACAACCACCATAAACGATAAAAATCCACCCAGTGTTTTTTTTTTTTACCTTGTAAAATAATTTCCCCTTTCTCAAACCGAGCCGATCTCAGATGCCTGTCTATGTGATGTCATAAAAAGACAGGCCCCTCCCACGATTGTTTGATTGACAGAAGCGTTTCAGCACAGACTGGACTGGGGTCCTACCTTGACCTGCCATGAGTGAGCCGTCATCAGTCCGCCATTATTTCACCGCCAGACAGTGGTGGCGTGTGGGTTTTAAAATAGAGGAGGCACACTAATTAACCACTTTAAAATGGCTTTTTGGTGGCTTTGAGTCTGAAAACGTAAAGAAAACGACACACATACAGCAAGATAATATAAATTCACTTACCTGCCCTATCACTTGAAACAAGCATCCATCCCTTCTTAAAAGTCTGTTCTAAAGGGGGGCTGCCTGTTGTGATATTTAATTAGGCCTTCTAAGACTTCTGTAGCATATAGTTGTAGTTCCCTTTATTTTTTATTTGTATATACCATTTGAATGAAAGCTGTTGGCGATCAAATATTCAATATTCGTCCAGCCGCTACGGGAGACGTTCAAACTAATAGCACACAATTTAAGTCTCTATCATGATTGGTTGATATACCAGAAGGGAGGCTTGCCTGCTCTATGATGTTCCTTTTCCCAACACTCCTCAGCGCTGAAAGTGAACATTCGATGATGATAATTGATTGGCACATTTTTTTAACAATGGAGGCACGAGAAGTTCATCTCTTCCCCGGCCTCCCTCTCCCCTTCTCTTTCACTTAGCAGTTGTAATTACATCAGCAGATTCGGCACATTCATGATAGAAAAGCGGGGCTTCCGATGACCCCTTTAAGTAAATTTCCATTTAACAAATATTTGTTAATGGCACACTCTAATTTAAGCTGTAAAATTGTTCAAGAAATATTACATTTGCTCATTTTAATTAACTGAGCATGCAGTAAAAATACATTTTTGAGTGTAATGAATATTGATCCTTTGCTTTCAAAGCTCAAAGTAGAAAAGCGATGATTCTTAGTCTCACAAAATAAAGAAAAGCCTGTAATCCACTGCAGACTGGCCTGTCATAACCCATTAAAACACAGGGAGCAGGCCTCACTTCAGCCTACTCAGAGCTAGAACAAAGAAATGTGGTTTAGAAGTGCTCTAAAATCCCTGTAATACAGAGCCTGTATTTTTTTATAATCCAACCAGATTCTCATGAGACCTGCTTTAGTTAAACAACATGACAGAGACACAGTGGATGAAATCAGACTCTTTGCTGATTTCTGCCAGCACAGTTACATGTCTAGATACTCACAGTATAGAATTTAGATGCAATAGTCAAAGCCGACACAGTAATTTGGAACAGAATTGTCACTATCCTTGCCTGTATTTCCTGTGTCTGTGGTTATGGGCTCTTCAGTGTTGCTTTGTTCAGCTCATGCATCCCTGCTGCTCTATTCCCTTGTTTGTTGACATGGACACTCACTGGAGGACACCCATCTCCTTGTCAGTTAACATGGTTACTCATTAGTTCATTGGTTCTACTCTGTTTATATAGCCCTAGTGCTTTGTCAGTTGTTTGATGTTATGCTATTGTTCCTCGTGCACCCAGTGTCTGTGTTTGCAGTTTTGTTTCTGTCAATAAATTCCTGCATTTAGATTCTCATCCCTGTCTGCATCATTTCAAGAATTTCTAATGGTTAATTAGGATGCAAGCTGTTCACAAAATACATTTACTTTGTTACTTTGTGGCTTTCGACACTTTTATTTACTGGCTCAAAGCCAGTCTACATCTCAGACTAAACCCATTTATTTTTTTGTGAGATCGCAAGAATAGAACAAAACATCATGTTTATGTACTAGAGCAGAACTCTTAATTGTTTTAAAGTTTTTTGATTATCATAGTCTTTTGATATTTCAAGCTTGATAACATAAGACAATTCTGTTATATCACACTGCTGTTACCAAATACTTTAAATAAAGGAAACATTGCTGTTTATTTTATCACTTTATTTGTCCGTGTCACTGTGAATGAGGCACAAAAAACATTAGCATATTGTATACAAACACAATTATCACTCAGTTACATTACTACTAAATCCCACAGTAACAAATAGACAATATTAGTCAGAGCTTAGAAACAGTCTTACAGCTTCATTAGCATTTCCTCACATTTGCTTGCATATTTAATGTGCAAATTAGACGTAAACACAGAGACAGATGCATTATATTCCTTCATTTTCTTTGGGCCACACATGCCTAAGCCAACAATAAGAAACTATTTGAATTGGTTTTAATTTAATCTAATATTTCATTCATTTTCATATAACAGATGGTGAGGCAGCAACAACCAGGAAGTGCCGAATAGATTCGCCAATTAGCTTCTGATATAGTTTAATTATATGTTAAACAGAATATGACATGAATCTCAGATCACAAATCTGAAATAGATTTTAAAAATGACCAAACTGTAGTTTAAGTTCTCTCAGTAGTGATGGAAAGGGTCCTTTATAACCACTGATGGATCATATCTACAGCTAGCATTAACCTTTCTTTTGAACTTTTTTATAGGCCTACTGCAATCAAAGCTAAATGTTAAGATTGAGAATTTTTGTTCCCCTAAATGTGCGGGGGAGTTATGAAATGAAATGCATGGCTTCTCCTTAGTGGACAAAAAACTTAACAGTTTCTTAAAGGCTGCAGTGCATTTCTCAGACACAGTCTCTAAATGGACAATCAAAGCCACTCCACAACCAATCACTCTCCAGCAGCTCCACTTGTCCTTTTCACTCTGTCCTCAGGAGTGGCTGATCTCAGTGGAGAGAATGAAAGGATGACAAAGTGAAATGATTAAGCTAAGGCAAAAAGGCAAGAAAAAAGCTTACAAGGGGTCCTATTATGCTCTTTTATAAAGTCTTGATTTCATTTTGGGGGTATCAAATGAAGGCCCGCCTTCTGAAATACGAAATGTGCTGTGATTGGTTAGCTGGGCCAATGTGTATTGTGATTGACAGCACACTGCACCAGGTCGGGAAATGTCATGCCCCTTACCAAAGATGCCTGTGGGCTTGAGTGTAAATATTGGGTCATAATCAAATCAATTTGAGTGTGTTTTAAACCCGGATGATTGTAACCAAGTTCGTCTGTCTTGGGAAAGCTAGCGTGTCAACATAGTGATGATAACACTCGTTGCCTTATAGGACCCCTTTAATTCACTTTTCAAGTACTTCTTTCATACAATGTCAAAAGTAACTACTGTACTGTACATATTTCCCAGTATATGGTACATTTTGAGCCACAAATACTAAGAAATATGAATTATTTCAAAGTACATTAAAACCAATGTCAGACCTGAATAATTAAACCAACTAGTCAAATTTATTTGTCTGAACAATTTCAAATTAAACAATATTGCTTAAATGATTTGTGAGTTCTCAGCATGAAGTGCAGCATGAATTAATAATGTGGTTACAGTTATCTGATTATTGTTCCCTCAAATGGTATTATTGCTCAACAAGTAGAGCATGCTACTAGCAGTACCAAGGTCATGGGTTTGATTTTCTTTGAAAGCAAAAACAGACAAAATGTGAACCTTGAATACAATGTACTATAGATTGTTTTGGATAAAAGTGATTCCCAATTGCATAACTGTAATATGTTTTGCTGTTTGCTGACTTTTTAGAAAAGTTTTGTCAGTTATTTGAGGTGTTTTGATGTTAAGAGCTCATCTATTTACATTTGTTGACTGTTTGTGTGCCAAATCTTCTAAAACTAGAACTACCAGAAATCTTTGCTTTGTAAATGTAAATATTGTAAATATGTCACTTCATATATTAAAGGGATGTCCACCCATAAATGAAAATTCTGTCATCATTTATATACCCTCATGTCATTCCATAAGATTTTGGTTAATATTTGATAGATACATTAAGATATATTTAATGAAATGAAAATGTAATGAAATATGAAATATTTAATGAAAAGATAGTGACAATTTTTAATACAAGTTAGTTAAGAGAAACTAAAAATCTAAAAGCATCAGGTTGCATTATTCCCTTTCGAAAACGGTCTCTCATGTTGCGTGAAATACCATGGGGAAATTCCTGTTTACTCTTAAAACTGATGAGTAAACTTTTTCACATTCAAGTAGCTGCACAAACAAATGGCATTTCAGCCCGCCAAAATGGGTGGAGCCGACTCCCTATATAAGTTGGCACTGAATGCCTTTTCACCAGAATTTTCTCTTTCAGCTTGAAGATATTCTCCTTGCTGGATTCCGAAGAAGAAGTACGATGAAGAAGGCTGCTTTCGCCGTAGAAGAGCCCCGGCAGCATCAGGAGCCCCGCTCCTCTATAGCGCTTCTCCCTGCACCTATATGGCAATCACAAAGGACATTTCCTAGAGCAAATTTCCTAGGAAATTTTTTTTCAGTGACATTGTTGATCCACCAGTGTCTCATCCAGGGCACCCTTGCAGTCTTCAGATGGAAACAGTGAGTCCGTTGCTTGCCTGGGCTCTGCTCATGCTATAGCTGCACTCAGACTGTTCTCACTGGGAGAGCGTGAGTCTCACCTTCTTCGCTTGTGAATTGCTTTCTTCAATTCCATTTTGCGGTGTACTTTACATGTGAGGATCAAAGACCCACATCTGCAGCGAACAGTTTGATCTTTTAGCGGTTGCTGGTTTTGTCTGGCCAGAGGAGAACACGCCTAGTTGCATGCATTTCTGTCACCGATGAAGTTTTGGTTCCTTGTCACTGTCACCTTTGGCTTGCTTAGTTGGGGACACAACTTCTGGCAGCTTGACTGCACAGACACTATTGGAAGAGAACTCAACTGGATGATGACATCACTGAATCAACAATGAACTGACTTTAACTGATAAACTGATTGTTTTTTACTGTCCTCTTGCATTATCAGCACGTATTTTTCCTGTTTAACACTGTAAAATTGCTTTGATACAATCTGTATTGTATTCCCCATAGAGTTTCACACAACGTTCGTTCTCTCAGCATTTCCTTTAACAATTCATTTATTTACTATGTACATATGCTTCATTTTATTTACAATTCTTGTCTGTTTCCATCCGTATCAGATGGTTTCAATTAAAATATCAAGGTCACAATGCATCTTCATGCACCAAGAGGTTAGATTTCATTTCATTAGCTGTGATTGTATTCCATTAGACTGCATTACCTTGCACAGGTTACAGAATTCCTATTGAACCAATAATGCTGTCATTAATGCTGTGAAGGTGGGGAGCAGGAGAGGTAACACTCATCTTCTGTCGCTTCAATATTGAATGCAATACTGTGCCAAGCTCCACACGGGCTGTAATGAGCAGGTGTCAGGTGACATGCCCTGCAATTATCACCATAGAGATCAGACAATTGGTTCTGTAGACAAGGAAAATTTACAAACACACCAAATACTGTAGCTGTCTTCATTTATATGTCATTCTGAAATAATCTCTGCAGCGTGGTTGCCATGGTTTACTCATTAGTGGCCCTGGTGAGTGAATGAGGTCCATTGAAGGGAACTGTGTTCTTACAGCTGTTTACAATTCCCTTTGGTCTGATTAGTATCTCCACATGATATGGTTCTAAAAGCATGCCTGATCATTATTGGTAGGAAGTGTTTCTGTCATCATGGAGACAGAAACATATTGGACTCTGCTTGTATGTGTGATGAAAATGTCAGCTATATTTATGAAAGCGCACGCTGAACACCATGAGGGTTTCAGAACCCCAGAGATCTAAGAGACAGAACCCATAATTTCAAACATCCTCGCATGGGTTATGCCAGGCTCAAAATATCAAGAATCCTGCACTTTATACAAATGCCTGAGGACTTGTAGAGAGCTTAAGGACTCAGAGGCACAGATGATGGCTTCAGGTCCTCTCAGCCAAAACAGCGTTTCAACTCCTGCTGTTGACAAAATGGCATTTGACATGAAACAAGAACTCCCTATATCCCCAAGCTGGGATGAGAATAGTTAGGAGTGAGGAGTTAATGTGGAGAAGGGATGCCAGAAAAACTGTTGTGGGACAGAGGTATGTTGGCTGTATAGTACTGTATATCTATGTACTATAATGCTTATTAAGTTGATTATCTGTACATGCTCCACGTGTGCCAATTAAGTTTATTATCTGAACGTGCTCCTCCCAAACATTGTTAATAAAATAGCATTACATGAAGCAAGCAAAACAAGTGATAGATACACTCTGTCCACACCAACCTGCTGCAGAGACATGCATTCGGAAATGACAGCTGACCATGAGATGAATATCAAGACTTTCTGCTCTACAAGCAAGTGATATTTGAGAATTTGTTATCTAATTCGCTCTTTCTCCGACAGACGTGGTACCATGCTATCTCTTAACTCTCACAGTGTGCTGGGAAGAGATATGGAGGAAATAGCGTCTGCACCGGTGGAAGCTTACAAAGTGTCTCTCTCTTGTCAGATGTCTTCGCTTGGATAGACAGCCCTGCGATAGTTGACAGAGAGAAGGGAATTTAAATAAGAAATGGAGGACAAAATTCCTGTTGTTTGTGAAACACTTGTTTATTTTCTATTTCTCCTATCTGTCAAGGTTGGCATCAGGTGTGTCATTTGAAGTTGACAGCACAGTGAAGGGTTTGCACACTCACTGTTGGAGTCATACAGTAATGGAGATTCCAGCTGATGAGCCTGTCATGTTCACTTATTCATTCAGCTTGACTCTCTCAGTTTAGGGACAGACATGAAGGAAGAAATATTCTTCATTCATTGAAAAAGGAACAGACTATCTTTCCAAAAATAAAATGAGTGATGGAACGATAATACGATAATAATCTTGAAGGACTCCACAAAACCGTTTAAAGCTGTTTGGACTAAACTGCCTAATATGGAGGACAATAGTTTAATTACTAGCTCTAATCTTCTTGGCTTGTAAGCAATTCAGCAATCTGAATTAGCTTTTTCTCATTAGCATCCAAGAACAATAGCAGCACTCTGAGCTTGTGTTTAACAAGCATCAGTAAATAAGAGTGGTTCCTTTTAATTGGAACAATTGATAGATTTTTTTTAATCAAAGTGATGGAATCGCAGCTTTTTGTGCCCATGTCAAATGGGTTAATTTTGTCAATCTTTTTTCCACATCCTGAATTAGTTCTTAGATTAAAAACAGACAAGCACTTTTTTTCTCCCTAAATATAAGTGCTTAAAACGTAAAGACCACACAGTCAAACCAGAATGAATTGTGAATTTTTAGGATTGTGTAGAGTGTAGAGAAATTAGCCCATCAAAAAAAAAAAAAAAAAAAAAAAAAGAACAAAAGTTTATTTCTGATTCAGAATGTATTGCACATTTACCATGATATGGGTGGTTAGAAGCTTAAATAATCATTAATTTTCTCCTGAACATGTATTGTTTTTAGCTGCTCTCTGATGCTCTTTGGCTTGACATTTTCTAATTGGTATGGATGAAATGAGAGCAAATGTTACTGTAAATAGTGTTTTCAACATCTGGAATTCCAGTATTCACTTTCAAAGGGACAGTTCAACATTTTCTCTCCTTTTATCACTCCAAAATGGCTTTCTTCTGCATAACACAAAATATATTTTGTATAATGTTGATAACCAAACAGTTTTGATTATCATTGACTTACTTCCTTAACTGTATGGACACTGAGACATTTCTCAAAAAAGTCATACAGGGTTTGTAACAACATGAGGTTATATAAATGATGAAAAAATATCTTCCACATTGTGTTAGTCTGTATTATCTCTCATCTTTCTAGAAATTGTACTAGTCATGAATTATACCTCAAAAAGTAGTTGTTGAGGAGAGGTGTGGTATTAAGTTTCAGACTTGCAGTTTTCACCTGATAAATGATAAAACAAACAGATAAAATTTTCATAGACTTGTATTGTAGATGAATATTGTAGAGACCAGGGGTGGGACTTGTGCCAATAAGAACCAGCTAGCCCATAATAAACACTCAAGAGTACCTTAGAAACCACCTCAGCACTTACATCATCTTCAGAAAAGTTGCATTAACATCTAGTATCTCTGTATTTATCACATATATAGAAACAGTGAAGTTTTTATTTATTCTGGTAATTATATATAAGCAGTATGACCAAATATTATATGGAGGAGGGCAGAGATATGCAAAGCAAGCTTAAATACAGGCTATATTTTTAGCACATTCCACACAGTTCCTTCTGAAAGACTAAACTCAGGGTCAATGTGGTAAAGCATTACAATAAATGTGTTCTAGACACTCCGTGGGGAAATCTTGTTCATCTCTATAGATATTACCATACTGTTCTCGTTACATGCGCACCTTTGAGCCTTCATACTTGAGGTCTCCAGATGTCAGTGTTGAATTTCGCTTCCACAGAAGCACTTATTCCTCGACAAGTTTGAGATGTGGATAATTGGAGGCCATTAAAGGGGTCAGAAAGGAGTAAGGATGTTATTTTAGTCTTTGCCTGCTTCAGATGATCACTTGCTACATTAACTATAAGTGCAGGTAGAACGGAGGACACACTACATTAGGTAGCAAAGAAGTTAACACCTCGTCTCTTCTTCTTCAGTGGTACAGGAAGACTCTGTCAGCATCTGTCATACATGGGTGGAGGAGACAGGGATACTGGAGATGAGCTAAAGTGAAGATTTTAGAAGTTCAACAAGGTAAAAAAAGGGGGAAATAGAGAATAAAATATATTAAGAGGTACATGTTGGCCATTGGATGCTAAAGCTGTTCGGTCTCTGCACTATCATCATTATAATGGAACAGGACGTACTCAAAAACTCATAGCCAAAATATCCATTGAAGCAGAACACAACCTGATGCAGTTTAAACATATATTTAAACACACAAAATAATAGGTCTCTAGGGACTTTAGTTCCTGGCACCTTATGCTTTGGTGCACCAGCACCTTTCAACTGCATCTGCAAGTGCAGGGTGTAAATGTCTTCTGCAAAGTAAAAATGATTTAGTTTGGAGTCTGCTCAGCTATATAATCAAGCTCTCCTGAATAAACCACTTTAAAAAAGAATTTGTAAAAAAGAAAGTGCACAAATAAATAATTTAATAAATGGCAATATTTTATAAAAATATTGCAGTCGAAAACACTGCAATATTGGTGAATATAAGAGCTTTAAAGGGATAGTTCACCTAAAACTGACTCAATGTTGTTCCAAAACATGTATGCATTTCCTTCACACACAAACTCAGCATAGATTAAAATCACACTGTTCTGACACAAAATAACCGTCACACAGCCAGTATTTACTGTATATACACTAAACATTTATAGAGGTAACATACAAACACAGAAAAATACCAAAAAACTGTTATACAGTCCACTTAAGTAAAAAACAAACATCTGATAAATACTTTAATAAGACCAGTACAAATTTCCCAGTTGAAGATGAGTCAGTATTGGTCCCTATTGCAGATGCAGACAGTATAATATTGCTTAAAAGTCTGTTTAAAATCAACAGAACATTAGTTAAACGCACTGGTCCCTTTCAACAGGTTGAAATGCAAAAGGAGAACGCAATTATTCTTGTATATATTTACCAACCGACTCTTTCACAAACTACCCACAATCCCCTCCCCCCTTCCTATATAAAACAAGACTAGTTCTCCACTGCAAAGACAGAAACACATTTATATGGTCACCAAGAAAAACTCTGGGACAATTAAAACAGGACTACTTGCAAAAACCAAATCATTTGCCTGCCTCTTCGGTAACAACACAGCATAAATTAAATGTTCCCCAGACACAGGAAACATAATCGTGTTCTGAATGGGTGGTTTTGAATATTGATGCGAGAGTTGGTGTTAAGGCACGGAGATGTGTGGGAGGGCTGACAAAAGATTAAATAAGAAATCAAAATGAATGGGAAGAGCAAAAGGGAACAACTGGAAGGAAAGGGTGGCAAGAAAAATAATGATAATGCAGGTGATTGGAAAAAATGAAGAGGGGAGGCAGGGGAAAGCAATGGGTGCTTTTTTTGTAGGTCAGATAATAGATAGTAATGTGATGTGTCTAGACCTTGTCAATTTATTTCCAGGGAATCACTGTTTAAAAGTGTGAACAAGTAACAATTGGCTTTTCCTTGCTTTGAACTGTGTGCTCTTATTACTTTACCATGTGCATTCTAGGAGTCACTAGGCATCAAAGAGCTTTTTAGTGCTCATATGACCCTCAAAAGTCATAGGGTTTCAACAATTGAGTCTAACACCTGTACAAAGAACGTGTACAATGTTCTGTGTATCTTTAGATCAATCATCTAT
Organism: Carassius auratus; assembly: GCF_003368295.1. Classification (NCBI taxonomy): domain Eukaryota; kingdom Metazoa; phylum Chordata; class Actinopteri; order Cypriniformes; family Cyprinidae; genus Carassius; species Carassius auratus. The sequence continues at coordinate 34,821,269 of NC_039274.1, forward strand.
GTGCCATCTTGGACTATAACCAGGAATATACTGGTTGAGACAGAGAAGCAGATTTTTAGATGAGATTTCCGTCACACTTTAAGCTGTTGAAAAGGGGCTACTGAAACTGTTTGTGTTTATCTGTCTGCTGAGGATTGCGAAGTCTTTGTCCTCTTCTGGACTCAGCTGGGAGATGAAATGAAGGGGAAAGTGAAATGCTTGGGTGTGAGCTGCGAGTCTTTCGTACATTCCCAGGTTTGGAGGGAACAGTTTAGGGGATCTGGAGCTGCAGTTCCTCTTCCTCGTCTTCATCTGGGTCGCTAGGGGGGGCGTCTGCATCTTCAGGCACAAAACGAGAGGAAGCTGATGTCCTCATCTTGCCAAAGAGGCCAGGATTCTGCTGACGCCTCAGCCTTTCCCAAAAAATAAAAATAAATCAATGAATAAATCTAAAATAATGAAAGAAAGAAAGAAGTTCTTGGTACATTCTTGGTTACATCCATTAGAATAGGTACAACGAATCAGAAAAAAACACCAATAAAAACAGGAGTTCTGGGAATCAAAGTAACAGTACATGCTCCATTATTGCTGGCATGACAACCACTGGCAAACAACATTAATATGTGCTAATAGATCAATTCAGTTGGCTGAGGTCAACAGTGCATCAGAAAATAAACGCTGGCAACATTTCTAAATGTAATGTTGAAATAGAGTTGCTTTCTCTATCTGTCCAAATGCAAAATAGCTCAGAATAAGCAACCAGTGTGAAGTACAATAGATTAAATCTTTGTTTTTACAATGATTTATAAGATATCTGAATATTAGAGAGTATTATAACAGTAAACACAAACAGCTGGTCACCAGTACCCATAAGACCCTTCCATTCCATCACTTTTTTCATGCCCATCCTTTTTCTTTCAGTCTCTCTCACTCTGTCTTGCATCTTTATTCTTTTCAAGTACTGTACTTGTACATTTGTGATGTAACTGTAAGGAAATAATGGCCTTTTGGCATATCAGTAAAATATTTCCTGGTTATTAAAGTGCTGGCAGTGTAAACAGGTAATGTAAAACAATCATAACAACAAAAACAAAAAGAACAAGAGGTTGATGTTAGAAAAGAGGGGAGAGGAAAAAGCCCTCCTCTTGTCTTTGAACAGCTGATGACTCACTATATTGTTAGTGTTTGTATAACTGAACAGATGAAAAGCTTCTTGCCTCTCAGGGGCAAATAAGGGCCCAGGATCCTCCACGGAAGAGGGACCTACTGTCAGGAAACACTAAACACTGCTAAATTACACATTGCACTGTTTTGACCACAGTGCCTCGCTCACAGAGGCTAAAAGCTTTTTGAGTCCAAAGCTTAACAAGGCTGCAATTTACACTAGAGATCATAAATACAGAGACACACACAAACAATGAAACAAAAAAGATTCTTGTTGAGCCCACACAGTGACTCATGCCATCAGGCTTTATCGGAAAGACTATGAATATTTTAGCATGCGGATGACACAAATAACATGGAGATTATTTAAAATGTAGAATTTAAATACATATTTTTCTGTCATTTTTGATTATTGTGTTTTTTAAGTCCTTTACTAGAAATGAAAAATCCATGTGACCAATCACTCCGGATTATTAGAATTATTAGCATACATACATACACACACACACACACACACACACACACACACACACACACACACACACACACACACACACACACACACACACACACACACACACACTTATTATTTTCAAATAAGTCTCTTATGCTCACCCATACTGCATTTACCACAGAAAATGCCTTTAATATTGTGAAATATTTTTACTATTTAAATTAACTGATATATTTTAAATGTAATTTATATATATATTTTTATTCATGTGGTAGCCATGCTGAATTTTCATGCTGAAATATTGTAAAATAGTTTAAGCTGATAGACTGCTGTCACTGCTTGACAATTCATGTCAACTACCCATTTATAGTTCCTGAGCACGTGATCAGCAACTCTGCCAGCCTTTTATTCTACAATTTTATTATGGGGCAAAGAATCAATTGAGACCCTTAGGAATGTTATTATATTTTTTCTATTTTCATGTAAAAATGCTGCATTAATAGAGTATGGAATTGACTTCTGTGCTACCAAACCAATGGCAACCCAATGTGACCAATTGTTCTATTGTTCTATATATGATAGTCCCATTCTACTGCAAAGACATTTCCATTATCCTTTGTTTGAAATATTAATATATCCCCCTTTTCTACTTCCCCACATGCTAGTACAAAATAATAATGAAAAAAAAAACCTGTGCCGTTCCCCAGTACTGTTTCTAGGCATAGGCAAACTAGGCGGTCGCCTAGGGCACCACCAGCAGGAGGGGGAGCCAATATGTGCACGTACTGACACTACATTTTACTGGACTGAAATAATAACGAAAAAACTGACACTTTAAATCAACATTTCAAACAACAACAAAAAAAATTAAACACACAAAAAATTCTGGATTTTGCCTAGTGGGTCAAAATGGCTAGAAATGGCCCTTCCGTTCACTCTGCCACACAAAGCTGATGAGTTGCCTGTCTGTCAGTGAAGGTTAATGTCTGGAAACTCAGATAAGAACACAACTGGGGAGGCACATTCACATCTCATGCAAAGCCCCGTCATCATGCCTATGTCTTTGGGAAGCTCATTCCTTCACAGAGAACCATATCTGGCACATTCCTCAGAGCATTCAAGCTATCAGGTCTACAAAGTGCTTTGCAGAGAATTAACACTGTCACACACACACACACACGTCAGTAAAGCTGGTTCCGTGATTGGATTTAAATCGCCATCATCTGGTTCCAGATGGAGCAGTATTTACTACACAGAGCCATATTCATTGACAAGCTAGGCAATATCACGTTCATAATCGAATGTGATTTATCTGCAGTTATGAATGTGATATTGCCTAACTGTCACTGAACTACTGCTCTGTGTAGTAAATGCCACTCCATCTGAAAGCAGATGATGGTGATTTACTACCAATCATGGAACCGGCTTTACTGACGAGATGCACATGACAATCGCATGGACAGCCCTACTGTACATATTATAAATAATGATAGTTATTTATATATTTTAAATAATTTTAAATTCAAGAGAATTTGAGGAATTAAATTTGACCCCATTTATTTTCTTGAAACGTTATCGATCTAACTGCAAACTGCAATTAATTCTGCCACTGAAATAACTTTCCTTTTTAGCAGATTTCATCAATCCCATTTGTATTTCAACAGATTTGATCTAACTGCCTAATAGAGACAATTGTAATACGTTTAAGCCCCACTTTTTTTCATTTCATGTCCCATTTCACCAAAAAAAAACTTTACTTTATGGAGGTAAAATGGATTGTAACAGCCATTTCATGTTGAATTTAATATGCTCCTGTGACCTTAACAAAGCCAAGTGTGCATATATTATTGGAGCTTTTTACTGTATCAAAGTGGACATGCTGAAAATGTGATTTTGATCCAGAAAAATGGCATTCTCTATTTTAGTAAATTTTACACCAGCAAAAACACATTTTAGAAAAATACAACAAACCAAAACATACATCACTGCATGTATGTTTTTGTACATAAATGAATAGATATGATGTAATATAGTTAGATTTACTATAGATCATAAAGCCATAGGAGATCAACTTCACACCTGTATTACTTTTTAATCTGTGGAACATAAAAGAAGATATTTTGAAAAATATCTCAGCATTTTTTCCCCCCAATACAATGGTCAAGACATTGGTCATCAAAACAGTTTGCCTACTGACATATTTCTTAATTTCTTTTTTTACGTTCTGCAGAAGAAAAAATAGGTTTAGAATGACACAAGGGTGAGTAAATAGTGAAATAATTTGAAGTAATGTATGTTGTTTGAGCAACTTGAAGGGCTTTGTGGTGTTTTTACATTCCAAATAGACCATGAGTGTCTCAGTCAACATATATGGACAACAAAGAGTCGTACTAATGTAGCATATGTGACACGCAGACCTGGCACGCTGCTCTACTTCCTGCAGGGCTTAGGAACATTGTCTGCCCTCATATATCGATTTACACACCAAGTTTGATTATGTGATTATAGACTGAAGCACATACAGTCAATTACCATCTACTCTCTGTAGAGACTGAGTGAGAGAGGAAGAGAGAGGAAGAGACAGAGAGGCACAAATAAAAAAGAGAATTAGAACAGGGATGACAACAACAAGAGAACAACAATAAGCCACTAAGGGTGAACCAGAGATGAGAGCCTGTGAGTTCACAGCTTTCCAATGAAGAAAGAAGCAAATAGGCACAGTGGGGGTGCCAAATGGTGCTGCCGTCTCATGCTGCGAGACTAACAGGCAAACACAGCCGCTGCGAGTGGGACACCGGGCCAGTTCACCCTGTTAGAGGAGCCAACCTCAATCATGAGATCTGATCCTCTGTGTCCACCGCAGATTTTGTTGTTCATGGTATTCTGGCTCCAGGGCTTGAATTGGGCAGAGTCAGAGCCAGCTGGGAAAAGATGCGACTCTGAACTTCCTGTGGCATCAGATATGGGTATGGACTCTAAGTCACCTCAATGACTAAAGTGCTATGAGATCCTTAATACTGTCATTTCCAGCCTTCTCCTGTCACCTTGACAACACTTACTCCAAATCAGCCCCTAGACCATCCTCTGTCTCCATGACAACTTGGACAAGCGCTCAGCTCCATCTGTCGCCCTCTCCACCCATGGCCTGCTCCTCTCTTCCTCAATCACTGCTATAGTGCTGAACCCTGGCCCACCTCTCAGAAGGGCGGTCTGATTGTTCTCACATCCTTTCTTCAACTCTTCCCTTTCACTGTGATGTATGGCACTTGCTGACAGTCTAGTAAGCAACCTTTTCTCCCAACAGAGTGGTTAAAGTTTTTGAGCAAACATAATCTGAATAGAATTGTTATTGCTTATACTTGGGGCTAGGGGTTTGTTCAAATCTCTAAGCTTAATTATTAAACTTAATATTGTAACACCCCACAGCGTTAGAGCCCTGGACATGAATATAGAAATTTTTGAGAAAAGAATTTGAAGAATATCCTAAACAATGGCAATAATGCAGAGAGTGCTTCTTATTTATAATGCCCATATCTCTTGGTGTTCTTTGGATAAATTATTAAAAAAAAAAAAAAAAAAGAATGTTTGGCTGCTATTTTTACTTGTTGTTAATATTTTAGCCATGATATAATAAAGGCTTTTAAAAAATGTTTGGACTTAAACTAAAATATGCATTCTTCTGCCACTGCTGACAGTGTACCATACTAAAATATTACTATCATATATATATATATATATATATATATATATATATATATATATATATATATATATATATATTTTTTTTTTTTTTGTTACATATTTTGTATTCCATTATTTAGCAATGAAAGTGCAACAGTTTTTTATACTTATTCCTTAAAAGTACAAAATTGTTAATTGAACCATTTAGGAACAGGATTCCCTGGCAGATGATAAAATAAACAATACATTAAAGAATAAGAATTAGGAAAAGAACTTCACAGAGACATGGGGGTGAACTCTTTTAACACGGACCAGTAAGCAACCACATATAACTACCTAGCAAACGCTTAGCAATACTCTAATAACCACTTCTAACACATTATATCATGCACAGGCAAGCACCTCTCCTCTCCTTTACATTATGATTATATTTTATGTCACAAAGTCAGCCATTTTGTTTATCAACAGTCTGGACTGAATCCAACTGACATCTCTTTCTAAAAGGAAATATAACTTTGCACAAATCCAGTGTTAAGAACAAAAAAATCTGTAAGGTTGCATATTTTAGATAAATGACTTATGTCTTCATGACAATCTCATAATTTAATCATATGTATCTGCACAGGTGTGAAGTGGAGGAATTGTGCCATGTGAATGTCTTAATCATTAGAAGCTTTCCATCAAAGTCCCTCTAAACACCGTCATGCCGCCATGCCTGTCACTGTTCTCTCTACACTGCTGCAAGTCTCCCTGTTACTACGGTAACCCACATCCTGGCAGCCTGGGATTGGCTGCGTGTAGGTGCAAGCTTGAATGCAAGCAGAATAATGAGAGAGTGAGACTGAAAGAGAGAATGAGCCGAGGATATCATTGACAGTTTACACTATAAACCTGCCATCTTATTCATGATGTTGGGTAACAGAGAAGCTTATCCTGTATTCAATACTGCTCAGAAGACATCTGAACTGAACACAATATTCTCAAACGTCTCGCACAGTTTATAGAGACACTGCTGAGTTAGTGTGTGTGTATATTAGGGCTACCCCCTAATAGTTGACTAACAGTTAGTCTAAGAGAAGACGCTTGGTCGACCAAAATTTTATTGCTTAGTCGCAGAAAAATAAATTCCACACAAAATGGCAAAATCACATAGCCGTGATGGACAAATCGTTAACGGCTGGTCTATGTCGTAATATAGTGCATCGGAAAGGATATCCATACGCTCACCTAACTTTCATTGACCTCAAATATGGCTTATCATCTAAATTATGTATGTAGTAGCAACTTTATATTGCAGCTCAATTTAATGTTAGCCTAGTAAAAGTGCGCTGTTCGCGTGTTTGTGTGGAGTGTGGAAGCTTGGGTTACTGCAGGACAGATGGAGGTGCCGGTTTGATCATTTGCTCTTAAAATACTTTGTCATTTTTGGTCATCATACAGATAAGAGTAATGCATGTTTCTTATTTGTAAAGACCCTGTTTATTGATGTGCACTCAGAATAACAATGCAATGTTGTGCTTTTGTAAAATAAAGCAAACAGCATGCACTTTCTTTCGTCTCGGTCTCTCTGAATTTTAGCTAGTCACTTCAAAACTCAAAACTGTGTATTCTTGCTTTATTACAGACATGAAAAATATACCTATAGAGAGCGAAAATTTGGAATAAACCTATTCAAATAGAATATACATATTCTCAGATTATGTAATCCGTATGAAACAAAGGCGTATCCACTACGGTGGAGAGGAAGAGTGTTGTCGACTTCATCTCTTAAACCGAAAACAGAGAGCACTAGTGTATCAATAAATTATTAGAATGTTAATGCAGTGTACTTGCTGTTTTTCACTAACACATTCATAATTATTATATTTGCCGATGCGCTTCGGCAAGCCTTTTTGTGTGTGCGCTTGAGCACTTATTAGGCTATGTAGGCAATTAAGGCTCATTATTTTGATTTCTATGGTTTATAATAAAAGTGTTACTAATAATCGAGTAATGCTTAAAATAAACGACTACTCGTCAACCAGAAAATTCTTTAGTCGAGGGCAGCCCTAGTGCATATATTTATCTGGTTACCTGGATTGTAGGTGCTCCAGCTGAACTTGTAGGTTCTCTGTCTGCTCCACCTGCTCATCCAAGGACCTCTGTAGCTTTCTGGTCTGGTTATGAGCCTCATCCAACTAAAACAAATGCATAATACATACTATAGTTTACATGAATTAATCGTGTGTACTGTATATGCCTAGAAAACTTAAAGATTTGGTTTTCTGTGATTTACTGAGAATTGTTGCTGAGAATTCTACTCATTTAAATAAGTCACTAATGCAATGTCACCTAGCTGATGATCAAAAAAAAAAACTTCTGACAGTAAAAACGGACAGGAAGAATGAGTGGAAAATTATCTAATAATATATATATATTTTTTTACATATATAATTCATTATTTATTTTGTATAATATAATATAATATAATATAATATAATATAATATAATATAATATAATATAATATAATATAATATAATATAATATAATATAATATAATATAATATAATATAATATAATATAATAATGGTGATGGGGCCAATGCAAAATTACTAAAGTGAATAAAAAAAACTATGGCCAAAACAAAGAAAACCACAAAACACATTTGAAGCAATAATGAATATAATTTAGAGTGAATGCTTTGGTTCACCTCATCTTCAGCCTGGCCCAGCTCTTTCTTTAGTTCCTCCACCCTCAGTCGGAGCTTCTTAACTTCTGTCTCATGCTGCTCCACACGCCGGTTAGCATGTGCCAGCTCGGCCATCTTTTCCTGGTACTGTTTTTTAACCTTGGAGTGGACATGCCGCAAATCTGCCAGCTCCTGCAAGAGAGCAGACGTACTGACACCAAGCTCCAAATACAAAAGCCCAATACTGCTAAGTGTCATTAACTTTTCATATAGTTTGACACAGATTCAATATAAAAAGTGTGTACTTTGGGAGGGTCTTACAGTATTTACCTTATTGGCCTAACTCATGAATATTAATTACGGCTCTAACTATTAGATTGTACTGTACATTCACTAGGTTGTAGAAGCTTCTGGTCTGTATTTTTTCTTTGCGCTGCAGCCAAGCAAAAAGCTCTTGAATATAAAGGCAATTTCTTAAGGTCCTATAATGGTTACTTCTGTATACTCCTGCTTAAAACAAAAGGTGCTGGCTACATTATGAAGTATAAAGAAAACACATTCTGAGCTATCTTCAATAGGCCTAGATCAAAGTAAAGATTTACACATGCTATGTTTTTTAGAGATGAAACACATATCATATAGAGCTGGTAACTTATCAGAAATAAAAATACAGCCTAGTACCTACCTAGACATTAATACAATGGGACACAGTGCTTCAGTTCTCATCACAAAAAAGGACTGTGATGGGGAGCCCAAGTCATATCTAATCACCAAATAAAATGCCCCATGTCCGAAAAAGAACATTATGTTGCTAACAGAAGGTGAATTACCCTCCCATAGTGTTTGTTTTCTCCTAGTATTGTTATTTTGCTGTCATTAGAGTCTATTGCAGTCCACAGAACAGAAGTGAAAAAAGTTTTAACACCATCATGTTTGTAGAGTATAAAGTTCTGAAAAATGTACCACTATGGCACAAGAGAACAGTGTGTTATATCTATTTTCCATTACACCTGAATATTTTTGCTCTGCCTAACTTTTTTTTATACAGTTTTTGGGAATAGTGTAAATAAAAAAGCAAGGCAGAAACATTAAACTATGATTTTTTTAAATATATTATGAAAGCCATGGAAGTATTTCTTTACATTTACCATCTTGAAAACCTCTCAGAACAGCCACTAGAAGCTGTGCCCTGATTAGGAACCGGAAACCGCAGCCTCAAGTATTTAAATCAGACAAGACAAACTAACACATAATGTACATAATGTCTGCTGTATTCAGTTGATCTTGCGGTCAGACAAGGTATGATGAGGCATCTGAACAGAGACATGCACTGTACCACAGCCCATATACTGTTCCAATCAACGAAGGAAAACAAAGACAAAACAAAATTAAGTGAAATAAAGGGGGCCCGTGGAACACACTCGGGATGATATCGTACTAGAAAACCCCGGCTCATTTATTGACTTTTTTTTATCTGATTAAAACAAACAACGAAAAGATCTCTTTACATTTTTACATTAAAGCGGTCATATGATGCTTTTTAAATATCATTATGTTGTATATTTGATTTAACAAAATATGCTGACATGCTTTAATGTTAAAAAAAAACATTATTTTTCAAATACTGTACATTATTGTAGGTCCTCTATGCCCGCCTCTCTCAAGCGCTTAGTTTTCTACAAAGTCCCTCCTTCCGACAATCACAGTCTGCTCTGATTGGTCAACTGACCCAGTGCATTGTGATTGGACAAACAGCACAAGCACTCGTAGTAAATGTAACACCCCTTTCCATAATCGTGAGCTTCATCTTTCAAAATAAACGTAAAGACGGTTAATAATGTCCTTCGTTTTACCATCAGTTCAAGCCCGAAAGGATTCTTTGAGTGTGAGTAGAAGACGAATTTTCATTCTCGGATGAACTAAACCTTTAAAATGATTAAAGGTGACATGTTTCTATTTCAAATAAATGCTGTTCTTCTGAATGTTCTATTTATCAAAGAACCCTGAAAAAAATGAATAATTAAAAGCAAAAACAATAATTAATAAAAATATATAATTGACCAAGAAATTCTAGATCTGTGTATAATGCAATGGTTTTTCCATTACATTGGCAACATATAGTATATGACACAACCACTTCAACAGTTCAGTCACTCACAATTTCTTGTGCATATCTCTAGGAGAGAACTAACTGGGTATGATCTATTTAGTGTTCTCATTACCTTCTCCTGTTTCTGTACACACACAGAGAGACCATACAGTGAGGGTACAAAGAGAGAAAGAGAAAGAGTGGGGATGGGGTGGAAGCCAAAGGGAAGCACCAGAAACCATTCATAATTGAAGAGGATAATCAAGTGGCTAGACAAGTCTCATTCATATTGTACCTGCATCACATGAGCAACCAAAAAGTATATTTGTTTTAGAGTGGGAGCATGTATGCACACATACATACTTTTTTAGTATCAATGGTTCAACCTTTTCATACTGATATGAAAGATTAGACCTTAAAAGATAGCAACAGCATAAGAGGACACAGAAGAATGAAAAGCACACACACACACTTATACTCTCGAAGCCACCTGGCAGAATGAGAATCCCAAGCCGCTATGTTCTATTGATTTCTGGATCACTGGAAAGGAGGACAAGCTCTACTGGTGTTTTTACTGAGAGAGCAGTTACACAGCATAGTTAACCCCAGAGCAAATCACACTGCTCTGTTTGTGGAGCACATTGCTTAATATGGCCTTCTTAAGTCCTGTACGTGCAAGCGTATGTGTGTGTGGGGTGATCAAAGATTATAAGTGGTTTTGCCAGATCAAAATGTATTTAAAAGCAGGTAAATGGGATCATGTCATCTGAAATTTCTTTGATATTTTGCTACAAGAGGTCCAGTTTCCTAATCTAAATGTAAAATGTTTGATTAATTACTTTATTTTATGTTCATTGTTATTATATTACTTTTGAAATGATTTTAGTTAATTTGTCCTGGGTTGGTTGTAAAGAGATTGAAAATTAAATATGTAAAAAGTATCTGTAAAAATAACTTCTATAAACTGATGAACCAAACACTCTGTGTGGGGTATCATATGCAGCACTGCTTATAGGGAAGAGTGACTGACCCCTGATTATTTTGTGAATGTATTACAGGCTTTGCAAGAAGCTGTTTTGAAAGATGGTGCTGCATAAACTAGATTTGACCTAAAAGAAAACTTGCCACCCCTGAGTAGACATAGTTCTGTGAGCAAAAAACAGCCCGTTTAATTTGAAAGGGTTAAAACAATATTTATTTTAAAAAAGTAAATCAAATACGAAATAAGTTTACTATCAACAAAATTACTAAAAATTTAAACCAAAATAAAACTATTAATATAACTATTTAGAAAGGTTAAAAAACAAACAAGATTACTAAAAATTAAAATTATATATATATGTATATGTATATGTATATATATATATATAGTACAGACCAAAAGTACAGTACAATTTTCATAGTCATTAAAAAATTAAGAAAACTCTTTGAATGAGAAGGTGTGTCCAAACTTTTGGTCTGTACTGTATATATATATATATATATATATATATATATATATATATATATATATATATATATAATGATTAATCATGCCCCAGCTGCTACACTATTGGCAATGAGCCTTGCCAAATCAGGTTCAATGATATGGAGGAAAAATAAATAAATAAATAAATAAATAAATAAATATAGTCTTGTAAATTTAGTTTGTGAAACGATAGACAGTCAGGTAAAAAAAAGTTCACTGGTCATGCAAGGCAGTGGTGAAACATTGTCTGTGAAAGTAGTAAACTTCAAAGAAAGTATAGAGATTAGCGGGAGGTAAAAATACAAATGACATCATATCGAGAAAAAGAAAAAGATAACAAGGAGCCTGTGATTTAACAGCCTTCTCCACTTAAAAGTTAAATTTTTCATTTGGGGTAATTTGGGCCTAGCCATCTTTGGTGAGTGTTTTGATAGTGAAAGAAAGCGGAAAGAAAGAGGGGCCGGGATGAATAAAACCTGCCACGTCTTGATGAATGATCTATGATGCTACTGAAATTAACTGCAGCAGAAGGAAATAGAAACCTGGGATACGGGAACAGACACCTGATCATCACATACAGATTCACACATACTGTTCTACACACATGGGAATACAACGAGAGAATGTGAAGACAAAAAAAATAATATAAAGAGGAATGCAAACAGACAGATTCGCCCGGAGTCAATGAATAAAGATAAGCGAAGACAAGTTGAAGCTGTAGAGCCACGTGGGGGAAGGCTGTTAAATGTTTCCCCCTCAAGGCTTTCAGATCCTGAATTCTGCTCAAACATCTGGCCCACTGTGCTCAGAACACACAGCTAGTGACGCCAGACACAATCACATCTCTCTGTCTCCCACTCTCGCTATAAAAGATCAGAATTACATGCACGGTCCTAGAATATTCTATATCCTTTTCAATTTGCTTTTCATGCAGCAGCAACGAGAGCAGGGAGCAGAGAGCCAAGATCTTTTTGACATGCGTGCATCGAGACAGCTGAAAGCAGACAAGGCTTTAGGAGGTTGAAATATATCATATTATTTAGTGAATTATACGGGAGAAAAATGGCTTCAGCTAAATAAATATGTTAAAATATTTCTGCCCGCTTTGTAGTTCTCTGAATAGAGTAGGTTTTATTTATTTCTGGAGCTCAAATCTAACCCGTGCTTTCTCACTTTAATCTAACTTAAAGAAAAAAGCAAACTCCATTCCTGGTGTTGGTATATATATATTTCCTCACACCCACATAACTAGTTATACAAGCCAGCCATGATAGCAGCCAGAGACTGCAGAAGCAGAGGATGCAGTGTGTAACACTCAGGAGAAATCATGATGCTGAATACTGTATGTACTGTAGGCTTTAGTCTTGCTCTGCAGTTAAAAGGGTCAATGGACTGTTAATTTACTCTAGAACATTCATTAGCTTGACCATCCTGAAGAGAGACACAGAGAGAAAACCCCCCAGAAATGTTGTAAATCCTCATTTAAGTGTTTTTCAACATAAACATACAACAATACGACAATATAAAGTCCATTTAAAATGCACTTCGATATAACTTTATCATGACTACAAGAAATTTACTAAATTATATTTAATACTTTTGAGCAGGTATGCATTAAAATGATTAAAAGTGACAGTGAAGACATTATTAAAGTTACAAAAGGTCTTTATTTCAAATAATAATTAATAATTACATTTATCAAAGCCTCCTGAAAAAGTATCATGGTTTCCACAAAAATAAATAAAATAAAACTTTTTAAAAGCACAAAAATTAATTTTAATATAAACAATAACATAAATAATTAATATTATTATTATGCAACATTTAAATGCAATTCAAGTCTTTCTCTATTCAAGTAGATAGGAGCTGTTTTTGCATGGCTGGAAACAGCTGCTCAGGGGCGTTACTAATATGGCTGCCAAGGGACTTTGTGGTAGCTTAGTGACTAAAGATCTGCACTAGTAAAATAAGGTTGTAACTCCAAATCCACTAAGTGGAGATCCATGATCTAGAGAGTCTCTCTTACTAAGGAGTCCTTGAGCGCTGCTCTGGGAGAAATGCCTACTTTAGGTTGCTTTACATAAGAAAACATCTTTTAAATGAACACAAACTTCAACATGTGCAACTAAAATCCAGCACAACCCCCGATCCTGCCTAACAGTTATCATTACAGCTGAGGATTAGATCAAGTCCAATAAGACCGTGAAAAGAGAGCGTGGTCTGGGGGCGGGATGCCTCAGTCGATGGGAAAATGGGGGGGATGTAGGAGTCGCTGAAGCCATAATTGTTTCTCTGCCAGTTAGTGCCTTCCTAACACTATTTCTCTTGACAGACTGAGAGGATGATTCACTCTCTCCAGCTTCACAGTGGGCAAGAACAGTGGACAAGGAGCTATGATAAAATAGTGTCTGTGGCTTTCAGTGGCCCTGACCTGGGAAGAGGGAACATGCAGTTCAACCGGCCAGGAAAATGGATGTGCCGTCTACAAAAATAGAATTTGCTGTGCCTTTCAAATGAATGGTGCTTTGTGAGCAATCTACACTGCCTGAATCTAAATTGGAGTTCACCTTAAGAGTCTTCAGGCAGATTGGTGGCTTTAACAAGCAACCTTACAGAAAGGGTCCAAAATCAACACATGCTAAATCAAGTAACAACCAAATGCAAGGTACCCACCACCACTTGGCTAATCACTTCATTAGGAGCTGACACATAATGCTGCGAGTAACACACTGACCTGTTCTGTTTTTCACAATTATGGAAAGTTATTATTTTAAAAATGAATAAAATGTGACCTTAGATCACAAAACCAGTCATAGGTAGCATGGGCATATTTGTAGCAATAGAAAAAAAAATACATTGTATGGGTCAAAATTATCCAGTTTTCTTTTATGCCAAAAATCATTAGAATACTAAGTAAAGATAATGTTCCATGAATATATTTTGTAAATTTCCTTGTGTTAATATATGAAAACTTAATTTTTGATTAGTAATATGCATTGCTAAGAAGAAAAAAAGAGAATTCCGGGCTGAGAACGCTTGCAACCGTGCTGCGCCATACCTGGCTCACGTGAAAATACAACTGTAAACATAACTGACTGTCCTTAAAACTGGTCGCCCCGACAATACAAAAAACAGCTATATTCAAGCGCGAATGAAGATCATTTCACGGGGGATGCTAGGTGTAAAAAAACAACAACAACAAAAAAGGATTATTAGAATCTCAAAATTGAAAATCGAATGTCAATCCACTGAACAAATATTTGAATAACAGTCCAGCCCTAAAGTTTATCCGAGAGAGAGAGAGAGAGAGAGAGAGTACCATTACAGAATTTAGAATACTATTTATGCACAGTATTTGAAATAGGGGTGTCGTGATATACCGGTATTGAAGATAACCGTGATATTTAAACAACAGTTATTGATATAGTGTTAATTTAGTGTGACGATACACCAGTATTAGCGATAACCACGATATTTAAAATGAACAGTTCTCTTATGATAACACCACATGTAAAAACTCCAGGGCCAGCACCTGGTTGAGCTCCCAGGTGGCGGTATTGTGCCTTAATTAACGCTGACACTGTCACACAAGAAGAAGACGCAGAACTCAAAGATACTCTGAGGAGAGCCGTGTTCATCAAAGTTGTCATTATTTTTCTAGCCATAGAAGGGGAAATGTTATATTAACCTGTTAAGAGCGGTTTTCTGTGTCCATATATTTAAGTAAAGGTGATTATTTTAATAAGTACCGCGTTTTCTTTACTCGTCTTATTTTTGTATTTGCAATAAACACGGCCTGTGCATAACACTTTATTTCTTTGTTCACATCTATTAACAGTTACACGATTAAAACTTATCTTGAAAAGCTGAGTGACCACATTTCTACATTAAAGGTGCCATATGCAAAAATTGAGGTAAAATATCCATAACATGACCTACACGCATCAAAAGAATGAGAAGAAATAAGGGCGATGATGTCATAAAAAAAATGTCAAGTTATAGTGCTGCAGAGATATCAACCTTAATTAGCATTAGCATTACTAGCCCCGGCCCGACAGGTGTCGTAATACCAGTTTCGGCCATGGGAGGCGGTATGCGGGCAACATAACCACCAGCCAACCTGCAATACACGAATAACTCGCACGGCTTGTGGGCGTGTACTTGAACTTGATGTCAATCGTGTGGAAAGTACAGCCCACTACGTTACTTCATTTCAGTTCAGGGAAGAGAGAGAAATGATGTCTCAAGCCCTTGGCAAGAGACCCCTACCACCAACACCTGCTACAGGGAAACAACCGCGCTCGGAATCACAAATCAAATCCGATAAGGAGCCGAACCAGAGTAAACATTGGCACTGCTTTTAATCGCTGGAGACAACTGATGGACCATAAAGAAATGAGGCTCGACTCCGAACTTGCAACATTTCTAACAGTAAGTTAGATGCTGTTAGTATTTCGCTAGAAGTTTTTTTTATATGTTTGTGTATTTGTTTTCGGGAAGTTATAACATAGCAATGTATCGAAGGCTGTTCGATAAATGTGCTAATGTTAGCGATGGCTAACCGTAGCTGCATTTGATAATTAGCTAGCTATAACTTAACGTTACCCATTTTATTATATCATAACTAACCTGCTCTGTCTAGTATGTTGGTCTCCGTGTCCTCTTTGCTTTGTGGTTTTTCTGTGCGTGAAAAAATTGATGTGTGGTGTGAAAGCATGTGAAAAGAGTCAATTGCGTGTGTCTCACAGTGAATGCTTGAGAGTTGGCACATTAGTTCTCAAGCAAAATAAAGGACAGGTTGATTATTGCTGTTTAGTGTTTGTATTAATCTATGATGTGTCCCTGTTTGCATACAGGGACATAAAAAATAAATTAAAAGTGATACGTGGACCAAGGTGTCTGAGATTGTTCATTTTAAGTAAAGGATCATAATATTTCATCCACAACAATATTTAATAAGGTAATACCTCCTTGTGGTTAGTCTGCACGAGATCAACAAGCTTGTTTGCTTTGTGGCCGCTTTAAATACAAAATAAGCATTCGATCTATGTTAGAGCGTCTGAGCCCTCACAAATCTTTCTGCAGCGTTGTGAGCAGAGCAGCAAGAGCGATTTTTGACGCTCTAGACGCCGACGGTGTGAACGCACAGTTAGGCTTCGGCTATGGCTGTAGTGTTGTTGTGAAAGTAGGGGCGGAGCATAGAGACTATGCCGTTTCTCGTTTGTTACTCTAGAGTAGACCAATTCACTTTATTGAGGCATACTGCCCCCATCTGTTATGGAATGTGGAGTATGACTTGATTTTTTTTGCCAAACATTACAGATGGCACCTTTAAACTTGTAAAATGGTCACAGTGCTATGCACTTAATGCCTCATCTGCGGTCATTCTTCAATAATGTTCATTAGTTAAAATCAGTTAATTACATTAGTTAACATATAGAAATAACATAAATAATGATGATAGATATTTCCACAGCATTTATTAATCTTTGTTCATGTTAATTTCAGCATTTACTTATGCCTTATTAAAATCACAAGTTGTGTTTGTAAAGATTAATGCATTGTGGACTAAAACATGAACGACACTATTTTAATTATCATTAACAAAGATTAATAAAATGTGTAATAAATGTATTGTTCGTTGTTCATTCATGTTAGTTAATACATTAATGTTAACAAATTACATCTTCTTGTAAAGTGTTACCATTAATATTTATTCATCATACTGTTGAACTTGACAGTATTTTCTCGCTTATTTCATAGGCGCTTCAAAGAAGACGGAGAAAGCCAGAATCTTGTGTCCTGCGTTCATCAGTATCCTTATGTTTGTTGGGTGTAAAAGAAAAACTCAATAAACAAATTAAAAAACAATTTGTCTGATATCTTTTCGCCCCAAGGTTTAAATATAAATATTAAATAGATATCATGATATATCGATATCATGAATTCTTATGGCCACAATAACGTGATATGAAAAACCAAATATTGTGACAGCCCTAATTTGAAATAAGTTAAACAAAGCTTCATTAAAATGCCAGAAGACAGATGCACAGACAAAAACAACCATGACCCTCTGCTGGCCTTGTGCTGGAGAGCTGAGCTGGTAATGTTGGTGTACCGCTGTAAGGATTCTTGAAGCAATAAATTGCAGCATGCAAGAAGGCCTCATTCTGACTACATAGGACCCCTCGAAACATCACATGACCTTTAACCCCAACATCAGATTTAAAGTGAGACTATTTCATCTGATCTAGCCCCTCTTACTTTCCTCATTCAATTCTGAGGTTCCAATTACTTTTTCCTTTGCTCCCCTTCTCTGTTTCTCACTCTCCTGTCACCTCTTCCATTCAGCTTCTATGTCTCACCTTCATTACCTCCATGCAATTTCACAGTGCGGATCCATTGTCCACTGTGATTGCACTGTCCATCCGTCCATACCCCCCCCACCCCACCACAATCTTTCTATTGTAAGTGAGATGAACACTGCACTCTCTTTCGGCACATTATCCTCATATCGTCATCCTCATCAATCCTCTCCCTCTTTTTTGCAGACTGCCTTCAGTTTAACCTTCATTTCACCTCCCCTACTTTTCTTTCCTATCGGTCCTGAGAGAAGGCTTTTTTGCTGACCGAGAGCAATCCCTGGACCCAGACATTTGTATCAGAGCTGCTCAACCCTTACATATCAATGTCTAGGCTTATGCATCAGAATTTAAAATGTTCTGAATCTACAAATATGCAAATCTGGAAGAGGTTTTCCCGATCCCCAACTGATTTGTCAATGAGAAATACAGGGGGGAAAAACTTGGATCATTTAGTTAATGCATTCCATACCTTTTCTACATTACATTCCACACATACATACGTCCACCTTGTCGTTTGTCCCTTTGGGTTCGACAGTGTGCTGTAGATCACCATTAATGGCATGTTGTCAGTGCTGGCTAACTGGGACATCAGCCTCAGTGGCTCATAAATAAGCCATAGCAGTAGCTGCTAATGGGTTAATTTAAACTCAGACCTGCAGTAACAGGCCTCTACAGACTGGTGTGGGATCGTGGGACAGCTGACTAATGTGTGGACATGGTCCCCACACATAGGAACTTTATTAAAGAGAATAAAGCATAACATTAAAGAGAAAAGGAGTTCAAAAAAGTGAAAATGGTCATTATTTTCAGATCCTCATGTTTGTCATCCACTGAGGTGGTGATGGGCAGTTCTAAATATATGTCAAATTTTAAGTTTATGCTGAAGTACTAAAATTACTAAAACAAATAAATAAAAACTATAAAATATAAATAATAAATTCTAGTACAAATATTTTAAATAAAAACAAATAAAAATGACAAAACCACCTAATTAATCAAATTAAAATGTAAAAATAAAAGTTAATAAAAGCTTAAAATATAAATAATAATAATGGTATAACAATATATAAATAATAGATAAGACACCATGGTGTGTGTAGATATTCATTGTCAATATCTAATCTGCTGCTGATGGATGCAGTTTAAAGGTTTAAAGTATTTTTCTCTGCTGTGCTATCAAAACTTTTTTTTTTGTTCAGTTAAGCAGTCTGACATATCATTTTCTGCCTCAACCAACGGCAAGAGTTTGGGGGAGGAAACTTTTCTGGAAAAAGTAATTTTTCCAAATCCATTTTGTTGTTGCTAGTGGTGCAGAAATTATAAACCTCACCTTTCAGCTCTTGCACTGCATAAAAAGCAAATAATCGTCGACAATTTAGGAGACAAAGTTAAAGGAATGAGAGCAGGAAAATACTGATGGATGAAAAAAAAAGAGGAGAGAAAATGTGAGACACCTCAATCAGTAAAGAGCCGACCCCTGTGAGAAAAACACAGCAGGCCCAAATGGAAAACCTCTAGAGAAGCAGCCCAGAACCTGAGAGGCAAGACAATTCATTTCACACTGGCTTATTCCAGATGTAACACACGAGAGGAGCTGATTTACACACACACACACACACACACACACACACACACTGTATCATATGCTGCTTTCAAAACCAGAGAGGCAAAACAGAGCACATGGGCTCCCACATTGGCTGTCAATACTGTTTACTGCATTTCCATCAGAAACTGGGAGCAACAGCAGCAGATGAGCAGCCAATATAGACTCATTAATCACTGTGACTGGTGAATGAACCCTGTCTCTACACCGTCAGAGCAGGAGGGATAAACACCTGTGCAGAGATGCAAGTGGTTGGCCAGATGTTGAAGGATTTTAAGGACAGACATTGAACAGAACGTGAAGAGCACAGCTGTATATGGAGAAAGAATGAGATACAGATGACAGTACGCACAGACGACAAGACTTGTTTTTCCCTGAACTTCAAAACCTTTTGATCTAAATAATTTGGCAAAATGCTTAAAATAAATTTAGCAGACAATTGTAAATTTGTCATTTTTTTATAAATATATATTACTGCACAAAACTTTAATTAACTTACTATTTAATCAGCCATTATTTATTGTTTCACCACTACACAATTTCTCTGCTTCCATTTTTGTTATTTAAAATAATAATACAAATGATGATAAATAAAAATAAAAGATCATTATAAATATTAACATTTTAATAGCACTTTTCACGCATGCAATACAACTCAAATGGCTTCAGAGATCAGAATAAAACATTTGAAGAAAATAAATAAGAGTATAATAAAAACAAATATACAAATGTAAATAGACACATTATTTTTTATAATAAAAGTAATGTCACCTTTTTATGATAAGCTTTTTTTTATTACTTAACTACACAATTCCAATACTTCCATTTGTGTTATTCCTTAGTTATAATAATAATAACAACATTAATATTAAACAATAAAATGATTTGGATAGCTCTTTTCTTGCACAATGCAGGTAAAAGAGCTTAACAGATTAGAATATAGAAACACTAACAAATTATAGTTTGAGTCTATGACTTCTGTTGACTTTATTACTATATTCTTCATTTGATAATATATCATAAATATGGTTAGTCAAACTGTTGACTAGTACTGTGAATGATCTGTTGGGAGAGTAATGGGAAAATTACGAAAGGAGTGAGACCGAGAGAGATTTTTTAAAAAGTGTGGTATTAAACTGACCTTCAGAAAGACAAACTTCTCTTTGATCTGGGAGCAGGAGACAGACTTTAACTCCAGTTCAAAGCTTGCTGACTCTATAGACTCAACAAACCCTTGAGGAATAAAAAAAAAAAAAAATGACAGCCTGGTTTGCTCATGTTCTTCCATCTGGATGGAGGCCTACTCATTTTATTGAAACACAAGCGTCATCATGAATTAGCCCCACACAAACACGCTTTGAAGTTTGTAAGAGGTCATGCACCCAAACAAAACCACGAGTCCCGGATCAACACACATAGAGAGAAAACAACAGAACCAATAGCAGAACTTCCACCTGCACGATTCACCTGGAGCCTTTTTGATGTGTGTGTGTGTGTGTGTGTGTGTGTGTGATGTGCCGATCTGCAGCTGTGTTTGTGCACAAAGCATTGTCACAGTCAGACTGAGAGGTCTGATTGAGCCTCAGCCAACCTGATGAATCTCTTTCTAATCAACATGTAGCCTTCCAGATGAGCACCTGTCACTATGTTAAAACAGACTGTGATTCAGGCCTTAAAGTATGGATATGCAATTCAACTTCCAAGTTCCTTCTCAAGTCCAAAAAACTTATTGCCATAAGTGAGCATAAGAAACTTCTTTCAAAAAGATAAAAAAGTTAATGATTAAAATCTTTTGACTATGGGGTGAAAATGTATATATATAAAAAATAATGTGATGGCAAAATCATTGCTCCAGTCTACAGTTTAACATGATCCTTCATAAATCATTTCAATATGCTGATTTAGGTCCGTAAGAAACATTCCTTATTATTACAAATGTTGAAAACAGTTGTGCTACTTAATATATTTCTACAAACCATGATACATTTTTTCTCTGGATTCTTTGAAGAGAACGTTCAAAAGAACAGCATTTATATGTCTTTAGTCACTTTTGATTAACATAATTAATCATGTGTGTATATACATACAGTATATACAGGATTTATTAATTTCCCCAGACCTAAAAATCTCATCTAATTTTAAAATTGCCTGACATTTCAAAGTTTTCTACGACTTTACGTTTCTTGAGCACAAAGACACTACTAATGAGTGACGAGGTTTATCCAGTAGCCATTGAGGCCCATTCCCAATCTTCTGGACATGCTGGCTTTAACAGCAAATGTGACAGTACACATCAATCTACGAGTGGGAGCCGAAGGAAACGTGGTAGAAAGTGAGAAAGCGGCTGGAGCGAGATATGTTTTCAGTATCAATCACACTTTGTTCTTTTTGTCAGTGATGGTGCATCGTCCTCAGTGCACCGTGGCCTGTTTCTCCGCTCCTGTCCTCATCGATCCATTTGCTTCAACAGCTCCTGAGCAAGCTCATCAATCTCTCCTTGTTTCTCTCCCAGACTGCAGGCCGCCGGCCACTATCAGGACATCACTTGTGTGGGAATGTGCAACAGCATGCGGACACACACTAACACACAAAAATGCAACACCCTTCTCAGATGGCCATATGTCATGCATTTACCAAATAAGCCAACACATTGAGCCTCACATGCAGGGATTACATGTCCGTTTCCTGGCACGATATCCTTTTTCCCTTGTTACTGGTTTAATTGACATGCTAAGCTCACTCTTACCCTTTTTCTCTCCATTCCTTTCCCTTCAGCATACCTCTCACCTCTAAAACAACCCTCTCTGCTCATATTCATCTCTCCCTCTTCACTACTCTCTTTAAATCTTTCTTACTTTCAAGGCAGAAGTGAGAGAGCAGGTGAGCGAGTGATTTACAGCGTCTATACGAAGGGAGCTTTGGATCACTTCATAAATCTCTGGCTGCACTAATGGCTGTTCATAAGGGCTATGGCCATAAGTGTCTGGATTTCCCGACGCACTACTTTAATATAGTCTAAATAGCATCTTACAAACACAGACACAAAAAGAACAACTTTTACAGCACAGCCAATATCTTATATGTTATAAACACACATAGAGAGAAAACTGCAGAACCAATAGTAGAATTTCCTCCTGCACGATTCATCTAAAGGCTTTTTGATGTGTGTGTGTGTGATGTGCCGATCTGCAGCTGTGTTTGTGCACAAAGCATGGTCGCAGTCAGACTGAGAGGTCTGATTGAGCCTCAGCCAACCTGATGAATCTCTTTCTAATCAACATGTAGCCTTCCAGATGAGCACCTGTCTCTATGTTAAAACAGACTGTGATACAGGCCTAAAAGTATGGATATGCAATTCAACTTCCAAGTTCCTTCTCAAGTCCAAGCACAGCGAATATACAACATAAGATAAAACAATTGAAACTGTGTGGCAGCTATTGCGCAATTCAATGGTCATGCAACAAAGATCTGATGGCCGCTTTACCATCAAACTGCTTGGATTTATTGTAGAAAGAGGCTCAGATACTTTGCAAACTGCCGCCACACTTCATCCGTCTCTCCAATGCTATTCAGTAGAATCTGAGCTGATGCTGACATAATGTGTGGACAGTTCTCTCTTCCTCTCACCTTGTTCCTCTCAAACAGCTCACACTGGATGGTCTTGAGGTCGGTGTCGAGGGCGCTGGCTGCCTGCCTGCGTTTGCGTGCCAGCTGCTCCTCCAGGTCTTCCGTCTGGGCACGCAGCTTTTTGTTTTCCCTCTCCAGTGCCAGCTTTTCCGTCTCCAGACGCTCCCGACGACCCCACTCTGCTGCGTTCTCCACCTGCAGACGTTCCATCTGCACACATACACACAAATATTAAGTAAGATAGTGAGAAAAATGGGAGAGACATGACAACAAATTACAAAACAAACATTTAATGAGGACAATATATTCATTTAGACTATAAAGGCTTACTACCAACATCTCCAAATTTTAACACAAAAATGTTTAGTTTAATTGTTAGTATAAAACAGGTGATCTGATCAGGTCTTTGTGAAGGGTCAATTAACTAAAAAACTAAATATGCATCACTCAAAAAAGCATTTAAACTGAATCTAAATGGTCACAATGGTCTAATTGTTTGTTTTTTTATCATAGAGCGAAGGTGAATTGTATTTAATTTATTCCATGTCTGTACAGCATAATCAGTGGTCGGTAACAGTATTAACCTTAAAAAATATATTTCATATAGTCTTACTGTTCACTTTGGAATTTCCCAACACTTTTTTCGTACAAAATGCTATTACTTTAGTTTTATTTTTTTTTATTTGTCAAATTCAGTAAATAAATAATTTGAAAAGAAAACTGTTTTGCAGAAATGTCAATTACATTTTTGTCATGTTGATTATTTTGTACCGACTTTGAAAAACATCCACACATGCCAGCACGCACACGCATACACACACACACACACAAACACACAAATAGGTTTCTTATGTAAGTTTAGGTTCCCAAAACAGCTTGTTAAGCTGCTTTGGAACAATTTGTTTTGTAAAAAGCATTATGCAAATAATTTTGACTGAATTAACCACAATACATTTTTTTTGTTGCACTTGGTTTAACTAAAACATACTAAAAATGCTAATGCAAATACTGTGTGCAAACCTCATAAAATAAATAAATATATAAAATAATGAAGAGACAGCATATCCCTTGCGTATACCCACGATCAAGAAAAACTAATGTTGCATTATCACACAGCTCCCTCTATTAGCTCTGAATGATGCTGAGCTAAGTAAATGGCTATCCATGATTTCCCAGTTCTCACCTGCTGCTAAAAGCAGTTTAATGGGAAATCATCATCTCTAGATTCACCTTAAGTGCTGGCTGACTTTTCTGGCATACCCCAAACTCTCTCCACACAAACTGGTCATTAATATTTCTATAATATCATCTGACTGCTGATATGAGGCAGTGCCTTTGAAACGCCTTGATTCCTGAGGGCAGAGATGAAGGGAGGTCACTGTGGGCTTTTGGAGATGAGGGGATGCAGCGGATCTGAGCAGACACATGAGAGTATCCGTGCTCTTTAAGGAGCGCATTAAAGTGTATAATGTCACTCTCTCCTGCCAGGTTCATCTCAGCAACACCCTGCTGCTAACACTGCATGCTGGGAATGTGTTAAAGCAGCGTTCTGTCATTATGCCAGCTTGACTAACAGAGGGACGCGGTGGCTGGTGTCGTGCTAGTCGAAACACAGGAAGACAAAGGATGGATGTTTAAAGCCCTAAGGATGTTTAGCTTTGATGTAGATCACACTGTGTCCTGGGGTGACACCAAACCGGCTGTGCCATACAAAACAGTGCAGTATGGGTAGTATGATACAGAAAATGTACATGCATTTCACCTCTGTACGGAGCTCCGCCAGTTTTTTGTCCATGCTAGTACGAGCCCCCAACTCGTCCTCTAGATCTTCAGACATGCGGCCCAGCTCATCCTGATGCACCTCTTTCAAGAAGTTCAGCTGCGTGAGAGATCCAAAAAGACACAGAGAGTCATCCTTTTATCTCTGAACTTGGATCTCGAGTAAAACTATCTTCCCTTTGCTTTGTTGGAGGTTATCTAGGGTATTCAAATAAAATCCTCGGCCTGACTATGCAATACTCAGAAGATGCCACTGATATTCAAACGGATTTAACATTTGGATTATGAATGAGTCTGCTTTTTAAACTAATTACACAGTTGATGAAACTCGGTGAAACTGCGCTCATTTAATACCACTTGTACAGACATTCTGCGGCAATACGGTCTGGCACATTTGCCATTAAGGGAGAGGGACACTACGGTCAAAGTCTGATCTCTCTACAGCGTCTCACACTCGGCGTACTGTGACTCAGACACAGTGATTAACATTCGCTGCAGGTCGTGAGATCACACAGCTGGGCTGGCGACAGGCAGCTCATCTGTTAAACTACTCAATATGGCACACACTCTCTTCTTACTCATCATCTCATGGTATTCATGCACATCCTTAGGGGTTGGAGTTATTAAAAAGAGAAGCACATCTCTTCCTACTCATCATCCCTCTACTATATTCCTATGACAATGTGTAGGTGTATGATGGGGAATGAGTCCCTTATTCTCTCTATGGAAGGCTTGTATTGCGAGTGAAAGTTTCTCTGGGCCCAATCAGTGCGGCTCTATTCCATAAAATTGCCTGACTGAAAGAAATGCTGAGCAGCAAACTCTAATAATTCACAAACAATGCCAGACTGTCTCGTTCATAGGTAACAACTGCCCCCTAGTGGTGCTCTACTAGAGATGCATCCTTTGCAGCACCCTATACAATTTTTACATTCATTTTTCTTTAGTTCGGATAAATTTGATTGAATTAACACTACTCATAATCTTAAATATTTGTGGTTAAATGCTTGAATTTTACTTAAAAAAAAAAAAAAAACAACAACTCAAAAACATATAGAATATGGTGTTATGTATTTTATCAGTCGGGAGGTTTGACACCAATGACAGAATTTATGCTTATACACAATTATACAAAATATACATATTCCTAGTCAAAAAACAAACAAAACAAAAACAACTACCATTCAACAGTCTATGTTAAGAAAGATTTCTTACAAAATTAATACTTTTATTCAGCAGGGATGCATTTTATTGATCAACAGTCAAAGTAAAATTGATAAAATTCTATTTCAAATAAATACTTGTTCTCACCTTGAGAGTGGTAACCCAAAAGTATCCACAAAACATTAAGCAACACAACCATTTTCAACACTGATAGAAGTAAGAAATGTTTTTTTTTTTTTTTGAGTAGCAAATCAACATATTAGAAAGATTTCTGAAGGGTGACGTGACACTGAAGACTAATGACTGTTCAAAATATAGCTTTGCCATCGCATTTTCAAAAATATTTAAACAGAAAACAGTTATTTTAAATGACTGAAATTATTGTTTTTATTTTATTTTTGGTAAAATAAATGCAGCCTTGGTGAACAGACCCCACAATTTTGAACGTTACTGTATATGGTTTAGGAAAACAGCCAATTATGAATACTGATTCAATAGCAAATGAATACATTATGAAGTTGGAAGAAAGTGTGCAGAACTAGACTACTGGAAAAGGGACAACTAAAATATAAAACAATTTTAGTCTTAAGACTATTTGGTCAAAACATAACTCCGTTTATTTTACAGTTTGGATTATTATTATCTATATTATTATGTGTTCAATATTCTGCCTTTTAATATGTCTTTGAGGCAGGTATGACTGTATTTGGAGGATCTTTTAAGTCAAGAATATGACATCTGGAAGTGAAGTGAAGTGAAGTAGTGGGTTTTGATGAACAGACCACCAGAGCATTCAACCCAGTGCACTCACCATGCATTCTTCCTTCTGATTAAAGCTCCGACTACAAATTGCTCAGGGGAAATCGGACAAAAGGCCACGGATTCCTTTCTCTTTTAACATGAAAGTGCTGGAGACCAGTTCCTCGTGAGAATATCATGTGTTAGTGTTCCTGGCTTCAGCAATTTATCGGTTATTTGTAATTCAAACACGATCCACAAACAACAAATTCAGCGTTGAAGCCAGAATACTAATGTTGTCAATTAAGGCTCAGCAAATGGTGACTTGACTTGATGCCCAAAAGCAAAAACAAATTGCTTATAATACCATAATTCAATAAATGAAGCCAGTAAGCTAAACGTTCCACAGCTGCTACAAAGCTATTTGGCCTTGAGTAAGATCTATTGCAGGTTCCTGAAGAATTACAGTCAAAATACACTATATGCATCAATACATTTTTTTATTGTTTTTCCAATCTTTTGACCATATATAATATATCTCAGTATTTATAACTTTATATCTTTATGACTGTGCTGAAATGAACCAAAGGGATGAACTGTAATTTCAATCTCACAGTCGTAGTTGCTCAGTAGATTCACAAAATTTAATGCATAATTATAAACCTAGTTAAAAGTAATTGAGGCATGTTTTCTGAACACAAGGTTGCTTGATTTAATCACCAGCAAAATCACTACAAATATATGAGGAGTATTCTATATATCATTCATCCCTAAAGGCACAACAATAGGGTGAGTAATTAATGACATTTCAGGGTGAACTTTCCCTTTAAGATAGAGTCTCCCAGGAAAATAAAAATGGGGTGTTGCTCTGATTTGAGTTGTTTGTTCATTGCATTGTTGCTTCATGATTTTGTTGTTGTAAAAGTCTACAGAATAAGCTTCCTCACCTGTTTTAAGGCCTCTTGCTTGCTCTTGTTCAGTTCCTCATATTTGAGTTTCCATTGACTCAGCTCTGCTTCCAGCTTCTCGATGTTCTTAATGAGCGCATGCTTATCCCTGACACACACAAGACATGTTGGACATGCACAACATAGATCATAATCATCAAGTCCAAACAGATAGTTCTAAAAAGATCTGCTCTACCGAGATGCCTCCAGTCAAGTCAACAAAGATGTCTCCTTCCCTGTATATCATAGGTGGAGAAGAATGCATCTATGCTGACTCTATCATTTTTACGAGAAGCTCCAAAAAGCCTTTGATGTCATTTGTTGAGTTCTGGTCTATTTCCTGCATGTATTGTTTGCACCTGGACAATGATCTCTTACTCTCGTTCTTTCAGCAGCACTTTCTGAGACTCGTCCAGACGTAGCTGGAGAGCGTTGAGCTTGCCAGAGTCCTCCTCCAGGGCAGCCAGATCCTCCCACAGCAGTCTGCTCCGGTCCTGCCGACTGAGAACGGAGCGCAAGCTACTGGCACTGCGAATGTCCCAAGAGTCTGGAGCCTCTGACTTTGCCCTGAGAAGAGCCTCCAATAACTCGAACTCCTGACAAAAGACAAAAGAAAGCATCACAATTAAAATCCTTCTAAACACTAGTGGTTCTAAACTGGAGAACCGTAGCACAAGAATGAGTCTATTCGGACAAGGTTTACAAAAAAAAAATGTTTTATGCACGTTAAAAGTAAAAAATACAATGGAAAATTAATTATAGATTGAAATTAGAAATCTGAAATAATAGTTGTTGTTTTTGACACTTTTATAGTTTTCTAAATAAACTAATGGTAAATACAATGATTTTCTATTCTTAAACTGTAGTTGAAGCTTAACAAATCAAATCAATCTTGACATAACTTGAAATTAAATCTAAGTAAATTTGCTACTTGGCAGCAGCTGGTCAAAATATGGCAATATGGAAAGGTTGCGTGACATGCCTTTATCCTTAAAAACCATGAACAAAATTACAAAAGAAACTGAACCCAGAAAACAAATAGGAGTTCCCTTACAAAAAAGGAGTAAACAAGGACAGCCTAATATTTTAACTTAAAATGATATTAAGATTTTTGTACGATAAACAATTCTCCTACTGTGTTGACTTGCCAGTCGACTTCCAAAGTAAAACCGAGCTTGTGAAGCGAAACCATCTGAGAACTGCTGCCATAGTCAATGTTCCACGTCCACGACAAAGAAAATAAACGAATAAATAAGACTTTAATGTTTTTTTTTCCTCATTAAACCAAAGCACAGAAGAGGCATTTTCTCTGTCATTCACATATTTCCTGTGTGTATAAATACAATTCATAAAAAATGTCTCTACAGTTCAATGCACCATCCTTCCTCTTTCCTTCCTACACACATTATGAAAGACATGGGCCTCAGGAGACAGACATGAGACACTAAACATGCAGCAAACCTGCTACAATCCCAGAATGGCCACAGCGGAGTAAGATAAAAGTGCAATGACACCTCCCTACCGCCAGGGGGAACCAAACGCATTCTATTACAGCTAGTGATCCACTTGTGTGTGGAAACAGATAAAGGAATGGATTAGTATCAAACAATCCAGTGAGAGTCAGACTACTTTAACTATTATTTGCTTATTTAGCTAAGATTAAATGAGGACTCCTGATACTACTGATGCAAAAGATGGAGATTTCTGAATAATAATAATAAAATAAATAATATAATAAATAATAATTAAAAAAAGCCAAACCAAAAGGGGTTTCTGGGTAGTGGGAACTGCTGCAGTACCCCTGGCTGTGGCCCCATAGGTAAAACACATGAGGGGAAATGTGCTGGAAGAGGGGTGATTCTAATAATAGGACAGAAAATGAAACCAGCACAAGCAAATAATGCAAAGTCAGATAATCACAGGGAGATGCACTAAACCAGGGGCCTGTACCATGATGGAAGCTGAACAAATTCAGAGTTACAGGATTAGTTTTGAGTTGAAAAAACCAAACCTATCCAATCCGGCTTTGTTGGTACCATGATGCTGTTCATCAACTTTCTCTGTCAATTCAGGCTTTGATCCTGAGTTTGTGGAGCGAGTGCACATGAATGTGTGACATCACTGGTGAACAGCCAATCACGAGCCTTGCAACACAAAGCAAGTTTGATTTACTTCTCGCGAGAGACCCAGCGAGAATCAAAACTAAAGGTTAAAGGTTTTGCTAAAGGTTAAGAGATTGAAGAATATGACGAATTTAAATGTCATATTAAAAATGAAGGAGGACTAATAAAATAAATGATCTTGCTCCATCAGTGTAGTCACAAGTGGAACTTGTTAACTTCGTTTATACATTTGAAAATATATAGTGATAGAGACTTGAACATGTAAGTTCAGACTTGTAATTTTTAAAATAGTTCAGTCTTTTGATACTACAGCTTATTTATATTACATGATCTGTATACATTAATATTTATGTATAACGAACACCGATTAAAGCCGAGCTACTTTCATAGTACCTAAAACCCATGGTTGGCGGAAACTAAGCTGAAACATAGCTGGCTAGCCACCTAATCCAGCTTCATGGTACAGGCCCCAGGTCTGTGGCTGACCTATTTACAACTGTCTACCTGTGTCCAGAGTGAACAGCATTGGTGATTTTGTAGGTTTGTTGTGTGGTTTGATCCTCTAGCTTTTAATTTTTTTTTAAATGCATAATTAAAAAATGGTTTACAAACAATTTGCCTAACCGTGTTTGACAAATTTTCACATCATATCATAATATACAGTGTTTTCTCCCTTGACTAGCACTTTTAATATGCACACACGTTCAATAAACATCCGGCTTCGGTTCGTTTAGATTATGCGAATGCCATTTTCATGTGTGCACCCACAAAACATAAAAAAGTGGCCTGCGCTACCCGAGAACTTCAGTACACTTTAGTACTGCTGCAATGTTCGCAATCATACTCACTTCAATGAAACGCTAAGTATGATTTAATGAAATGGTTTTATTTATGTGTGTGCTCACTTAGGCTACATTCACACTGTTTGGGATTGACAACAGGTGTGAGTCTCTAACTTTCAAATTCACATTAGTAGTGCAAGTTAATCTGCCAAATCTTGGAAGCGGACCATTTCAGCATCATATGACACACAGCTCATATCTGCACCTCTGTAAGTTTACAAAACCACACAGAAAAACCCATAACACACGAAATGCGCGTTAGAAGTCAAACTCTGTTTTGGACCAGTCATTCAAACCAAGTGTGAAAACTTTTATGTCAACAATGAGAACATAACAGTACTTGAGGCAACATATTTGATGCTGAAAATACAATCATAGACTGCAGACCAATGAGATATGGTTAGGACTAGCCAACATGATGCCTCAATAACAAAAACCAAGGGTCTGACAAAACGCCCTGATATGATGTTGAGAGATGTGGCTCCTTAGGTCAGCTCAGATTTCTTGTTTCGGTTATGGTCAGTGCACAAGCAAATTACTAAAATTACTTTTTCCATCGAGTCCCTTGCTTTTTTAACAAAATGCTCCTGCTGACCAGTGCATTCTGTTTCGCTACATGTAGCTGTTTTTAAGTGTCCAACTGGGGTCAGGTGAATTACCAGGCAACCCATTAAATAGTCCTCTCTGAAAATATGTAGTTTTACACTAACCTTCTGCTTGTCTGGTTTGTCAGTGTCTACATCTCTGACAGGTTCCTGCTCAGGAGAGCCTGGCCCATCTCTCACATTCTCCTCATCCTGGCTGTCCTGCTTGATGTCTGGTTCCCGTGGCTGGTTGGAGTGTGTGGAGGCAGAGGAGTTGGATGCTGGTGCAGTGGAAGCATTCTCTGGGGAGTTCTGTTCAGCTCGGACTCTTTGGGCCTCTAGGCGCAGTTGTTCGTTTTCTGCCGCCATCTCTTGACGCTCTCGTCGTGCCCCCGTCAGCTCTTTTGTAAGGGCATCCAGACGTTGTCTTAGCTGCCTGACCTCATCCCGTGCCCTGTTGCGTTCGGCGCGCACTTTACTCCATTTTTCCCTCCAGTTGGCCGTGCAGTCCGACCACCAGCGCATCGTCTTCTCCATCTGAGCCGCCCGTGCCCGAGCCTCCTCCAGTTCACGTAGACGCAACTCCTCACGGCTCTCCCAGTCCCCGCCGCCATCGCAGCCTAGCCCCGGAGACAGCAGCAGAGGGGGGCTGGAACTGGG
This sequence comes from Carassius auratus, assembly GCF_003368295.1. NCBI lineage: Eukaryota > Metazoa > Chordata > Actinopteri > Cypriniformes > Cyprinidae > Carassius > Carassius auratus. The sequence continues at coordinate 34,853,205 of NC_039274.1, forward strand.
CGTTCCCCCTGACGGGCTGGGCGTGTGCGTCAGGCTGTCCGGGGAGCGCACCCGATCCGGGCCCAGGCCCAGGCCACACAACAAGCCCGACCCTGACTTGGCGGTCTCTGTCATGTTGGGACTGGGTGTGTGGTTCATCACTGAGCCAATGATGAGTCCAGGGAAAGAGAAGATAATGGTCAGGAAGATCTGATCAGGAAGCCATGATCCACATCAACATGACGGTTTTCTGTGAAGAAAGAAAAAGAGAAAACAACTGAGAAACCAGCTCAAAAGATCTTGAACGGTCACAAAACATTATAAGGATCATTGATAAAAAACCATTTAAAAATTATTCATGTGGTATTTAAAAAATTTGAAATCAACCATTTTCAAGAAATATATATATATATATATATATATATTATTATTATTATTATAGACACACACACTTTTTTGTCTCCAAAGAACAAAGTATTTTTTTAAACAAATCCCTGTAGGTTTTTGGAGAATCAAATTACTTCGCGTTTTATTTATTTTTATTTGATTTTTTTTTTTCTCTTTCATTATGACATCAGTATAACCCTGGCATTTTTTATTTTTTGAGGAACTAAAACAATAGCCAGAATTGGCTCTGAAAACCAGAATACATATAAACTCAGTAGATGACAAAGACATACAGGAGCAATGAGAGCAAACAAGAGAAAAATAACTTTGTTAACATGGCTAATAACACTGACATTGTTGAGCAATCCAAACCACCATGCGATCCCAGAGCAGTTTTGATTTACAAGTGCTCTCCCTTTCTTACACTCCCACACACAGGCTGTATTTACTTAAAAGAGTGCAGGGCGACAGAGGAGGAGGTTTCAGGTCAAAAGGCTTCAGTCACAGCAGCCAGCATTTCTCATCGGCTATGGGGAGAGAGTTACAGGCCTGCAGCTTATGGAAGTGAGACCTTGTGTTTGTATATGTTTAAAGTGTGAGGTTGTTTTTCACAGTGCGCTGACTTTGGTGAACAAGGATTAGATTTATTATATTTTTCAAAAACAGCCCTACATGTGACCCATAAGACAACTGAGCATGTCGTCTGTCTGAGCCAAAAAAAAAAAAAAAACATCTGACAGACAAATGTGCTTTACATTTTACAAAATGCAGTAGCATTTGTAACCCTGGATTTAGAATACAATTTCTCACATCATGCTCATATCTCCTCTTCACCTTTGGAGGCAAAGCAGCTGTCAAAAACAATTACAAAATAAATGCAAGTAAGAAAACTGGAGAATGAGGCAGAATATTTTAATTACAGTAGCTCCAGAGGCTTTCACAGATCTTGATTAACCTTAATGATGCAATCTGAGCAGCATCTCCAGCAGAAACATGAGCAGAGACAAGCGGATGAAGAGAAAGAGGTGTGGAAAGAGTGAGTGACTGGATCCACTGAAATACTGCTGACAGATAAAAGAAAGAGCAGTTGATTTCAAAAGAAGAGCAAAAACTTTTTTCGATGAAGGTTCAGGCTTGCCTTTTGTCTAAAGCAAAAAAAGCAAACCTATTTCATACTTGGGAGGATTTTATTAATGCATCTTTGACAGTAGGGGGAAAAACATGCTTTCAATATCTTAAAAGTTTTTGACTCTACTAAAGCATAAAAATACTAGAATATGTTTGCAGATATTTAAAAAACATGCTAAGTTATCAAGCTTGTTTATTCTCCTTTGAAAATGTGTGTTTTGGGCCGGAATGTCGATCTCTGTTTTGGTTTGTGAAACCAGCCCACTGCCAGTTTACCCAATTTTATTCCGGCACCCAGGTTGCCAGTTGGTGGAAAACACAGTGTATTTCATTGCATTCGTCATCAAGAGTGCTAGTTCCTGTAGGTGTCGTCAATCTGGCAACCTGCGTGTGCATCTGAGGAGGAGGGGCCAGGTGAAAAAAAAAAATCCTCACCAATATTTTTAATTTGGACTGCAATACCTCGTTTAATCACTCGGTGTCAATCCTACATACAGCACCTTTAAAGATTCACAGAAGATTCTATCTCTCCACAGTACAGCTACAAGCCCAGCATGGTCTAGCAAAATGTAGCTAATAAAGCTGGTTGACAGTGGTTTATCTTGCTAGTCAAGCTAGTTAAGCCTGGTGGGGACATCAGCATTACATGCTGCACATTTCAAACCACACATATGCAGGTGAGCTTAAACAAAGAAGTAAATGTTTAGGGTCATTGTGCTTTATTAAACATGCTGTTCAGAATTCAAATACACTCAAGCACTTGGCTAGATTGAGAAACACTTGCTAACATATGAACAGATCCTACTTAATGCAAAACTACAAAGCCAGCGGTTTATTATGTACTGCTTTAGAGGATCGAATGTTTTCCATCCTGCCACAACTATTTTCCCCAAACATTGCTCCTATAGTGTATACCCTCCACAGGAAATCTTGAAGCCACAAATTTGCTGCCATTAGTTTGATTTACCATTGAACCAAGCTGACTCCATTTCAGTTCATATTTCACTGCCAAGGAAACATCTGGATGTTCACAGCACCCTTTACCTAAACAGAACGAGGCTGACAGGTATAATGGAGTGTATACAAAGGCTAGTTCAGCTTAAGCACGAAGAAATCGATTAGAATCTTTGCCAAAACGAAATACTTTAAAACGAGGCAAAAAAGACAAAAACTGCAAGACAAAAGATGACCTTTGAAAAAAAAAAAAAAACAGCAAAATGCATGTTACCTGAAAGCACGAAAAATGATGGATAAGCGTAAGAAAACAACCCTATTATGCTTGGCATTTCAAGGCAACTTGTTTAAACAATGGGTAGTTGTTCTTCAGCAAAAATAGCTATTTAATTTTTTTCCAAATGTGAGATCTGCAAGACCAGGGGCCTGTTTAAAAGTTGCAAACACATAATGACAATTGAAAAGTGTGCATGTCTTTTCCCACATATGCACATCAGTATTATTTAATTAAAAATAAATACATTCTTGGGGGGTGGGGATATATGCATCGACCACACACTTGGCGACTCCATTGCCTAGGTAATGGACTAAACTAAAAAAAAAAAAAAAACTTTTACATTTATGATTTTCCTAGGTTCCAACTTCCAAGGAGGTATCACATGACTGGATGACAATATGCACAGAATATGCAAACTGTATGCAGACGACGTTATGCATAATAAAACCAGTGTTGTTGAGCTACATGCACGGTCAATTTGGAGAAGACAGTTGAAACTATATAACATATACTATCTTTGTTTTATAACATAAATCAGGCTCTGGTATACACATGGATGGATAAATCTGAAATCTTTTACACAAACAAAAATCGCAGTTTGCGTGTATGCATACTTCTAGGATTTTGAACCTAGTATGACGTTTTATACATGAGGCCCCAGAACTGCGGTTACATCACAGGAAAGTTACAAAAACATTTCAAACAAGTGAGACCACACACCACGGAGCAACATCCCATCTCTCCAAACTCAGCAAGCAGTTACAAATCTGAAGAGTTCTTCAATGCAGGATATAAATGAACCCTCCCGTGTAAAACACTATCCATGTGTTTTTCCCAGTGGCTCAGCAGGAGATGGAGGAACTCAAGGGCACACTCAGATACTGTGTCACTCACAGGAGCCAGTGAAAGTGAAAACATATCTGACGGCTGCAGCCCATTTTACTACAGAGGCCCTACTGTCACCTTCTGATACAAAGCCAGGAGTACAATTCTTTTGTTCACTGGTCCATCACCTATACTTGTCAAAGTTTATTTTCAGGAGAAGTCTTCCATTAGGAAAAAGTGTTAAGAGTCAGTGAAACTCAGCAGGGAGTGAGTAATGTTTCAGAGATCTCATAACATAGAACATTGTAAAAAGAAGAACCAAAAAAAAGTCAATAGAAATGTTCTGAAATATCCAAGAGAAGGAGTTTTTTGAGCACAACATCCATTAGTATAAATTTCAGTGATGTGAGAGTGAAAGCACACCTTGGCTGTGACCTGTGATCCTTGTGGTTTTCAGAAGAACTTGTCCCTAAAGGAAGTGGAAGTTTGTCTGCTTGTAGTGCATGTGGTCTCAAACCGCAGACTGTGAAAGTGACAGCCATCACTTTGCGTTCCACATTAAGAGCAGATGATCTTGATAAAAGATCTTCCGCTGTCTCGGATGAAAGCGTTCCTGCCAAGTGTAAATATGCAAGTATCAAAAACGGCTTATCTCTATGGCTAAGTAAACTTGCTGAAAAGTTACAGCAGTCAAACTGTTCTGATTGTAAACAGACAGTAAGCAGATACAGTATACCATACACAGACAGGTGGAGAAGACAGGATAGAAGTGTTTAGCTATGATTAACAAAAAAATATCTTAAGAGGGATTGCCAAAATGATTTTTGAGGACATTTAAATATTCTGGAGTAATAAAAGAATCTTACTTGAGACCAAATAGTCAGCCGGAGCTGCAGTTTACTTTAATCACAAAAGCACTGGACACAGCCCATACCGCAAGCATAATACTTGCTAAAAAAAAAAAAAAGGCATCAATCGTGACATAATTTTCTTTGTTCTGCAAGTTTAGCTTTAACAGTTAGTGATTCGGTAAGAACAATAAATGTCATGTAAATTCAAAAGAAATACATTATTTCCTCAACAAAAGTTTACAGAGAAATGAGAGAAAGTGTAAACATGTTCAGCTTTCCTTTCTCAAGCTTGCCATTGCCTCACACTCTGACACGGCTGATTAAATTTGAATGATTCACACACCAGAAACGGGTAGACATGCCAGAAATGACACATAGTAAAACCAACAACTACAGTCCCTCCAAACACGTTTGCTGTGAGCCAGCAGAAGGCCATCTATAACCTATGCAACGAAACACCAGTGTGTCATGAGTGACTAGCCGGGCTTGCAAGTCACACATTAATCAAAACCAGTAAAATACCATAAAATATGTTTATATTGCTCATAAAACATTAGTCTAGTATGATGCCATTTCCATCTATGTTTAATCATTTCTATACATAGGTGACCATTCTATTCTATGGTCACCTATGGTCATGAGCTGTGGGTCATGACCGAAAGGACAAGATCCCGGATACAGGCGGCCGAAATGAGCTTTCTCCGTCGGGTGGCTGGGCGCTCCCTTAGAGATAGGGTGAGAAGCTCGGTCACTCGGGAGGAGCTCAGAGTAGAGCCGTTGCTCCTCCACATCGAGAGGAGCCAGCTGAGGTGGCTCGGGCATCTATTTCGGATGCCTCCTGGACGCCTTCCCAGGGAGGTGTTCCAGGCACGTCTCACCGGGAGGAGGCCCCGGGGAAGACCTAGGACACGCTGGAGGGACTATGTCTCCCGGCTGGCCTGGGAACGCCTCGGGGTCCCCCCGGAAGAGCTGGAGGAAGTGGCTAGGGAGAGGGAAGTCTGGGCGTCTCTGCTTAGACTGTTGCCCCCGCGACCCGGCCCCGGATAAGCGGAAGATGATGGATGGATGGATGGATGGATGGCATTTCTATACAGAATCCTGAAATGAACATTCAAATGCTCATATGGTGTGACTCTTCTGGATGCAGGTTTCTGTTTAAATGGAACTTGAATCAAGAAAGATTCAAATAAATCATGATCCATGTTTGAAATGTGAACATATGTTTTGTAGCAACACTAAATACACACACTATTATCCGCATGAAATCTGCAGGTTGTGCATAATACTGGGGTGAGCTGTGGTTAACACATTTTTTTCCCCCTGAGAAATGGGTAACATGTGCCCCCAGTTTCATAGACAAGACTTAAGCCTAGTCCCAGACTAAAATCCCAGACTGTTTTAACTGTAAGCAACTTGCACTGACATATCTTAAACTATGTTAGTACTATAGATTTGTCTCAAGATGCACAACAGTAATGCTTTTTTCAAAGGCACATTTATAAAAGATCCTGAAATGTCATAATTGAACTATGGCCTAATCCTGGTTTAACATAAACTCTGTCTGTGGAACAGGCCATGGTGTCTACGTATTTTAAATCTGGAATGGACAATTATTTGGACACCAAGTTATCAACAGGTAGGCACAGAGGTTTCCTTGTTTTGGGTTTTTCCTGCTCATAGCAATAAGTTGATTATTATTCGTATGTTATGATTAATAACATTTTTTTTTTTTTTTACTTTTAACAACATCACATCATTATAATCTACAGTATGAAAAATGTATGCATTTTGGGATGTGCTACGGATCAGGTAAAATGGACAATTAAAAAACACATTTATAAATAATAATAATAATAATTATAATACATCTCTAATGCCCCAACATCAGCAGAAAATGTAGAATAAGAGGGACAGATGTCAATTCATTGAGTGGGACATCAGGAAAAGGTCAGGAAGTGGTCAGCCAAGCCTGTCACACACTTACATAAGCCTCTTGTAAAAATAATCACTAGTAACTTGATCAAAGCCAGTATTATCCAGAGAGGAATTTACTGGATCAGGGTGTTTGAAGGACTTACATACAGGCGAGCATGTTAAAGAGGGAATGATGAAGTTAAAGCAGCTAGGCCTGTCGCCATAATTAAATAACCATCAATTTACGATTATTTGATCTAACCTAATTTGATTATTGTGCTTATTATAAGGCACAAGAGGGAGTCATACACCAAAAGAAACAGAAGAGCACCAGAATTTGTTGAAGCATCGAAAATACATTTTGGTTGAAAAAATAACAAAAATTACAACTTTATTCAGCATTGTCTTCTCTTCTGGGTCTGTTGTGAGTGCGACTGCTGTGACTGTTGACATACGCTGACGTGTTTTCTGGTGCACCCAATAACAAAGATAACATGCCTTCATGTTGTGAACCCGCTTACAACAGACCCGGAAGAGAAGACAATGCTGAATAAAGTTGTAAGTTCTGGACCAAAATGTATTTGAGATGTTTCAACAAATTCTTACTGACCCTCTGATGTCACATGGACTACTTTGATCATGTTTTTATTACCTTTCTGGACATGGACAGTATACCATACATACTCAATGGATGGACTGAGAGCTCTCGGACTAAGTCTAAAATATCTTAAACTGTGTTCCAAAGATAAATGGAGGTCTTACGGGTTTGGAACGACATGAGGTCATAATGACATAATTTAAATTTTTGGGTAAACTAACCCTTTAATGTGAGAGACAGAATTGTATTTAGAGTTAAATTTAATTTTACAGAAATGTATCTTCCTTCTGCTGCAGCTGTCAGTCATTCTCCGCTCAGTATTCAAACAGCATGTCGCTTTCAGTTTTGATGGTCAGCATGGTAAAACACTCTTTCCAAGATGATGTATTTCCATTACAATACTTGATGTGTAGATAAAGGTCTGGGGATTCACATAAAATGACATCTTGCTGGAGTCTCTCATTTCTCTTCTCTTTGTTTGTACCATATTTCAAGCACATCATTCTGCACCCTAGATGTGCATAAGCGCTGCTGACTCCATGTTGCTTCAAGTGCACCATTCTGCACCCTGGATGTGCATAAGAGCTTTGTGCTGCTCTGTTCGAAAGGTTTCACATTATCAAACTTATGGACACAGATAGCTTATTAGAAGCTTTTGTTTTTGTTTTCTTATTTTCATGAATGTTCTTTTTAAGAATACAAATAGTTAACAGAATTAACATGTTTAAATTGTATAATGTGCACCAAAGATTTTTTTTTGTCAAGATATTGTTTTTGCTACTAAATTATGCATCCATTTCTTGTCATAAAAATGGGTGCATTTGTAAATCCTATGGATCTGGCTTCTGGTCTCATCTGCGTCCACTCAGTCCAGCTATTTTTAATTGTTATTCTCCGCGTTATTGGCCTATAGTGGCTAATGAACCAGAAGTCTCACCCATAGGCTTACTTCCGCGTTGAAGAAAAAGGTAGATACAGTCAGCTAGTTTAATTTCATAGCGTATAATAGTTTTTTTGCTGTAATGTGGAAGTGAGTATTTAGTGGATTATGTTTAACAAAGGGTTTAAACAAAAAGAGTGTCCATTAGTTCCACAAAAACAGTATTGATATTCTGTAGTGGTGTAGAAAAAAAGAAATAGCACTAGTGTTCGACCGTTATTGGCTCTATATACTCTATTTAATCTTACACTGCAAATAATAACTATAAAAAGATTAAAATATAACATCATAATTATTTACTGAACTTTTAAATCACAATTAAATAATGAAAGCCATAAAAAAACAGACAATTAATCATGATAATCAGCATTATCATCATAATTGCCAAAGCCCTAAACAGACAATTAATCACAATAACCATGACTATTTTTAGACAATTAATCCACAGCCAAATTTCATACTTGTGACAGCTCTAATAAGCAGCCAAAAAGAGAGAGAGAAAGTAAGAACTGCTAATGTCTCACAGGGAAGTGCTCTTTGATTCATTTAGATGTTAATCCCTTCATCATCTCATTCAACAAATCCATGAAACGATAATTCCAATTCCCGCATGAGCAGCTTATGAAGTCAAGGTCAGGCCTGCAACCATGTATCAACCAAAACAAGATTTCAGTCATGCAAAACACAACGTGGCTTTACTTGTTGAACTTACTCTCTTAATTAACTTTTTATTTTTTGCCTTTAGGCACAAACCGACTTTGAGAAAAGCCCTAAGAAACTAAAAATTCTAAGACATTGAAATGAGGGAGGGAAAACAGGAAGCAAAAGTAGGACAAAAGACAGGTGATGAAAAGTCGAGGGAGAAGCAGCAACAGGGCACATACCATGCAGAAAGGGAGGAAATACGGTGAGACAAGACAGGGTTGTGCCTAAACTTGTGATTTCACAGTATGATGACGTCATAGCCAACACTGAGGGGGCATATGGAGCACAAAAATTACACATGCATAATGATACATCTATATCACCATAATGTCAATTTATCTCGATTGTATTAAGCACAACATGCTATAAAATGCAGTGGCTTTTCTGTACAAAATAGTGTGTAAATTTTCTCAATTATCAGATTTCTGCCTTTAATTTAATTGGAAAAGGAAACAATCGTGATGCAACCTGCCCCAGGGGTGTCCAGGAAAACTAACACAATTTCTGACAGTCGATCACCCACTCAAGCAGTTTTAATGAAAGGAGATGTAGTATGTGCCAACGGCCCAAAAATGACTGAAATCCCTCAACCAGCACATGATCTTGCAGCTATTGGACAGCAGCTGTTCTTAATGCTTACAGCAGGGGGTGATGTGAGGAACAGGCTACAGAGTAATGCATAATAATGATTATCATCTTTTATCTTATGCCACTTATGCACCCCAAGGAGTTTGCCTGGGGAGGAATCATTGCCAGAAATAAAGCACTTAGCAGGATTAGCAGATAATCTCACAAATAAGATGGCTATGGGATCACATAAATAACATATGGGCGATATGGTCATTTTTCAAATCGTTATATCGTCAGCCCGTCAAATCGATGATACACGATATTATCGTGGATGGGTGGAGCAAGAGAGAGACTCTTTCTTCTTGTCATAGCACAACTATTTGGGGTTTTAAACCGCGAGAGAGAGAGAGCCTTTGGAATTACCAATAATCAAAAAAATATACTTTCAAAAACTAACGTTAAATATAAAAATACTGTATTTCAAACAGCTAGGTCATATATAGTCAGACGCAAGTGTCATATCGTGCGTCCTGTGACAAATTTGCCACATCTGCGCACGGAAGTTATCAGTCTAAATGTTCTGCAAAATCAGTCAACGGTGAAAATCGATAGTAGCTTTCATTTAAAGTCCAACAATTGAACACTAATATTGAACATAAACGAACACGTTAAATATAAAGGGTCCTATTATAACGATCTAAACGCAAAGATTAAAAGGCGCGTGGAGCAGATGCACTCAGGGTGTGTACAAATCCACTTTTGCTATTTTAATGACCGAAAAATGGAACGTTTTTTGGAATGGGTTGTCCCTATTCTCTTAATAAGTAATAGGCGTAACGTTCACCTCCCATTCCCATTAAGAGCAAGATGCGCTCGCGCCATGGCGGATCGCTATTTACATGCCAGAATTTGTTGGCGGAAAACCTGAATGTTTCTCAAGTGAAGAAACCGATCTGCCTGTGCGCAAAGTTAAAGCGTGCAAGCAGATCATCTACGGGACAAGAAGGAATACACTGACTTCCACTGATTAAACTGAGGAGTTCAACTAGTGATGTTTTGCTGAAATTACCTGTTGAGTGGCTAGTCGATCTTTCAGTCGTCTGCGTTGGATGCAGGCTTTCAAATAGCTCCGCGCGATGAGTCAGTTAATATATATATGTGTGTGTGTATTGGCACGATTGTTCAATGAATTAGCCAATTTCATTCATCATTAGAAGTAGTAATAGGCTGAATGGCAAATAGGTAGCCTAATTCTAATACATGCAATGACTATCCATCATTACATTTTTACAAAGTCAAAAATATCAGGATGATACAAAACCCAGTATACTATACAACAAAACATAAAATTATTCTGACTTTTTGACACTGATCGATCTGTCTGAACCTCACATGGTGAAGTTTGTCCTCGGAATGCAATATCCATTTTTAAACCTGATCCATAATTCTGAACATCCACCGACATGACGAAACAGACAAACACTGCTGTCACTGTATTCCAGCTTGTTCAACATATGGTCTCTTTTTTAAAAAAAATTATTGAGAGACTACAATATATAGGTGCATGTGCTTGTGTCCAATGTAGCTTATGTCCTTTGAAAACTAATGTATGTTAATGACACCCTACAGTTCACACACACATGCTCAGTGGGTAACAGGGTACATGACTCAAAGAACAGTGCATTCTTCTTACCATGGCTAATGGTGCTCAATCTTATAGCGACAGTAATATGGAGTGTGTACGATGATGCATTTTAATAGGGATCAGATGTTAAAGGCTGGCAGATTTATGTGTGCGATAAGGATCCTGGAGAATGTGAAATGGAAATGAACTGGAATAATCCAAGCCTGACTGAATAATGCAGACAGTCAATGAAAGGGGGGAAAGGTATGAAAAGAAGCTGTGGCAGAGGGCAAAGAGTTGAGGAAGACAGAGAGGAAATAAGACCGAAACACCGGAGAAAAAAACAGCTGGAGGAGGGGAAAGTGGAATAGTCTTCATGGAAAGGGCAGATCATGGCAGAGGATGTTTCTTTATTGAAAGGAATTCCTACTGCCAACGGTGAATTATACTACACTTATCTACAGCTGAGCGGGTTGGTCTACGCTCAATCTCTTTGGGAATGTCTTTTTACGTCCCTTGCTCATCCAGAGCACACTGGGTTAAAAGACAGGATGCCTGATTTACAAACATCCTGTTAAACCAGGAATAAAAGGCCAAAACACTGTGTGAGATTCAAACACGCTGAGAAAATTTTGCTACATGTGTTTCGAGATGAAAATGCAGTTCAGTCAGTGTAAACAAAAAAATAACTAAAAAAGCAGACGTTAATTTGTAACATATTACACACAATGTGACAAATGAATCCCATTTAATCGCCGACTCTCTAAGGGAGCTAGCGGATAAATTTCTGTGCTGATCAGAACTAGGTCATAAGCAAGCAAACCAAAACAAAACAAATGGCTGTAGTACTGTACTTTAAAGCCTGTTCAAGTCTCACCATGTTCAAGACCCATGACGAAACACTTCCTTCAGCTTGACCATGTGACTTCAGTCTGCTCCACTGAGGCAGTTATCCATTAACATGAGCAGATCGGACTTTCTTCACAGCGAGGAAGGCAATGCTACATTTCTGCAACTATATGATCCATGAAATAGCTACAGACTAAAAGCTGAAAGTGTAGCGAGAAAGAGAGAGAGCAATCTGAAAGAGATGAGATGAAGGAAAGCACGCCACCATCTACAAAATCTCAGTTTAGAAGATTATATAGAATACAAAATATAGACAATTATATAGAATACAAAAGAAGAGGATGAACTTTTAAATTAAAGCAATTTTACAACCGAACGAGTCTATAACTTTAACTGTTAATCACTGTTCATTGCAAAACTGCTGATCTTGGGCAGAAAGTTGAATTGGATGTTATACAGTGTGGTTTCAGAGCAAGAAGAAACATGTTTTGGTGCTTTGACATTGATAAAGCATGAAAAGTTAAAACCTTAGCAAACAAGACATGGAAATCATATAGTTGGCAAGTTATTCTGTATAAAAACACATAAGTAGAGTTTATCAAATTATAGACTAAACCCTGATATGTCTTATGATGTGACTGATTGTTATGTTCTACAAAGTTTCTACAATTATGATCTTAAAGCTTCACGGAAACAAAACAATTTCTGCAATATGTGCTGTTTCTTGTGTTGTGATAGTAATGCAAAACAGTACATGGAATGCTAAACTAATTTTCTAAAACCTTAAAATTAATTTAATTTTAATTAATACATTTTTTGGAAAATGTATAATTTGTATAACATCTTTGCAAAAAGCATGCAACATCAACAATCCATTTCCTGTCAGAAAGCATTTTTTTTTGTGTCAACGAAGGTGACAAAACCACAATTTATCTTTTTATCATCGGTTATTTATATCTGTACTCAAAGATGACATCAGACTCATCGTTGGCGGAGTTTAAGAGTGCTGAACACTACAAAACCTCAATCACTTGCTGATTCCAACAAATGAGCTCTTTGTTGTTTCCTCAAATGGGAGTAAAAATCTGTTTTCTTCAGAACCTTAGGAAAGACAGTGTCTTTCCTCAGTATGCCAGTTCAGAGATCATTCCATCTCCAGTCAAATTTCCCACTGTAAATCTTCCGGTCCAAATATCACTGCCAAATTGTCTCTCTTTGAACTTGTCTCTACTTCTTCATTTGATCTGTCACTTCCCACATTACACATATAAAAGCCACTTTTTATGGTTTAATAAACCGATGAGGCAAGTGTTTGCAGATCTCACTGCAAAGTCATTTAGAGGTCACATTTTCATATAAATTCTTGGCTTCATTTCAATTGGCGATGGGCCAGTGAATAAATCATATAATCTAATTATCCATATGCTATGCCTAAACAAAATTCACACTGTCTGGTGTGTATATTTCCTAGCTTTAGTTGTTAGCCTTTAATACACCTGAGACAGATTTTTAATGCCATTTTTCAACTTACTTGAAAAAATATTGGCTGTTCACAGCTTCAAACACATAACATTGTGCCATGTCATTAAACATAAGGTTTTAAAAACACAATGCTAATATGCAACAGGGGTTTAGCTACGAATATATGTCATTAAACAGGTAGTCATTCTTCAGATATAGCTATAACCATGTCGATAGTTTAAATAACTTCAAAAGAACACATTTGTACTAATGCCTGCTATTGCTGTAATACTGGGAACTGTATTCTGACAACCCAGAAGTTTCCTTTTTTACAGAAAAGTCTATCAATCACTCATCCAAAAAGTCTTGTAGCCAGTAGAGCCCCAATCTAGCTATTAAATGCCCTTTCCTATAATGAGAGTGCCTCCAAAATATAGCCAGTCAGTTTTGCGTATCATTAATAAATATCAGGGCTGGCCAGACATGCAGTCATACTCTTACTAGTAGATTTCCCCATAATTCATGTGATTCTGAAACAAGGCAGAGATCTGGACAGCTGTCAAGGAGTCTGGATGTGAACTGCTCCCATTTGAAGACCGTTGCGTTTTCCAGCAAGAGAGGGAATGTAGAGTAGAGCTCCACCATCAAAGATGCGAATCATTTCCACACCAATTACTGTTGCTACATCCTCCCAAGTTTGGTTCACATAAACGTGCAAATAAGTTGCTGAAGAAAGCAGGTTGGTTGAAAAAATGAGAAGGTGCAATAAAACCACAGGAGAAAACTTCTGTGAACCATTTTTGAAAGTTTCATTTCATAACATATGCTCTGGTTTTCTCTCTCTTTCTCTCATCCACATATGACATATGACACGATTTAAAATTCAGCTTTGAAAATAAGCCAGCAAAAAAAAATCTGTAAACATCTAACACAGTAACTCAATCATACTTCAGCATGCGTTTTTGAGACAAAAACATGCTATAAACAAAGCTTTGCATGCAACCCATGAATTACAAAAAGTAGACCCAAACTCTTCTTGAAGAATCAAACAAAACGCCCCTGACGTTCTGCAGTGTTTACAGAGCACGGTCACAATGCAAAGCTGCAAGCATACAAACAAGGCTATGAGTGAGTCCAAACCACTACAGACACACTACAGACAGAGCAGAATCAGCAACATAAGCAAATTTAAATGATAACTCTCAGTAGTGGCTTGGGTTGAGATGGGAATCAACTTTGAAGCCAATCTGACCATTTCAGAGTCCAGTGTAAAATACTGCCATAGCAGGACATGTGCAAATCGATAAGTGAAAAGTGCCATCAGGAGTATCATAACTGAACAGAACACAACAGCAAAGGCATCAAAAAAGCATAATCTTTTTTTCCACACCATATTTTCATACGGATTTAGCAAAAATACAAATTCATATTATTATTAATTAAAAATAAAAATCTAATACACTTTACAAATATAAACCTGCCTGGGAATTCAGTAGACTGCTCTTTTCAGGACTGAACTCCAAGAAATTATTAAGTTGCCAAAACAAAGACCGGTTATTCTCCCGTGCTTGTTTTTAATTTATAAACGTGAAGGAAAAGTGTAGAATAACTCCATACAGCCCCACCCTACAAATATATTTTAACTACGGCCCTGCTTGACTAGAATGCCTGTGACCAATGAGACTATATGAAAGGCCAGAAGGAAACCACTTCCTCCGACAGTGCAGGCCTGGTGTGTGCCACAGTTAGATCCCAGTTCAGCTGTGTTATATCTTTTTCCAAAGTCATTTCATAAAAGGCATAATAATGGGACCATTAATTCTCACTCATCAGCTCTGTCCAGCATAATTAGTTCAGTCATATACCGGCTCCTCAGTGTCAACAGGAAATTGCTGAGTTTCTTAGGACTCCAGGTTTAAGCTATCAGTCTAGCACACACTATGCATTCCTGAACAAAGACTCAATACATATATCCAGTCCACACACACACACACACACATACAACAACACCAGAGAAAACATTCAGTTCCAACATGACAACACCGATCAGTGAGTGTAACAGCAAAGCAGATCCTCGTGTTCTCTACAGTTTTCATAATAATGACCAAAAAGAGAAGCCAAATGTGCAGTTCCAAAAACGCCCTGGGCTCATTTTCTATAAAGCAGCTTCAGGCAAATTATTAGGCAGTTTGTTTTTAGAATCTCTTCTCAAGGCCAATAAGAGTAGATCAAACTACTCTACATGAGTCAGAAGAAATTCCTCACTCCAGACAGAAAACCAGCTACCTTAATGAAACCATCAAACACAATCAAAGTAATGAGTTGGATCCCTCAGACAACAAACACATTTGTCATCACTATGAGTGAACATATAAAAGTGTGAGACTGGTTTGGGTGATCAAACGCTTTGGAGCCTGTGAGGCAAAAACAGCAGTGAAATCTCAACATCTGCCTGAGAGCTCAAAGGGCCCAATTAAAAAAGTCAAAACATAATTAAAAGGAATGTGTCTGGTGAGCAGGGGACTGTGGCAACACACACACACACACACACACACACACACACATACTTCAGTCTTGAGGGAATTAAAATGCAATTCATGGGTACATTTGAAAAATGTTGTACAGGTTGCATGAATCTGATTCTGAAGTCAAAAACAAAGCTGTTTTTTATGTAATCATTACAACTTCTTACTCAAATCTACTGATGATCTCTCAATAAATGCTTAGTCAATGGTGGTCTGCAAATGTCCAAAATAAATGATCCAAGACAGGTATATTACATTTCATAACATTGGCAGAATTTGAAAGCTAAGATTTTGTTTCTTATCAAAAGTAACAAGCACAAATCTCAGTGCGATTATTGAATGGCAAGCACACAACAAATTATGTTTATTGAAGTAAAAACAGCAGTGGCTAAAGATAAATTCTTGGTATTCATAAATCAGTATCAATTCATCAAAATGAGATGAAAAAAAAAAAATTAAGAAACAATATTTTTGACCCAGCCCTAGCACTATTATAATTGAATCACTTTGTTTTGCTTGGTCAGTGGCAAGAAACGTATTAGAAAATCTAATACAACGACAGCTTTAAGAGACCAATCACAAGCTTTTGCCAACCTGTTCTATTGGCAATGAATTAGTAAGCAGTAGTCCTAATTTAGCTAGCACCTAGAATTTTACCTAATTAATATTCATGAGCCATGATAATTTTTATAATTATTTTATGCTTCTTCGCCACTGTTCTAAACGCAGACTGGTGAGGACACTAAGCATCCAGACTAATTAACACACAAGATCCTGATCCTGTCCTTGGGCTAAACCTGTTCCAATCCTGCAGTGTAAGTGCTGAAGCTGATGTGATGGACACAGAGAACACCACAATAAGACATTCGACACAGTAAGCTGGCTATTGGTTTTGAGCCATTGGTCACTCCGTATACAGATCTGAGGGACTGTACATCTGACTGATGTTGCTTGGAAATCACCTGAAGATTATATGTTGGCTATGCATAAACCAAATTCTTTACTGAAACATGTCAAATAGCCGAGATATTCTTCTAAAAAGATTATTTTGTATTTCACAGAAGAATTAAAGGCATGCAGGTTTTAGGAGCATGAGGGTGAGTAAATGATGACAGAATTCCTTTAATACAGGATGAAGTCAAGCTGCAAAGCTGGTGGCTGTCTGGGGATGTGCTCTAGTGTCAGATGGCCATTATTTATTCAAAAGGATAGAACTAGTTCAGAATGAGGGCCTGAGAGAGAGGTGATATCATTTAGCTGCTTACTCTAGCAGCAAAAGAGCTGAGATCTCTGCATCTGTCTAAAATCCATAATCAAAGCAGACATTCGTCTCAAGACTAAGACTAAAGCCCTATTCGGACGGGACTAGTTTTACAGGGGGTCGTTAGAGAAATCTGCGTTTCACAGACGTACTTGGTGATTTTAATCCCGTCCGAATCTGCCACTGTGTTTTTCTCACACAACCTCTGTGATAATTCCAGAGCAAATTACCTACCGTTTTTCAGCAAACTCAGTGATCCTCTGAGAAAACTAATCCCGTCCGAATGCGAATGTCTGTGGTTGCTGGTGATATTTTATTTCACAACGCATTTCCTTGTGTGTTTTGGCCAACGTGAATTACCGTAGATGCTCTTACCGCGCATGTTTCATATATTTGCTTAGCGGCAAATAAATAATAATAAAAAAATAATACAAATAATAAAATCAAGAGCAAGATTGCGTAAACTGTTAATACCGGCTATTGTAATATCAGCATCAGGTAAGATTACTCACGTTCATTTATGTACTCAGTTACATAATGTTTTAATTACATTTAATAAAAACAAAAGAAAAGAAAAGAAAAACAAGTTAAACTAAAGGAACCACACATTAACATGGTTTTGCTATACTAGCCATTTAGTATTTATTGTGTAATAATACTAAGGCAATTATTCTGAATGAATGCAATGCACGCATACAGAGCGCGTGATCTCTGTGACGCCCAGATGCACAAATCAGACCCTCCCACCTCTGTAATAAACACGGAGATACTAGTCCCGTCCGAATTGGTACATGAAAATCACAGACGTCAGGTGGCAAGAATCGAAACTCAAATGTAGTTTAGAAAACTAGTCCCGTCCGAATAGTGCCTAAGACTAAAATCAAAAACGCCTGCCAAAATCAACACTGTTACCAACATTATTCAAAATATTGTCTTTTGTGTTCCACAGAAGAAAGTCAAACAGGTTTTGAATGAGTGAGTAAATGACAGAATTAATTTTTTTTGGTGTACTGTCCCTTTAACAGTTGAGTCAAAGGGTCTGGATTCAAAAGAGGCTTTTTGACCTCTCTTACCGTTTCAAACTCATGAAACAAAGTGACTAACAACAACTGACACTCAAAGCAACACAGAGAGCTCATGAAGGCCATCTGCTTGGATCCCAGTCAGTCTTTGATGGTAAAGTGCAACATAAGGCTAAGACAAATGCAGAGAGGATGAGACCGTCTACAACCCTGCAGACAGACTCCTCATGTTCCCCGCCACTAATGAGGATCAGATGAGGAACATGATACACCACAACAGCACACCCACACACACACAACACAAAAAGACCTCCACTTGATGCCTGTGGTAGGTAAAGATCTAAATTATAATACCTTCAAAATATTGTATGAACTATATTGTGATGTTATTTTGAAATGTATTTCAAATGCAGACATATTGAGACGATTATGATATTTAAGGTGCTTTAAATAATGATAATACAGAGCTTTATTAACTTACACGTTCTTAATAAAAATCCAGTATTTGAAGTGAGCTCTGATTATGAATGGAGAAAAAAAGAGAGACTAAATCATTCTGTGGTTCAGCCAGAGAACACAAAAGCCATCAAGAGAACCCATCCGCCAGAAAGAAAACAAAACCCCCCATTTCTCTCACATACTTTCCTTTGATTAAAGGACAGAGCGATATAAACAGCCATAATGTATGTTAATTTTAGACAGAAGGAACACATTGTTTCTAACCACTTTGGTGTTTAAATACACAAAGTGGAAAACGATAAAACATAAGGCAGACTGTTTAACCGACCAATCAGATTAACTGTTCAAATAGAGCAGGTTGGAGGACACATCACAGTTTGCAATGGAAAGTTTATGAGGGAAAAACAGTCAAAACAATCACAAAACTTGAGCACATAAGCAAAGTCCATCATCTTCTGACTACACACCCAGGGAAAAACCCCTCACTGCGGGAAACTCTTCTCAGACTGACAATGCTTTTTACTTAAAGGGATAGTTCTCCCAAAAATGTAAATTCTGTCATTTACTCACCATAATTTTGTTTTAAAGACTTTTGTTCATCTTTGAAACACAAATGATGATGTATTTAATAAAACCTGAGATTAAAACTAATCATGAAATAAATCCATATCTTATCGAGAGAATGATCGCTTTATATGATGAACACATTTAATTTAGGCTTTTATATTAAAAGTGCTGATCAATGGAAACATGGTATATGGTAAATGGATCCTAAAAGGCTTGATTGCTTGATGTCTAGGGAACCAGGTGAGGTTTGTTCTCGGACACAAAGCAAGTAGAGTGAAGCTCATGAAAATTAGTAAATTATATATGTTCATGATTAGAGGAATGTCTTAGAAGTCTTACGCATTTGGAATGAGGTTAAGTAAATGATGACAGACTTTCCATTTTTGGGTGAACTGACCCTGAGAATCTGCCTTGGGTCTTAGTCTAGAAAAATGTTCAGAATGTAGGACAGAAACTTTGTTAAATAAACATAATATGTGCAATAAATATAAGCCGGCATGTATACGCAATTTCCTGGTCATCCTAAAAAGTCTGCAGTCTCATGTGCTGACATGACTAATGAACACCAACTGCACTGCATCGGTGACTAACCATCAAAGCACTGTAAATATGTCAGCTGACAGAGCTAACAAAGGAGAAACTACAAGGCCAGAGAGTGTGTATGTTCCCAGTCCCAAGAGGAACTATCACTAAGCTTGCGAAAAAGCTTCACTCCACTGGAAAATGGAGAGACAGAGTGATTTTATCTTTTTAAATCTCACATGATTAATTAGGGTCCTATTATGCTCTTTTACAAAGTCTTGATTTTGTTTTGGGGGTGTACTAGAACAGGCTCTCGTACAAGGTTGTTCGAGAAAAAAAAACAAAAAACATATTTTACACATATTTTACAATACAACACTCTCTCCCCAGTCTGGCATGAACGGCTCGAATAGTTCCTGTATTACATGAAGGCCCGCCTTCTGAAATATGAAATGTGCTGTGATTGGTTAGCTGGGCCAGTGAATGTTTTGATTGGCAGAACTCTGCACCTGGTCGGAAATGTCATGCCCCTTACCAGAGCCCTTACGAGTCGTTTGTTGTAGTTTTTAAAAAGTGATTTCTGTTAAATAAAATATCTAATAAATTAACATATTACTGAGCTTTGTAACTTTTCAGATTTTTTTCATGCTCAAACTGCAAAGTTGAAAAAGTGAAAACGCATAATAGGACCATTTTAAGATAAATCATCAAACGCAATGGTAATCTCAGTGGACAGCTGGCTTTAACCCTGTCAACCACAAAGCAGGTGAAAAGAGATCTGAAGACACCTTGGGGACTTTAAGATGATTGTATCTAAAGAAACAGGCCTTCTAATACAACTATTAAACTTAGGGCTGAGGCCAGCTCAAAATAAAGCCATGTCATGGTTTTCTCATCTATGCTCAGCAGTACAACGGAACAATACAAAAGTGTTCTAACATTTATGAGTGCTCTATATCTGCCAGTCCCATTCCAGATATTATCCAGTCAAGGCTGAAGCCTTCAAACCCTCTTAAACTACTATAATCATACTCAATATCTGGCAAAATATTAAAGAATGTCTGCAAAACTTATGGTTTGGGTTCTGACTTGAACTTGAAGAGAAAGTTCAACCAAAAAATAATTGACATTTACTCTCACTCATGTCATTCCAAATCTGTATGACTTTCTGTCTTCAACACACAAGATGATTTTTTGAAAAACGTTTCCACAGTTTTTTGACCATTTCGAAAAATGCAATAAAAGTTGCCATTTCGGACCCCATTGACTTTCATGGATGTTTTCAAAATGGCCAAGAGTTTAAAATGCGCTTCAAAACTATATATTTTGAGTTTGCCAGTCAAAGAATTCTGGATAAATTATCCTATTAAAGTTGGGTCTTAAAGTGGTCTGAAAGTTTTGGACAATATTTTATCGAGACACATCCAAATTCTTTAACGTCAAAGGCTTTAAGGGGCCCAATTCCGGTTGCAGTCTAAATGAAGGTCAAGCAGCAAATCTCTAGGCTTGTGTGGACTCAGAGAGGGGCCTCTCTAATAATCACTCATAGGCTGCCCTTCCTTCTCAAAGCCGCAGACCACTGCTATGGTGCATCTGGCAGACTGCTTATGGGCCTGGGGTGCAAGCTAATTGGCCACAGAAAGGCACAGAATATCCAATGATGTAGTGCATTTATTCCCAGCTGGACTGGCCCCTATTACAGGGCCAAGAGGTGACTTATAAGCACTCTGAAGCCGGCATGAACAGTTGTTTCTACAGTAAGGAGAGCGGGGGGGGGGGGGGGGGGGGGGTCGTCATGGGCCCCTGAGACAACTTCCTTTTGACACTAACCCCCATTCTATCAGACTTCCTTCCTGCAGCTCCAACTTCAAAATGCTTCTAGATCTTTATCGAAAAAAATGCCTGCAATACAACACACAGGTCCAGGTAAACAATAGCAATCAGAAATACACAATCAGGTTTTAGAGATTGTTTGCCCCATTAAAAAGAATTTACAGTCTAATTTGCAACAAGTGAATGTGCAAGGAGCTGCGTGTCAAAAAAAACTATGAAGTTTCCACTCTCAAAACGTTTCCCTCACGTCTTTCTAAACAGCTAGTGTGGTCTTCACAAGACTTAACTTTAGCACTGAGGTCAGCACCATAATATACACTGCAGAGACACAGCTGGAGAAGTGACAAACTAACAGGAACTTTTGAAAAAAAGGCCTCAAAGGCTGACAAAATATTAGCAGGGTGCAAACACAGTATGTTTGCCCAGTGCTTATCTGAATAGTTTGCAGACCAATGCAAAATCGGTGACTATTGCAATATGACAAAACGTCACCAGTGATATGGAGCCTGAAGCTGTAATGTGGAAAGAATATTGGTGCAATTATTAACACAAGTGCCGGTTCATAACAGGACACAACACTCTTCACACATGAATGAGGCAATTCTTAATAGAAGATTTATACTCCAATCCCACACACATAAATTACAGTGGAAAAAGCGGAAGAAAAATAGAGAGTCCAGTTATCTGGTGACAATATGTAAGAATGCAGTGTTTCTTATCACAGATCCTAATCCAAACCCCATGCATCAAATTCAGAGCTGACAGAACTTATCCTCCCCTCATGGAAAACGGATACTTAAGCCAGTCACTTCCCAACGAAAAGCCAGTCTTGACTTTATAGTTCACCCAAAAATGAAAATTTTTGGACCACTGACACTCCTAATGGAGATTGTAGATAGAGTGTCAATGGTCCAGAGAGAGGTAGTGGTGATGAACTTATAAGTCTGCGTCACGCTCCGGCTGTTGAGAACATGCTCAGGACAGTTACAATGATATAAATAATGTTCAGTTTCTTGCACAGACCTATAATTTTGCGTCTTTACACATCAATGTACCGTCACGAGCCGCAGGATTTAATTTGGTTTTGTTTGTGTATGTTTTTTTGACTCTCAAAGCTGTGATTTCCTATTCACTTTCATTATATGGCTGACAGATTGTAACTGTTTGTGTTCTACTGAAGAGACAAAATCACCTACATCTTGGATGCCCTGGGGGTAAGCAGATAAATATCAAATTTTCATTTTGGGGTGAACCATCTCTTTAAGAGTCCTAAGGTTCTTTCCTTTAATATATCCAACTTTTTTGGTGTTATTTGTAAGAAAAATAACATCGTGCCCTGTGGAACAGATTTATGCTCTTATACAATGCTGTAAATGTAGGTGACAAATCATTCATAGATGTAATAAATGTTTATTTTTGTGTTTATTTTAACTGAATTAAACTGCAGAAAATAAAAGTCCAATGCTGGAATTTATCCAAAATGCTAATGAACAAAGTATTACTGAAAAGAAATTGAAAAGAAAAAAAAAATATGAAATGGTGATAAAGTATATTTACTTAAAAAAAATACTAGGATTAATTTACTTCATCAGGCCTTTAGACCAAATGCAGGCACTCCATGGTGCAATTTAAAACTGACTTAGCAGATGTTTTCCGACCTATAAACTTTTTAAGGGGGGGTGGAATGCTCGTTTCACTCAATATCCTGTTAATCTTGAGTACCTATAGAGTAGTACTGCATCCTTCATAACTCCAAAAAGTCTTTAGTTTTATTATATTTATAAGAGAAAGATAGTCTGTACCGATTTTTCCCAGAAAAACACGAGCGGCTGGAGGCGTGACTTGTGGGCGGAGCTAAAGAATCACAAGCGCGAGTAGGCTTTTGCGTTGAGAGCGTTTGGGACTTTACCGTGAGGAAAAAAACATCATCCAAAACAAACCATGGCTAACAGTCAGATTCAGCATATATTTATGATCCAGAATCAGATCCAGAGGCTGAAACTGAACAAGAGCAGCAGCAGCAACGACTACAGCAGGACGTCTCTATGTGGTATGTACTAAAACTGTATATATTTGCTTAGCGGTTTTGGAAAATGACTAAGTTCCACTTTATGTTATCTTTTTATTTTTTTTATTTTTTTTAAGGTGTACATGTGGAAAGTGCAGTTTGATGACAACATCGCATGTTGTTTACTTGATGTGCTTACACGCCGATAGCTAAGTTAACAACACAGAGATATTTGAAGCAGTTTTACTCACCGCCTGGGGTTCCAACACACGATCGTGACCCTTTTTACGTACAACTTAATTTTTGAAACTTTGTCCATGACTAGCATGGGAATCCAACTCTTTAACAGTGGAAAAAAAACTGAAATAGCATTTCAACCCCCCTTTAAGTGCAAATCATGCAATGTTTTGTCTCTGCAGGTATTATGTGCTTCAATTTAAATCAAATACACTTAGTAAAGTAAAAAAATCCCCTTCACTTTCACAAACTTTTGAGACTCCAACAGCACACTTGCACGGAACACACCGACACACATCACATCACAGAAATGCTAATCATGAGCTTAGCTGCCACTTCCAATTAGGGGGTTTTCACAGATAAATCCTGACCCTCAACGTGACTTTACAAAGCAGCCAGGGAATATGTAACTGTATCTGATGCTAAGGATTATCAAGAGGTGTAATACAATTTCTGTGGTTGCACAGACCTCAGAGCTGGCCTTCATTATCACGATGGGGGTGTGAGGTGCCTCAAGAGACCTGTCATAGGACAATAAGCTCTACTTCAACAGACACATTTCGGTTTCCTGCTGATCTGCCATCAAAGAATTTGTATTTCACAGTCAGAGATGAGTCAATCATTTAGGAGGAACAGATCTCCTGTAGCAATTTATTTCTGCCAGCACATGCCTGAGCTGTGAGAAACACTTCAGCCAGAGCTAGCTTTCCAAAACTATCACAACGATTACAGACCATGAAATTGGGAGGAGACAGGGAAACAGAAAAGACAACGAGGAGATTTTAAAGGTGAGGTTTGGGGACAGGTGTGGTCCATCAGAATAATTAGGCATTACACTGACATTCAGTCATTTAGCATGAACTGTCAATTCAGCATGCAAGCTGCATTTCTGAGAAAGGCCTAAAGCCCTCAAAATAAAAATAAATGACCATATAAACCTTAAACGGTTTTATTTAGCTACACTATGAGAAAATATACTGCTCGTGAAGCGAAAAAACAAGGATGTGGGATTCATATGCGAGCAGATTCTCACAATCAAAAAGCATACATGAATGATCACGTACACAAAGCCCTATATGATCACTAACGTAATCACTCTCGTTCTCCCGCTTTCTCAGTCTCTGTGCAGCCGGCAAGAAGATGGGCCCGAGACGTCTGAAAATGTGTGGTCACCATAGCAACCACTCACACTAGTGGTTCTCTTTTCAGTGAAAAGAAACGAAGGGGCAATAGTGCTTTTTCACCTTCCATCTGTCTGGCTAGCTGCTTCCATGCTTCGGCGCTATGATCAGTGAAGCGAATATCTTGAGGAGGACAGCTCAATGGCTTACGGAGGTATTTCGGAAAGCAACCCACCATCTGCGGACCACTGCCAGGCTGACAGTTTAAAGGGAAGGGGAGTCTGGCAGGTCTGACCTCCAGACCAAAACAAGACGTGTAATTAAATCAAGCTGATGAAGACACACCTGAGTACACAAAGATCTCCAAAACAAGTCCACTGTTGGACCAAGATCACAAATTCATTCGCAAATTAAAAAATAAGAATAATAATCTGTGTTCTGTTTTCTATGCAGTTTGCATTTTCTTGCTGTTCTTGTAGTGATACATAAAACAGTAATGCATAATAATATATACTGGTACCATAACAGCTATTGGCAGGTAATGGATATTTGATTGATATATTAAGTTATTTAATGGTGCTCATGTTTTTACATTTAGACTCCCTTTGCTATCATCTCACCCTTATTATAGTTAATTTTTAAAAACACTTATGTTATGTAATATTGGCCATTTATCCATAAAATGACATTTATCCATATGGACGACATCTATCAAGCTCCAAGAATTGCCATACACCATA
The DNA here is from genome assembly GCF_003368295.1 of Carassius auratus. NCBI lineage: Eukaryota > Metazoa > Chordata > Actinopteri > Cypriniformes > Cyprinidae > Carassius > Carassius auratus. The sequence goes on from NC_039274.1 coordinate 34,878,562, forward strand.
AAATAGTCCACAACACATTTGTGCATTGAATTTGTTGAATTCTAAAGCCTCACAATACAGTAGTTTTAAAAGATTGAGATTAAAGACTCAATTACTTGTTACGTCTGACGCAATAAATGATTAATAAACGACTCACTGGAGGGGAACACTGTCAGTAAATAATGAAAGATTTCCATCTTCCACAAAGCTATCATATGGGCTCAAAAGACTTGTATGACTTGTACACAAACAATAACTAAATGTTCAATTTTGGGTCAACATTTTTAAAGGAATTCCGAAGACAGACGGACATTTTATGCACCAAGCCACTGTCGTTGTAACTGTAAAACTACATTAAAACTCAATCTGGTCCTGATAACACTGCAGTTGGGATGGTCGTGGTTAGGGCGGCTACAGGCCCAGGCTCAGCGTGGCCTTGACTGTTCGTCTTTTCATGCAGTGATGTAGAGAAGGAAGAAAAAATCACAATCTGTGGGTGACCAGAGTGCTCCAGATTTGGGATGCTAAAACATCCCTTAAAAAAAAGTAAAAAATAAAAAAAACGACCAACACAAGAGACGAAAACAATCATTGTGAAACTCCAGTCCCAAATGTACAATACATGCCTTATTTCCCCAAATCTTTCCTCACATAATTTACAAATCATCCTTTAGGATGCATGCATTTGTTTTTAGTGTATTTGACCAAAATGTATTTCTCTGTGATCACGGATTTGTTATTTCTAGTGTTGAAATTGTGAGCATGGCTGTGGCTTTATGGAACTTGTGTGACCTCCATTTAACACTGTTTTAGTGTAGAGGAAGCCCCCAATTTTCTTTCTTCTAACCTGTTTTACAACTGAGCATTAAAGGGGACAACCCAGCCCAGAGGAAAACAGATGTGATAGTCTTAAAAGCCCTGTTTTTCTGTCATTATCCAGTCACTGACAACGATTTGTACTGTAAGATGGACAAAGGGAAACTATTACATTACGGGCCTTTTGTGAACTACATAACACCATATTCTTTCAGAAAATAATATATAGTTAAAAGCACAACTCCTCGAAAGTTTACATTTGAACTGCTTCGAGCCACTGGGTTACATTTAAGTTTACCATACAACATGAATGAATGACTGCTAAGTGGGCTTTGTTTCAAATAGTGCAACTGTAAACTTGTATTTCGAGTCAATTTATCGCTCACTTGTTTACTTTAAGACCATAAAAACAATACTAATATGAGCTCTGATGCAAAAACGGTAATAGAAAGTCTAAAAACAATGAAACCTCAATGAACTGTTCCTTTTTAACCTCCAGAACAGTTGTAATTCACACAGGATCTAGTCACTACATTTCCAACGACGTGACTCAACGCAACAAGATGCTATTTGTAACAGCCAACAACAGCTTCAGGGTAAACAGCGTAGCAATTCACAGGCAAACTGCATATTTGGGAACTTCAGCGTGTCCAAAACGAGGTCTCCGTGCACATTACTATCGTGTTGAATGTCACTCGACACACACCGCTGTTCGGATAACTCCCAACAATACATCTGGAATCATGCCGTGATCCGTTAGCACATGCACATACCTGAACAACACAAGAAAGAACATGGAAGAAAATCCTCCAGCGTGTGTTGAAGATCCCTGCTTTTCCAATACAATCCCCCGAGTTCAAATCCACCGTGGATATTCCAGCAGGAATTTTCCCACCGAATGGAAGCTCAATGTGAGCAAAGGATGGAAGGGGAGGGATGACCGAACAGAACGGAGGAGGCGCCTTCACCGTCACCAAACTTCCAGTCTGGAAGCTATTCCGACCTATGCATTCCTATTCCTATCCTTTTACTATGCAATAGACTGTATATTGTCAAAATATTGAGATAGGCCTAGCTGAATATACAAAAACAGCAATAAAGGATTATGAGTAAAGCCTGACCATTTTTTATGAATACATTTCATATAGAATTTCATTAAATATATTTCATTGAAATGATAGTAAGAAATATCAATTTACTGTTATGGAACCGCTGGTAGCAGGGGGAGTCTGTCAGTGAGACTGGATTCAGAATGGGTGGAATACAATTTCAAGTTTTGTAGAAAGAACAGGATCTGAGGCAAATGAAAGCATTGATTCAAGAGTTAGAACACATTCATACACAGATGTAGCTGTTATCATGCTATACGGGTAACTGTCAATATGTAAACTTACAAGTCGCTGTATGTGTCGCTATAAAAAACAAAAACTTCCTGAAAATGATGTAAAAGTCCGCGAGGGGGAGCCATATCCTCAATTACAGCAGATTGACCGCAGCAACGTCATGACCACCAGCATGGAAATCCACAAATTCTGTATATAAAATAAGGCTTGAAGTAAACTGAATGAACATTCTGAGAACTGAAAATTAATTAGCCATTTTTTAAAATAATTTTGGGATACTGGGAATTCATTTTAAGAAATGTAATATCAAATATTACTTTTAATGATGTCTAAGAACGTAGAACGTTTAAAGATCATGGACCACCTCACACTTATGGAAATAAATGACCTTATTTTTCCTTATGTGCTCTTATATTATAAAGCAGGGACACATAAGGAACGTATCACATATGTTCTCCACCCAGCAACTGTCCCAAAATACACAAGTTTCATTCTCACAGCCAGGAAATGTTACTTCACTGTGACTTTAACTAAGCCATGACAGAATGACCAGAGAGAGAGAGAGAGAGAGAGAGAGAGAGAGAGAGAGAGAAAGAGAGAGGGAGCAGGAAGTTTTCACTGTTTATCCTGCAATCATTAAATATCATGTTGGATGACATTCTAGATGTCTAAATGTGATATGGTTTGAAATTTTGGTCACCCAGTCATACTTTAATACATATCTTTTCTGTTTGGTTTCCATCTATCTGTATATGTGCGTCTAAGAAGATACATGTGGGTTAGTTTTAAGTGTCTTTTCTGAGTAACTGTGCTATAGGTTATTTACTGTGGTCTGAGAGTGTTAGTTGGGCTAATGAAACACTGTGAGAGAGTTGGTTTGAAGTCTGCAGAGAGCAACTGTTTCTCACAGTCGATGAAGAATGAAGTGTTAGTGTGTGCTCTATATACAGGTTCTAGAATATGTAGTTATCATATGTCTTATTCATTAATTAATTATATATCTCATCTGCTTCATTTGATCAATAGCACATTTATCTACAAGCAACCATCCTTGTCTCTGTCTCTGTCATTCTCGATGGCTGACCTTGGGATTTAACAGATGAGTAATGACAGTGAGACAGTGAGATACAAATCAGCAGATCTTAATCAAGTGAGTAGATCTCTCACTGTGTCTATCAAGTTTTTAATCAGATAACATTATTTTTCAAAGTGTACACACATTTTCAGTTGATGGCAGAATCTTAAAATCCAGACAGACATAGTCTTCCCTATATACTCTATTATGCATCATTATAACAGTAAGACTTCATGTTACGCATATGTGCCAACATATTAATGCTACTGTTTTACCCTGAACTAAACTGATACAAGTATAAGTATGTCATGTTTATGTGACTTATTTGAAACTGATGTGTTTTCAATAAGAGATGATGGTTGAGTATTTATGTATGTACCTTATGTGTACTCATTAATACAATTGTAGGAATTTGTTACTTGATGTGGCCTATGACTGAATATTTATCACAAGAATTCACAAGAAGAAAGTTTGTGACAGATCGGAGCTGTGACCTCATTTCGGAGGACTACATTTTTATACTTTATATTTAAGACTTTTTGACATTATAAGTGGAATTATTATATTTATATAGGAAGCCCATGTATGACTCTATTAAGAGATGTAACTGAGCATGTTTTCATCTCTCTTTAAATGAATTCTCTGTACCTTTTCATGCACCATTTATGAAGCAGAGTCTAAAGACTATAAGAATGTGGATTATCACCTGTCTTTTGTTCACTTCGGTTTTAGGTAAGGAAGTGTCTCTAAAAAAATAAATTCAAGGATAGAATTAAAAGTAATTTCTTACTACATTTTGTTCATCAACAGCAAATGACAGTAACTTGAAGATGTGTGGAACATGGCGCCATGGCAACGCATCACAAATTCTGAAGTATGATTTGAAAACAGGCTGTGAGAAAATTGAGATTTCAGCCAGTGAGAGCACACTTTCTATTCAGGGCAGTATCACAGCCAAGTGCACACAATCTTCGTCCATTAATCTAGATTTAAAACCTCTTGAAAATCAAAGTCAGTTCTGTGTGTTCTGGGATCCGCTGCTGGACCTGCTGATAGTGCAGGTGAATGGACAGAAACACACTCTGTGTCCACCAAATGGCCTTCAAGGATCGTGCTGCACTCACTTCTCACCAGAGGATCAAGAAAATGCTGCTCTGTATGGTATTGCGAATGGCAGCATCCACGGTGATATCATCAGACATGATGTCATGGGAAAATATACATTTAGAGGAGATTCAATCGACTGCAGTAAGAACCTTTAGTGTTATATTTTACATTTTGTTGTATTAAAATTTTTAAAAGCTACAGATATCAATATACATTGACTGAGTTCACTTGTGAGTTCAGTATTTCTGAGCATGTCATTAGTTTTAGGTTCAGTATATTTCTTCTGTTTTTCCACTTGCAGAGAAGAAATTGTGTGATGAGGCAAGTATGAAGCCCAATGGAGCAAACATGTGAGTCAATCATGTTTCTATTTCAGTTTGTTAGTTTCCCTATTACTTTAGTGTGTTATGAACTGATGTGGTCTATCATGCAGATAGCAAGAGGTGATGTTGTGCATGTTTATATGAGCACAGTCATGACATGCTTAAGTATGTGTGAAGAAAAACAGAGGTTGACCCACAAAGAGGAAGCTGAACCCATGACTACAATGCCTTTTAAACTTCTGTTCACTTTTAATGCATGAACTTCAAAAGGCATCATTGGATTTTTGATGCATTGCATTAATAAAATCAAAGCTTGCATTTGTATATTTGTATATTGTATAATCATGCTGTCTTACTCCATTTGTGTATGAATATGTAAAAATAACTTAAATGTATCTGTTGATCGTGTGTAAAAGCATGTGTTTGTGTGTTTTTGCAGGATAGAGGAAGCAGTGATGAAATCCAATACAACAGGTCAGGTGAATCTACTTTGTGCTCAGAGCAGAGTCATTGAGATGGATGATGGTTTCACAGGACTCAGTTTCACTCTACAAGTAAATAACATTCACCTTATAGAAGCACAAAGTTCAAAAGTTCCAAAATCTTTCAGTCACAGGAAGGTCTCTTTCTAGAATATGAATAAATATAAATGTTGCATTCCAGGGCTCTCGAACTGCAAACAGGACACCCACCGTTTATCTTCCCTCCTGCCTGAACTCTAAGTCAAGGAAAAATTCCAAGGTGGTGTGTACTTACTACAAGAACAAGACCTTATTTCAGGTATGACATTATTTGTCCAGCAGACATAAATCATGTGGATTAATTAGCTTCCATTATCTTACCAACATATACAGCAATGTACAGATTGATTCAACCCTGTTTGTGTTGTGTAGGGGGGGTCGTCTGATGCAGTTCTTCTGGATGACATAGTTGGACTCTCAGTGGAGAATGAGACCATCAAAAACCTCCCAGAACCTGTCAAAATCAGGTTTCGTCACTCTATTCACCCAGTAAGTCTTTTTGTGCTTGTTAACTATTTTGTTAAATACTTTCTCAAGTAATACCCTGTTTGTTGTGATGTTAAAATGCTATTTATAAGCTTAGCAACAGCCGTAGCTGGCATCATTTTCTACTGAGTAGACTAAATGTCTGCCATTTCCTTTACACTGAAAACCACATGACACTTTTTTTTAAAGGGGTCGTATGATGTTGCTGAAATTTTTTTTGTGTGTATTTGGTGTAATGAAATGTGTTTATGCAGTTTGAGGTAAAAAAAACCCCACATTACTTTCCACATGCTGTGTATTATAGTTTGTCCTCTATGCCCCCCTTTCTTAAACACGTAATTTTTTACAAAGCTCATCGGTCTGAAAAGCAAGCTGTGCTTTGATTGGCCAGCTATCCAGTGTGTTGTGGTTGGCTCAATACAACAAAACCAATTACAAACCAGGAATTTGTTGCATCCAGTGGGGACATAATTACTGATTATAATGACTTATACAGTCTTTTTACACCTTTCATATCGAGCCGCGTAAACATAAAACCATGTCTTCATTTGTGATCAGAACAAAAGACAACCAACAAGCATACTCTACACTGCTCAAAACTTGCAGTTGAATCATCAGTGGCAAATTTTTTTAATATTAAAAACTTAATTACAAACTTTGGGTCAGAAGCGTCAGACTGTCCATGCAAAGAGTGAGAAACGGCCGGCTGTCCTGAATGAGCAGCAGCCAGCAGCTAGAGTGAGGAACGGCTGGCAGATTCGACGAAGGAGTGGGATATTAGGAGGGTGTGGACAAGAATTAAGTTTGATAAAGAATAACTCTTTCGATTTGAAACTTTAGGCTTTGCAACTTTACAGATATTCTTTATGCACCAAGAGCTTGTAACACTCCAAAGAGAATGGAAAAACTGAATTTGCATCATATGACCCCTTTAACTGCTCTAACTATTGATGCATTTCTTCCCGACCTCTCCTATTTTATTTAAAAGGCTAACTACTTCAGAAGATGCGTTTCGTGGGACACGAGAAAAGGTGTGCTCATCAACAAGAACCAACACTCAGTATTAGACATCCAGCAAATGTTCCAGTGCTAAATGAAGCACAATTACTGAGTGTTCTGTTGATGTGTCTCTCTGCAGATATTGAAGTGACTTGGAGATATGACGGCTGTACGACTGTTGATATTAATGAAGGAGAGACAGAATGTCACTGTAATCACCTCACATACTTTGCCATCCTTGTGGTGAGTAGCAGGTTTACCAAGAAAATAACATTAAATAAGTGTGTTTTTACTCATTATTTGTAACCAAACTCGGTCCTGGAGGGCCAGTGTCCTGCAGAGTTTAGCTCCAACTTGCCTCAACACACCTGACTGGAAGTTTTATGTAAACCTAGTAAGAGCTTGATTAGCTAGTTCAGGTGTGTTGGATTGGTGTTGGAGCTAAACTCTGCAGGGCTGAGTTTGGTGAATTCTGGATTACACCATACAAATGTAATGATACAGTACACACCTGGTCCCTTTTTGTTCTTTGCTTCAGCAAGTGGAACAGAAGGCTACAGTTCGCCATCTAGAGGCTCTGACATTCATTACCGCTGTGGGCTGTGCCTTGTCCTTAGTTAGCTGTATGGTTTTCTTCTATTGGCTTTGTAAATCCAGGTAACCAACTAAAGTGGCTTGCATGGAATGCTTATCCTTTTATGTCTATTTGTGAACCTGTCCCCACTTTTATTTAAATTTCTTGTTTTGTCTCTATTGCTTTCCCTGTACTCCAGAAGAGGGAAAGACCAGTCCTTATTGGTGCATCGTGGTCTGGTGGTGGCAACCTTTTTTCTTTGCCTATGCTTCAGTCTTACCAGTTCACCTGTAAATACTGGAAATGAAACCATTTGTAAGATAACGGGAGCCCTTCTGCACTATTCTCTGCTCTGCACCCTCTCCTGGATGATTGTAGAAATGTTTCACACGTTCTTTTTAGTTTGCTGTCTATCAAGCTCAACTCTTCCTCCATGGGTCTTTTACTTGGCAGGCTTTGGTGAGTTAGTTAAAACGAAAATAGTTCGGTCCTAAGAACCTATTCAAAAATGGCAATATTTTCTAAATTAGAATTTGTAATTTTTTTTTCAGGTATCCCAGCAATACTAGTTTATAGATTACTTTCTGTAGGTGATATTTATGGCTTAAGGAAGATTATGCCAAGTGAAGATGTCACCAGTCTATATTTTATGTAAGTAAACTATGTAAGATGTAACCTTGCATTATGCACCACAAGCATATAAATATATATATAATACACACTTTTGTCCTCACTTAGGTGCTGGATGTTGGATTCTGACAAGAGCAGATTGGCTCATTGCATCATTATTTTCGGCTTATTGGCAGTTGTGGTGATCTCTGGTGCAGTCATGCTTTTCTTTGTGGCTACAAAGATACGTAACCGACCCGAGTGGAAGAAGAACCGCATAGCTTTTTTCAGTATCTGGGGTCTCACTTGTCTGTTTGGCACAACGTGGGGCCTGGGTCTCTTCAGTTTTGTCTCACTCTCAGAGGCCACCCTCTTCCTCTTCTGCATTATCAATTCCTGTCATGGTGAGAAAGTTTTTTTTTTCTTCTACTTTTTGATGATACACTATTGCTACTTACTAAAGAAAGTTATGAAAGAAAGATCAAGTAACTGGCCTTGTGAATGCTTTTGTGTCAATTTGACAATATAATCTATAACAAGAAAGCTTGCATGTAATTCATTAGGTTTCCTTTCCTGCTTATAAATTGAGAAGTAATTTAGAGTGATAATTCTCAATTATGGATTATAATCTATGAATAATCAATATTTCTGTACCCAAACAGGAGTTTTTCATATGCTGCGATACTATGCTCTTGAACGAATGAAGAAGAGATTAGTTCGGATGGGGGCAGTAGAGGATCTGATGTGTTACAGTGTAGAGATGATGAAGTAGTGTTTTATAAGTATTATTGTTTTTATTTAAAAGTGCATTTATAAAAAATATAATACAACGACCAAACAAATAAATAAGTTTGATGTACTCTTTGGTCTGCAATCACTCTGAAGGTCATAATATTGAAGACTTCACAAGTTATATGATGTATTTCTTTAATCTTATTATTTCTATGAATGTAATAGTTTAACATTTATGAAGCAAGTCTTGTCTTTTAGCAATATTTTTGTGCAAATCTGCAGTATGAAATTCCTTAAGTTTAATTGAGACAATGCTTTTGGAGTTTAAAATAATGAAAGAAAAATTAATTTTCAAACATTCATTTGAATACAAATCTGATCTGAACATATGACTTATACATGTTTGGATTGTCTATTGTAACACCTGTGGCCTAGGCCTACATTTGCATTCTGTTGTATTGTTTAAACAAATAATGCATATCTGAATTTTCCACCGACTTTGGAGTGTGCTTGAAATTAAATGTTCTATGTGTGTGTTTCTGAATCATTAATTCAATCGATTCATTCAAAAACTTAATTTAGGCTAGAAATACCAATGCTGAGGTTCTTCTTTCGCTCTGTTTGGAACTATTTCCATTGGCAGGATGTAGATGTAAGCTATATCAACTTCATGTTTATGGAGCTGTTGAATAAAATCAATATCTCACTTGCAATCATGTTGTTTTAAATAGTTGTGTGTTATTTCTTAAGTAACATGAAAACAGAATTAAAAGGTAGCTATGCTAAAGATACAAAACACTCATTTTACAGTAAGAATAGTGTATTTAAATAAAAAAATGACACAAAATAACATAAGGACTCCATTTATTTAAAAATAATAAATATAAAATAACATTAATTTGTATGAACGAATGTTGAGTTCATGTCGAAATGAGATTTTTCAGGCTGGTAATGGTGACCTCTATTGGGTGTAAGAAGTGAGGCATGTAACAAAATCCGACCTGGAATGGCGTGTCAGGATATTATGTCTTTCTTTGAGTGATCAAAGGAGGTGGACAGGAGTGTTTTCATTTAATGTTTACCAAAATCACATTTTGACAAATATCTCTATTATCAGTTCACTTGTGTTTCCTTCCTTCCTGTCAAGCATTTGAACCGCTTCAGTAAACACAGTTTAAATACTGTACATGGATGGGATAGAACTAGACATTTGATAGTAGTTACATAATCCTTAGAGCTGTAGAATATTTCACCCAGTCTGTGTCTTCAGGGGCTACAGAACCGAGTTCCAAGTGTGGCTCTTCTTCAGTTCTATGTTGACAGTGTACACTGCTGATATGTTTGCAATCAAAGGTTATTTTTCATTTATTTGATGAACTTGTAGTAAAAAAAAAAAAATAGATATTAATAAACCAGAATAATTCCCCACTTACAACGCTGGCAGTCTCAGAATTTACCATTAGTCAGAATTGGTCAAATAACCATAGTGCCAGTATTGAGCAATTCCCAGACGCAGTCACAAGGCAAGAGCAGCTGATTAATTGTAATAATACTGGATGGGATGTTGTTGGTACATCCGTCTTTCTCTTGACTTGACAGGTTAACCGACTGCTCAACATAGACTATACTGTCACAGACATCATGCGACTGTTGCTGCTGAGCAGACACCACAATCACATACAAAAACCTCCCAACTTACCACAGCACGATGAGGGACGGAAAAAAGGAACAGAAAGCTATACGTAAAATGAGAAGTAGAAATGGAAAATGCCATGGCATGAAGGTACAGCGTCATTAGTGTTGGGTGTCAAAGTCAGGGAGTGATTTTGGATTTGGATAATATAACTTTATGTATGTGGGTACATTTTTATTATTAAAATTGTTTTATTTAAATTATGTTGTTGAGTCTAATTATTTAATGCAAAAATACTTTTCATTTTAAATTGTTCAGAGAAAATTAGAGAGAATATTAGACTTTAAAATTATAAAATTTCAGATAAAAATGTTATTTATAATAAAAAATGATGATTCAAATGGTTTAAAACTCTTATTTAAACACATACTTGGAAATATATTGTAGTTTTAAACACATTCTGAAAAGCAAAGTAGAATATTAAAGCATGTCCGTGTTTGTTTATGCAAAACAGCCTCATGCTCTGAACAGGAACACAGAAATATGACATCAGGTCAACAACTAGTACAGTGTTGGCCAAAATGTTTGGCAGTAGTATAAATTTTCTTTGTTTGCTTCAGTACTTGTAGATTATTTTCCCACATTTCTATGGTATACTGAAAAAAAACAACGATAAGCATATACATTTTAAAGGCTTTTATTGTCAAAAAATAAATGAATAAAAAAGTAAAATAATAGGTCAATATTTACATTGTGGACCCTTGTTCTTCATGAGCTCTGCAGTTCGCTCTGGCATGTGGGATATTCGCTTCTAGGCCAAATCCTGACTGCTGGCGATCCATTCTTGCTTTCTTGCAGTTTGTGGGCTTCTGCTTGTCCACTCATTTTTTGAAGACTGACTTCAGGTTCTCTATGGTATTGAGATAAGGGGTTTGCCTGCCAAGGATCCAAAATTTCAAAGTAATGATCATCCAGTCACTTCTTTTTCACTCTTGCTTTGTGATCATGCTGAAAAATGCACAGATCATCACCAAATTGCTCATGGATCATTGGAAGAAGTCTCTCTTGCAGGATGATTTGATACCATTCTTTATTCATGATAGTGTTTTTTGGGCAGAATTATGAGAGCCCACTCCCTTGGCTGAAAAGCAACCCCACACATTGATGGTCTCAGGATGCTTCACTGTTGGCACAACATTTACATTGATGCAGGGGCTTCTTTGCTGCTCTTCTTGACTCCAGGTCGTTGTCCAAAAGTCTGGGTCTCACTGTGTGTGCAGATGCTCTCACACCGACCTGCTGCTATTCCTGAGCAAGTTCTTCGCTGCTGGAGACACAAATCTGTAGCTGACTCTTCAGGAGGAGATAGTCCTGGCACTTGCTGGACACTCTGGGATGTCCTGAAGACTTATTCACTGCAGTCGAACCTCTCTTCTTGAACTTCTTGATGATCGGGTAAATACTCTTTGTAGTAATTTCCTTGCATGTGAGGACATTTTAACACAAAGTGATGAAGTCTGCTCTTACAGTCTATTTAGTATGATATTGATTTTACCTGACTAGTTCTCATTCAGACTTTCACGTGCTGTTGATGTGTATAGTCAATTAATGCTATAGCTGGTCATTTTGTGTTAGGATCAAAAGCAATAAAGCTTTTACCAATTGTTTAAAATGTATCTGATGACTCTACACAATAATAGAAACAATGTGAATGAACACCACAACAGCTGACACAAAACTGATGTCACTGCTAAAACTTTTGGCCATAATTGTAGGTGTAGGGCTAGTGAATTGTGTCTTGTCCCAACAAGTTATTGTCCACAAAGTTATTTCCTGTTTTCATTTTTTCATCTGTTTTTATCCATGAGTACAAAACTCTCTCATGCTGGTACCCCTAATCTCTCTTTATAAACATCAGTTTGGAGTTCCCCTGGCCTGTGAGATCACCATGGTAGTCAGCACCACTTCACAAAGACTGAGAGAAGCAACAAAAGAGCAAAACCACTGCCTTTGTTGGCTGGTTGCCTTTGCACTATATACCATCTGCACTAAAGCTGCCATCTGTTTCGTATTGCTATAAATTAGGCCAAAATATAATGGCCTGATGTACAAAAAAATATGTGTCTGTGAGTGTACATGAGCAGTGGGATCTCTTTGAGATATGCATGCACTGCTGTATTGCTCAGAGACAGAGCCATGGTGTGAAAATAATGCTGTGAATACACTGACAGGGGCCCTTAATGTCGTTGTAAAGCAGCTGTCTGTACGTTGGACCTTAAATGCAAATAAAACAGACCACTTTGCAAACAAGGTGAAAAGTAAGACGCTTAACAGAAAGCTGTGTGAAAAGTCTTCTTTTTTTTCAGCTCGCATACAAGTTCAGACATAAAAGCTGCAGTCGCAATTTGAAATCTCGCTGTAGGGAGTTAATGACCTGTTAGGGGACAAGTTACACATTGTCTATAGCTTAACCATGCATGTTAAACATAGCGAAAGAGAAATTCATAGTTCATTTTAGGATGTGGTGACCAGCATACAACTTTTAGATATCTAATCTTTTCTAACCACAGCATTCTTTTTCTATTCATGAATTGTAAAATATCTATCTATCTTTCTATCTATCTATCTATCTATCTATCTATCTATCTATCTATCTATCTATCTATCTATCTATCTATCTTTTTTATTATTACATTTTGTTTAAAAAAGTGCACAAATGTTTCTTAAGCTTCAAATCAGCATATTAGAATGATTTCTGAAGGATCACGTGATACTTGACTGGAGTAATGTCTTCAGAAAATAGGATTAAAACATTAACATAAAAAAAATTTACTGACAACAATTATTTATATATGTGATATAAGAAATGTAATGTAATATATATAATTGCATCAATATACATGTATTTCTGCAAAGGGTTATAGGGTATTTCCAGTCTATAAATCACTTCTATCTGAAGCAATAAGAAGACCCATCAAACTAAATCAAACATGCGTCAATGTAAATGTCTGACTCTTTATTTATGATCTTTCAATATTAGTCTTCTGGAGAAACACAAAAGCCTTTGTCAGACCTTGGCCTTTATTAACGCTGTCGAAATAGCAGTTGGGACGCACAGGAAGCCAGGTGCTTTAACTGATCAACAGAGTCAGACAGCACACACGCACACACACACACTTAGCACTACCTCGCCCACATGCCCACTACCTAGCAATGCAATCTTATCAGTATCCTGGACATTATGGCTTTATTGAAGGGTTTAATTTGTAACAAATTCCGAGTCAACAGAGGTTGGCCTTGAAAAGAATATGCTTCCAATACTGAGAAAAGACTTGTTTTGCATTTGGCTAGTTATTCTAAGCTTTTTTCCGACGCACAATAAAGCCAGACTATGCAAACTAAGTCCAGTGTTCACAGACATCGCTCCTCCCTTTACTGTAACCATACCTGGCCGTTGGGGTAAGCTTGCTGGAACCTTTATTTCAGTCGCATCCTAATTTTACAATAGTTTATAAAATAAACGTTTAGACTGCTTTTTTTCTTTCCAGGCTGCCATGTAATTGACTCTTGGAGTGTTTCAATGAGATTGTTCTCGGAGTGAGAGTAAGCTTGCCTTCGCTTTCAGTAGAAATGATACTGTAACACGAGCGCCTTCAGTTCAGTTTTGACGCACTCTCGGAGACGTGCGCGACAAAGTCACTTGCGTTTATCGCTCATCCACTCGTTTTATTTTACGCGTGTTTTCACATGACCTGTCTCACCGGGAATGAACAAATAACTGAGCGACCATTTACGCGTTTTCCGAGCACCACGCGAGTGTTTTGTGTACGAGGAGCAGATAGCAAGTGTTCTGCGTTTGTCTATGAACGGTAAGCCAATTTCTTTAAATGTTTGCGAATATGTTACATGATATGATTTCACTCGGTATTTAAGAAAGGTGTTAGATTATGAATTATATTTATTCATACATTTTGACGTGGAATATCTGATACTGTCCTTATGAAAAGTAACCATGGTTCTACTAGTCTACAAATAAAACCAATAAACAACAACAAAAAAAACACTATAGTTAAACCATGCACAAATTAACCAAGAGCCACATACACTAAACACAGTTAAGCCATGGTATTTGTAGTAACACTGTGGTTATGGCAATCAATATCCCCCCAAAAACCATAACACTTTTACTATAATTAAACCATGGTTATTTTTGGTTACAAAATGCGCGTGTGAATAGTGAAACGTTTTACTGTTTTTCCATGTTTATTTTTTTCATGTGAACTTTTTAAACTGATTGGGAAAAAATATGAACGGAGATGCAGAGCTATTTGACTGACAGTGAGTAGCCTAATTCTCAGGCTGTTCCATACTACCTCAAAGCTTACATGGGGTAAGCTGTCACAGTAAAAACAATAAGAACTTCTTGATAGTTTTGTTGAAATAACCTCTATGATATTTATTTAAAAAAATGCCTTTTCTGTCCTTTTCTTTTCAATGGACAGTGTGTTTTCATTGTGTTCACTTGTTAAGCGCTAGAAAAATTATTTGATATTTAAATTTCAGTTTGAATGATCGATTTCACAAAAAATAAGTGTTTAAAAGCAATATGTTAATCCACTGAATATTTGTTTTATCAAAAGCTTATATATAGCTCTTGTGACAACTAGCCCCGCTCTCATGTCTTTCTTAGGCTGGGTTTCTGTATTTTTCCTTGCAGTTTTTGCATGTGTGCAGAGGGTGGACTTAACCAATAAGTGAGGTTAGCACCCGCTTAGGGCCCCGGGGCATCAGGGGGCCCCATCTGATATTGGCTAAAAATATTTGGCAAACGTTCCAGTGTGTATTTGTGTTCTGGAGAGTGTCAAATTGTCATAAGTTGTGAAGAGATAAATAAACTGTAAACTATGTGAGAGAGAGAGAGAGAGAGAGAAAGACAGAGAGAGAGAGAGAGAGAGAGAGAGAGAGAGAGAGAAAGACAGAGAGAGAGAGAGAGAGAGAGAGAGAGAGAGAGAGAGAGAAAGACAGAGAGAGAGAGTAAAATAAGTGTTAGGCTTAAAAGAGCATGGTTAGTTATTGTATTGGTGCCCCATACCTGATATTTGCTTAGGGCACCCAAATCAGAATAAAGTGTCAAATTCGCTTAGGACACCCTGTCAGAATAAACTGTCAAATGATTAAAATACATTAAATTGATGACAAATAAACCAATAACACATTAAAGCAAAACATGCAACAAACTTTATTAGGATTAGGTTTAGACAGCACTCAACCTTTATAACATAAACATGCCGTTTTTTTCTTTTCTACAAGCATTTCTCTCTATTTTCACATTGTTTTCACCATTTTACACTCACTGCTGTAATAAATGAGACAAGAAGCTCCTTGGTGACACAGGTGGAGAAGCAGCAGCCACATATTTCTCCCGTGGCTGTAAACAAATCAAAGACTGAGACCCAAACCCATACCCATACCCCCACCCCCCCCAAACCCATCAATCCACCTCAACAGAAAGTGGTGCTTCCTTTCTCTGCCTTCTATATTACAAACTGAGAAGATTGAGCCTGTTCCTACTACTGACATACTACTGCTTTCTTTATTTCTGCATATTAGAAGGCATACGACTAGCATAAGACTAGATTCATAAGACATTATCTTGATGAATTGGTGGCTATTAAGCCTATAACCACCATTTAGTGTTTAGTGCTGCTCATGAATTTGCAATAAGATACGTTTTCATTTTAGCTTCTCTTCATGTCTCGCAGTGTATGTTGGTTTTCCTGTCTGAACCACGGCGGCTGATCTGCACAATTAAGCATCAACAAGTTTTTTGCTGTAATGCAGCTTAGCTTCAATGTGGTCACCACTACATGGTTGACAGACCTTCGCCCCCAGCTCCACCACTTGTCAGTTCAGCTCAGACTGAGGCGAGCTGAAAGGCTTCTCGCTTTTATTACTGGCAATGATGTCACAAAAGAAACGCACAGTAAATTGACCTAGCTCTAAAAGTTCACATTCTTGTTCTGTGCAGGTTGTTAGCTTCGCTAGACATAACACTGGCCATGGAAATACTATAGAAATGCATGTCTACTGTGGTTTGTCTCTATTGAAGCTTAGGTAGGACTTCAAAACATGTTGCATCATTTCAAGAGATTTTATCAGCGCAGGAATAAAATGGGGCAACTGGAGAGGAGGCTCAGGAGTTTGCATCTCAATTTTCCACACAGTCATTATAACTAAAAGAGGAAGTGTTATATGATTGTCTGAGTTTTTAAAAAATTGCTGTGGAGTGGGAAATAACATAGCATGGGCAAGAAAACGTCTGAGCAAAAATCCCTTTATGTGCACAGTTCAAAACTGGCAAGGCGCCCCGTTCGAATAAATGGACTTCACCAGTTTCCTTTGAGCTGTGCTTGGAGAGAAAAGGGACATTCTTTGACTGCTGTGAAGTCCACATAGCTGGAACAATGGCAGAGGGAGAGAGGGCCAAAAAGGGTGGAGGCATAGATGCACCCTTCTCAAACCTACTGTCGCACAGAGGAACTGGGTACTTTCTGTGGTAGTCTGCTCTGTTATAGCTCCATTTAGCCGTCATCTTTCAATGTGAGAATTTGTATGTATTTTAAATTAATTGTGGTTCTACAAAACAGACGTTTATTTTCATTTTCATTTTCACAGATACTGAAATATACAATACTGATGTATTAACAGCGTCTAAACGTACAATACGTATTGACCACACATAAAACTTCAATTATTTACATAACTTTGCAGACTTACAAATTAATACTTATGAATATTGAAATCACATTTTATTGCATTCAGTTATCGTATTAATGGCATTATGTTTTCAACTGCATTTATAAATGAAGTGTACGCATTTACTTAATATGAAATGATAAAATTTTGTTACTGTGTGATATCTGCTGCCAGCTCGTCTAGAAGAATGCATATTTACCACCTATTAACATTAGTTTGTCAAAATATCACACCCTTTCCTGCTTACTAAGTACTTCTCCACAGCCTTTTCCGTGGTTTAGCTGATGTTTACATCTGAGTGTCTCCAATATGGGCATGACAGAGGAGCAAACACTCTATTATGACTGCAGTTGTCTTTCTGTGGTGTTTTTTTATACTGTACATTTATTTTTATTTTTAGAAATGTTTATGGTCTAGGAGAGAGATTAGTGACAAAAAATATATATTTTTAATGCTATAGTGTTACTACAGTTTATTATGTTTTTTTTTTTTCATAATCGCTATTAAATGGGTAGGTTTAGGTTTGGGGGTAGGTTAAGGGGTCTAAAAATCTGAATCTAAATTCCACATTAATGTTTCCTTTAAAAACAGACAACTTCCCTTAAACCCAAGAATATCTGTTGGAACATTGTTAGTATAGGATGCCTTTGTGTCAAAACACTTTCAGAAATGTCTCACACATATTCCTGACACGATAGTCGGTTAAATATATATGTCGAAAAATGTTGTCACTTCATTCAGATTAAAGGAAGTATGTATGTGCCATTTACAGTTTCGATATTTTTATCAATCGAGCATTGCGTTAGTTCAGTCAGGCCACGTTAGTCAGTCATCAATCCAGTCTTGACACCTATCACCTGCGGTCTATTTAAATTCCCATTATTCAGTGTCTCTTCCATCGCATTGCAATTAACTCCCTCCTCCAACCCCAACTCCACCAACTGAACCTGTAATCCGATCTAACTTGTTCTTTCTTTTCAGTGTCTTCATTTGATGCAGTCTCTATGAAATTTTGTTTACAACTCATGTAATTGAGAATTGTAATTATATATGCTTATAATGGTTCTGTTCTGTACCCCAGGGGGGTTTGTCTTGCTGCTTGGCTGCATGGACAGGCGTGTGGAGTGTTGCCCAGAACATAACCATACCGCCAACACTAACTGTATGCAATTATAATTATCATAAATATACTTGACGGAAGTGGTCCTGATTGAATTGCCCTTTCTACACAATTAGCAGTCATTTTCTGTTAGTGTTTCTTTTATCTTACTTATGTCTCTCATTCTCTGTTTATGCACGTATGCAATTTCATAGTAGTTTAGTAGTTCTACAACACATCTCGTAATAGTAGCAGCAGTGGCAAAACACATTAAATAGTTCTGTTGTCAGACCGAATTGGGTAGCTGCAGGTGTTGTGTTTTGCATAATGTCACAGCAGGTTTGTGCTTTAAGTTGGTAAATGCAGGAAAGCCACAGAGGATCTGATCTTTACGGTGTGCTATATTCTCCTACAGTTTCATTTCGACTAGTTTGGCTTATATCTCTGATGTAAAGGTCAACATGCAAAAAAGCTAAACGGCAGATCTGCGTTACATAGGGGAGAAATAATCAAATCATTGAAGCATGTATTATTGGCTGTTACCCAAAGGATGGTTGGACTTTATTTGTGAACTGCACTGCTAAAAAAGAAATAGTTAGCCCCAAATTGAGCATTTTCATTTGGAAAGATTTGGAGAAAGCAAATGAGAGTTCAAACAATAACGCACAAGTAACTCCAGTCTATCAGTTAACATTCTGTGAACTGAAAAGCTGCATGTGCATAAAGAAACATATCTCAGTTTTCTGGTGTCTGCATGGTGAGAAAAAACATCAGCTTACAACAAATCAAATTTGCATAAGTGACTTGGGAACCTGTTGTGTGCCTCAGTTAGCAGTGATGACTCAAGTCAGAAAACATGCCATTCAGTGTCTGACTCATACACTGTCACTGACTTTGTTTTCACACTGGGACTGACAGTGTATTATGATTCACTCTATCGTAGAACATGAGACATCAGTGTTTCCCACAGACTAGAATCTATTTGTGGTGGCATATATATGCACATTAATTCTCTGCCAGCAGGAGGCGCTTAAAGCAGGAGAGATAGTGGTTTCCCCAGTAACGGCTGTAGACAAAGCAGTGCTCCGCTCACAAACATTGCTTCACTAGCCGTTACATGCTAGATGAAAAGAAAATGATATCAAAAATTTTCTGAAGAGAGTCGATTTCCTTCAGAAATACAGTGATATAAAAACATCTGCGCCGTGTTTCGATTGTTGATACGTGCAGTGGTCATCAACGAATTCAAAGCTTTTTGGAAAATCTATTTGTGTCAGTCAGTTTTGATACTGTGGCAGACCGCCACAAAATAAATCAATGTATGGGAAACACTGAGACATGCTCTTTTTCTTGAGCATGATGATTCATGTATTGCTCCACAAAACAAAACAAAGATGGTGACATAAGAATGGCATCATATACATGTTCTGCAATGAATGTGTGCATTCGCAATAACATCTCAAAACTCCCTTTGTCGCAAAAGAAAGTCTGTTCTCATTGATAAAGGATGGCAGTAGCATGCATCAGAATTTATTTTTACCTTTCCTTGTATGTGTTCTCATTGATAAGAGCCCAGGAATAGATGTGTTATTAGATGACTGCCTCTTTATCTCAAGAATAGTGAGTTTGTTTGATGGAATGGAAGGTTTTTGTTTTACAAATGAAGCAGACATATGACTTCTGCTAAAAATGAAGTAGTAAGAGGAAGGAACAGCCAAGATATTGATAACATGATTTCATTTGGGATGCCTTTGCATATCTCTACCGAGGCACGCCTTTGTGTATTTTTTTCATTTCTCTTTAACTGAGTTCTCTGTTGCTTTTCAGGCATCATCTATGAGCTACAATGGAACGGAATCAAAAATCTGTAAGAATGCTGATAATCACCTGTCTTTTGATCATTTTGGTTCGAGGTAAGTAGGTTATAACTAAGGAAGTAAAATTCTGTACTAGTTATAGATGATGGATTTTTCTTAGTATCTTGTTTAATGAATCTATTTATTAGAAGGAAAATACATACTTTATCATTGTAAAAATGTAATAGCTTGGATATATATTAAATCATTTATTTTCATAAAAAATTAATTAACCATATTTTTTCCATGTAGCATCAACAGCAAATGACAGTAGCTTGAGGATGTGTGGAACATGGCGCCATGGCAACGCATCACAAACTCTGAAGTATGATTTGAAAACAGGCTGTGAGAAAATTGAGATTTCAGCCAGTGAGAGCACACTTTCTATTCAGGGCAGTATCACAGCCAAGTGCACACAATCTTCGTCCATTAATCTAGATTTAAACCCTCTTGAAAATCAAAGTCAGTTCTGTGTGTTCTGGGATCCGCTGCTGGACCTGCTGATAGTGCAGGTGAATGGACAGAAACACACTCTGTGTCCACCGAATGGCCTTCAAGGATCGTGCTGCACTCACTTCTCACAAGAGGATCAAGAAAATGCTGCTCTGTATGGTATTGCGAATGGCAGCATCCACGGTGATATCATCAGACATGATGTTGTGGGAAAATATACATTTAGAGGAGATTCAATCGACTGCAGTAAGAACCTTTAGTGTTATATTTTACATTTTGTTGTATTACAATTTTTAAAAGCTACAGATATTAATATACATTTACAGAGCTCACTTGTAAGTTCAGTATTTCTGAGCATGTAATTAGTTTTAGGTTCAGTATATTTCTTCTGTTTTTCCTCTTGCAGAGAAGGAATTGTGTGATGAGGCAAGTATGAAGCCCAATGGAGCAAACATGTGAGTCAATCATGTTTCTATTTCAGTTTGTTAGTTTCCCTATTACTTTAGTGTGTTATGAACTGATGTGGTCTATCATGCAGATAGCAAGAGGTGATGTTGTGCATGTTTATAAGAGCACAGGACTGACAAGCTTGAGTATGAGTGAAAAACAGAGGTTGAGCCGCAAACAGGAAGCTGAACCCATGACTACAATGGCTTTCTAAATTATGCTTACTTTTTATGCATGGACTGCCAAGTGTATTGCAAGATTATTAATACATTAAACACATCTTCAACACGTTTTTTATTGTATATACCCTCCATTTATTATGCATGTTCATATGATATGCTAAGGCATCATAATAAAATGTTTTAGTATCGTTTAATGCATAATCTATTTGATTCAGAAATGGGTGGGAACATATCGTGTGGTTACAAAAGTATTTACTGTGGTTTTTTATCATAACAATACACACTCTCTACAGCCCTCCAAATACTAAAAACTTTTTTTTTTTGAATGATAAAGGTAGTGGTATTGTGGTATCGGTGTAATTTGTGTATTTACACTGAATCTGACATGTACTCTGACATGAAGTGTGCTCATGCATTTCTGAAGTAGGAAGAAGATTTTAATATTTTTATTTGTCACAGTTATATACAACTTGCAGTGAAATGTTAACCTGGTCATCTACTCAGACTGTGCGTTACATATATAAATATTAGAAAGTATGTTTTATACTTAACAGCGTTTTTGAAAAAAGTTGCATTTTTTATCATTTTCACTAAACTTTCATGGCTCCCAGAATATAAGTTTGTATAAAAACCCGAACATGCAATACATCAAAATAAAAAGAATCAGGTTTATTCTTTATTTACATCAAAATAAAAACAAAACATTTTTTTTTATTCTAACTTCATTCCTTTTTTTAGGATTATGATCATTAGTCTCTGCATCTTCCTCATCTGTGTTTTTGATCAGGAGATTCTGGGATCATTCAGATGCGTTACAGCTCCCCTCGGCATATAACAGTGAAAACCCAGAAAAATTCTGTGTTTGACAGGGACAGAGTTGATAACATTGTTGAGCATGTGCAAATGCATGTGTTTGTGTGTTTTTGCAGGATAGAGGAAGCAGTGATGAAATCCAATACAACAGGTCAGGTGAATCTACTTTGTGCTCAGAGCAAAGTCATTGAGATGGACGATGGTTTCACAGGACTCAGTTTCACTCTACAAGTAAATAACATTCACCTTATAGAAGCACAAAGTTAAAAAGTTCCAAAATCTTTCAGTCACAGGAAGGTCTCTTTCTAGAATATGAATAAATCTAAATGTTGCATTCCAGGCCCCTCGAAATACAAACAGGACACCCACCGTTTATCTTCCCTCCTGTCTGAAATCTAAGTCAAGGAGAAAATCCAAAGTGGTGTGTACTTACTACAAGAACAAGACCTTATTTCAGGTATGACATTATTTGTCCAGCAGACATAAATCATGTGGATTAATTAGCTTCCATTATCTTACCAACATATACAGCAATGTACAGATTGATTCAACCGTGTTTGTGTTGTGTAGGGGGGGTCGTCTGATGCAGTTCTTCTGGATGACATAGTTGGACTCTCAGTGGAGAATGAGACCATCAAAAACCTCCCAGAACCTGTCAAAATCAGGTTTCATCACTCTAGTATCCCAGTAAGTCGTTTTGTGCATGTTCACTATTTAGTACTTTCTCAAGTAATACCGTTTGTTGTGATGTTAAAAGGCTATTTATAAGCTTTGCAACAACTGTAGCTGGCATCATTTTCTACTGAGTAGACTAAATGTCAGCCATTTCCTTTACACTGAAAACAACGACAAAGCTGGTGAGGTGAAGCCGGATAAACATTACAATTCTGATGTTGTTTTTGGTATTTAAATCGCAAAAAGCCATTTACTCAATCGAAATATTAATGATTAATCTCTGTACTGTGATTGCCAATCCACTCTCTTTGAGCTGATTATAGATGCATTTCTCCTATCCTTCTCTACTTCATTTTTACAGCTTAACCATTCTAGAAGATGTGTTTCATGGGACACAAAAGAAGGTGCGCTCAAGTCTTCATGTTCATAGACACATCAACACTCAGTATTAGACATCAATCAAATGTTTAATGCTAGCTGTAGCACAAATACAGATTGTTCTGTTGATGTGTCTCTCTGCAGATATTAACGTGACTTGGAGATATGACGGCTGTACGACTGTTGATATTAATGAAGGAGAGACAGAATGTCACTGTAATCACCTCACATACTTTGCCATCCTTGTGGTGAGTAGCAGGTTTACCAAGAAAGTGACATTGCTGGTAATATTTCTCACTGTGAGATAATCTTAATCAATAAAAGCTATTTCTATCATCCTTGGTAATCCGTATTTGCACAATATGCATTTAGAGGGACATAATTATTAACAAATCATGCCATATTAATGAAATGATCTTATTATTGGGAGATAAGTTTCAAGGCTCTACCATTGAAGAAAGCGCAAAGGTTAACTTGGATCACGTGTGCCTTGATAACCAATAACATCACAGCCTCGATGTCATAGAGTTGTGACAGTCACTGTTTGTGCAATCCAAACTGCAAACTGAATCCCATCTGTCACAAAATTGTCTGTGACTTCTCTCTCTCACAAAAAAAAGCATTTTTGGGTGTAAAATCTAAAAACAGAACAATCCAGAATGAATGTTTAAAGGCAAACATGTTGAAGATTAGCCAATAGGCTGTCAGTTCATTAAATAATAAGCTGTTTTCCCCAAAATGCTTTATATTTAGCATAGTGAAGCATCTGCTCCATTGAAATCTTTTTTTTTTTAGAAATGGCCCATAGTCTCTTTCCTTAAACCAGCTTTGATGATCTTGTTTCCTTCTTTGCTTCAGCAAGTGGAACAGAAGGCTACAGTTCGCCATCTAAAGGCTCTGACGTTCATTACCGCTGTGGGCTGTGCCTTGTCCTTAGTCAGCTGTTTGGTTCTCTTCTATTGGCTTTGTAAACGCAGGTGACTGTGATTTCACTGGTTTGGATTTCATAACACTATAAAAAAAATGCTTGTTCAGTGATAATTCTATTGTGAATCTCACAATGTTCTTGGTCTGTTTGTCTCTTCTTTGTCTCTGTATTCCAAAAGAGGGAAGAAAACGCAGATCTCACTGGTGCACCGTGGTCTAGTGGTGGCGATATTTCTTCTGTGCTTGTTCTTCATTCTTACTGGTACACTGGCCAATGTAGGAAATGAAATCGTCTGTAAGATAACAGGATCCCTTCTGCATTATGCGCTGCTCTGCACCCTCTGCTGGATGGCCATGGAAGTGTTTCACACATTCTTACTGATCCGCAAGGTGTTCAACTCAACCCTCCCGACGTGGATATTTTACTTGGGAGGCTTTGGTAAGTGACTACACGATTATGTATTAAGTATTATTTAAAACAAGAAGAAGACTTGTATAATAAATATAAACATTTTAAGTAATAACCTCATGTTTTGATGACAATGTTTTTGTTTTCAATTTGAGGTCTCCCGGTTCTGCTAGTCGGTATACTGCTCTCAATAGGGGATATATATGGCAAAAGGAGTATTGTACCGAGTGATGATGTCCACAATCCTTACCACATGTAAGGAGACATTACTGAATATTAGATATAACTGTGCATGCACTATACAAAAATGTAAACTCTGCTGTGCTCTGCTCATCCAGGTGCTGGATGTTGAAGAATGACAAGAGTCTATTGGCTCATTACATCATTAATGTTGGCTTACTGGCTGTTGTGGTGAGCTCTGGTGCAGTCATGCTTTTCGTTGTGGTGAGGGAGATCCGCAACCGACCTGACTGGAAGAAGATACATGTGGCTTTTCTCAGTATATGGGGTCTCACCTGTCTGTTCGGCACAACTTGGGGCCTGGGTTTCCTGGATTTTGGCCCCCTGTCAGAGGCCATTCTCTTCCTCTTCTGCATTATCAATTCCTTACAAGGTAAGGTTTTTTGAGTGCACTATCACAAAATAAACAAGGTCAAATCATTGCTAGGCTATTGTTTCAATGTAAGCTGAGTTCCTGTAGCAGCATATAAGAATACAACTGCCCTGAAACTGGTTTCCTTTTCTTATCATTACATGTTTGCTTCAGAAATCTTGAATTTAACTCATTAGCTTCCATTTTGTTATATGAAATCGGCATGATATTCCATTTCCTTGTATTCCAACAGGATTTTTTCTCATGCTGCGATACTATGCTCTTGATCGGATGAAGAATGATGATAGGTCCATTTCGGATAGGAGCAGTTCTGCATCTTCAAAACAGCAGATGTTACAGACTCATGAAAAGAGTTAAAAGTCTGGTGATGCTCAAACAGTGTTTCTCTGAAATTGCCAAATTTCACTTCTTTCAGAGATGTTACCATGAAAGATTATTCACAAGGGGCATTTATTTTGTAAAGATATTTTCTCATCCTGCAGGTCAGGGTGTGATAAATTCTTTAGATGGCATTGCACTGATATTGGATACCAGAGTGTGCCAGGTAATGGAGCATAAATGCTTCACCTGTCATAAGCTGTATTTTGTGTATTCATATTCATAGTTTGTCTCAGCCTTGCACTTTAGCTTTTTTTTACTGCTGTATGAAACTGCTGTATTATTTGTGAGATGATAATAGGAGTTCTTGCAAATTGCTTTTAATAATAATAATAATAAAAAAATTGTGGTCAAAAAGTTGAGTTGTGTAAGATTAGTTAAGGCAATTTTGTAAGTAGAAACTGCCAAAATGTCCTTTCCTCATGTATTTTCTGGATTAAGGTAAATGAGCTAAGCAAACACTGTATTAGTTCTGTCAGATGTAACTGTAGGCTGCACTTTTGTTCATTCTTCAGAGTTTTGTAATGAAATGGAGTTAAGCACAAACTTTCTTAGCTTTTCTTTTCCTGTTTTACGTATTTGTAACGTATGTGTATTTTGGTTGGAATATTATAATATAGAATATATAAATAAATATTTTTGTTTTTTGCTTATTTTCTTTTCTTTACCTTTTTAAACAAGTTAAATTGGACATCTTTTACAGAACCAGACAGAAAACCCAACATAATATTGATAAAAAAAATATATATTATAAATAACTTTTGTTAGAAAATGCCAAACAGCCCTGATCTTTTACTGTTTTGAAATATATTTTCGAGCATGTTATTTATTCAAAATGAGCAGAAACTTTGTTTGATCCATTAAAAAGAGAAATTAATTGAAGAGAGTTACTGGAGTTCGCTTGTGTAAACAAACACTGAGGAGGGCGAATGCAGAGATGTAAAGTGAAAACAACAGAAAGTCAAGCTACAGAAAGAATGAATTACCATTAAACTAGCTAAATCAATTAGAACTGTAGCATATAAAAAATAATATGAGGTGGGTGTGAATCAGAATATTAAGAATGATCATTGGGTTGAGAGAGGCGACCTCTGGTGGGAGCTGTATGGAGCTGCAGTCTCAGCGCCTCGGCGGGAATATTAGACCTGTGAGCGTCTATCAACCTTGCTACTGGAAGTTTGTATGTTCTTCTACGCAAAATTCCTCAAATTGTAATCGTATAGGGAATCTATGTTAAAGCCAAGTTTTTTATTATTATTATTCATTTCACACATATAGGCTACTCACCGGGATATGTTTTATGTCTTTGCTGTGATATTTGATGCATGTTCCATGCCATTGTTGGTTGGGTAGATGAACTATCATCCAAGTCCCAGTGCTCTTGTGGACTATTGGACTGGAGCATATTTCAACCTAGAATTTTCTGTATCCATCCATTATTTATCTTCATGGTTTTACCAGTCACCTTAGCAGATAGCATATCCTCAAAGCTTGATGCCACCACCACCACCACCACTATTGATCACAGTCAGAATCCACTTTACTGACATACTGGCCAAATAAGTTGAATTTACCAAGGAATTTGCAATGGTGGTTTGCTCCAACCACCAGTCATATAAGGTACTTTTTGTATGACATTGCACAGAACATACAATATATACATAACCAACGCACAATATATTTGTAACTATTTGTTCACATTTCTAACAAATCCCTTTACATTTTCCCCCAGAAAACATTCAAATACAATGTATCACACCCCTATGAACTCTGTTTACGCCCCAGGTTGTTGTCATGGTTACTGATTGGATCTTTTGACATATAAGTGGTCATTGTACAGTAAAAACATCCCGTAGGTTTCATAACTTTCTTGTTAGACTTCTTTTATTGAAGCCAATCTGCCAAAACGACAGGTTGTAGAATGTGCCACTTTAGACCTCAGTGAACAGTAAGTTTTCTGTAATGGGGCTTTGAAACATGTAATATGAAAGTTTATATTAATAAAGGTGAACTAAACTTGGTTACTATACAGTTTTGATGTTATGGACACTGACAGTTAAAGGAGCCATTGCAGTATTGGCCTTGTTCCTAGGTCACTTAACTGTTACAGTGACCATTTCACACATTTTTACTGTAGCATTTTAAAGTTATGGACCCACGTTTAGCAGATTTGACACTGCAATAGGAGAAAATTGAATTATTGGCCCAATTGGAGTACCCATAACTGCTTTTTGAGGGTGTGTGTTAAAAAAATCCACTGGGGCCTTACTCCCTGGGTACTTGACTGTTTTTTAGACATTTATACTGTAGCATTTTCATTGTGTGTGTATTTGTATTCCCCCTGCTTAAATTCAGTTCCATCTGTGTTTGTGGATTACCTTTGTGTTGGATTAAAATACTTTCTAAACTTTCTTCTTTATCTTTGTGTATTTGTGAGCATGATCAATATTTGTAACATGACATATTGTTTAGGTAATGATAAGTTTTAATCATTTTAGATAAAAAGTCAATGTATTGATTAGTTTTATCAGATAGGTTACAATAGCTCAACAACTTTAATCATTGTCAGTGTCAGTTTACCTCTGTCATCTTTATTTAATATCATTATGAATTCTCTCTCTCTCTCTCTCTCTCTCTCTCTCTCTCTCTATATATATATATATATATATATATATATATTTTTTATTTTTATTTTTTTGCTTATGTACAATAATGCATAACCTATAGGTTACAATAAAACAGTTAAAACTATTAGTTATTAGTAAAGTGACAATAGTTTTTTTTTTTTTTTTTGTCCTGAGATAACAGCATGAAATAATGACATAAGATTCCACTTTCTATTGTAAGTTCAGTCACATTGGACATCCCCTTTTATGTAAGATAGAAATATAATTTCCTATTGACTTGTCGCACTGAACAGTGATCAGCAAATGGTGTAAGACTTAATTATAAACTCCCAAGCGTGTGGCAGACACTTCCTTTTGCAATTTTGCCAGACATCTGAGAAAAAGAGGAAACTGTTTTTTTTTTTTTGTGAAAGATGGAGTCACACTGATGAGTTCACATAGCCCATAGCTGATGAAGCAGATATGTTAGCAGTGTTATACCATTATGACTAGGGGCAATTTAGACATGAATAATGTACAGGGTACTAAAAATGGTACTAAATGGGTGCCAAGTGGTTAATAATAACTATAGTATTTCCACTACACTGCTTTACTGTCTTCATTTTATAGCTATTTTGTGTAGGCTACTATGATGTTATTAATGTGGTCATTACTTTCAGAAGAAATTGGGCAAGGGGGGAAAAAGAAGTGACGAATATTAAAAAATAAGTGACGATCTTCATTGTGAAGATGTTAGCGTTTATTATGAACCACACCAGTGACTCTTCACACTGAGATTACCCTGAGTGGGTGACACTCACAGCATTAATTTCATATTCATCCAATAATCAATGTGTCCCTGACAAATAAAATATTTGCCCTCCATCTATTTCAATAAAAAAAAAAAAAAAAAAAAAAAAAAAATATATATATATATATATATATATATATATATATATATATATATATATATATATATATATATATATATATATATATATATATATATATATATATATAATAAAAAATTAAAGAATAAAATAAAATAAGGAAACATTCACATTATATTTGAATAAAAATGAGAAAGGAACATACTTTACAAAGTTTCTTTTTTTAAAAGACGTTATTAAAGTGTATTATGTTGCATTTATCCAAGGCTGTATGATTGAAAATGTATTTTCTTGCCCCTGAAATAAATTTTGAAATATGTTTGAAATATATTTTGGTTTTGGTTGAAACTAAATATTTCCAACTTCAAAAATATATTTCATTCAGCTTCACTGTTTACAAAATATACATGGCATATTTTTTTCTAAATGTATGTTCGCCTTTGTGTGTGTGTTTGTTTTCTTTATGTGCATGAAAAAAAGATGAGCAGTGAGATATTACTTTTTATTGCATTTCAGACTTTAATCGGTTATGTGTTACCTACCTTCTCTCTAGCCCAGGTGAATCACTTAGCTATTAGTTGAATTGCAATTGTTTTTCAAAGACTTTAAATAGCCGGGGAGTTCTGTGGCCTCAGCAGCCAATATGGACATAAACAAGCAATGTGGAATGAGCTCGCGATATGGGGCTGGGCTCTTGAGTCCTTTCATGTTCTATTCATGACAGCACACGGATCTAGTCTCTGAGTCTCTCAGTCTCCCTCCAAAGCAAACAATGGAAAACAAAACTTAAGTGATTTGTGTGTGTGTGGTATCAGTAAATGGATTGACAGGTTAAAGAAAGAAGGGATGCTGGGCCAGGTGTGTTCTGAGCAAGTTCTAGTCCCATTGGGTTTGTACTCAACCCACTCACTGGTTGGACTGGGGTGGGACTGGAGGACTGAAGGATCTCTAGATTCACATGCACAAGGTTTTGAATTTTTATTTTATCTATTTAACTTTATTTAAAAAGATAATTTAATGAATCAAAGACAGGTTTGTTAACAAACCTGATGAATCTGTTAACAGGAAGTGTGATTGCTTTTAGTAGATGAAGGTGTTGACTTTTCTGACCATGAAAAAGTGGAAATCCCCTAGGCACTAAAAAATAGTGCCATCCAACAAAGAGCACTCTAATACAAGTATCAGCTAGTAGCAATTGCGTCATCAGTAATATAACTCTTACTCTCAGCAAATGTCAGTCTATGCAGGCAAGCAATACAGCTGGAAGTGACATTTATTTTTTGCTTTCATTAGACAGAACGGTTCCAAGAGCTTTCAATGGCTCTTTGTCTTCGGATCCTTTTGGAGGTTTCTAAAGGTTGAGCTCCATGCCATTCCGCTGCCTCACGGAGCCCTGAGAGCCACTATGTTCTTCTCGACCAACAGTACCTTGCCAAGGTATTGCCAGACGTAGCCCCCAAAATTTCCTTGAAATAGAAACATGTTTTTTTTTGTGCAACTTTTGCTTACTTTTATGTGTGTTGCATTGTAGTTGTGTGACTGGGGTCAAGAGATAAACATGCACTTGACCACCTCTGATGGCCGTGGGCCATGTTACAGAGATCTGGCCTATGTGTCGTCTGAAGTCATACAAGCCGCTGTTCCTTCTGTGGAAGCTGACATATACAGTATAGGTGAGGTGCATTATTTCAACATTTTAGAGTGTTTCAGTTGTATATCAATTGTTGAGTTCATTTGAGCTTTTGAATGATTTTCAGTTTTGGGGTTCTTTTGTGGGAAACGTTGAATAGAAAGCGTCCATGTGAAGGTATGTTGCCATCTTTTCAGTGTATCAATGTAATCTTATTATCTTATTCAGTGAGAAGGATTTGTCATTCTTCCATTTGCCCGAAGACAATTGTTTTCTTACAGGTATTGATCAGCTTCAGAACAAGTTGGGGCTTGGTTTGGAGGAAGTTCATACAACTTGAGTGCTGCTTTTTGCTAAATGAGCAAAAATCAATACTTTTCATTTTTCAAATCAACTTTTGACTTTATGCTGATAATAAAATGTGTAATGCAAAAAGTATGAAATTATAAAAAATCAGTAGGGGCATTTTCACTAGTGAACATGGACTCCATATTATGTTGATTTTTTGTTCCTGTATGCATTTAAATTCAGTTTAATACAGATGTGAAGAATTGGATGCTTGACTGATTTAGTATTTTTGTGTTTGTCTGTTTCACAAGGAGAGGAGGCTCCTGAGCTGTAAAATGCGCTCATAGTTGCCTATAACCTAGAGGTTAGACAGCTGGTACATTTATTTTGAGCAGGTTTTACTTTGGCGTTGAAACGTTCTCTCATTTTTATATCGTAATGTTAGTATTATTAAGCAGGAACTTTTTACTGATGCTATATTTTGTATCGTGTGTGTGTTCATAATAAATAACGTTCAAATATAAATCTTCTTAAAGCTTTTGGATTCTGACAACAGTCTTTTACCACCAACAGAACAATAGATGCAAAAGTACCACAAAAAATCTGACCTCCGAGGTGATTCCCCAGAATGAAACTCTGCCAGAGTCTTCACTAAATGCAAAAGAAAAGGCCCCTCTGCTGATGGCAACAAGGGGGTTGTCCTCAGATTGGATGTTGTGGCGGTTAGTGATCTCTCATTTTGTATACATTTTATCTCTTCATTACTATAAATTGTCTTATAATTATGTTTATGCCCATCTCTTTTATAGACACTGGCAAAAGTCCAGTCCAATAACTCCTGCAATGATCATGGTTTCATTCAGATTAATGGACGTCAGAGACAGAGCTCTACATCTTTAAGGTTCCCATGTGTTTCCCCCACAGCGATATTTCAGAGTTACCCAAAACACAATGCTGGCAACCAGGGTGAGAAATGATTTCTGTCTCCAAAATGTCCAAACAGTATACATTTTTGAATCCCTCCAATACTCTCTATTCCTGTCCAGCATATTTCCAACATATGAGTTCAGACCAAGAACATAAACATGCCATTGTTGCAAACTTTTAATCCATCTGGAAGAACTTTGCTGTTTGTCAGTCTTAATTGACTGATGTATTTTAGGTAAATAAATCTGGAGGAGCTTTGTGCACACATCCTCCTGAGAACCATACAAAAGAAGCTTTGTGAATTTTGTCATTTTTTATTTCATTACATTGGTTGGAGCATAAGAAACAAATGGAGAAATAACATTTTGGAGATATTTATATATGCCAAACAATTGGAAAATTGGTCAGATTTAAATGATAATTACAAAATTTCCATAAAAATGCTAAAAAAAATTATAATCAAACCTCCAAACATTTGATATCTCGAAAAAAAAACCCATTATGTGCTCTGTACAGGACATCCAGACTTAACACTGTGGCATGTAATATCTCAGAGAAAATCACTAAAATATAATGTCCTCTACAGAGGACAAAAGTCTCTGTCTGGGTCCCAAGAGGATATTGTGTACATACTGTTGGCATAACGACCTGGACACAGCAATGTATCAGTTTTTGTGTTGGGACTTTACATGTGCGCAGTAAGCAGTTCTGTTGGACTGTGCTCACTCGCTTCCTGAATGACTGCCCCACTCATGCCTTATCTGTGTCCAGTGTGTTTCCTCCCCAGAGGGTCTTTGTTTTTCTCAGAATTAGTCTTGTTTTGTTCGTTGAAATGCAAGTAGTTTTTACAGACTGTTTTGTCACATTAAAGTAACTGGTTAAGTGGGAAGGCAATAAAAAAATGCATCATGGTTGACAAAGTTTGGGATTAGTATTATTTTTAATGTTTTTGAATAAAATACCCTTCTATGCTCACCTTCTATGCTTACCAAAGTTGCATTTATTTGATCAAAATGTAGTTATATTGGGAAATATTAGAACTGATTTCTATTTCAGTATATTTTAAAATGTAATTTATTTCCATGTGCAGAGCGGAGATAGACTGATCAGATTTGCTTTGCCCACACATGTAATAATAGAACAATATAAAAATGATGCAAATATTGTCTTTGTGTTAGTTCCTAACTCTATGCTAACACTGTTATCATATACTCTGATCCTTCCTTTTTCTCTAGTTAAATGTCAGCTGTCTGCAGGAAAAGCTGTTGCCAGCTTCTGCAAGAAAGACGGGAGGTTATTGTTTGCTGCATGACTGAGGGACGACTTAACAACCTGCTTGATGTCTTGCGGGCTAGACAAGCTGTGACCAGTGAGATGTACGAGATCATCCCTGCAGCCCTGACCTTGACCGCACGCACGTGCTGTTTGCTTGATATCTGTACCTGCCTTGGTGAAAATGTTGCTATCTTGGTGGCCACAACTTTAGGTTTAGTATCACCCGAAAATACTCAGACCACCCATAGGTGGCAGGCTGGATAAGTAAAGCCACCGTGCCGCTACTCTTATGCAATTGCAAAATGCAGTAACTGCACATGAAACAACTTATATCAGACTGATATAAGATTTGTATGGCACTGTAATGTGTTGGGATTGTTAGTGTGTTCTTGTTTGGACTTCTCAGTAAAAGATGAGGAGAGCTATGCTCCCTACAAGGGTATGCTGCAATGAAGCTTTAGTCATGCATCTAAAAATCTAATCAAATTAACACCCATTATAAAGGGTTCTGATGATGCCATTGTTTCCCAGTTGACAAACTGAAGGGATTATTAAATGCCTTTGATGATGATGATTATGTTCTGATGAATGGGCAAATTTAGGTTTGATTACATTCCTTTGTGGATAGAAAAAATTCAACAGCACAAAAACAGATTATTTTAAAAAGAACCTTCATGAAAGGTAAGACCATTTCATGCTTAACAGTGCATGCTGTGAACTTTCACTCTCAGCTGCTGTTATAATACTGAAACTGTTGACTGAGAAGTTAACAACCTAATATATTATTCATTTGATCATATTTAAAAAAAAAATCCTTACTATAACCACATTTATTTTGTGTTTAATACATTACATTTTACATTTAATCCATTTAGCAGACACTTTTATTCAAAGCGACTTACAGATGAGAACAATAGAAGCAATCAGACCAACAAGAGAACAACAACCGTATACAAGTGCCATGACAAGTCTCAGTTAGTCTAAGAACAGAATACTTCAAGAATAGAATAGAATAGAATAGAACAGACCAGAAAAGGTAAGTGCTAGTATTAGCTGGTCAAGTGCTGGTGAGAAAGATGAGTCTTTTGAAAATGAGTTCTGTTCGAATTGAGATTGTACATAATACACATTTCCAAGTGTTTTTCTTTTTTTTTTTTTTTTTTTACTTACAATTGTGTTGCACAACAGACTCAGTAGTTTCTGATTGAATTGTATCTTGTAACAAGACATTATTTATGTCTTCCTTATGTAAGATTTATGGTACGGCATGTATAAAGCAAATAAATAAATAAATATAAAAAAGTAATGTATGGAAAAAATAAACATTGTATAAGAAATGTCATTAAATGTTCACAATGGTAATATGTTTTATAATATATACTGTTGTGTATTTACCACATAACTGTATTTAACAGTATGTGTCCCTTCAGTATTTGACCTGAGTGCT
Organism: Carassius auratus; assembly: GCF_003368295.1. Classification (NCBI taxonomy): domain Eukaryota; kingdom Metazoa; phylum Chordata; class Actinopteri; order Cypriniformes; family Cyprinidae; genus Carassius; species Carassius auratus. The sequence goes on from NC_039274.1 coordinate 34,912,808, forward strand.
TTCATAAGATCCACTCACTTCTCGGAGAACAGCTATTACTTGGTATTACTAAGGTCAATACCATGCCACATACCTCCTCACAGACTGTCTAATTGCATGGATGATCTTTGCACTGGTTAGTTTTAAAGGGCAAGAATGGTCCTTGCCATAGGGGCCTTTACTCACATTGCAATGAAATGTCTTTGACTTGAGAATTCAAGTTGCTTCATGAAATGCCTTTGACTTGAGAATTCAAGTTGCTTCATGAAATGTAATATATTGTAGAGAAGCTTTTTTCATTTGTTTATTTATTTAGAATAATAATTATAAATATAATTATATTTAAAGCAATTATTATATAATTAGTATTAATAAGACTCTAATTATAAATAAAGTTACATGCTCATAGATTTGTTTAAAATGTTTAATTATACCATTATTTTGTCACAATGCAGGGCCATTTAAAATGAAGCAGTGAAGGTAAACATGTTATTAAAAATACTGGTAACCAGTTGCAGGACCTAAAATATTTATTTCCTTGTACCATTCAGAATTCACAATTATATATATATATATATATATTTATATAAAGCCTATATATATGCTATATATGCTTTTTATTATTTTCATCCTTTCCTCTGTTGCAAATCCTGATTCCTCTATTTAAAGCTAATCGCTTGACTTTGAACATATCATGTGTGAACCAGCGTTAATCAGAAACCACTCAAACACATTACCTTTAAATCGGTCGCTTTTGGCTACAGGGCAACACCTGAATAGGTTTGCTGACGAAGCGATTGTTCAGTCTGATATGCAAATAAACCCACGTGACACCAATTTTACCGGTATCACGTGACCTTCTGGCAGCTTGCCCTCCGTGCTTGAGGGTTTTTTAAAGATGCTGCCCTGTCTGTTAATGTCACCACTTAGACAGAAGAGACGATAAACAAAGGACACAACACGGTAAGGACACGTTTCTGTTTTTAACGTTACGTTTAATAATAAGGAGGACTGGGCTGGTCGTGGTCCTATCAGCGAGGAGAGCTATCCTGATATAATTCAGTTTTAATGATTATTTCTCATATAGGCCTATGCATGAACCGAATGTGTTCAATATGTTCATTAGAAAGTGGAGCGGGGAGTATCTCCGTGAAAGAGACGCGGTGCTCGTGTCTCAGATTCTGCTGTGCTCTTCGATAGAAAAACAGGATGTCGCTCCTCATCCTCCAATCGATTACAAAATGCTTTACGTTTCTTCCAGTTCCAGTCATTCACTATGCCAGATATACTTCACGAACAATGGATTTATTAGAGTTATTCATTAGCTCATCGCTCCAAAATCTTTCTCACAGTAACTAAACGTTACAGGATACATTTTTATCGAACAGCTGATAGTTTTGCTGTGACAACCTCAGCGTTAAGTCTACTATGTCATGTAGTTTCAGACAATTGTGCAGTTTTATTTGTTTATTTATTTTTGTGTCAGCCGATTAACATGCAATATAGGCTTTATCTTACTTTGTATAGAGCTCGATTTTTCTTTTCTTTACTTTAACGCGACTGAAGTGCGTCTTGTCGTGACAAAGAGGGTTGCCAAGTATGAACTTGTTTTGATCGCAGGGTGCCAAATTGATGTGTTTGTTTTTGAGTGTTTTTAAAGTGATTTTAAAATCATCTCTTTTTTCCTTTTCTTATTTTGTTTATTATACGCGTTTAGTTTAAAAAAAAACAAAATAAGATGTAGGTATTAAAAAGAATACCTACATAAGCTATGATTATCTAGCCTATGTGTTGAAAGTATGCGTGTGTTTGTGTGTGTTGTGTGTGTATATATATATATATATATATATGTATATGTGTGTATGAATATTTATTATTATTATTTTTTGGAGAACAGTGCAAGATAATAAATGTAATTATGTACTATTAAAAAAAATAAAAGCTTGATAAGGAATAACAAACAAACATTATCAAAAGGATGTATGTGAAACCACTCACTGTAATGGACCAGAATATAATTCTGATTATTTAATTAGACATGAATGACAATGAGGCTGTAAGGACAGACAAACAGAACAGTCTTTCACTGGGTGTTGATCACGCAGCTGATGCAACATGGAAAATGTATCCTTCTCAAAAAACAATTTTCGATTTCCGAAAGATCCTTTGTACAACACACATTCAAACACACATTGCATTGTTTGTACTACCAGTTAAACATTTATCTGTTTGGATTAAACATCTTATCTTGCGCTTTTATCAACCTGTATCAAATACTCCCTTAAAAAACAAAAAACAAAAAAAAAAAAAACACCAAGAGCATCAATTAAAAGCTTGACAGGTTCCCACAAAAAATCTAACTCTACTCATTCAAAGTCAAAATGAAAATGATGTCATTGAGTTTCCAAGGCAATGACAGCGGACTGCCCTTTACCACTGTATACCGATGTGTCATGAGTGCAGATGTTTCTGTGAATGCTGCAGTTCTGGTAAAAAAGCCTCGGGGAAGGGATGCTCTCTGGGAGAATGTGGGAACAATTTAATTAGTGTTTGTTTAACAATTGCACGCTATATTATGTATTCATGTAAAATTATCTACCCTCCATTTGAAAGACAAGCAAAGGTGGACTGGTGGTTTTCAGACACTCTTAGTGTACTGAGTGTTGTACAAGGATGGATGTTGAAGTGAGTGGTTCAAGTCAAATAATCAGAGGAATGTGCAATCAGCTGTCCACAATAAGAGAGGTGGCAGCAGTGGACACATCATGCTTAATGATTTATAGAGGGTCAACAAACAGCAAGTCAGAAGTAAATTTGTGAATTTTGTTTTTCTCCTCATATTTAGAAACCCATAATAGACCTTTGAGCTCAGGATTAAATGTATCGTTTTCATTTAAATTTTACATTTTCAGCTTCTGAGTGGGAGATGGGTAATGAATATGTTTGACCAAAGAAATACTTTCTTGTTAACGTTATCCCAATGATGTAATCTTCACACTAGCTCTTCATCAATTAGCAACAGCACGTTTTGCATGCATGTAGTATACTTTACTTATCACAATGGCCCATACTGACTTCACACTATCACTAGACATTGGAGGCCAGATGTGACTTTTTAATTATGTGTGGGGTTATTGCATGATCTCCAGTATTATCTTGCAGTAGCAAACAGGCACAAAATATTTCAACCCAAAAAGAATATCCTGTCAATATTCAGTCATCCTCGAGACCAAACCTGTTTGACATTTTAAAGAAGACATTTTAAAGAATTTTTCTTAGAAGAACAGTTTTTTCTCTCTCTCTCTCTCGATGCATTGAGAGTCAGTGGGGTCCAAAACAACTCTGAACCCCATTTGTAGTGTTATTATTGTAATATTTTATTTATATACTGTTACAATATTTGTTAATATTTTGAATGTTGATATAGCTTTAGTTCATTAATTTTATAATTTGAATACTTTTTTTTGTTCTGTTAGTTGGCAGGTAATATTAGTTTTAAGTCTTTTGTTTACTGATGATATTTTATTATTTTATTTATTTGTTTTTTATTTTATTATTTATGGTTTATTTCAATTTCCAAAAAAAAAAAAAAGGTTTGGAATGACATGGGTGTGAGTGATGATGACAGAATATTTTTTTAAGCAACAGCTATTGTTCCTAATATAACTTATTTGCTCTCTGTAAGGTTGGATAAGATCAACAAGGGCCCCATCTGTCTCCGAGTGGCAACACGTACTCCTGTGGACAGGATGGAGAACGACTCTGAATCCAGAAAGCTGAACAGCCAGCCTGAGGATTCCACAGCCCTTTCAAAACCAAGAGAGAGCATGCAGCTCAAAAGGAAATCTCTCTCCTGAACGGAGTCAGCCTCATCGTGGGAAACATGATTGGCTCAGGCATATTTGTGTCGCCAAAGGGCGTTCTGATGTACAGCGCCTCCTATGGACTGTCTCTTGTTATCTGGGCCATTGGTGGCATCTTTTCAGTAGTGGGTGCTCTCTGTTATGCAGAGCTGGGCACAACAATCACAAAGTCTGGTGCCAGCTACGCATATATCCTGGAGTCATTCGGAGGCTTCATAGCATTTATACGTCTGTGGACATCACTGCTTATCATCGAACCGACAAGCCAGGCTGTAATTGCCATAACTTTTGCCAACTACTTGGTTCAGCCACTCTTTCCCACCTGTGAGCCTCCATATTCTGCATCTCGGATTATTGCTGCTGCCTGTATTTGTGAGTAATGTGTACATGCTGTTCCTCTACACCCTTGTTTTTCACATTCTTCACATTTCTTGTCTATCTCACTCTGTTTCTTCGGTTTTCTCACCATGAGATCTGATAAGCTGTTGAGACCCATTAAGTTAATGAGTAACTTGTTTTTGAGTTCATGAAGCCTGTTCTTCTGGTTCTCTGGAGCCTCTCCTCATATTCCCGTTTCACTTGGATACCTTCAACAGCGTCATTAGACATGCCATTATAAAAGAGGAAAACGTTACAGTTGCCATGACTGCAATCAAACTTTTACTGCTCCCCACTAATCAGTTCATGTATTGATTTACTTTATTTTTTATTGCCGTCTTATGGGATTAACTGATATTGTGTTGTTGTGGAAAAAAAACTGTCAGCATTTCATTGTAGTCATTCACTTTAAGGCTGGTATGCATTGCATCACTAGGCAACATACACTTGCAGACTTTGTAAATGGCTACAGAGGAAAAACTGAGCATCATGCACTGAAAGGCTGGAGATAAAGCACTACCAAACAAAACAAAAAAAATACTACAGAGAAACGTGCACCTCTTTTCTAGGAGACTCACAACAAAGTAAAACAATATGATCTTAATATGGCACAAAATATTAAACATGTTTGATCTCTGACTGGATGAAATTATAGTCTGAAACTATAAAATAGGAGTCTGTTTCATCTCCGATTGCTTAAAGTCTGCAGACCTACATTCAGCAACTAGTGTTGATTCATCCAGACTGCAAATAGGGGAACAAATCTGTGCAAAATCTGCGTTGAGTTTTCCTGCCTTAACTAGTCAGAGTACTTGTCAACATATGTATTCTTATGCTAACATGCTTACTATTCATTATATTGCAGGCCTGCTGACCTTTATTAATTCCGCTTATGTCAAGTGGGGTACCAGGGTGCAGGATGTCTTCACTTATGCCAAAGTTCTGGCCCTCATCGTCATTATCATCACAGGGATAGTGAAACTGTGCCAAGGTAAAAAATGCACTTTTTTAAAAAGATGTTTTTGCAAATGTTTTGATTGTTTGTGTCCAGGCCAAATGTTGCTCTCTCATGAGCTCTGGATCAGTTTGCAGGGATAGACACTCAAAAAAGAAAATTCCCTCATTTATTCACCCTCATGTCACTCCAAACCGGTCACTCCAGATTTTTTGTTTTTATATTCTGCAGAAAAAAATAAAATCTTAAAGGTTTGAAGTTACGTAAAGAATTTTGAAAGAATTATAAAATTTGGTGTGATCTTTAAGGCTTGAATTACAGTTTCTCTCATTAGTTATTTTTTTTTAAAGGGGCCATATGATGCTTTTTAAAGATCATTATTTGGTGTAACAGAATATGTTGACATGCTTTAATGTTCAAAAAACACATTATTTTTCAAATACTGAAAATTATTGTAGGTCCCCTATGCCCCGCCTCTCTCAAACGCATCATTTTCTACAAAGTCCCTCCTTCCGACAATCACAGTCTGCTCTGATTGGCCAACTGACCAGTGCATTGTGATTGGATGAACACCATAAGCACTCGTCGTAAATGTAACGCCCCTTTCCATAATCGCGAGCTTCATCTTTCAAAATAAATGTGAAGACCGTTTTTAATATCCTTAGTTTTACCATCAGTTCAAGCATGAAAGGGGAACAGAGTGGTGTGAAAGACAGTGGTGAAGCTCATTTGTGTTTGCAGTACACAAGCCACAGATGGTTAAGACCACTGACTCCACTGAATGACCGTCTCTCTCTCTCTCTCTCACACACACACACACACACACACACACAAACGCGACATGCAAAACTCTTAAAAACACTTAAACTAATAACAAAACAAACTTCCAGTAGCTGATTCAGAAGCGCCAGATAGTCGTAGCAAAGTCAGAATGATCTCCTCCTAGGTTCATTAAACGGTCGTCCATAAAATGTGTTGCTGTTCTGTTGTAAGTAATCTTAAAAATCCTAAATTCATCTACTTTCGGAAGGCCAAATAAAGTCCTAATTGTGGTTACTGAAACCATGCCTTCGTTATTTTGAGTGAGAATATGGGCATTAGACAAATATTTCCACACAGTGACGTAGACATGTGGGGGCGTTTTTAAACAAGCTGTTTTAAGGGGGTGGCAGAGTCTTAACTTTAAAGAATATCTCTTTTGATTTGAGACTTTAGTCTTTGCAACTTTAAAGATCTTCTTTATGCATCAAGAGCTTGTAACACACCAAAGAGAAAGGACAAATTTAAATCGCATCATTTGACCCCTTTAAATTATATTTCCTTAGTTTATTTAACAGGGACAGTGCATACTAATAAGCATAACTTTTACATGTGCAAGAATTAGCCTAAAGGTTATTTTTCTTTTGTATTCGCTGAGCAGAATGTACAAACATCAGTCATGCTAGAGTAAAAGAAAAGCACAATACATCATGCATTCACACACATACTGATCTTGAAAAGTTGTTCATCATTATAGTATTTTGTAATGTTTCTCACACAGGTTTCACAATGAACTTTGAGGATTCTTTCCAAGGCTCATCTCGTGACCCAGGAGATATCGCTTTGGCCTTGTACTCGGCTCTTTTCTCGTACTCAGGCTGGGACACACTTAACTTTGTCACAGAAGAGATTAAGAACCCTGAAAGGTACTTCTTTGAGACAAACTTGATCCTCAGTTCCTGTACCTGTTGTGAAGTTACAGTATGTAAAAATAGGTATTCATAAGATGGCTAACACATCTGTCCATGCATGTCCCAGGAACCTTCCTCTCTCCATTGCTATCTCCATGCCGATTGTTACAATAATCTACATCCTAACAAACGTGGCCTATTATGCTGTGCTGGACATGAGTGCCATCCTCGCCAGTGATGCTGTCGCTGTGGTGAGTTCATGTGACTGTCATAATAGTTGTGTCCCAAATCACATACCTTTTCTATGCACTATTCTATGACGTTTTGTAATATAAATAATGTGACTAGTGCATTCACACTGGAAATTCGAAAAAGGAAAAAAAAGTGCATTTTACACGGATGATGCACTCAAATAACCGAAAAAACTAAGTGTGGAATGTTGCACACTTCATGCACTCAAGTGTCACAGATTTATTTACGTAAGGAAGGGGGACGGGCCATCAGACTGATTATAAATGACAAAATAACCTTATATAATTCATACACTAAATGGTTGAGTACATAGTGCATAGTGTATAGTGCATCATTTGGGACGAAACTAGAGTTTGTAGAGTCCATAGTGTAATGGCTAATGTTTCCTAATTGTCCCACAGACGTTTGCAGACCACACTCTGGGAGTGATGAGTTGGACTATCCCTATTGCGGTTGCTTTATCTTGTTACGGAGGTCTTAATTCTTCCATCATTGCTGCATCCAGGTCAGTCTGAAGCTTGATGTCTACATAGCATCACAGAACACTAGCTGTAGTCTTTTCTCTCATGTTTTTCTTGCATTTTGAAAATGGCCATCTACAATTGCACTGGCTTCATGTATGAAATGTATGAAACTCATTTTCATACAATCTTGATGTTTTGTATCTTTTGTCTTTTTTCCGTGCACTTGTGCATTTGGTTTGCTTAATTGATTTGAATTCTTAGTCCTTTTAAGTACAATGTTATTATAATATCATTGATACTATTGTAGATTGGATTATATTTCAAATTAGTTGTTTGGTTTTAATTAAATTTAAAAGTTTTAGTAGTTTTGTTGTTTTTGTAATTTTTATTAGTTTTTACTTGTCTGTACTTAAAGCTGCAGTCTGTAACTTTTGACGCTCTAGTGGTTAATAAACAGAACTGCTTGCGTCTTGCGGAAGAACATTGTAGCCGGAGCTACTTCTCTCTGTTTATGTCTATGAAGAATCACAAAGGTACTGGGTTACTCCGTCACAGTACCCCCGAAGCAATCTAAAATAGTCCGAATATAAACACTTATTATAGGTTTACCCTAGTGATTCAGGACAAGCCAAAAACACGGTTTGGAAAATGGATTCATGGTGTACTCACTTATTATATACATTTTGTAAATTTTGAGCACAAAAAAAAGTTACAGACCGCAGCTCTGATTGGTTGTTTCTTACCGGGAGCTGTGTATTTCTGCAAATGGCAATAGGACCACTGGGAAGAGCCAGAGGAGCTTGAGTTTTTTTTCCACAGATTATCTATCTCATATTCTACTGTCAGGACATAATGACAGGTTTAACAAATATGTAAAAATATATTTTTACAAAAGTTACCTACTGCAGCTTTAATTAACAATTAAAATCTGCACACGTGACGGCAATAGATGGGTGCGTACGAGACCAAGACCACCAAGGTCAAAAACTAGAAAGCAAAAATCAAATGCTGCACACTATGCAAAAAATCGAATTATTTATTAATAACAAAAAAAAAAAATCCTGATGAAAGTCATACAAACGAAACGTAGTCATTAATAATTAGTTTTTTTAGTTTTTGCATAGTGTGTGTGGGATTTGTTTATTGCTTATTAATGTCTGTACTGAAATATGTATTTATTTCAGTTTGAATTATTTTAGCACATCAAGTTAAACTAAATTAATTATTGCCAAGGCAAGATTTTATTTTTAAAATTACATAAAGTTACAACTTCGTTTTTTTTTATTTCAGTTCGAGTTTATGAAGTAACTTTTTTTTTTTTTTTTTTAATGCTTTTAATTAACTATAATAATCCTGATTAGGTGCATTTCAGATAACGCGCATACATTTGAATAAAGAGTGGATCTCTTGCTGCTGCAGGTTGTTCTTCGTGGGAGCTCGAGAAGGTCATCTTCCAGATGCTTTGTCTATGATTCACGTGCAGAGATTCACACCGGTTCCAGCTCTGCTATTTAACGCAAGTGCATCTTTTTAGTCAATATGATTTCCTGTGAATTTTTCTCCTTTTTAAAAATATTTAAATTTAATATACAAATATAATAATAAAACCAGTGTTAAATTATCTATCTATCTATATATATATATATATATATATATATATATATATATATATATATATACCTTTATTATTATGAGTTGTTTTGTTTTTATTTCCTCTTATATACTTAATTTAGCTCTAGAGACAGATGCAGTTGTAGAATCTCTAAGTCTTGGACATTTAATGTTTTCTGTCTCCATCTAGTGGACCAAGTCACTTAGCTTGTGCTTTCTGTCTGCAGTGTGCCATGGCTCTGATCTATCTTACAGTGGAGGATGTTTTCCAGTTGATTAACTATTACAGCTTCAGTTACTGGTTTTTCGTTGGCCTGTCTATTGCCGGGCAGATCTACCTTCGCTGGAAAGAGCCAGACAGGCCCCGACCACTGAAGGTGAGGACATAGAGAGACTGTACAGATGAAAAAACTAAAGTGCACTTTTAAAAATAACATGCAAAAAGTGTGTGTGAACAAGTAAACCCATTACAAACAGCTCTACCGTTATATTCACTACAGTTCAACAGCTTGGAGTCTGCACTTTTTTTTTTTTGTTCTTTTTTTTTTTTTTATATACTTGTATTTAGGATTAAGAACCATTTAACAAGGCTATTAAATTAATAAAAGGTGAATGTAAAGACATCTACATTGTTACAAAAGATTGAGTTTCCACCTTAATATCAGGTGCAATTTTGTGACACTGCGTGTGAATTAATGTTGCTTTCCTCTCTTCTTTGTGCATACAGTTGAGTCTGCTGTATCCCATCATATTCTGCATGTGTGTTGTGTTCTTGGTGGCTGTGCCACTGTATTCTGACACACTCAACTCACTCATCGGAATTGCTATTGCCCTCTCTGGAGTGCCTGTTTACTTCTTGGGTATCTATCTTCCAGAGTCCAAGCGCCCGCCCATCATCACTAAACTGTTACGTAAGTACCATAGCCTTAATTTATCCTTTAACTACACTGATTAACAACCAAAACGACATTGACAGTGATGCTTTTTAATGTGTCTCCCTTACACAGGTGCCATCACCCGTTTCACCCAGTTCACCTGCTTTTGTGTGCTCACCGAGTTAGACACCGTTGATTAAAACACTTGCACCCCCTTGACACAAACCCACTGGTATGGGGAGAGGAAACCAATATCTGGAGAAACTGGAAAAATATCCTCCAAACGTTTAAAGACACAGATGCACTCTTAATGTCACTGCATTGGATTCTTCTTTTTATTGATTATAAAAGGGTTAAGGTCATGGTGCACTGAATATTAGAGATATGACCTTAAGAACTATATGACGTGGAAATGAAGGCCATTTCAAAGCTCTGGGTCATAATGGTACCGGAGAGATCATGACGCAAAAACACCATCTGTATGTCCGTCAGAGAAATGAGTACATAAACAGGATGCAGTGGTTTGGGTGTGCCTTTATGAAGAACATGGCCAAGAATTTGATGATGTTTATGTAACATTTTTGCCCCCCTGCCGCCTTTTTTTTTTCTTTTTATCAAATGGTTTTTATTTTAGAATCTGTTTTTTTAAATGTCTGTCAATTTATTTATCTCCTTTTTTTTTTTTTTTTTTAAGTGAAGGAAATTTTATTTTTTCATCTTCCTTCCTGCGATTTACTTTGGCACAACTGTGTCAGTCCTCTTCTAGTATTTAAAGTGTTCCGTCTCGGCCAGAGGTCAGTCCTGTGTAATTACCCACATGCCTCAGCTGGCTTTTAGAGGGAAGGTGATTGTATGCATTTGAACACTCAAATCTGCTGCTATGCTTCTTTACATATAGTGAAGCATCACGTGTTCACTTGTGGAAGAAGTTAGATAAGAATAAAGAGGAACAGGATTCATACACCCCAATAAATTTCCATGAATTTTTCATGACTTTTGAGTCATGACCTAATCTTCCATTATTTTACAAATATGTCATGTAATAGAAGAATAAAAATCTATTATCTGTTCTTGAATTCTGTTAACTTCAATTTAAACTTGAAAAAAGTGTCCCAAATAATGTATATTACAATACTAAGTGTAAGTGTCATGGAAATTGCTCTTGAATCATTCAGTTATCATAAAATCATCCAAAGTATCCATTGGCCAGACAAGGAATACATTGTTACTGGTGAAAATCCCAGTAATCTCATTATGGAAGTCCAGATGTGATTCTGTTGTAGCATGAAAAACACGGAACAGCTTTCCAAATATTGTCATTTGCATTTGTGTACAAGTTTTTATTAATTTATTTGATATTATATCAGTATAACTTACATACACACACACGCTAGACAAGAACTGATTGAATAAATAATTTATGGTATTTTCAGTTTAATTCTGAAGTCTTTATTGTTTTTTTTATACACATCTACATATTTACAGGTATTTTGTTTCTCACCCCTTAGATTTGGGGAACATACAAACACTACACACACAACTGACAACACAAAGCACCCCACACTTACACAAACTCAAAAGATCACCATTTTCTCTCCATACTATCTTCACATCAAACAATCGCAAAATATTGCAAATAGTAAATCACTCGTCTCATTAACACACAAGTCAAAGCAACCCACACAAGGACACACACATGGGCTACCACACACACACATTCAGTTTTGACGAAAGAACATACAGCTTCACTCAACACGCGTCAGTAAAAATGGCCTCTCTCATGCTCGTACCCACACACAGAGGCTCTCAGTCAGAATCATTACTCTCTCGTTCCTCCTCATCTCGGTCATTCTCCAACTCCTCAACCATGTCCGGCTGGTACCGTTCCCAGCTCCTCCTGCTGTACGAGTGCTCCTCACTCCAGCAGCCTGGAGAGAAAAATACATTAGATACGATGATATTCAACCTGCGCTTAAGGTCTGTGTTGAGGACATAGTCTTCAGAAAAAAAAAAAAAGAGGACTAGGAAAGCTTCAGGCCCAGGCAGTGTTTCACCTGCCCGTCTAAAACTCTGCTGACCATCTGGCCCACATTTTCACACAGACCTTCAACAGATCTCTGGAGCAGTGTGAAGTTCCCTGCTGCTGTTTCGTTTTGATTTTACATCCAGACAAAAGTCAGGCGGTGTGTAAAATTTACAATCTCCGCATCAAATATTTAAAGAACACACACATATGCTGCGCTTTACAGCTCCACGGCCACCGGAGCTGATCACGGCCACAATCAAAGCAGCTGTGCGCGCCATGTTTCAGAAGCGTCTCTTCGTGCTGCTTTGCTGAGGTAAGGTGACCATTATGTCCTCTCTATGGACCTTGAAAAATGCATCCAACAGGGATTTCTTAATAGCCCAAAATGTCCGGGATTCAGCTTTTACTTTCTACAATTGCCATTCATTGTTTGCATATTTGTATTAGATCCCTGAAGAAGACGTGTCCAGTGCTGCCCACTTCCTCCCAAAATATTCTAACATTTTTGTGCATCAGGGGGCCATGCAGGGGTGTGTGTGTGTGTTTGTGTGTGTGTGTGTGTGTGTGTGTGTGCGCTCACGTTCTTCACACAGTTCTTCATGTTCCTTCATATTCATGTTTTTCATTGATATTAAGCAAACGTAATTATTTTATTCAGATCAAAATGTTATAACATTGTATGTTACAATTTTTACTTTAACTGTGAACCTTTAAAGCAGGGTCTAAAAATATAGACCCGTTTATAATAGCTTACGTTTAATTTAAAGAATCCAGCAAGCACTTTATTTTCCACCCTTTACTCATACTGCACAAAAACTGGATCAATGATGTTGAATGTTATGGACTAATTAATCCAAACGCAGATCCCACTGTGTTCTGGTTAAATAATGTTTTTTTTTTTTAAAGGTTTGCATATGTTGAAGTGTTCTTAACAGCCTTCCTAAAATCATCCTATTCCTAAAATAGCAAATATCTCAATATATCGCCTTGCTTACAGTATCGCAATGTATTGCAACATACTGTATATCGCAATTCCCTGTATCTTGATATGTATCGTATCACCAGATTCTTGCTGACACATGGCCCGAAACAAAAATATTTAAAAATGATGGGCCTGAGAGAAACAAATATAATAGCTTAGATATATGACCTCCATAACGCTCCTCTGCATCACTGTCATCCCCACTGCTCTCATCTGGGTAGTCATTTCTCCAGTTGGTTTCAGCGTTCTCATCATCCTCATCTTCATACACCTCCACCTCCCAGGCCACTTCATCAGGGACCTGTGTATTTGAAAAGTAAAAATGTGTCAAAGAGATTGTCTACTAACCATGGTTATTATCATTAAGATTTATTAAAACTAAAAAAAAAACAAAAAAAAAAAAACTAAATTATGACAAAACATGTAACTAAAATTGAAAAAATATATATAAAAAAAAGAGAAGCTAATACAAAAATATAATATAATTATATAAATAGAATAACCCTACAACTAACCAGCTCTCCCTCTTGTGTGTAGGGTCTGACAGACAGAATGTCTTGGATCCAGCCTGGTGCGGCCGTCTCCTGGTAGTACAAGTCATACACGTAATCGTCCTCTTTCTCTCGATGTTCAGAACCGAGCCCATCTCCCGACACGCTCAGCTTCTCACGAATCATCTTCACAGAGTTACACAGGATTGTCTCCGGGTCAGACACAGTCTGGGGACAAAGAACAATTATACTTTTGGTCAGTTTAATAAGGAGATTAAAAAAAAACCTGCGATATGACGATTCTTGATCGTGGACGATAAAAATGTCTACACAATCTGCTTTTGAAGAAACATTGTAGTATCGAGCTACAGCGCACATTTAAGTAACTTGACTAACTCAAATGTAACATTTTCAATCGTGAGAATAATCAGCAAAATAACTCCTTTGGTGTGTTTCTTCTGGGTTTCTTTGTGTTTGCTGTTATGCTCAATTGTTCAGCCTATATTTGTTATTATTATTGAGAACATTACATACATAAAGAAGGTTGTTCGACCTGTATTCTGCTAGCGTTACTGCGTTTCTGTCTGATGACGCAGCAACTATCGGTTAATCTTTGGTCTGTTTAATGATTTTAAACTGTTATTAGTTCCATCAGACTGGAGATATTTTAGTGGCGATGTGACCAAAAATTTGTACGAATTTAAGACATTTTAAGGACCTGCGGACACCCTGGGAAACAATCTATATAGTGTTTTATTTTTATATTTGTTCACTCAATTTCTTGAATGCTCCTGCTGAATACACCTATGGTACCTAAAAATAAAACACTGTTTGATTTATTTGAATGTGTATCTTTGTTCATTTTTAAATACCAAAGATTAAATGATTTTTATCTTCGCCCACTTTGCCTAAATATCCACCTTTATTTTTTATATATTTTGTTAATTTGAAAGACTTTTTTCTTTATAATAGGGAAATTCATTTGGCTGTAATGCTCAGACAACCTGCAAAATAGTAAAACCAACATGACAAAAAAATCATGATATTTTTGCCTTATTGCCCACCCTGAACATAAGTTGAGGCTTTTGAAGACCAGTGTAAATTGTGCAGACATATTTCTAACAAAATTAATTGATAAAAACTTGTGAACATTATCTCAAATGAGTTGGAGAGGTTATATACAAAAAAATATCCAAGATGTATACTACTGGAAGTTGACTGAGAAAAAATGTTTTACTTTACCTTGCCAGGCATCTTAACATCCTCCTCTTCATGCACAATATCAAACACTTGCACCTCTCCCAAAGACAGGCCGTCGTGGCTCTCTGTTTGCCTGTCGTTGTTCTCCTCTCCTCCTCTTGCCGGAGCAGGCTCTGCCGGTAGTCCGGCCCGGTGGCTGGACAGGATCCGGTACCGTTCCTCTCGCCTGGTGCTCCATTTGACACTGCGCAGATCACCGATGATCCTCTGAGTGCTTCCTTGGGATGGCCGCAAGGCATGATGGGCGAGACGTGGCCGAGCCATAGCCTCACGGACATGTGGCTGTACCGGAGCGTCCTGTAAAGAAAACGGACATGTATAACACTATAAAAGCCAATGACAATAAAACAGACAAGAATTATGATCATACAGATTTAAAGTAGTAATTAATAGTAATTAAAACCCTTTACAACAATGGAAGCGCTTCGATTATATTATAGCATGGCACTTAGAGGTTTAGTTTATCTAGAAGAGTCAGACAAGGGTGTCCTATTTCTTCTTTGAGTGAAGCTACTGTCAGTTTTTGTTGGTGAAGGCGGTATTCGGGTTATCTGTATAGCGGATCGAGAAATATTTATTTTGTTTCCCAAATTAATTGTATAAAACTTTTCTCTGAAGCTTCAGGTCTTAATCTAAACATAAGTAAATGTAAATTAGGAGCTTGTGACAGTTTTATATGTGGTGTCTTATTGGAACAATTTGGTTGACCATAATGATTGGAAAAAAAGGTATGGACTATTATATATCGAAATATATAAATACTAACAGTGTTACAGAAATCTCTTACTCTTACACAGATTTAATCCATCTAAAGTGTTTTTGAAAAACTTTAAATCAGTCATAGATACAAGCCGTTCTTTCTGTGGTGCCCCTAATGACACTGATATTCATATCTTCTGCGATTTTCCTCACACACAGCTATTTTGGATTTAATTTTCTAATGTTATCTTTGACAATGTGCTTCCGGGTTCTCTTAGTTTTTTTTAAGGATGTGCTATTTGGCTTCTTTAATACACAAAAAGAACAAATTAAGGAATGCTTTATAATTAACCCATTATTACTTGTATTCAAAAACATCATATTCACCAAAGTTAATAAAAAAAGAGGTTAACGGTATATTACACTATTTCACCTTCCAAAAATCTAAAGCCTATAAAACAGCAGACTTGTTTGCTTTTGTCCAGATTATTTATTTATTTAATTATGTATTGTTATATACACATGTATAAACGATGCTTTGCTTGTAAT
Organism: Carassius auratus; assembly: GCF_003368295.1. Classification (NCBI taxonomy): domain Eukaryota; kingdom Metazoa; phylum Chordata; class Actinopteri; order Cypriniformes; family Cyprinidae; genus Carassius; species Carassius auratus. The sequence goes on from NC_039274.1 coordinate 34,928,862, forward strand.
GTCACTTATTTATAAGCAATTTTATGATTTCTGTACTTATATCTTTGGTACCTTTGTGTAATTAACTAATAATAATAATAATAATAATAAATAAATAAATAATATCACCAAACATGATACAGTCTCACAGACAGCTCGTGTCTCCGTTCAGACAGTACCTGTGACACCACGGTGGCCACTAGTTTGAACACGGAGTTCTCGATCTTTGGCTCCTGTGGCTCTGGTTCACTCTCCTCGCGGGGCTGAGCCGCTGTGGCCTCCGGACGGATCCGCTTACAGGCCAACAGCAGCGCGTCCGCCGGGTCGGTGCCTCTCTTCCTCTTCACCCGCAGGATGGTCGTGCTCGGGTCCATTTCGGGTATTGTGTATCACCAGAGAGCGATTTTAGATGACAGACAAACAAGTACAGGTACCTGCCAATGACAACAACAACCTGCCCTGTAGCCTTTCTTTCTTCCTTTTCACTCGTTTTTCTCCTTTGGCGGTTTTCTCTTCCGTGTTCGTCACATTATAGGCCAGTAGCGCCTCGCTGCGGTATGGAGTTTCTTAAACCTGCGCTTCACTAAATTGTTACCATTAGCCACCTGCAGAGGTCGCGGTTTAATTGGGTTTAATTCAATTAATTAAAGATTGGCGAAAAGGGGCCACTTGAAATCATTGGATCAGCTACTGTTTTTGTTTATTATAATTTTTGTTTATTATAATATTTTGTTTATTTTAACGTACTTCAATTAAGGGCTATATGCTTATTTTATAATAATAACTGATAATGTTAATAATATTTCATAACGGCAGATTTTTTTCATCACGATATACATTCTATTTAATTTGATTTATAAAATCAAAAACTGACTGTAAGTTAGCCTTCACCCCCAAATGTTAGAGAAAATAACTTTTATCAACCACAATTTAAAAAAATCCCTTGGCAGAACAAGTCCATGAACAAATATATATATATATATATATATATATATATATATATATATATATATATATATATATATATATATATATATATATATATATATATATATATATATAGGGCTTAAGGTGCTGTAGGGAACTTTTGTAAAAAAAATATTTTTAAAATATTTATTAAACCTGTCATTATGTCCTGACAGTAGAATATGAGACAGATAATCTGTGAAAAAAATCAAGCTTCTCTGGCTCCTCCCAGTGGTCATATTGCCATTTGCAGAAAGTCATGCGCCCCCGGTAAAAAACAACCAATCAGAGCTGCGGTCCGTAACTTTGTTTGTGTTCAAAATGTAGAAAAATGAACATAATAAGCGAGTATACCATGAATCCATTTTCCAAACCGTGTTTTTAGCTTGTCCTGAATCACTAGGGTACACCTATAATAAGTGTTTATATTCGGACTATTTTAGATTGCTTCGGGGGTACTGTGACGGAGTAACCCAGTACCTTTGTGATTCTTCATAGACATAAACAGAGAGAAGTAGTTCCGGCTACAATGTTCTTCCGCAAGACGCAAGCAGTTCTGTTTATTAACCGCTAGAGCGTCAAAAGTTCCCTACTGCAGCTTTGAGGCGCTGCCAGAGCTTCATCCCTTATATTATTACAAGATGTACAGTACAGACCAAAAGTTTGGAAACATTACTATTTTTAATGTTTTTGAAAGAAGTTTCTTCTGCTCATCAAGCCTGCATTTATTTGATCAAAAATAAAGAAAAAACTGTAATATTGTGAAATATTATTACAACTTAAAACAATAGTTTTCTATTTGAATATACTTTACAAAAATAATTTATTCCTGTGATGCAAAGCTGAATTTTCAGCATCATTACTCCAGCCTTCAGTGTCACATGTCATCCAGTCTATCACATGATCATTTAGAAATCATTCTAATATTCTGATTTATTATGAGTGTTGGAAACAGTTCTGCTGTCTAAAATATTTGATGAATAAAAGGTTAAAAAAGAACTGCATTTATTCCAAAAAAAGAAAAAAAAAAAGAAAATTCTAATAATATATATTCTAATAATATATTTTCTTTACTATAATTTTTATAAATTTAACACATCCTTGCTGAATAAAAGTATTGATTTTATTTAAAAAGAAGAAAGACTTTTTTTTTTTACCAGAAGTGTATATTGTTATTACAAAATATTTATATTTTATTATTTTTATTCATCAAAGTATCCTAAACAAGTATCACATGTTCTGAAAAAACATTAAGCAGCAGAACTGTTTCCAACTTTGATGATGAATCATCATATTAGAATGATTTCTACAAAAGGATCATGTGATAATGATCCTAAAAATTCAGCTTTGCATCACATAAATAAATGATAATAAATTTAAAAACAATTATTTTAAATTGTAATAATATTTCACAATATTAAAACATTTTCTGTATTTTTGATCAAATAAATGCAGGCTTGATGAGCAGAAGAAACTTCTTTCAGAAACATTAAAACTAGTAATGTTTCCAAACTTTTGGTCTGTAGTGTATGTTGGAGGAATCCTGCTGCTCACCAAGAAAGCAGTGCAATAAATCTGAGCTGTTTATAAAGTGATCATTAAAAATACTTTTTCCTGCTCCCTTTAAGCAGACATCATAGGGGTATGCCAGGTAATATTCCCCTTGAGCGTGTTTAGTGAGGTGAGGGATTGTGTATGTGTGTGAGGGATGTTTGATGTGCGGTATCAGGCAGCTGTGGAAAGACATAGGTGTGTGCTCACAGTGTGTGTGTGTGTTCACTGCTCTGTGTGTGTGCATTTCGGATGGGTTAAATGCAGAGCACAAATTCTGAGTATGGGTCACCATACTTGGCTGAATGTCACTTCACTTCACTTCACTTCACTTCACTTAGATGCATCAGGTCGATTTGCAGTGCCCCTTTAGCAGCTTAATTTGAGGCACCTTTTTTGTTTAGTCTCTGTTTCATCTCATTTCTGACTTTGTTCTGTGCTAGTCAAATGCAGTGTTGGCACATACTATGAAGGAGATCAGAGGAAGTGCTTTTCCCCCCTGGGACGTACCAAGATGAAGAGGGGCAGGTGTCATGTGACGTGTGCCCAGGAACATCTCGGAGTGTGGAGGTGAGACTTCACAGAGACTACTTACAAACAAACAAGTCTGTAGTCTTTCTGTTCACCACACGATTACATTGAGGGTTGGTGTCCGTCAAGAGCTTGTATGTTTGTCTGTCATTTTGTTTTAAATTCTGTCTATTGCTTCGACCAAGTCTGTTCAACCCTACGAAAGGAAAATATATTTACCAATATATTTCTTAAAATATATTGTGATATATTGTAATATATTATTTTCCCTTTTTATTTTCTATTATTTTATATATTTTAATATTTTAATACATTTAATAATATATTGATGATACATATATTATATAATATATTGCAAAATATACAAATGATTACCACTTTCAATATATTGCAATATATTGGAAAAAATAAATATATATAAGAATATATGCCTAATATATTACATGATATTTTCCAATATACTGCAATATATTTTTGTTTCATAAGGGCATACCTACGATGTACCACATTTCATCCTATTATCCATTTATGCTGAAAGATCTCATCCCCCAGTTATCCAAAGTTTCAAAAGAAAGAGTATTAATCACATCCTGTTTTATGTTTATGCAGTTGGCAGGAAGCATACCTGTATTGATGATAATCTCACAGGCTCATGGCTAGTTGAGCTCGAGTTAAGTTTTGTGATTGTGAGTGTGTTGGGAGGGGTCATTTCATGCAGTGCTGCAAATCCTCAAAAGTTTAATTCATTCAAATCAACATAGAATTCCAGAGCAGTGTTGTGTGAAAAAAAAAAGGTACAACCAGGTTTCTGTTTCTGAGGAACGGTCATCAAAAGCAGCTTATGATGCAGAAGCCATCTTCTATTTCTGCTGATAGACATAACTAAAGGGATGAGAGGATGCCTGCACTTTATTAGATAATGAACTTACATGACATCACTGCTTTCTTTGGAATAGAAATTTAGTTGTCTGACATTGTTTTAAAATTTTTTCTGATCCTAGGTCAGTGCGGTCCTGGTCAGTTCTCCCATGATGGCTTTGATGGCCCTGTCTGCCCTGTCCACATGTCCGCACCTATAAACCTGAAGTCGGTCGAACTTCCTGTTTCCCATGTGGAGGAAGCCTCACAACCACAACCACAACCAAACATCATGGTTCTTGTGTTTTTCCAGGACTGTGAGACTAAAGGTGAGAAGAATATGATTGTGATATCTAGAGTACTCAGATAAAACTGCTGTTCAAAAGTTTGGGGTCAATAACTATTTACAATTTAATTGTTTTCTTTTTTATTTATTTTAAAATGTAATTTATTCATGTGATGGCAAATCTGATCATCATTACATCATTACACACCATTACTCCAGTCTTCAGTGTCACAAGATCATTCAGAAATCATTCTAATATGCTGATTTGGTGTAAAAAAAAAAACAAACATATATACTGAAATCAGTGTTTATTAATATTTGTGTGGAACCTGAGATACATTTTTTAAGCATTTATTTGACATGGAAATGTTTTGTAAGATTATAAATGTGTTGACTTTCACTTTTGAACCATTTAATGCATTATTGCTGAAGAAAGTATTAATTTCCTTCAAAAATAAATTCTGACTGACCTATTCTTAACAGTATTGTATATTATTAAGATTAATAAAGACTAGTCTGCTGACCCCCCCCCCCTTCCCCCCCCCAGCCTAAACCAGCCTAAGCACAAGTTTAGAGGGGTTTGCCGTACTTTTAAACTGGTTAGGCTTAGGACACCATCTTAAATCAATTTAAGCTGATTTAAAGAAGGTTATTGCTTTAAAACGTTTGATGTTCTTTGGGGATGTCACATTATTCAATATTTAAATGGTTACTCCACCCCAAAATGAAAATTTTGTCATTAATCACTTACCCCCATGTCGTTCCAAACCCGTAAAAGCTTTGTTTATTGAGGACATTGTTAGGGATGGAAGGTTGCCTCTAAGAATCATCAAGAAATTCTTTAGGGATTGTAAATTCATTTGTCTTTTTTTAACAGGTTTCATTACTTTTGTGAATGGCCAATGGATTTTAAGTAATTCTTTTAAGGCAAGTACTAAAATCAAGAGGTTTGTAATTGCAGATCCCATTAGTATAAAAGAAGCAATAATGCCACCATGTGGAAGATGGGGAAAATATACGTACTAGTGTTTTTTAATTGACCTATTAAAGTCAATTGATGTTTTCTAATGAACTTTACAGGACAAGAAGCTTATGAAGGCCCCGTTTGATGTCCTGGCCCATCCACAAAACTTCTTCAACTACATTAGTTGCTAAAATATGGGAATTAATGCATTACATAATTAAATATGCACTCATTTGCATACATTCTCAAAACTGAAATCTAAACACTGAATAAAGCCAAGTTCAAAATGCTTGTTTCATTTTGTTGACATATTACATTTAAATTGTACGAAGAGGGAATTCTCAATGTCTTTTTATCATTCCATAAATCAGAAAAAAAATCACCGTGGTTTTGGAATAAAAAGTTGTATAAAAATGAGGCATATTACATATAAATAGGGTGCCAATAAAATAATTTAAAAAAATCAAATAAACTGTGACTCATCTCTGTTGACCAGATTGGATAGTGATGAGAGTTTTTTCAGCGACAGAGCGGGGAGAACGTTGTTCAATCTTACGGAAGAATGGTTCCCAACTCACGTGTTTCCAGAGGGAAGTGATAATGCGCGGACCGACTGCTGTTGATCAGCTGATGTGTCAAGCAGAGTCCAGCCCTCACGGTTTGTTTTGTTGACGTTTATTTGAATCAGAAGACTTCTAGTCATTGCACGCGCTGCTAATGTAACATCTACTCTTTGTTCTGCTACATTTCTCTTTAATATTCGACGACGCTGTCTTGAGCGGAAAAGAAAAAGATGCGTCGATTTACCTCAGGAGCCGTTGTCAGTCTTTTGACGTTTTCATCGCTAGTGTGTTTTATTCTGATATTATCTGCACAAACATCAGAAGCTAAGGTACAATAAGACATCTGTCACTGTATTTTTATAAATAAACGATATACTTTGTGCAGTTGTGAACCTGTAGTGTATTTGGCAGTGCTAACTAGCCGTTAGCATGTTTAATGTTTCTGCGAAATAAAAGGAAATAATATATAACGCTAGTGATAAAAATTAACTAATCAACACTTTCCTTATCGGAAACAATGTCAAGTGGATTCTTATCTGACCAAAGCATGGTGACCATTGATTTCGTGTCATTCATTTGTGTAGATAAATGAACGTGTGTGTGTGTGTGTGTGTGGTCACTCTTCTCAGAATTCAGAAGACATCAGGTGCAAATGTATCTGTCCACCTTATAAGGACATCGCTGGGCAGATCTATAATCAAAACGTTTCCTTGAAGGACTGGTAAATGATTTACTAGTCTGAATACAAGTCTGCAGTAACTTCTGTAACTTAATTAACCCAATGACTCTCCATTCACTGATCCATAACATCTCTAATGTAATCATTTGCACAGTAATTGCCTTCATGTGGTGGAGCCGATGCCCGTTGAAGGCAAAGATGTGGAGGCATACTGTTTACGCTGTGAATGCAAATATGAAGAAAGGAGCTCTGGAACCATCAAAGTAAGTCCAACGTCTTTATATAGTATGGCATATATAATATGCTAAGTTTAAGTATTATAGAAACAATTTTCTTTCTCTATTTTAAAGGGCACCATTATAGCATATCTATCTATTCTGGGCCTTCTGTTGTTGTATATGGTGTATCTGACACTGTTGGAACCTATACTGAAGAGAAGGCTGTTTGGCCATTCACAGCTCATTCAGAGTGACGATGATGTTGGGGTATGTGTTACATTTTTATGGATACAAGATTTAATGTATGTTGTAAGTACTGGTAGTTTAGATTAAAAAGGTGTGTAACAAAATAGATGCACCCATTTTGTGTCATTAATGATAGTCATATGCTATAAAATGTGATAACGATAAACTGTTGTTTTTTACAGGACCAGCAGCCCTTCGCTAATGCTCATGATGTGCTTTCCCGTTCTCGCTCTCGCTCCAACATGCTAAACAAAGTAGAGCACGCTCAGCAGCGCTGGAAGAGGCAGGTCCAAGAGCAGCGCAAGTCTGTCTTTGACCGCCACGTGGTGCTTAGCTAAAAGCCTTCACGGTCTGGACTGTTATATGTGGGTTCTGGTATTGCGCTAAAAGTTGGGTCTTCTCCATGAGGTCCAATCTCACTGGTCTGCCTGAGCAACCCCCCAGTGACCCCAGTGTGTTCATTTCTTTCTGATGTGTAGGTTTGTCGCCTTGACCAATGTGTGTGATTAAACCTTGTTTACTATTAGAGTTCACTTGATACAGATAGTTTCCATTTAATTATCACTGTGTATCACTCTGAAATTAGAAAAAAAAAGAAAAAAAAAGTTGACATCTGTGAGTCCAGTCACACTGAATTTGATGTTGGTATAGAAGTGACAATTTCCTCATCAAATTAGGTGATCAATTTATTCATTAAATCTTTTTATATAAATTTCACAATTGTTACAAAACACAAACCATACAATTCCAGTCTGATTGTACAGTGTAAAATTACCCCCTCTCTCTTCTCTCCTTACTCTTCTCTTTTTTTTATTACCTATTTAACTATTATATGTAAATAATAAAGTGAATGTGTTTTGTCCTTGTTCCCAAATCATATGCTTGAATGACTAACTTACCAATTCAGTTCTTTTCTAGCTTTGTGTAGATTTAGATTCATGATGGTGTACAACAGTTCCTTTTGTTGTTTTTTGAAGACAGTATTCATAAGGTACATTTTTGAAGGTGTCAAGAGTTATATTCTTTGTCATTGATTTGTGTATATATAATAACTGAAATCTTCAGGTACATGATTTAACAAAGAAAGCTGTTTTGACCTTTTGATTCATATTACAGTTTTGTTAATACGGAATTCCGGTTTCTCGTCTTCATTTGTCTGTCAAACTCTCTGCTCAAATGACGCAGTTGAATTTAATGGTAAAGGCCTTTTTTGTCCCTGGGGGGCGCTGTTTCCAAATAGAACAGTGCTAGATTCACGTAACGTCAAACGTGCAGCGTTCTAAAAGATAAAAACGGCGATGCAGTTGAGCCGACTACTTTAGACTTATAGGAAAATTCTCTCAAAAATTAAGTGACCGTACATCCTGCAAGTATTCATACACCACTTTAACATCATAAACAGTGACCAGCTCATTTAAAGACTTAATAAAAAAAATATTATTTTACCCGAAAGGATTTATCAGATGAACTAGTTTCACACAGACTATCCATATCACATTTCTCACATAACGGTTCTCATCATTTCCTGCGCTCCCTCCAACTCCTCCTCCTCCAGCCAAAAAACACTGGGACAGAGAGATCAACGCGCACTGAACTGAAAACTAACTTACGCAAACTCACAGCATGGATATGTGAAAAGGTAACGTTGACAACACAAGCGTTACTTAGCTAGAGAAGGTAGGAATTTCTTTATCTGATTCATATCGTCTTCATTTTATTTATTTTATTTTTATGGATACAAAAAATAATGCTACAGAGTATTTCAAATGAACTAAGTTGTCTGTAGATACATAAAGAAAAGCTTAACAACAAAATAAAAATAATGAGTAAAGGTTAAATAGGCTAATAACAGAAAAAAAAATTGCATGCGTTTGGATATGAACAATTAAAATGGACCGAGCCTCGAATGTGTTTTGAAGTCGCTAGACTGAACGAGGGAAAAGAAAATTTCTCTCATTATAAGAGATATGATAGCCTCAAGCGCGTGTGAGAGCAGTGGATGACAGAAGCCTACTGATCAGGATGGATCGATTCGAAGTGCATTTGAGAGTCATAAACTACTCTGTGGTGTTTTACGGTGAACCCGAAACAAGGAGGCGCTCTTTAACCTTCTAAAATCTCGGAGAAAACTGATGCATGCTTCTTAGTCACTGTTTCTTGTAATTATCATTATGACAATACGAAAATGCAAATGTATATATTTTATAACAAACTATTTGTGCTGCTTTAAGCTGAGTTTTGCAATTACTGTTGCTAATAATAGGCCTATCTGAAATTTAGATTCCGTTTTCAGTTCACTGTTTTTACACTCTTTCTTATCTCTGTGTTAAATAACCTCATCATCGGGTTGTCTTTTCCCCAGGGCCACAGTGTGGGAAATGATTAGGGCACAAACCACAGCTCTCCCATGTTTCTCTCTCTTTCTGTCCGTCTATGCCTCCCTCGAGGCATTCTGTCCTTTCCCCTTGCTTATCATGGTTTCCTGACATATTTATCTTGAATGTTTCTTTTTGGTGTGCCCTTACCCTTGTTTAAAATATAAATCCAGTCACGGCAACATTGCAAGAAACTATAGAAACAATTGCTCATATTGATGTCACAATATATGCACATTTTTAAACATTTTGCCAGACACATTATGTGTTTAAGTGTTATTATCTCAAGCTAAATGCTAGGATGCAATTATGCTTTCAGAAAGGTAACTGAGCCGATGTTAACAGGGTTGACATGTTAGTGCTCAAGTTTATGAAATTACAAAATGCTGCCTTTTATTTTCATGTATTTTGTTATAAATATACATTGTATAAAAATACATCAAAGAAAAGTTTGAAGACCACAAAAGAGTTTCAACTTGCATCAGCAATTTTTTTTTTTGTGGCTAAATTCATTTTTAGGTCACATGGGGGACACTAATGGCTCCCGTTTTGAAAAATGAACCATAATACAAAGCATTTTACCATAGTTTTTTTTTTTAAGCATTGGCCTTATCCAAGTATAGCTTGAGTATTGAATACAGTATTCTGCTTTGTATTTTCAAATGCCTCAACAGAATGATTGTGACAGGGATATTTTGTGGCAAGGGTGTGGTGAACATTCAGGGCTGTTGGAAACAGATGTTGTTGTATTTTGGACATTTTGCTAAACATGACTGATGGACCCCTTACAAATGTGTTCAGGGAAAAGGAAACCATTTTACAGGTCTGGCATAATGTTTCTCATGCGCCTAACTACTATAACAGGTGTAAATTGTACTTTTGACAGTTATTTGACTTGGAAGTGGAAATTTAATATGAAAATAAATGAAAAAAATAAAATAAAATAAAACAGATGATAGAAAATACTTTAAACCAAACAGTTATTATGTTTTCAATCATGGCAATGTAACATGTTTAAGGAGTAGTTCACCCAAAAAGAAAATCTGCTGAACATTTACCCATCCTCAGCCCATTCGAGATGTGGATGAGACAGTTTCCTCATCCGGACAGATTTGGAGAAATTTAGCCTTACATCATTTGCTCACCAATGGATCCTCTGCAGTGAATGGGTGTTCACAGAGCTGATTAACACTTCACAATAATTCACAAGTAATCTAAACAACTTCATGTACATCAATTAATGTCTTGTGAAAAGCTTGCTAAAGTAAAAAAAAAAAAAGAAAAAAAAGAAAAGAAAAAGTTCTTGTCTGAATCAGGAGGAAAATGTGCACATATCAAGCACCATTTATAAGCGTAAACAATTCCTAACAATTCTAAATAAATATGTCAATGGATGTTGATGTGAGAAGACAACAGTAGATGGACTTTTTTTTACTGGAGGAGGTATTATTATGGTTTATGGACTTGTATTTATCCCAGATGCAATAATTTAAATGGAAAAAGACTTAAATATGGACTTAATTCCTACAAACATGCAGTTTTTTGCTTCTAAAGACATTAATTGATTGCTGATCAGCTGTGTGGACTCTCATTCTGATGCCACCCATTCACTGCATGCAATCCACTGCTAGGTGACTTTAAATTCAATGGATAACAGTTAAAAGGTGTAAAGCCCAAGTAGTACTTTGCAGTTAATCCATCAGAAATTATGTTTATAAAAAGTAAAATTAAACTGACTCTCAATAGTAGTATACACTTGGTTGAATATTAATATTTAAGTAAACATCTAGTATAATATGTAGCAGGACTGACATGATTCCATGTCCAAATGTTCTTATGGCTAAAAAAAGAAGCTCCTCAGAAGAACATAGCCACATATTTCACCGACTTCCTCTGAGAAAAGACCAAAGGAGCATTGAGACTTTCGTAATTGCAATCACAGGGATGATGGGATACCCAGGGGATGCAAAGTATTTATCACAGTCCTTACCAGTCAAGTGAGCTACCAGGATTTAATGGATTATTATGATGTGCTGGACACACTAACATGTAATTTGTGGAGTTTATATGCTGCTGACTAATTAAAAACAAAGCACATGTGGAGAAGTTGTGGATTTTATTCTTCACAACAGAATTAAGCTGTTGTGGTTCCCACTGCTGAGCTTGGTTATCATGAGCCCATATTGAGAATGCATCAGGTTTTGATTGGGTTAAACTTAGACAGCAATGATTAGAAAAAGGGATGTTTGGCTTTTAGATTAGTCCATTTCTAGTAAACACTTCCAGTCACATATTTTAGTGCCATGATCACCCTAACAGGCATCCTCCACCATGGGAGATGTTTAGTCTGGGCCTCATAGTGTTCTTGACATTGTATTTTTTGTAAGCCGATGAAGTGATGATCTGTGGCATATCTGTCCCTGAGCCATTATCTAAGTAATTTAATACATATTTGAGAAAGACTCCCATATCACGTTCACTCACAAGAAACCAGATTTCTGGAAGAGTTCCAGAGAAGGTTATGAACACGTTGTCATCTTAAAGCTTTTGTCAATTACAAATCCCTGCTTCTTATTGCGGTTGCTTGTTTAGCTGCAGGTTGCTTATTTGCACAAGTTTCAATCCAACAGAGACTGCTTTTAAGGCATCAAACTTCATCTATTGAAAGCGGGATTTTAATATTAGACTGGCTCCTGACAGACTTGGCTATCTTGGGGGTTTGGTTTTCAGATTCCTCAAAATTCTGATATTCCACGATTTCTCTCCAGTAGCACCAAGATTAAAAAAGTTGACAGGCTTGGATAGTTCTGTAGATATTCTTACCAAAGCATAGGAATCTGTATTGGAGTTTCGTTTTGATAGTTTGCCAATTTTTGACACTTAACAGGGTTTTTTTTTCTTTTGTTATCACAAACTTGCCATACAAAGTTAATACAACTATTGTAGAAGTACCTTTGTTTCCTGTTTTGCGGCGACAAAAATGCCTATCAGCATCCAATCCGAGCTAAATCAGAATTTTTGCATATTAACAGGCAAGTGGCTGGATCTTTTTCAGCCTTCTTTTCAAGTTTTCAAAGGTTCTTTACTTGTTCTCGAAATTAAGCTACATATACATGTGATTGCCCACCACAGTTTAGACAGCTGTTTGCAGTGTGTTATGCTTGTACTCTGCTGCTGAGAAACTGAAGATGTCTGAAGCTTATGGATAAATCACAAATATCTTAGCAGGCTAAGACATTGAACTCCAAACATATGAAACCTTATTGCTGCCCTGAATTCTCCACCCCCAATATAATAAAGCTGTTAATGCAAAATACCCTCTTTGTGCAATGTTTGATGACAAAATTGCTCTAAACAATTTTGTCAATGTTTGATGACAAAATTGCTCTAAACATTAAAAATGAAACCCATAGCAGCAGAAAACAAAGCAATAAATGTTGCTCACTACAGCAAGGATTCTTCACATTAACGTTACCTTTTCTCAGTGTGGGCCTGTGGGTTTGCCTCCAGCAAGATTATGAAAATGGGCGCTGCTGCTGAAAAAAATGTTAATCAAATCATCCATACAACCACTGCAAGCATGTGACATTGCAGAACACTCCTTGAAATTTAATAAAAATTGACATTACAGTCAGTAAAAGTGTGTAAATCTATATTTAGTGCAACAAAAGCTGTGCAAAAGCCAAAAAGTTCAAACATAGGCCTAAGTAAAATTCAAATAACTATACAAATAACTCAAAATAATTAAGAAATAATTTGTGAAATAATTTAGATTATATAGTAGATTTCTTTTTTTTTTTATGTTGCTGGTCATCACGAGAAAACTTTAGGAGACAGACCTTACTGTTTCAATCATTCAAAACTGCTTTAATCACTAAACAGCAAGCAAGAACCAAAGCATTTATGCGCTTTTGATCAACGTGTGGAGTCTGTGGATAACAATATTACCATAGTCCCCCTACTTGAGTTCCCGATGCCCCGCGGACTGAATAAATTATGCAGATTACCTTATTGTGTTAATGTTAACTATTTTAACGCTCGCTGCTTTTGATGATATGATAATATTGTATTTGTGGTCCCTTTAGTTGTTTATCAGGTAGCTAATCTGTGGTTGTTTTTGTAGTCACCGGAAAATTTGTTTTTTGTTAAGTAAGGTAACGTTCCTGAGATTCGCGCGCGTTTGCAGGATATTTATTTACAAAAAAGTAGAGTGGAATAGTATTATTGTCGGTGTTAACCTCCCCGAGCCCCCGCAAGTAGGCATATTCTTCGGTGTCCCGGGAGACCGCTTTGTACGATGGGCTTTTTATTCCTGTTCAAATAAGGCCTGTTTTTTCCTGGGGATGGATGAAGGAAACATCAGACAAAACAGTTATGTGTGAAATGTGAAAGGCACATATTTTTACTTCACTTAATTGTAAAAGCCATTGTAACATACCGTGGAAAGTTCAGATCCGTGTGGCTCATGTGAAGAACAGCCTGTTTAGTTTACTGCGGTCAAGCCAGCCGCGCTTTGAAAATACACGGTCAAGCCAGCCGCACTTTTTTTTCCTTTGCGCGTGTAATCATGCACTTACGGTACGGGTGCTGAGAGCAGTCAAAATGCATGTAAAGAAGCTGTCGTACACACGTTTCCTTTATACTTTCGCTTATTTTAACTCATGATTGTATATAAACGTTTGTGTTGTACATAAATCATTTTAAATCGTTTATTAGAGATTATAAATTACAATATTAATGATTTTCAGTGTGTGTGTATATATATATATATATGTGTGTGTGTATATATATATATATATATATATATATATATACACACACATATATTTATATATATATATATATATATATATATATATATATATATATATATATACACACATATATTTATATATATATATATATATATATATATATATATATACACACACATATATATATATATATATATATATATATATATATATATATATATATATATATATATATATATATACACACATATATTTATATATATATATTTAATGCATTCTACCAATTGCACTGTCCCAGTTTCCTACACAAAGAAGTGTTCCTTTATATGTTAGCTCATTCTTTCATATCATATGCATTCAGAATGACCCTGACTATCACTGTATTCATTTTCAAAGCATTTTAATGTATAGTTGTGGAGAAAGCTAAAAGCAAAATCACCCCAAATAAAAAATGCATCCGAGAAATTGCAGTGTGTCCCATTTTTCAACATTCATAAAAAAGGTTGCTTTATAGGTTAGCTCATTCTTTCAAATCATATGTATTCAGAGTGATCCTGACTACCACTGTATTAATATTCAAGGCATTTTACTGTATAGTTTTGGAGAAAACCAAAAGCAAATTCACCCAAAACATCAAAATCCATTGTTGCACTTAAACTTTTTCCCATTTTCCAAAATTCATATAAAGTGTTCCTTTATAGGTTAGCTCATTCTTTTAATGTATATGTATTCAGAGTGACCCAGACTACCACTGTATTAATTATCAAGGCATTTTACTGTATAGTTTTGGAGAAAACTAAAAGCAAATTCACCCAAAACATCAAAATCCATTGTTGCACTTACACTTTTTCCCATTTTCCAAAATTCATATAAAGTGTTCCTTTATAGGTTAGCTCATTCTTTTAATGTATATGTATTCAGAGTGACCCAGACTACCACTGTATTAATTATCAAGGCATTTTACTGTATAGTTTTTTTAGAAAACTAAAAGCAAATTCACCCAAAACATCAAAGTCCATTGTTGCACTTACACTTTTTCCCATTTTCCAAAATTCATAAAAGGTGTTCCTTTATAGGTTAGCTAATTCTTTCAAGTCATATGTATTCAGAGTGACCCCTACTTTCACTGTATTAATATTCAAGGCATTTTACTGTATAGTTTTGGAGAAAACTAAAAGCAAATTCCCGCAAAACATCAATCTCCATTGTTGCACTTAAACTTTTTCCCATTTTCAAAAATTCATATAAAGTGTTCCTTTATAGGTTAGCTCATTCTTTTAATGTATATGTATTCAGAGTGACCCAGACTACCACTGTATTAATTATCAAGGCATTTTACTGTATAGTTTTGGAGAAAACTAAAAGCAAATTCACCCAAAACATCAAAATCCATTGTTGCACTTAGACTTTTTCCCATTTTCCAAAATTCATAAAAGGGGTTCCTTTATAGGTTAGCTCATTCTTTCAAGTCATATGTATTCAGAGTGACCCCTACTATCACTGTATTAATATTCAAGGCATTTTACTGTATAGTTTTGGAGAAAACTAAAAGCAAATTCCCGCAAAACATCAATCTCCATTGTTGCACTTAAACTTATTCCCATTTTCAAAAATTCATAAAAGGTGTTCCTTTTATAGGTTAGCTCATTCTTTTAATGTATATGTATTCAGAGTGACCCCTACTATCACTGTATTAATATTCAAGGCATTTTACTGTATAGTTTTGGAGAAAACTAAAAGCAAATTCACCTAAAACATCAAAATCCATTGTTGCACTTAGACTTTTTCCCATTTTCAAAAATTCATATAAAGTGTTCCTATATAGGTTAGCTCATTCTTTTAATGTATATGTATTCAGAGTGACCCAGACTACCACTGTATTAATTATCAAGGGATTTTACTGTATAGTTTTGGAGAAAACTAAAAGCAAATTCACCCAAAACATCAAAATCCATTGTTGCACTTAGACTTTTTCCCATTTTCCAAAATTCATAAAAGGTGTTCCTTTATAGGTTAGCTCATTCTTTCAAGTCATATGTATTCTGAGTGACCCCTACTTTCACTGTATTAATATTCAAGGCATTTTACTGTATAGTTTTGGAGAAAACTAAAAGCAAATTCACCTAAAACATCAAACTCCATTGTAGCACTTATACTTTTTCCCAATTTCCAAAATTCATAAAAGGTGTTCCTTTATAGGTTAGCTGATTCTTTCAAGTCATATGTATTCAGAGTGACCCCTACTATTACTGTATTAATATTCAAGGCATTTTACTGTATAGTTTTGGAGAAAACTAAAAGCAAATTCCCGCAAAACATCAATCTCCATTGTTGCACTTAAACTTTTTCCCATTTTCAAAAATTCATATAAAGTGTTCCTTTATAGGTTAGCTCATTCTTTTAATGTATATGTATTCAGAGTGACCCAGACTCCCACTGTATTAATATTCAAGGCATTTTACCGTATAGTTTTGGAGAAAACTAAAAGCAAATTCACCCAAAACATCAAACTCCATTGTAGCACTTACACTTTTTCCCAATTTCCAAAATTCATAAAAGGTGTTCCTTTATAGGTTAGCTGATTCTTTCAAGTCATATGTATTCAGAGTGACCCCTACTATCACTGTATTAATATTCAAGGCATTTTACTGTATAGTTTTGGAGAAAACTAAAAGCAAATTCCCGCAAAACATCAATCTCCATTGTTACACTTAAACTTTTTCCCATTTTCAAAAATTCATATAAAGTGTTCCTTTATAGGTTAGCTCATTCTTTTAATGTATATGTATTCAGAGTGACCCAGACTACCACTGTATTAATTATCAAGGCATTTTACTGTATAGTTTTGGAGAAAACTAAAAGCAAATTCACCCAAAACATCAAACTCCATTGTAGCACTTATACTTTTTCCCATTTTCCAAAATTCATAAAAGGTGTTCCTTTATAGGTTAGCTGATTCTTTCAAGTCATATGTATTCAGAGTGACCCCTACTATCACTGTATTAATATTCAAGGCATTTTACTGTATAGTTTTGGAGAAAACTAAAAGCAAATTCCCGCAAAACATCAATCTCCATTGTTGCACTTAAACTTTTTCCCATTTTCAAAAATTCATATAAAGTGTTCCTTTATAGGTTAGCTCATTCTTTTAATGTATATGTATTCAGAGTGACCCAGACTACCACTGTATTAATTATCAAGGCATTTTACTGTATAGTTTTGGAGAAAACTAAAAGCAAATTCACCCAAAACATCAAAATCCATTGTTGCACTTACACTTTTTCCCATTTTCCAAAATTCATAAAAGGTGTTCCTTTATAGGTTAGCTGATTCTTTCAAGTCATATGTATTCAGAGTGACCCCTACTATCACTGTATTAATATTCAAGGCATTTTACTGTATAGTTTTGGAGAAAACTAAAAGCAAATTCCCGCAAAACATCAATCTCCATTGTTGCACTTAAACTTATTCCCATTTTCAAAAATTCATATAAAGTGTTCCTTTATAGGTTAGCTCATTCTTTTAATGTATATTTATTCAGAGTGACCCAGACTCCCACTGTATTAATTATCAAGGGATTTTACTGTATAGTTTTGGAGAAAACTAAAAGCAAATTCCCGCAAAACATCAATCTCCATTGTTGCACTTAAACTTATTCCCATTTTCAAAAATTCATATAAAGTGTTCCTTTATAGGTTAGCTCATTCTTTTAATGTATATGTATTCAGAGTGACCCAGACTACCACTGTATTAATTATCAAGGCATTTTACTGTATAGTTTTGAAGAAAACTAAAAGCAGATTCACCCAAAACATCAAAATCCATTGTTGCACTTACACTTTTTCCCATTTTCCAAAATTTATAAAAGGTGTTCCTATATAGGTTAGCTCATTCTTTCAAGTCATATGTATTCAGAGTGACCCGTACTATCACTGTATTCATTTTCAAGGCATTTTACTGTATAGTTGTGGAGAAAACTAAAAGCAAATTCACCCAAAACATCAAAATCCATTGTTGCACTTACACTTTTTCCCATTTTCCAAAATTCATAAAAGATGTTCCTTTATAGGTTAGCTCATTCTTTCAAGTCATACAGTATGTATTCAGAGTGACCCCTACTATCACTGTATTAATATTCAAGGCATTTCACTATATAGTTTTTGAGAAACTAAAAGCAAATTCACCCTAAAAAAAATG
Source organism: Carassius auratus (assembly GCF_003368295.1). Classification (NCBI taxonomy): domain Eukaryota; kingdom Metazoa; phylum Chordata; class Actinopteri; order Cypriniformes; family Cyprinidae; genus Carassius; species Carassius auratus. The sequence continues at coordinate 34,947,029 of NC_039274.1, forward strand.
CATCCTAGCAATTGTAGTTTGTCCCATTTTCCAACACTCATAAAAAGGTATGCTTTATAGGTTAGCTCATTTCTTCAGTGGACATGTATTCAGAGTGACCCTGACTATCGCTGTATTAATATTCAAGGCATTTTACTGTATATTTTTTGAGAAAACTAAAATCAAATTCCCCCCAAAAAACTAAATGCATCCTAGCAATTGCACTGTGTCCCATTTTCCAACACTCATAAAAAGGTTTCCTTTATGTTAGCTCATTCTTTCAAGTCATATGTATTCAGAGTGACCCCGACTATCACTGTATTAATTTTCAAGCCATTTTACTGTATAATTTTGGAGAAAACTAAAAGCAAATTCACCCAAAACAACAAAATGCATCCTAGCAATTGCAGTTTATCCAATTTTCCAAAATTCATATAAAGTGTTCCTTTATAGGTTAGCTCATTCTTTTAATGCATATGTATTCAGAGTGACCCCTACTATTACTGTATTAATTATCAAGGCATTTCACTGTATAGTTTTTGAGAAACTAAAAGCAAATTCACCCTAAAAAAATGCATCCTAGCAATTGTAGTTTGTCCCATTTTCCAACACTCATAAAAAGGTATGCTTTATAGGTTAGCTCATTTCTTCAGTGGACATGTATTCAGAGTGACCCTGACTATCGCTGTATTAATATTCAAGGCATTTTACTGTATATTTTTTGAGAAAACTAAAATCAAATTCCCCCCAAAAAACTAAATGCATCCTAGCAATTGCACTGTGTCCCATTTTCCAACACTCATAAAAAGGTTTCCTTTATAGGTTAGCTCATTCTTTCAGTGGACATGTATTCAGAGTGACCCTGACTATCAATATATTCATTGTCAAGTTTCTTTACTGTATAATGTTTGAAAAGACTAAAAGCAAATTCACCAAAAACATCAAACTCAGTTGTTGCACTTGCATTTATTCCCTTATTACAACATTCATAAAAAGGTGTTCCTTTATAGGTTAGCTCATTCTTTCAAGTCATATGTATTCAGAGTGACCATAACTATCGCTGTATTCATTTATAAGGCATTTTACTGTATAGTTCTTGAGAAAACTAAAAGCAAAATCATCGAAAACAACAAAATGCACGACACTCCTCCGCCGCCCAGTGGATGGCGACGGCTCTCCCAGTTTTGGGCAGCCGGGAGGAGTCCCCGTTCTCTGCTCATCCCCTTTCCGGGGATGAGCAGATGTGATAGGGATTATTTAACCTATATTATGACATTTCACAGATACAAATGCAAATATGTAATTTTTTATGCAGTGAAACAAAAACCTAATATGAGAAGATGATTTAAGGTGTACGCATCAGTGTGCAGAAGACAGTCAATAATTGTTCACAGGTGTTGAAGCCACACTAGGCACTGTTGTGCAGTCTGATGGGATATACAACAGTATGCCCAAAGTGCTATTATTCCTTAAGATGCACAAAGTTGTTTTCTAAAACAAGAAAGGCAAAAAAGAAGAAGAAAAAACCCACAAATAAATGTATAATATATATAAATATCATGTATTTATATAAAATGCATAATGTTTATAAAAGTACAAAGAATATGATAAAATAAAGATTAGTAAAATTAAAAATTAAAAAAATTTGTGTTGTCACCTAGCTTACCATGTGTAATCTTGTTGTATCTTGTTGTATCAATGGATTTTAATTGAGATTGATCATTCTAAAATCCGTTTTAATACAATTATAATCGATCAGTTACATGTAAGGAGAAACAAGAAATTGCAGCTAAGCAAACCTATTCAACAGACTTATGATTATGGGAAACAAACAAAGCAAAACAAATAATTGCTTTTCAAGCATAATCACCATTAACAATACAACAACCTCAGGGCTATAAAAGCAAAGACATAAGAAATTTAACTAAAAATTATAAACCATGGACACAAATAAGGACTTCTCAGAGGTAATTAACCTAATCATTTTCTATGGTTAAAATTAAGATTTGAACTTAATTAAATGTGACACTAATAATTAAAATGTAAGAAGAGGTTGAGTGTATCAGGAGGGTATTTCCTATTTCCACCTTATGGGTGTTTGAAAATTGGTAATGGTGCAACTGGTAGAATGAACTTTTTTTTAAGTGATTTTGCCATTAATCTTATTCAAAACCATACAGTCAAAATAAAAAAAATATGATCATCCCACCCCTATCAGGAATGCTGAATCCCTGACAATTTTCAAGCGACAGCTGAAAGCTCATCTCTTTCAAAACTACTTGGCTTCATCGAAAAAAAACAACAACTCTATTTATTCCTTCTTTTTCTAGCTTTTACTTATTTGAACAATGTCTAAAACTTGGTATTACAAGCACTTCCTGTGTCTGTTTGCCTCTAAGAAGAATCACTTTATGTATCCCGAAATTGTGAGTCGCTTTGGATAAAAGCGTCTACAAAATGACTAAATGTAAATCCATCCATCCATCATCTTCCACTTATACGGGGCCGGGTCGCGGGGGCAACAGTCTAAGCAGAGACGCCCAGACTTCCCTCTCCCAAGCCACTTCTTCCTGTCACGCTGTCAGACTCTGTTTTCCTGGGTGTCCCCTAGTGAGCTCACTTCTCCTTAGGCACTTCACCATAGGCACTTTAATTCCGCTAGTCTGGTCGTGTCGTCACAGTAATTGCACTCCAATTAAATCGCACAGGTGCTGACAATCCTTTGTCATTAGTCTCCCTATATAGAGCTGTCTTTCTCTGTTGTCTGTATGGAGTCCTTATCCTATGTGTCTATGTTCTCGTCTCCCGAGACTTCACCTACCTTCTCGTTCCTCCGAGTTTCCCGTTTCATCCGGTTCCCTCTTTTGGTTTGTTTGTCTATCAAGACTGTTTATTTTGTATTTACCCTTCTGTTAATAAAACCCATACCTTGCTATTGGATCCTGCCCTCTCCGTGTGTTTATCCTAAACCCAACCGTCACACTTCCAGGTCAGCCGGGAGACATAGTCCCTCCAGCGTGTCCTAGGTCTTCTCCAGGACTCTGCTTCTGCTTTGAAAATGAATCCAGTGATAGTATGGGTCACTCTGAAAACATATGATTTGAAAGAATAAAGCAACCCTAAAAGAATGAGTTAACCTATAAATCAACCCTTTTTATGAATGTTGGAAAAGGGGAAAAAGTGTAAGTGCAACAATGGAGTTTGATGTTTTGGGTGAATTTGCTTTTAGTTTTCTCCAAAACTATACAGTAAAATGCCTTGATAATTAATACAGTGGTAGTCTGGGTCACTCTGAATACATATACATTAAAAGAATGAGCTAACCTATAAAGGAACACTTTATATGAATTTTTGAAAATGGGAAAAAGTTTAAGTGCTACAATGGAGTTTGATGTTTTAGGTGAATTTGCTTTTAGTTTTCTCCAAAACTATACAGTAAAATGCCTTGAATATTAATACAGTGAAAGTAGGGGTCACTCAGAATACATATGACTTGAAAGAATGAGCTAACCTATATAGGAACACCTTTTATGAATTTTGGAAAATGGGAAAAAGTGTAAGTGCAACAATGGATTTTGATGTTTTGGGTGAATTTGCTTTTAGTTTTCTCCAAAACTATACAGTAAAATGCCTTGAAAATGAATACAGTGATAGTACGGGTCACTCTGAATACATATGACTTGAAAGAATGAGCTAACCTATATAGGAACACCTTTTATGAATTTTGGAAATTGGGAAAAAGTATAAGTGCTACAATGGAGTTTGATGTTTTAGGTGAATTTGCTTTTAGTTTTCTCCAAAACTATACAGTAAAATGCCTTGAATATTAATACAGTGAAAGTAGGGGACACTCTGAATACATATGACTTGAAAGAATGAGCTAACCTATAAAGGAACACTTTATATGAATTTTGGAAAATGGAAAAAAGTTTAAGTGCAACAATGGAGTTTGATGTTTTGGGTGAATTTGCTTTTAGTTTTCTCCAAAACTATACAGTAAAATCCCTTGATAATTAATACAGTGGGAGTCTGGGTCACTCTGAATACATATACATTAAAAGAATGAGCTAACCTATAAAGGAACACTTTATATGAATTTTTGAAAATGGGAAAAAGTTTAAGTGCAACAATGGAGATTGATGTTTTGCGGGAATTTGCTTTTAGTTTTCTCCAAAACTATACAGTAAAATCCCTTGAATATTAATACAGTGAAAGTAGGGGTCACTCTGAATACATATGACTTGAAAGAATGAGCTAACCTATAAAGGAACACTTTATATGAATTTTTGAAATTGGGAAAAGTATAAGTGCAACAATGGAGATTGATGTTTTGGGTGAATTGCTTTTAGTTTTCTCCAAAACTATACAGTAAAATGCCTTGAATATTAATACAGTGGTAGTCTGGGTCACTCTGAATACATATACATTAAAAGAATGAGCTAACCTATAAAGGAACACTTTATATGAATTTTGGAAATTGGGAAAAAGTATAAGTGCTACAATGGAGTTTGATGTTTTGGGTGAATTTGCGTTTAGTTTTCTCCAAAACTATACAGTAAAATGCCTTGAAAATGAATACAGTGATAGTACGGGTCATTCTGAATACATATGACTTGAAAGAATGAGCTAACCTATATAGGAACACCTTTTATGAATTTTGGAAAATGGGAAAAAGTTTAAGTGCAACAATAGGAGTTTGATGTTTTGGGTGAATTTGCTTTTAGTTTTCTCCAAAACTATACAGTAAAATGCCTTGAATATTAATACAGTGATAGTAGGGGTCACTCTAAATACATATGACTTGAAAGAATGAGCTAACCTATAAAGGAACACTTTATATGAATTTTTGAAAATGGGAAAAAGTTTAAGTGCAACAATGGATTTTGATGTTTTGGGTGAATTTGCTTTTAGTTTTCTCCAAAACTATACAGTAAAATCCCTTGAAAATGAATACAGTGATAGTACGGGTCACTCTGAATACATATGACTTGAAAGAATGAGCTAACCTATATAGGAACACCTTTTATGAATTTTGGAAATTGGGAAAAAGTATAAGTGCTACAATGGAGTTTGATGTTTTAGGTGAATTTGCTTTTAGTTTTCTCCAAAACTATACAGTAAAATGCCTTGAATATTAATACAGTGAAAGTAGGGGTCACTCAGAATACATATGACTTGAAAGAATGAGCTAACCTATAAAGGAACACTTTATATGAATTTTTGAAATTGGGAAAAAGTATAAGTGCAACAATGGAGATTGATGTTTTGGGTGAATTTGCTTTTAGTTTTCTCCAAAACTATACAGTAAAATGCCTTGAATATTAATACAGTGAAAGTAGGGGTCACTCTGAATACATATGACTTGAAAGAATGAGCTAACCTATATAGGAAACACCTTTTATGAATTTTGGAATATGGGAAAAAGTGTAAGTGCAACAATGGATTTTGATGTTTTGGGTGAATTTGCTTTTAGTTTTCTCCAAAACTATACAGTAAAATCCCTTGATAATTAATACAGTGGTAGTCTGGGTCACTCTGAATACATATACATTAAAAGAATGAGCTAACCTATAAAGGAACACTTTATATGAATTTTGGAAAATGGGAAAAAGTATAAGTGCTACAATGGACTTTGATGTTTTGGGTGAATTTGCTTTTAGTTTTCTAAAAAAACTATACAGTAAAATGCCTTGATAATTAATACAGTGGTAGTCTGGGTCACTCTGAATACATATACATTAAAAGAATGAGCTAACCTATAAAGGAACACTTTATATGAATTTTGGAAATTGGGAAAAAGTATAAGTGCTACAATGGAGTTTGATGTTTTGGGTGAATTTAAGTTTAGTTTTCTCCAAAACTATACAGTAAAATGCCTTGAAAATGAATACAGTGATAGTACGGGTCATTCTGAATACATATGACTTGAAAGAATGAGCTAACCTATATAGGAACACCTTTTATGAATTTTGGAAAATGGGAAAAAGTTCAAGTGCAACAATAGGAGTTTGATGTTTTGGTGAATTTGCTTTTAGTTTTCTCCAAAACTATACAGTAAAATGCCTTGAATATTAATACAGTGATAGTAGGGTCACTCTAAATACATATGACTTGAAAGAATGAGCTAACCTATA